>NW_027466842.1:1200000-1897500 GCF_046128005.1 Genypterus blacodes
TTTGCTCCTTTGCTTGATAAACACGAGTTTCTCCCTAAGCTAACAATTACTTCATGTTCCTTTGTGAAGGCCTTAAACTATGACGAGACGTCCGAGTGCAGGTGAGCTGCTCACAAACTGCTGCAAGTCGCCTCTACTATCCATTCACACCAATACATTATTACTCACACACACACACACATTCATATACACACACCCGCAAAAAACAGTGCCGCATTTACAAAAGAGAATGCAAAAAGGAACCAAAAGTAAAAAGTTATATGAATGGACATATAAACTTCATATAGACTGTACTTGATTTAAAAAAAAAAGAAAATAACAGAACTAAAATGTGAATGTTGCTGGCAGCCGGGGAGCTCAGCCTTCTTTGTCTAGGATGGTTTTCACGTCAGCAAACACCTGAAAGAGAAGCCACACGCGTGTGGAGTCAGACTATACACACACACAAACAAAAGGAATCTACAGTATCTTTCACTGCTAGAGGGGAGCCACGTCAGGGAGAGGAGCGAGCCGCCGTGTTCACTCACTAAAGCCTCACTAAGGCTCGGTAAAGGCTCTTCCTCATTGTGCCGCCGACCATCATCATTTATTCATTAGATAACTAATCGCTTCTACGCCGTCACAGAGATCAGATCACAAGTGCTGCCACGACGGCAAAGCGTTTACACCTCGTGTTAATATGTGACCTTCTTATTTGGATATGGACACGTTAAGGCAGGGGTGTGAGACGGCCTACAGCCACCCAGAACCAAGGATTAGGCTTCATATGGGACAGAACCTTCACACAGAACCTTCAGCAGGAACAATAATGATTATAATTGTTGTAATTTGTTTGTTTTTGTAATTTACACTGGCAAAATTAAAATGAGTTGGACAATGAATAGTTGTTAATAATGAGGGAGCGCCTTCTGTGTGTGTGTGTGTGTGTGTGTGTGTGTGTGTGTGTGTGTGTGAGCGAGTAGAAGCCAACTGGCCATTTTGGCATTAGGATATAGCAGTTAGAGCTCTGTTATTATTGATCCACTACTCTTAAAACAAAGACGTGAACAGATTGCATTTGAGCAGCGACATCATGCTCCTCTATTTAAGGCAACAGGATCGGTGAGGAGCCGTCCCAGCCTGCGGCTCTGGAGCGCCTGGGCGGTATGAACGCTCTTTTGAACTCGCGTGTGTGGTGGCGTTTACTCACCTCGTCCACGCAGCGAGCGGCGTCTACGGTGCGAACCTTGCCGTGTGTTTGGTACAGATCTATGATCGGTCGGGTGGACTGCAGGTAGGTTTGGATTCTGCAAAACACATGGAAATATACTTAGTGGGTCAACCGGGCACAGCTGGGACCGAGAATTAGGCCACAGCACACACACACACAAGTTAAATGGGTGAGACGGAGTAAGAAATATAAATACTGATATATAAATATAGCGATCCAGTGAAGTCAGTGCCAGAGATCTATAGTCAAACATCAAGCAGAACCTGGAATTCTAGCGTTTTGGGTGGAATGGCGGCACTGTACCTTTTCTCCAAGCTTTCCCTGTTGTCATCCGTGCGTCCGCTGCTCTTCCCTCTCTCCAGACACCTGTCGATACACACCTGCGGGACACCAAAGGCACAGATCCGTCACCTCATCTCGCCATCGTGTGTAGAACAGAAACCTAGAGGCTCTGACGTTCCCTTCTCTTCCCGTCTCCTACCTTATTGCCGCAGTCGAAGAAAAGCACAAATTTGACGTCGGCCCTCTCCTCCATCACGTCTCTCCACCCCTGCAGGTTGTCCTCGTTGCGCGGGAAACCGTCTATGAGGAAGCGGAACTTTTTCTCGTCTCTCTGCATGGTCTCCTCCATGGCCTGGAGGAACAGGAAAGTGGTCCAAAAAGTGGAACATTAGCTCATATGTTGGGAGAATTTGGCCTAAAAAAATGAGCCTGACAAGAGATTTCAATTCAATTTGGTTGAGGCTTGGCAGCATCAGAACGTCCTGTGGTCTGGATTCTCCCCTTTATCATCAAACAATCCCAGTTACGGTCTCTACTTGCCGCTCGTTACATCCCGTACCTTTCGGATTAAGTTGATGGTGATCTCCACGGGAACGATCTTCCCCTCCTTGATGTAGTTGGCGATGAGCTGCCCGAACTCGGACCCCTCCCGAGCTCGCTCCGCCCTCAGCAGGTCCCCGGCTGACAAATGAGTGTAGTTGAAGTTCTGAGAGGGCGAAACAGGAGAGGGAGAAGGAATGAATTTGTATGGAGGGTCTAACCGCTGAGAGGAGGAGATGACAGAGATGGACTCAAAGATCTTTATGAGCAGTGAAAGTGAGTGCAGAGTGGACGGTGGACTCTGGCCTGTAGGCTCGGTCAAAGGCCAGTCTGTCCTGAATGAAAGGAGCGTCTGTGCGTTGCTGCCATTCAGGCTAAACCACCTCACCTTAGGCAAAGCCAGTCGACACCCGGCAACTCCTATGAACACAGGGTTACGTTATGTGGAGTCTATGTCAGTGTTTGCTCGGCGAAGAGGCAAGTTCACTCCGAAAAACACGGATATTACGCAACCCACGTCAGTTATAAAGGTCCAACGTGACGCAAATGTCAACAGGATATTGCTGGTGGACACTCTGTGTGTGTGTGTGTGTGTGTGCTGTGCTTCGTTGGGAGGAGTGTATTATTTGAATCTATTTACTTTGGCTCGTAACCGCACACAGCTGCAGATTTGCTTTCTACAAACTTCGTTCCATCCATAATAAAAGGCCCCAAACTGCCTTTATGAAGTGAATTACCTGGATGTGTGTGTGTAAAGGTTCTCAGTCATATAGGTATCTACAAGATAAATCAGGAGTATCAAACGACTCTAATAATGATTAATCAGGTGTTTTAATGACCCTTATACAGATTCTATAAAGGTTAAACCCTCAGTCAGGTGAAACGTCTTCAAGCTTCAAGACTCAACCTTCCCTGCTTTCTTGTAAGTATTCACTAGAATGGACTAAAACATGCAGGTAACCACTTACTTCATTAATAATACAGCAACTAATAGTTCCCATGTTCATGATTGTATAAGTGCACTGATGGGCTTTGGCTTGTGGTTCCATTCTTACAAACAGTATCTTCACTCAGAAACCACAAAGATGTAGCATTCAAAATTTACAATGTATTCACAAATCACTGCATCTCTCCTTATTCTTGTTAACTGGGCGGTGCGTATACGAATTAACAGTAATAATACCAGTTACTACTTAGTTAGTTTCATTGTGGCTCGTTTATTTGTCTTTTATGAGCGTGTTTATAGCCTGAATGTGTGTTTTTCCCTGCTCGGGACTCGGGACGTTTCGCTTTCTGTGCCCCATTCATCTACTCGGCCCGGCTAGCAAGCTAAGTGGCTAATAAGGGTTCCGTTTAGAGGACACTCTATTTTCATATTTAAATCGCACAAAAACGGTGATTAAAATGTCTTATTATACATACAAAGCTTTGACACAATGTTTCCGCCAGGTTACCACCATATTCTGCTTTTTAATTGATCTTTCTCCACGTACCTCTACGATTTTGGAGCACTGGGTCCCTTTGCCGGCGCCAGGCCCGCCCAGCACAAACACAACCTGCGGCTTCATCAGCGAACTCCAGTACAACACACTCGGGACCTTCTGAGACACGCTACCGAAGAGGCGACAAATCATAAACCAACAGAACCGGCTTCGGACGCGGGCGGTGAAGATAGGTATAAAAAGAAAAGATGACCAGTGTGTGTGTGCGTGTCAGTAAGGGTAGGCGGCCGACGAGCTCAACGGAGACGACACCACTTCCGTTGTCGAACTCATCAGCCAATAGGATTTCAGACCGGTGTGACGCATGCATCTAACCACGCCCACTCTCTCCCGTTGTTTTGTTTTTTTAATGCAGCGTTCGGGTGACGCCCCTCCCCCTCCCCCCGCCTCTCAGCATCAGCACCTCCAAACCGAACATCGACCCCCGCGGCTGGAGAAGATGCTCTCCGGTCCGGGATGCGCTCCAGCCGGAGGAGGAACCGCCGCTCGGAGGAAGAGTAACCGAGAGAGACGTACGGTGTCCTGGGTCGAGTCACTGCTTTGTGCACGCTGATGCCGCCCCGCTGCCTCCATTCATGATGCACCATTCATGCATCCCCAAGAATGGCACAGCGAGGAAATCATGAACATAACGTCCTGTGAGCGCCGCCGCGTTTCAAGCCGCCTTCCCCCGCGTTCGATCCAGAGTGTGTGTTTATGTAGGTCACAGTGATGAGAGGCTGTGGTGACGAGAGCTCGATTTGTATTTTACGCTTTTGAGGGCGCCGCGCAAATATAGGGCTACGCACACGCAAGAGCCAGGCAAACAAAGGCATCCAGCATCCTTTTTTCCCCCCTCCCTCCCACCCCTACCACCACCATCAGCACCACCACCACCACCACCCCCCCGCCCCTCTGACGCACCTGGCTGCCCTGTCGCCGCTTGACATGACAGCGCGGAGCCGAGAGCAGAGCAGCAGGATCAAGGGGCGCCGACGTGCAGGTGGACGCGAGGACTCGATACGGAACAGAGGAGAAGCCGGACGCGCTGCTGCGGCGGCGGTGGTGGCGGCGGCGGCGGCGGCGGCGGCAGCGGCGGCGGAGAAGCAGCAGCAGCAGCAGCAGCCGCCCAGGAGAGGCCGGATTGCAGTTTCTGGGGACGAGCGCCAAGGGCAGTGCGGCAGTCAGCAGCAGGCAGACCGGGGCAAGGAGGCTGCGGAGATCTGTGATACCTTCCCCCAACACTACCCACTGCGATCTCACCCTCATATCATCCCGTCTCCCACCAAAACATGATGATGGATGCTTTCATGTATGATGAATGATTGTGCTACTTCTCATCGTTTTGTCTCCTTTTTTTTTAACTTCTCAACCAATCAGCGATGATGGGCAATTAAAAGCTTGATCTGCTCTTCTGGCAGGGGTGGAACCCGGAGGGGACTGATGTGCATACTCACAAGGTATCATTTGCTCCCTTCCTTTCTGGTTTTGCTCATTCTGCTACTTCCCTGCACTATGGGCTGTCTTCAGAGCATCGCATGCAAGCCCCGCATCAGACGGGAGAACATTGTGGTGTATGAAGTGTCAGCCTCTATTGACCAGTGTCCCACTATCATTGAAGAGAACTCACCCATTGTGCTCCGATACAAGACGCCCTACTTTAGGGCCTCTGCAGGAGTTGTGATGCCACCAGTGCCCCGTAACGAGACATGGGTGGTGGGATGGATACAAGCCTGTACTCAGATGGAGTTCTACAATACCTACGGTGATATTGGCATGTAAGTGTGTCAGGGGATCCATCATCCTCCCTTATTATCCTCACACACACACACACACACAGAGTATCCCAGCCCACAACCTTTACATGATACCTTCCTCCTTCCTAGCTTCTCACTGCTCTCTCTCCTCTGTGCCCTGCTGCAGGTCCAGCTGGGAGTTACCAGAGTTGCGCGAGGGGCGAGTCAAGGCCATCAGCGACTCCGACGGTGTCAGCTACCCCTGGTACGGGAACACCACTGAGACGGTGACGCTGACCGGACCCATATCCAAGCCGTCTCGTCTGACTGTCAGTATGAACGACAACTTCTATCCCAGTGTCACCTGGGCGGTTCCCATCAGCAACAGCAACACACCCATGCTGACCCACATCACCAGGGATCAGAGTTTCATCACCTGGCTGGTGGCCATGAACTCTGTCACTAAGGTACGTCGACTGATAGAGAAACCATATTCTACAGGATTGTGCACCGATTAAACAGATTTGTTGACACTTTGCTGGCCATAAACATTCTCTCATTGTGTGACTCTGACTGAAGCAGCATCTCCTACAATTTCCCCCCCCCGGTGTGAAGTTACAAAGTACTTCATTTCCCTTAAATATAATCCCTGTGATATCACCTCATCTCTACAGTCTGGCAGAAACATGCGGGGATGCAATATTAACTGTTTTATTTTGGTACTGCCTGTAACCAAGTGGATATTCCTGTGATAGGAAACTGGACTGTTTCTCTTTCAGTGTTGCTAAAAAAGCTCCTAATAGCTGCTGCCAGTTCTTTTATAGAGACTGAATAATTCACTATTTATTAAGATGCACATTAACTACATGTGTCTCCTTCTGCTGCTTGTCTGACTCAAACAGCTTCTCCAATAACTGTTATAGTTAGAAGCCCGAGGGTGCTGTTATATATTCAGATTTGTCAGTAAATGCCATAGTGGAGGACATTATGCATGATAAACAGAGACTTGAATAAAGCTTCATGGCTCATACCCACTGGGAGCAGTCTGGCATTAACAGAGTGTGTTTCCTCCTCCTCCTCCAGGAGCGTATTGTGTTGCAGACGGTGCGGTGGCGGATGCGGGTGGACATCGCCGTGGACCCAGACATGCCTCTGGGCTCACGGGCGTCCTTGGTGGGACGTCCCTACCAGGAGCAGCCTCACATCCTCAACTACCAGGAGCCCATCCCTCCCAACGCTCTGGGGAGGCCCAACGCCAACGACGCCCAAGTGCTGATGTGGAGGCCGCGGAGAGGAGCACCGTTAGTCGTCATACCGCCAAAATAAGACAAAAGTTTCGATCACCTGCTTTCGGAGTAAAAAGGAGAAGAAGTCCTCGCGGAATGAAGACAAGAGAGAAGAGACATGTGTCGGTTTCCTCTCTGCTGAAAATGCCGGCGGCTCATTATCAGTGAAAGATGGAAGTGAACTATATGCCAGAGTGGATGCTTCATCTTGGATCTGACACGACGGCGAGGTGTCAGAATTGAAAGTCTACAGAGAACTGGAGGGGGGTCAAGGGCCTCGTGCTGCTATACGAGGTCCGCTTTGGCCCGGTGCAAACATTTTGTTGGACTGCGTCAGAGCTCTGCTTGCCTTTTTAGCAAGGATAGAACACTGTTTTTAGACGCACCACAGAGGTACTAGACCACAAAGAGAACTGCATCCTGCATCCTTATGTAGATCTTATTGCATGAGCGCGTGAGCCAAGACAAGGACTGTCCTTGAAGAAGTATAAGAATAGAGTTTCTTTTGTATAACTTGATACCTGAAGACGTTTTGATTGAGAATTCAGTTGCAATGGCCAAAAAAAAAAAAAGGACTGCAGGCTGGTTAAAACCTCATCTTTGCCAATAAAGGCCTTCAGCACATTCAATGCCAGAGACAAAGGATGTATTCAGATCATTTAAGAGACAATTTATTATATGGTTAGGTTAAGATACAACTCAACTCATCAGAGGAATTATATTAAGATCACCCAGTTGGTATTTGAAGTAGTTTGAAGACTTTACAATTTGCTATTGCGTTGGATTTCTACGTTTTCAAAATAAAAGCCCCAGTGGTGCAGCTGATATTGTATTCAGACGGGTGAAAGACTATCAGAGGGAGGAGATGCGGCTGTTACAATATTGAATAAATGTCACGAGCTTTGCTTTCAGTAAGTGCGGAGTAAATGACTTGGAATAGTGCCATACAACACATTTAACCGTCAGTCAGGCCCCCAAAGTATCAAAGTGGAAATTATGAATGAATAGAACGATGTTAGGCTTGATTATATGGCTACACTGACTGGAATGGGGTCAAAATGTTCTCCGACTGAAGCCGGAATTAACGTGACACTAATCAGGCCATCGTATACGACAAAGACAGAGTTATATAAATCTTCCCACATTCAGTCAAAGCGTGTTCTTGAGTGTGGAAGTGGACCAGATTGCATTTTGATTCGAACGATGGGTGCCATTGTTTTTGGAATCTCCAGTACTGTTGTGTGTTATTTTGGGGGGCGTTAAGTCTCTGTAGGTAATATGACAGATAAGACATTCCTTGTGTGTCTCTTTTATCTGTCCACCGTCTCATCCCTGGGCTCTTTTCCAAGTTTCCTGCCTGCCACTCCACACACAAGTCACATGACTCATCCTCCATCTGTGCTTCTCCCCAGGTTCAGGCCTCACCTTCCCATCTGCCCGCTCTGTTTGTCCTCGTCCCCCCCTCCCCTGTCTGTGTCCGTCCCCCTCGTCCCCCATGCGGTCTTACGCGTCCAAAAATACTCATTGCGCTCAGAACTCCGCAACTATGCAAAGACTTGATGACTGTGGACAAACAAACAAACAAACAAACAGCGGCGGAAAACGTAAAATGGAAGAAAACTACGAAAGGAATGTTTGGTTTGTTTTTGTTTATCTGTCTGAATTCTTTTGTCTTCATTTATCTGCCTCAACTCTGACAGGGTCATTATTGAATAAAAAATGGCTGTAAGCACTGAAACAGGTTACAATAGGTTAGATTATTCCGGTGTTTAACAACTGTCACAGCGCCCCCAGCCCCATTCAGCCATCTGTTGCTATAGAGACAGGTTTGGTTTTTTTTCTGTGTGCACTGCAACTGCAACTCAACACAACAGCAGCATCAAAATATTCATGGGTGTGCCTAGTGTGTGCGTGTGTACATGTGTGCGTGTGTGTGCGTGTGTGTGTTCTATTCACTTTGAAGCAGAAAGAAAGATCAAGGCGACAGCGCTGACTTAATTTATCCATCTGTTCTCACATAAATACCTTTATTTTGCATCTAAGTAACATCCGATTGAATGCTTTTGATGTAAACACTCGCGTCTGTGAGCAGCAGGGTCAAAGTACTCACATCCCATCTTATATCATCTCATGTACAGTATGAAAAAAAAGGACATTCAGCATCTTTTGCACAGAGTGACCCCTCCTCTTTGCAGCACCGCCGCTCCTCACTCCACCGCTAGATGGAAGGTCTGATACTTCTGTTTAAAGCTGCCACATTGATACCGTTTGAAATAGAACATAACCCTCACATATCCCACAATATATAAATACATGATTGAAATTTATTTTAAAAAATAGCCATGAGGCCTAATCCCTTTAAATTGCCCTAAAATACCTTTAAATAATAATAAAAATTTGTATAACTGCAATAGTGTCATACATTTTCTTTTAAGTTAAAAAAATGATCTTTATTTCACATTTGTTGGCCCCTTCTTCATCTCTTGTGCAAAGCAGCGTGGGGGCACTTTCACTCACACGGCCCCCCCAGAGTCACAACAGGGTCCAGCAGGATCTCTGTAGCTGCTTTGGCAAGAGCAGATTTGATCCTTTTCCCTCTGAATTCCTTTTGCCAAACCCTTGTCCTTCGTGTCCTTGGCAGTTTATAGTCCCGTCTACTCTGGGGTTGCCTTCCATCTTTTGCAGGAGGTTCAGTTAAAGGTCTTTCTTTCTATACTTTTACGGTTCTACTGGCAGGTTTGCACTCGTGGCCGTAAAGAAATGTGGCAGCAATAACCAGCACTGCCCCGAGGAAGAACACACTGAAAGGGAAACAAGAGAGAGGAGGGGAAAAACAAGAGAGAGAGGAAGAAAAACAAGGGAGAGAGGAAGTAAAGAGGCATTAAAAGACAAATTAAATAAATCTACTCACATTAATCCGAGTCTGAACTCGTTTGAGCAACTTTGCTTTGTATTGATTGTTTCTTTCAGGACTTTTTACTTTTTGTCAGCATTTTCCCACAGTCAAGACCTTTTTGTGACATTGATTGATCATAACCCAACCCGAAATCTCTTTAATAAGACAAATAAAACTCCCTAAAAAGCCAAAACAGCATACCTAAACAGAAATGATTTGTTTATCTTACTTTATTACAGTTCATCATTTTAATGTTGAAGAAACGTAAGTCAAATTTTCTGCAAAATCAAAACAGCAAAAATGTGTGTGTGTCTGTGTCTGTGTCTGTGTCTGTGTGTCTGTGTGTGTGTGTGTGTCATATGTACATATTTACCTTGTCTGGTGAAAATCATCCAACAGGAAATATGAAATGAGCGTGGATGTGATGATTGAGAGGGAGGTGGCGAATCCTTTGAGGATGTTGTCTGCATATTTAATGACTACTGCTATTACCAACCCGCCCAGAGCCTGAGGACAGAGAAAACAAAACCCACAGACACACAAAGACACTCAGGAGCCAATACACAGTATGTGCACAAAACACTTCATTTACATGTGGATACAGATTCAGTCCAGTGATTGGTCTTGTGATTCTCTCATATGATCTGGATGGCTGATATGAACCTTCACAGGCTGATTGTAAGTTTGCAGCTCTTAATAAATGAGGAGAAGAAGCACAACAAAGAGTCTGACCTGTAAGATAACGACCAGACAGGTGATCCTGTTGTAGCCCTGGAACATTCCAAAATCTCTCACCCTCTGGCCGTCGTACACCATCATTCCTATGAGGCCGAACACAAAGCCGAATAAACCTGGTGGGGGACACACAGACAAGAGCGGGGGTGAAAGTCTGTTTTATTTTAACGTCAGTGTGTTTTCATTGGAGCAAAGAGTGTCATATAGTTTCTTTTCTAAAGAATAAAAAAGTCCAAGTTGCTGTGTGGAGTAGAAATCACCAAAGTGCCACTAGAGGTCACTGAATCTGATATTTCACCTAAACTTTCCTTCTCTGCATCTTCACCGTGTCCGGCCAGCATTTGCACAAAGTTAACGCAATTTTACGGTAAAGCTTATGGTTAGAAAGTAGTTCTGTCTCAACAACTTCTCTGCTGCGAGTCGGAAAAGTCCCTCAAGACGCTGCTGTGCTGTGGAACCTGAGGACCAGGGGTTGAGAACCACCAGCATAGATCACTTTAATAATTCATACGTGTCCTTATAGTGGACTGAATGTGCAGTTAAGTGTTTAAAATCACATCTTACTTTACTTGTTTTAAAGCCAGTGAGTGCTACTAATCATCTGACACACTTAGATCTTCGCTCTGTGTTCAATACTTAAACAGAACTGCACTGACTAGCAGCAGCATCCTCCTACTGATAAGGAGTTATCAAATGGCACTGTTTGCACCGTTTGTAACATACACTGATTAAACACGCTCTTGTTACGAGCTATGGTTACATCAATCAGTTATGCGTCACTGTAATCACTGAAACAAAGCCTTAACTGTAAGTTCAGGACCTTTTGGGTTCGTGTCAGCTTCAAATTTGGCCAATTTAAGATAAGATAAGATAAGATCAGATAAGATGAAAGTTTATTATCCCGAAGGAAGTGCAGAATGAAACTAGAAGGAGAAATCACCAAACCTAGTGCAATATAGAGAAACAAGAGTGCAAGAGTGCCTACCAACAACACACACTACAATAAACTACAAACATGAGGAAATGGTGATAAAAGTATCCAATATTGCACACAAAGGGCTTAATACGACAAAAGCTCACTCACCCAGCTGTATGTTCCGGACCCACACACTCTGTTTAGTCTCCTTGAGGATCTTCTCAAAGTAAACACCAGCAAAGCCACTGGAGAGACAAGCTGTCAGCACAGCCATCAGGGCCACCAACTGGGACCCTGCAGACAGGTGCCTCTGCTCAGACTCCTCCTCAGACTCCACAGGCCACTGCAGAAGGTTTCAACAGTTGTGACTCGCACAGGGGACAGGCAGAGCGCTTTAAATCTGTCAGATCTATACTATATGAGGTTTCTTTGAGTTTAAGTTAACGAAATCCTGCGAAAGGATGTGATCTGGGTTGTTTACCTGTACTAGAGTGACTCCAGCCATGAGGATGAGCAAGGAGAGCCACTGGTAGAAGCTCAGCCTCTTCCCCAGCATGGAGATGGAGAAGAGGGCGGTGGTGAGGATCTTCATCTGGTATGTGACCTGGACGGCACAGACAGAGAGACGTTTGGCACCCAGAGAGACATACGAGTACATATGAGACCCAAAAGGAACACAGAAACACAAAGCACTGGGGACAACCAGAGTAAGTGCCAAGAGGAACTACGTTGATTGTGTGTACTAGGTAAGCACACACACAGACACACACACACACACTTACAGACTCACTGACTGTTAAAAAAATGTCATAATCACAAACTCAATAGCTGATTCATTACCACCAAGGAAATAATATGATTAATGAAAAAGCAGAAATCCCGTAGACAGACACCACACACATACACACACACACACACACACACACACACACACACACACACACACACACACACACACACACACACACACACACACACACACACTCACGAGGACATAAAGCAGAAAGTGTAACCTGATAGGTGGCTGCATCCAGGTTGGATAAGGCAACATAGAGCAGATTGTTCTGCAGTGTGTAGATCCCTGCAGGAATGGCCAACTTCATGGTCTCTACAGGCTTGTTCACAATCTCCTCCCTCAACAATTGGTCCATCGCCCGCACACTAAACTCTGGCAGAGAGAGAGAGAGAGAGAGATAGAGAGAGAGAGAGAGAGAGAGAGAGAGAGAGAGAGAGAGAGAGAGAGAGAGAGATAGAGAGAGAGTGTGTTGGTAAGTAGGGGAAAGTGGAGACCACCCGTAGAGTGAAAGAGAGAGGGAGAGAGAGGGGCTCAGAGACAGACACCCTGAATTATATTTGTGTTAATCGTCCAAAACTGTCGCTTTGCCTTCTACTCACTGTTCTCTGTGAAGACGAGGAAGATGCAGACCAGGATCTTCAGCACCTCGGCTGACACCACGGCGGACGAGGCCAGGTATCGGGGTCCGTCTTCCTTCAGGGTGCGGGAGTAGCGCATGGTGAGCACCAGGGACGTGGTCTGCAACACCAGCACCGCCAGAGACATGTACTTCAACCTGGAGGAGTGTGAGGCAGCCATGGGCTCCGCTGAGGTAGTCGAGGGCTGGGCCTGCATGCAGCACAAGAAGTTCAACCCGACTGAGTGAAAAAGAGTAAATCTGTAGCTCCTACGAATCCAAGTGTTTTGGGAAAATGCGAAACATTCGGCCGATGAAGTTCTTGAGCGAGAACGAGGGGGTTCTTATCAGCTCCAAGGTCTCTGTTGTGGCGACAGAGTGTCAAAGACAAGAAACACTGTGGGAGAAAGGAGAGAAAGTGAAGAGAGGGAGAGTGAGTGAGAGCAGAGCAGAGCAAAAGTTTAACCACCCTTGAAGTACAGAGCTGGTCTGTACTTACAGCGGCTGGTTAAACGGCTGGAAAGGTAAAAAACTGTGTCCCGAGGCAGTGAGGGACATTCCTCAGACCGCCTGTGTCCTCCGGCAGGACCTTGCAGAGGACAGCGGCAGGAATAGAGTCAATACAAATCAAACCGGATGGAAGATATTGGTTTATAATGAGGGCAGTGCCTGAGAAACAATCGCTCACCATATGGAGATTAAGGTCATCATATTGTCCTAGGTTATTGTATTACATTGTTTGTTTAGCAGCTTGTAAATGCCTCACAGATAAGAGACGATTCGGGCGTGCGAGAGAATGTAGTTTGATCGTTATCACGGAGATGTGATACCCCAGACTTCTTCTTGTCCACTTTTCTCAGTGTGTTAGGAGCCATAAATATGAGAATACGCTGCTATTGAAAGCCGAGACTTCCCTTTTGACGATGACTTGATTGTTTAATTATGTATATTACACTGTCATAGTGCGTAATTTGAATATAATTTGAATATATTTACACTTATTTAATCACTAAACCCTCAAATTGAAGGAGTTTCTTTCCAATAAGTCATAGATTAAGAACACATGTTAGGAGTAAAGAGAGGATTATTACCAGTTTTATTTTGTTAGTGTCCTGTTGGGTTGAAGGAGAGCCGTCATTCCTTTCCTTTCCGTTTTCAGACTTCTGCATCTTAACACCAAACACAGCCGTCACTTTCCTGTCAACGTGTGACAGGCAGATCAGCGATCTGCCAGTCACCTCGTCTACGCCCTGCAGAATGTTAAATCATTATTACTATTCTATCCATCTGCTGCCAATGGCCTCATATCCCTGTTTAATATGAATGAATGCTCCTCTACCCTGCAGATCAGAGGACACGTCCAACCGTGCAGACGAGCAAATGCATTGGTGTAGTTCCTGTTCAGAGAAACCAATGTTTTATAGGAGTTGACTCAAGACTGTGAGTCTGAGAGACAAAGTTCACTGAGCTCTGTCATAAATGGTTTGTGATATATTGAGCCTGTTTGGCTTTTTTTTTTTAAAAGGTTGGGGGGTGTATGTAACGATGGAACAGGAGGAGTGGTGTGTGTTCAACACACTGGCCTCCTTATGCTGCACCTCTGGTTGCTCATGGCTGCACAATCCACCTGTGTGTGTGCGCACGACTGTGAACACACATGAGGGGAAGGGCCCAACAAGCGCTCTCTCTCTTTCTCTCTTTCACTCTCCCCCTCTCTCTCTCTCTCTCTTTCTCTCTCTCTCTCTCTCTCTAGCCTAAGAGAACGTGGCTGCCATGTCATCAAGTAAAAAGCAAAAGGATAGTAAACAATAAACCAGTTTTATAGGTAATATGATCCAAATGTTGCAAGGCAGAGCAGTACAATCGGTTACTATGCAACATGAAGCATGGAGCGCTTACAAAGTTACATTTTTGGAAATGATGTCTCTCATTCAAACTCAACCAGCAACAAAATGTGTCATGTTACAGCAAATGGATGTTTTCCGTACAGATAGATAGATAGATAGATAGATAGATAGATAGATAGATAGATAGATAGATAGATAGATAGATAGATAGATAGATAGATAGATAGATAGATAGATAGATAGAGTGCAACTGTAACAGTAAGTTGGTGAGAGTGAGAGAGAACAGATCTCGGACAAACCCCAGGTCTAATAAAGGGCTGTGTACGGCCCTGCTGAGGGTGGGGCCTCCAGCTCTTTATGCTTTGTCTTTGGGCTATCTGGGACAAACATAGGGCATCTCTCCATCTCAGAGCTCAGAACACAGCAAGAAACACAACACCAGTGAGATGAAACAGGTCACAAACACACAAAAAAGTACCCTCACTCTTTTTGCTTTGAAATTTGCGGTGAGGAAGCGTGCCTGTAGCAAATGCTTAGGGTATGGTGAGTACATAAGAAGAGTCAGCAATGGGCTTTGTCGTATAACAAAGGCGAATCATTGTAAGGAATTCTCCATTTGCTTTAATGGGAGTTGACCTGAACAAATATTGAGCTTAACAGGCGGGACGTAGATCCGCTAGAATGCTGAATGCACGGAATAGGAATTGAACGAGTCTCGTGCTTCAGTGTTGACGAATCCTACGGTTTAAGTATCAATATGTTTATATGAACGTAGAATCCAACTGCTATGTGTAATAGGAAGCTCTCAGTCTCACATACATGTGTTTCAGTGAGTCATCCTACCCACTGCCAGCTGTGTGCGGAATGTGGAAGTGTCTAAGTGTGTAAGTGTGTAAGTGGGGAATTGTTTACCACCAGTTGAGAGGTAATAATTTTGAACTTTAAATGTGTCAGGGTTGTGTGTGTGTGTGTGTGTGTGTGTGTGTGTGTGTGTGTGTGTGTGTGTGTGTGTGTGTGTGTGTCCGGTTGCTCGTCCGCCAAATGATGATTGATGACGCCAGGTTGTGAGGTCTCAGCTTTCAAAGAGTTTTTGACATATGGAGTACACAGCTTTTTGGTATATTTGGAGTATTGTTGTATTGTTTGACACAGAAAGTTATTTTATCTAACATTGAGTCATTAAAATTTGATTGATTCAAATTGGGATTTATTAATTTCTTTCCTTTTCAAAGTTTGCAGTTTGTTGAGTAATCAGTTGATGTTGTTTTTTTGTTTTTTAATGCATTCAGGGTGAATTTCTGAGAGGAAAATATTATTTACCTGACAAAAAAACTTTATGCTATAAAAAAAACAAATGCCAAACCACAAAATGTAAAGTAAAAGTTCACTAAAATGACCTTAGACAGCACTGGCTCATGCAAAGTGGTAGTTTTCATTAACCTAGCTGTTAATGCCCTGGTTGAAAAAGGATTACTGAGAGATTACTGCATATTGACAGCAGTAATATCGATCTGCACAATAGAAATGTACTGTTTATCCATACTTCTAAACACATTACAACTTAAATGATCTCTTATGTTTGGAAAAAGCAACTAACGCATCCGCTGATCCCTCTCATCAAAGTCACCATCACATCCCAATTTACCTTAAAGGGGGTTTGTTCTCGGCTGTGGACGTGGATGACAGCGTCCGGACACTCACTCGCTGGATACTCTTCAACGTCTTTTACTCTCCACTCGACAGGTGAACCTCGTTAAGATTAACCCGTGATGTGTCAGCTCAACATCCATCCGTCCAGGACGCGGAGAAGTGAAGGAAAACTAGGCTGAAAATTGTTTGGTTTCCTGAGTCGGGACAGTCTGCCCCCTTTGCCATGAATGAATGAACCTGGATACTCAGAGGATTTGGCGACACTTAGTGGACAAAATAATACAAAGTAGTTTTCACAAGGATTCAGACATGAAATCGATTCAAGATATTTTACTTTCTACATTGTGATGAAAACACAATTTATTCTGCGTTATTGTGCTTGACTTAATTAGTCTGACCGATAGATGCACTTGCACTATGACTCAATGCTTAACAACAGAGCTGAAGTCTGCCTAAAGACGTCAACCTGCATTGCACTCTTTAACCGCTAGATGGCGGTGTAAACTATCAATGCCGGCTTGACACGATGCAGCAGAGGAAGAGTGAGCACACGTGTTTCCTGTGTTTCCACAGAGCACACACACACACACACAGAGAGAGGGGGTCTGTCTTGCCGTACATAGTGTGAGTTTAGTTGCTGTGTGGGCCAAACGGTGCTAAAATGGTTCGTAAATTAAAATTCCACGAGGAGAAGCTGCTGAAGAAGGTCGACTTCATTAACTGGGAGGTGGACAACAACCTACACGAGGTTAAAGTGCTGCGGAAGTATCGCATCGAGAGGAGGGAGGACTACACCAAGTGAGTAACAGCAGCGGAACGCCTCGTTTATTCTGCTGGGTACAAGAAAGCTTTTATGATCCGCGACACGATGCTTTTAACCTCTTCTAGAGTCGTGTTGTTGAATATGAATCCGCCTCTTGGATCCAGTAATGGCGCACATTGGTGACACCCGCTGGTCACAAGAAGCATTGCTGTGTAGACCAATCTTATTTCTCAAATGTTCAGCTCTAGGTGTCGATTTCCTTTCCTTTCACGTCTTCAGGTACAACAAACTGAGCCGTAACATCCGAGATCTGGCACAGAAGATCCGAGACCTTGACGAGAAGGATGGCTTCAGAGCTCAGAGCACACACCAGCTGCTGGAGAAAGTGTAAGTATGAGGACGACAGAACACTGACTAATACTTCATCATTTTCATCACTTTAGAAGAGCAGAACGAGCCACTAAAGTTGATGTCTTTCATGTCATGTGGTACAACTTCCCCCACTTGTTTTGCAGCATCACTGTGGTTTCTCATGTTTAGCTGTATACAATATTTCACACTGAAAATTCGATTTCTTTCTCACACCAGGTACAGCATGGGTCTGATCCCCACCAAACAAAATCTGTCCCTCACCGAGAAAGTCACGGCGTCTGCGTTCTGCAGGTGAATCACTTTCCCCGAGACACTTTGACACCGTTTCCACTTCCATTTCCTACATCTGCTCGAGCTCACGGATAACATCACCAGTCACTCTTGTCACATCCTCTTTGACATCTGTTTGACGTCTGTTTGATCCCTGCAGGAGGCGGCTACCCAGCATCATGCTGAGTCTTCGTATGGCTCAGAACCTAAAAACCGCCATCACCTTCATCGAGCAGGGACGTATCCTTAATTAGCTCAGCTGAGTGTGTGTGTGTGTGTGTGTGTTGTGTGTTCGTGCCTGCGGTGTCTCGACAACCTTGAAAGTGCAGGTTTCTGTGTCCCAAGAGGGAATAGTTTTGTCCTTCACTCATCCTCAGATATCCGCGTGGGTACAGAGATTATCACAGATCCAGCATTTCTAGTCACAAGGTCAGTGTCCACACTTTATCTGAAACCCTTTATTGAAGCTAAAGACTTAAGATTCCCTTAGAATGAGTTCTGTTAAAGGCAAACTGGTCATCAGGATTACTGTGAGTTTTCCCAGAGGGCCACTTTATGACCACCGGGTGTCGCCCTGGTGACTGTGTTGTGTTTGTGCCCCGCTGAGCATGAATAACTCATAACCAGCTCGGTGATCTCTCTCTCTCTCTCACACACGCGCGCGCACACACACACGCAAGCGCGCACACACACACACACGCACACGCGAGCACACACTCTGGGTGTGAACTGCGGGTGAATGTGAGGTCATTGTAAAGAGCTTTTGGTGAAAGTCTCTATATAAATTCAGTCCTTTGCCCCTTTCACTCCCAACATGCTGTAGCATTAATAATGGAACATGGGCACTTAAGTTTGTCCTCTTTTTCAGAAATATGGAAGATTTTGTGACTTGGGTTGATTCCTCTAAGATCAAACAGCACGTGATGAACTACAACGACGAGGTGAGGAGCACTTTTACGCCGCCGTTGTAAAGACGCCGTAATGAATTTACATAAACAACAACTTTATTTCTATTGCAGAGGGACGACTTCAACATGGTGGAGTAGCTGTGTGTGCGTCCATCAGAGCAGAGAGGAGGATGGGGAAATCAACTCTGCCGCCTTTCACTGGAAACGCTGCTTTTAAAGACTGTGGACTCTAACCGCGATCTGAAAGTCGCCATCTGGAACCCTGACGGCAAGGGAGCTCGATTGATAAGTTCTGAGCCTGACATTTGCGACGTCGTTATCGTTTTTTTCTACATGAACCGCATTCATCAGGCTTTGTCAGATGGACGATCTAGGCCGACATGCAGTGATCATCCGGACATAATTGTGGAATTGAACTGCTTCAGCACCCACACTACTCGTCCCATCCATCCCACTCAAGCTTTTGGCCTCTTTCCAGACACCAGTGGATGTTGGCTGCCGTCAGACTATGACATCAATTTTTTTTTCAGGACAGCCAAGAGAATGAAACTGAGCTCAACCTCCATACAGCACCATCAGCTGATTAGGCGGATATTAGCAATGAAAATAAATTGGATTGGAATTTTTCAATAGGCTCAGAACTTTTCAATCAACCTTCTGCTCAAGCTTCCCCTGAGTGTCTGTGAGAAGCTGAGTGGTGTGTGTGTGTAGAAGGAGGGGACTGTCTTTAGTAATGTAACACAACTCATGTGGTATAAACAAGTTGTAATATAGAAACCAACAGTTCAGTAAATATATATAAACTTTTCAATAAGACTTTTGTGTAAACTCTACATTTAAACCACAGCATTAAGACTTCTCACAAGGACATTCCTGATTGGACAGACGTTCCCCATGAATGATTCAGATTGGAGAGAAACCCTGACACCACTGTGTAAACAACATGTCGCCCCACCGTACTGCACCTCCCAACACACACACACACACACACACACACACACACACACACACACACACACACACACACACACACACACACACACACACACACACACACACACACACACACACACACACACACACACACACACACACACACACACACACACACACACACACACACACACACGGCTCAGAATTAGACAGTGAAAGGTAGAACACAAACGTCCTACAGCACCCCCTTAAGGCACCCTGGTGTACTACAGCATTGCGACAGTACGATCACAACGGTTTTCCTGTGTGTCAAATCAAAAGAGTCCAGATCAGAGCCACCAGAATCGCACGTAGATGATGAGCGTGATGAAGACTACTGCCATGGCGGCCACTTTAGCGTAGGTGGAGCGGGTGTTGAGGTATTTGGCGTCGCCGCGGTACTTCTTAGACATGTTGGACAGGTTGCTGGCTTTTGTGTCCAAAGCTGAGGGGAAGTATTTAGAAAGAACTTTAGCCATTGAAGCGACGTTCAGTCTATTTTGAAACCGTGTGAGACAACTTACCGGACAGAGCTTCTCCCCGTTGCAGGACTTCTTCGATGTTGGCCACCATGATTCTCTGCACGTCCTGTAGCTCTGTGTTAATGCTGCCCAAGTTCCTCCTGGCCCTGCTGTCCACGTACATCCTCTTTGTTTTGTGGATAAAGGTGTCTGATGAACAAACGGATGCAAACGGTGTGATGTACGAGCAGACGAGAAGACTTCAGATCTGCTCTTTAAAAACACAGAAAAGCAGTAGAAACAAGAAAAGGACAATTTACCAAACTCGATGAAAGAATACGGCCTGGACACTTTGGATACTCTCCTCCCATACTGGTCGTGGAACTGTGATTCCAGGTCTTCCAGGTACGCAAACACCACCTTTTTGGGAAAGGAAGCTTCGCAGAGGGCCAAGTAGCAAACGCCCTGTTCTATTAAATAGCTGAGAACAAAATGAGACGTGATTAAAGCAGCAGGATTGAGTGAGTGGAATCAATTGATATCACTACAGTACGAGGGCAGAATTGAACCCCAGGGAGTCCCCCGTCCTTCAGTGTTATGACCCAGGACGGGAGCAGGTTTTGGGGGGGGGTTCAGGTCTGGTGTTGGTACTGGTGTGACTCACTGAAAGGACATGTTTCCTGCCTCAAGGGTGCAGCGGTCTGGACTCTGGGCGTTCAGCTTACGGCACAGCTGCTTGGCCTGATTCTGATACTGCTGGAGGTCTCGGCCCGACTGAGGACAGATCACAGATTATTATGACCTCATTATGACCTTGTTTCCTTTTCCCTTCCTACACACACACACACAGTAATCTCCTCACTGTTTACTGTAATTAACTAACAGTACAATTAGAATTTTCCAATGTTTTCTGTACGACTCACTTGTTTTACAGTACCTGACTTATGCAGTAGTCAGGTAACACACACACTTACACCTTATAAATATATAATAGTTCAATATACCAATGAAGCAAACTAATAAAAGAGCTTTTAGGATAATAAATAATGTAGGGAGGGAAAAGTTGATAGTTTATAGTGATAGGAAATGAGCTATTTAATAAATTACACTTCCTGTGACTCATTTCCAGACCTTTGTTCGGTGTTTTGTCAGCTCTGGGTGTATTTTATAGCTCGACGTGTCTGGACTGAACCATTAATTCGTCCAGGTTAGCTTTGTGTTTGTTTGTGTACGGGGTATTTGTGCTTTTGTTCAACCAAGCTCCTTCGTGTATCATATTTAAGCCGAATTACACCGCAGACCACGAATACCCCCCAGATAACGTCATTAATTATGTTTTAGCGAAGGCCGTCTCACCCCTAAACAAGTCGCCATTAACCCGCCGACTTCAGAGCGAAGTTTGGCGTGTGTGCGTCCCGTTTTTCATTCCTACCTGCTCATCCTCCTGGACGGACGCAGCCAGCGGCAGCCCGTCCTCCAATCGGGCGATCATAGTCATTAAAATCATGTTGGTGGGAGGACGACGCTCGCTCGGCGGTGTCACGCGTGGGTTCCGACGTGCAAAAACTTGTAGAGTTTTAGCTGTCAACTTTGATGATGCAGATAGAATGAGCTGGACGGAAGTGGCGGGTGCAGCGGGGAAAT
This sequence comes from Genypterus blacodes, assembly GCF_046128005.1. Taxonomy (NCBI): domain Eukaryota; kingdom Metazoa; phylum Chordata; class Actinopteri; order Ophidiiformes; family Ophidiidae; genus Genypterus; species Genypterus blacodes. Next base: position 1,221,382 of record NW_027466842.1, read on the forward strand.
AGATCCGACTGGAAACGGCCCGGAACGCAACTTGCATACATCCACCGTCGCATAAAGGGCTCAGTAGGATTTTGCTGAAATCTGCGGGTAGATATAAGAAGCGATTCTGTCTTTAATCTTCGTGCTATTTTAATAATTCAATTACGTATCGATTATTCGTAACTTAACGCGATCCGGGAGGCGATGCGAACGCTTTCTTCACTTTAAGCAGAATATGAGGCCATGAAGCGGAGACGTTGTGAGCAGACAGCTGGCAGACGGACTGACTGCAATCTCACTGCTGATGTCTGAGCTCAGAGCTGCAGATGCGGTCTGGTCTCTACCCGAAGCCCCTCTGATCTAAAACGGCAAGAAGGAGCACCGAGCCATGCACCAACTACAGCGGTAATGCACTATTTGAGTTTTAGTAATCTGTTGTTTGTGTGCTTCCATCTGGGTGATCAACATTACCGTGCAATGACCGCATCTCTGTTGTTATTGTATTAGTAATGTATCCCGACCGATCACTTCACGCACTCCTTCCGTGCTACACAATGAGACGATTATCGATTGCGTTTCTTGTAAAAACCTATTAATCTCTCATTTTTATATCTTGAAATTCGCGTAATTATGAACATTTTATGGAGAATCAGTGTCAGAGTAGCGCCGTGGGGATGTTGGGATGTGTCAAAAGCAGCTGACAGTGCAGCTGTGCGCCTCAGCTCGGCCAGGATGAGGACCCGGCACATCACGTTAAACACTTAGTATGTGTCAAGTGCTTTCGGACTGTAACATATTGTTATTTAAGCTCTACGTCCCCGATCCAACGCCGGGGGGGATGTGGGGCACAATTTAATGCCCTGTGCGCCAGAGAAAAGCCCCCATTCAGTGATCCACGGAGCCTTGGCACAGTGGCACAGTGGCGGGCTGAAAGGCCTCTTTGTTGCGGTGCAGCTGGTACCGCCGTGATTCCCACAGACAGCAGCGTGTGCGTGATTCATAACCTGCCTAACCCTTAGATTGAGCCTTCCTTTAAAATGATAAACCAGAGTTGCCCCGTGTGTGTTTTAATTCCAGGGCGGGGCCTTCATGACTAATTAATTATATCAATCAATATCTTCCTAAGTGGATTCCAGGAATGCTTCACAGGCTCCAGGACCCCACATGAGGATTCCTTTAGTCCCAGAAAGGTGATATTCAGGGGTGTGTAATTAGGGTTTACTGTCTCTGGTCTTTAGGAGGGACAAGCAAGGCAGCGCTCAAAATCATAAATCACCCTTTGAAGTCTGAAGTCATTTGTGCAATTTTCATTTAATTTGGCCTTTATTTCCCACAACAAGGCTGCCTTATAATGAGTCCTTTATTATATAACATAATAACATGTATATAATAGTGTGAGTGTAGAGGAATGGACCAAATGACTATCAATTCTGATAGAAGTGTCTAGAATGAAGCACTATCTCTCCTCATTCTCATGCAGCAACCTGTCTGATTCTGTGACGTTTGTAGATTCTGACATTTGTTTTGAAACAAGACTGAAACAAGTTTGTGTGCATTTGGAAACAGGTTGACATGATGCCTCAAGCCTCCTCCTGTATAAGGCCCCGACCTACAAATACTGAGCAGGATCAATATTTGGATCTGAGTCAAACTGAACAAACACAGCAGACAGTAAAAATGTAGATTTTTTAGATCTCAACAACAAACCAAATATCACTCATAAGCAGATGCAGCTCAATAAATTATATGGTGGAAAAGTTCATTTATTTCAGTTATTCAATTCAAAAAGTGAAACTCTCATATATTATAGATTCATTACACACAAGTGAAATATTTCAAGTCTCTTATTTGTTTTGATTTTGTTTTAAATAAGGCTTACAGCTCATGAAACCCCCAGTCAGTATCTCAGGAAATTAAAACAAGAATATTCTGGAAAAGGTTCAATATTGTCACAGTGTCACAGTCTAATCAGCTCATTAACTCAAATCACCTGCCAAGGTTTCCTGAGCCTTTAAATTGTCTCTCAGTGACACAATCATGGGAAAGACGACCATATTCTAATTTAACGAGCTGCACCTGTATACGCCTAAATAACATATAGATCTGTTTGTGACATCATTTTGTTAATACAAACAATATATAATCAATAGCCGTCCCCTCAGAGGTTTGTAATCTAAAGCTTCTGTGTTTGTTTATTTGTTTGGAGTAAGAAAATATGCTTAGGAACTGGTAGAAGGCAAACACACTCTTCTGTCCCGTCTCTTCCCTCTGTCCTCTGTGTCTCTTCCATCTGTTCTCCGTGTCTCTTCCCTTTGTCCTCTTTGTCTCTTCCCTCTGTCCTCCGTGTCTCCTCTCCTCATCCCCGTGTCTCTTCTCCCCCCAGCCCAGCCTGTAATGCTCGGGGGTGAGGAGGAGGTCGGCTGAGGAGGAGGAGATGGGCTGCACCTCTGCCAAGCAGGTGTCTGCTGTGCCCAACGGTGAGGAGGGCCAGAGTAAGAACCACAGCAACGGGGACCTCCGATCTGGTAAGTGTGACATGTCTCCCACGTGTTTAGATGCTTCATCACTGTGTCCAAACAAATGTGAGCTACAGGTGCATATGATGCTGCTTTACAAATGAGCTGTAACAAGCGGCGAGCTGTAATAATCACACTTTGCGAGGCGAGTGCATGTCGGTGTCAGCTCAGTGTGTCATTCACATACGGGAGGGAGGGAGAGGCAGAGGAGGAGGAGGAGGAGGAGGCCGCGCTCTTGTGAGAGGAAAAAGAGCAGAAACGGGCTGACAGCTCATGTGTTGTTGCCCGCTCGCCAGCTATTGTCGAGAGAGGATTTAGTTTGAGAGCGTGATAGCCGGAGCAGATAATTGCTCAGCAGTGAGAACCATTAACCCAGCAGCTCAGACCGTGCACGGCTGTCACCGGGGCTCTGATGGGGAGTTATTAACAACGGGGGACACACTTCTCTCCCTGCCTCTCTGTCTCTCTGTCTCTCTGTCACAGATGAGTACAAGATGAAAGCAGTGGAGAAAGTCAAGTACATCAGCGGAGAAGAAGATGGAGGAGGAGGAGGAGGAGTAGGAGGGGACAACCAGGACAGCACAGTGCGTGACTTTATTATCCTTCCTGTCTCATCTACTGTACATCTGTATACAGGACATAATGGTGTCATGTTCCTGTCCAGAGATACTTTTATTTATCTGATTATATGCGGTTGGATTGCATTTTTAGGCACCTTGATGCAGATATTTGAATGTTACTCTAGTTTGACATCAGTTGCTTTGTCTGTTCCTGCAGGAGAAATGTGCCCTGCTTGGGAAAAGTGAAAACATGGATGAAACAGGATCCAATGGGAATGGAAAGATACTGTAAGTTTGTTGTGTTTTTGTCTTGAGTATCTTTGTTGATGTCCTGTTTAAAAAAATCATCATGGATCAGTGACTTAAAGAGATGAAAGAATGCTGCTCCTTCTCCTTGCAGAAGCATCCACTCCTCAGAGAGCCAGCAGGAATTCTTCAGGATGCTGGATGAGAAAATCGAAAAGGTAAAGGAAGGAGCGCCGGAATGTCTTAAATGCGTCATGTTTGGGAATCTTTGGAATCGCATTATTACTTAGAATTTGGTCTAAGCTTCATCAGAATGACTAATAATCGACAGAATGTGTTCAGCTGTACTCAATACTTTTATTGACCATACTCTATCATTGGTTCTCCATGTTGGGAATGGGAAAGACTGATTATAGACATCATAAACATCTGTATGTCTCCAGTAACATCTGTTTTCTCCACAGGGACGGGACTATTGCTCAGAGGAGGACGACCTGACATAGCACTGAGGACGTCTCAGTCTCAGTGTGAGAGGACGAGTCATGGATGGACCGTACCATGTGATGCAGCATTGCCCAGGGGGGGAAAATCTGTTGTTTGTCGGTTGTCGGTTGTTTTGAATAACCAAACAGGACTGGATTATTATTGACCTCTGAACCTGTTTTTGCTCTTTTCCGATCACTACTCAGTTCCTCCTCATCAGATGTTTGCGTTTCTCCTCGGAGAGCACAAACTTTGACCTTTACCTCCGTCGGTGAGTGGACTGAAGTCTGAGCTCATCCTCTACCTGAGCAGAAGAACACTCGTGATGAACTGAGGCCACGGCGGCGTAAGAGGAGGACAGATCTTTTTCGGTCATTTAAGGAACTTTTTCGATGTAGATGGCTGTCATGGCGACTACCTGTAGGCATCTCACACACCCGGGGACGATGCAGATGTGAACGGGCGACCTGGTCCTCCTCTTATGGACACTGAAGAGCGGCCATCACGACGTCCATCTGCATCACTCCGACGATTTCATCCATAAATGCATAGAAACTTCCTGCATTCCAGCCACATTTTGGACAGTATTGACCTCTTTTCTACCGTATATTGGCCAGGTTTGTCCGTCCTCGTCTGTTTTATGTTATGATTAGAGTTCTGATAGAGTATTTCTGTTGAATAAGGCTCAGGGTTGTATTCACTGTCACATGTAGTCACGACCTTCTTCTCATTAAGACACTGTCGCATCATTAAACACACACCCTCGCTCTCTCTCTCGCACTTCAGTATTCATTGGTGGTGTATTACTCGACAGGGTGCAAAGTCATATTAATCTGATTCTGTGTTTGTCTCAGTGTGATACGTCATCGTCTTTGGGTTTCATGTTATATTTTTGTTTTTCTAGAAAAATAAAGTGTTTTCAGGAAGTTATTCGGACAATTTGTTGTTTTAAATCAGACAATGAAATCAGATATTTGTTCACATCAGATTTGCATATGGGGCCTAAGCTCTGATTCATATCCAAATTTGAGTGTGTGTGTGTTTTGTCGTGTTTACAGTGAAGAGCGCCAGTGGAGCGATGAGGACATTTTAAATTAGTTAGATATATAATCCATCCAACTTAAGCTGGAGGGGAACAATTACAACCTAAGCAGTTTTCCAATAAACTGCATGAGAAATGACCGAGCCGGGTTCCATTTTCATTATCTGACTGTCGCAAGAGTTACATTTTTTATTGATGACGCCCAGCAGCTCGAGCATTTTGTTAAATGTGCTCATGCGTGTCCCTTTAGTGCGGAACTGTGTCAGACACAGGTCACATACCAACACCAATGTGACTCTCCTAGACAAAAACAATCAGATCTGACTTGAATAACAAATACAAATCAGAATAGAACATAAAGGTGTGTAGGTTGAATGTCACTATAGTTGTTATTTTGTCATCTTTTGCTCCAACACTGCTGATCGGGCAAACACAGGCTGGGCCTCGTCGCCACACACAGTCTCTGCAGTAGAATGAGCTCACTGGTGCATCCATCTTCACGGCGTGTCAGCGGCTCCCACTGAGATTTCACCTGCAAGCCAAGTCGCTCAGCGCTGTTGCCGTCTCTTACGATGCTGCCGACGTCCCGTATCCTGGAAGGGGCCCGCCGGGGGCTCGGGTGTCACCAGGCCATCAGTCATCCTCTGGTAGACCAGGGTGGAGTCGGATGCGGCAGCGCACAGCAGCACAGGAGAGCCCCGGTCCAGTACGTGACGAATGCTGCACACGCAGAAGAGGAGAACAGCTGTTAATCTGTTCTGCCAAACCTGTCGTGGTAAAATGGTGTTTCAGGACCTTAACCAGCGTCTCCTCACCTTCTGTGGCTCAGCGAGCGGTGAGAAGGCAGCGGAAGAATTGTCTGCATGGCTGCTCCTTCTTTCTCCATCCCTTCCAGCACCACCAGCTGCAGCTCAGGACATTTAAGGGCCGACACGTCTGTCCACTGACGCACTGAGGAGAGGACACAGTGTGTAAATGTCCACTTTGGCAGCATATGTGTAGTAGGAGTATTGTTTTGGGTCCTTCAAAAGATGCAGTACTGTAGCATTTCATCATATTCTATACTGTTTCCACTGCTTCCAATCAGTTTCAGTTTCTGTGCCTGTTTCTATATCATCACTTGTCTACTGTATTGATAATTAAGCCTGTATCTCTGTATGACATAGGAAATGTTCTCTGATTGGCTCCTTAAACTCAACAGACCTCTTGTCACACTCACCCTCAGTCAGATCCATGTACGCCAGGAAAGCTGCGTGCACCTGAGCGCCGTCCTGTACCTCCAGATTGGTCATGTGCTGATACTAAAACAAGGACAAGGTTGGTTACAAAGTCTCAGTCCTGCTCCTCCCCAACTCTCCCTTAAATGACTGATCTTTGTTTCTTCATCATATCTTTGTATGCCATTATACATCCTTGGACTTTTGTTGTCTATTGTTGATGGGTTTTTTGAAATTTGTATTACTTATGATGAGGTTGTTCAATAAAGGTTTGTTAAAAATAGACCAACCATTTCAGAGTAAAATCCCTTTTCCCAATTCCCAATTTAGGAAACGGTGCTTCCTATGTTAACAATTTAAATATTAATTACACAGATAGTACATATAAAAGTAATCACTGCATGATACGCACAAATAAAATATTTGAATAAACCCCCACGAAAAGGTCTTTATTCTGAAGGGCCAACTCTGCAGAAGCGGCGCTAACGCTAAAGCTAGCAGTAACACAGACCCTCATTCAACAACACATTTGGAAATACAATAATCATATTTTTGTGTCATGTGTCAATAGTATTCGCCTCCTAATTCAAAGCTGCAATCAGTCATGACGACATTTGAAATCCCGTGTGGCTGAACACATGTAACTCACTCACCATCGGGTGAACTAACATCCAGTTCGAAGGTGAAATTTTCTCTCTTCCTCTGTCTGGAGATTGCGACATTTTATTCAGATAAGTAAAAGCTAAATGTAATCAGTTAAATGTCAGGACATTGTCGCAACATGTGTGATTGTTTTCACTTCAGCAGCGTTGAGTTTGCCGGCGTGTTACACTATAAACAGTCCGGGTAGAAAATGTTACCAAGACAGTGATGTGACTACAGTCCCAATTTAGATGAGAATGTGGTTGTTATTATTATGTGATAAACATTATTTTAGTCTTCTCGACACATTTGAGTTATAAATATGTCTATGAATTCTAAACAATATAGATTTACACATTTATGTATGATGTAATCAATAAAGAACTATATCAAAATAAAACAAATAATCACTAATAATGGTTTAATGAGTCTGGCAGAACTGTTTTAGAGACTGGAAAGAGCATGAAAGACTCAAATAATACTCACAGGAAAATAGATTTCAGTCGTTAGCGCTACCATAAATTTCACATTAAATTAAACATTCTGATTCATGCAGAAAACAGATACTGTATCTACACACTCTCTCCTCCTTGCCCCCTGTTTCCATCCCTCCCTCTCACTCCTGCCTCCCTCTGCCCATTGCCCCCCCCCCTCTTTCTCTCTCTCTCTCTCTCTCTCTCTCTCTCTCTCTCTCTCTCTCTCTCTCTCTCTCTTTCTCTCTCCCTCTCTCATTCTCTCCCTCTGTCTCTGCCAGTTGCTCTGCTGTGAGGCTACAGAGAAACAAAGGTGTCCTGTTGGAAATATGCCGTTTGGATCGATTGCACTCAGATTGTTGTTTGGGATTTTGGCAGGTGATCTCTTCCTGCTCACCTTCGCAGAGGAACTGCCCGTTGATCCGCACCCAGGAGCCCAGCAGGAATCCTCCCAGCTCAAACCCACAGTCCTGATCACCATCCTGGCACGCAATGTAGAGCACAGCCTCCCTTTCTTTTTGGGATGCATTGACAGACTGGAATATCCAAAGGATCGGATTTCTATTTGGTAAAGTTAATCTATCTAACTCAAAATGTGTCAGAAATACAATGAGATCCGTCTAAATAATAATTTTTAAATTATTTTAAGACTATTGCATTTATTTGATTTTCATTTCTGTAAATGAAATCTATAAATAAAAGTATTAAAAATCAATTAAAGTGCACATTATACTATATTCTACTATATTCTTTTTACTTTTGCTTTTAGGGCACTTAGTAAAGTGATTCTTGTCATTCTTGTCCTTGTGCATCACTCTTTATCAGCAAAGACATGACCTGAGCTCAACCTCTTCTCATTCAAGTGAGAAATCTACACACAGCATCTGAAAATGAGAGCCAGGGGAAAGGAAGAAAGAAAGAAAGAAGCTTGGTGAAGGGCAGCTCATTAATTCTCCGTCTGATTTCAGGGCAGCGTCTGACCACAATGTGGACAACAGCACAGCTTTGCTTCAGGAGTGGATTAAAGGGGTGCAGCACCTGTATCACTCTGTGGAGTGGAGACCCACGGAGCAACCAAGGTGAACCACCGACAGGAAATAAGAATCTTCTCACACTTATGCATTGTTTCACCCATCTAAAGGTTATTTTCTCCTTCAGCTCCTATGCAGATGAGGAAGGTCCCAAACACTGGCCCAACACCCGGTTCACCCATGTGATGAAGCTAAAGCAGGCAGCGCTCAGGGCTGCACGGCAACTTTGGGCTGACTACATATTGGTGAGACACGTATCCTTCTGTAACATGTCAGATGTTTACATCAGCAGGTAACACGGATCCTGCTTACACACTTGGCTAAACAAAGCAAACAAAGGACAAGACTAGTGAGACAGTACTGAATTTGTGTTTCACAGTCCAAACCAACAAGAATTACAGAAATGTTTTCCCCCTTTAAAGGAAAGAGTCTGACGTTTATATCACATCTTTGTCTCCCAGTTTGTGGACAGTGACAACTTGCTGACAAACCGCCGGGTCCTAAGTGAGATGATTGCAGAGAACCTGACACTCGTGGCTCCCATGTTGGAATCAAGAAGCCTTTATTCAAACTTTTGGTGCGGTATGACTAATCAGGTACATCTACAGATTTATAGAAACACAACACATCACCTGCTGTGCGACACGTCTGGGCGATGTAATGCTGTAAGTGTCATACCAGGGTTACTACAGACGAACTCCAGAGTATATCCCCATCCGGAAATGGAATCGTCCGGGCTGCTCCCCCGTCCCCATGGTGCACTCTGCATACCTGCTGGACCTGAGGCGCAGCACCAGTCGCGCTCTGGCCTTTCACCCTCCCCACCCCGACTACCCTTACCTTCTAGATGACATCATGGGCTTGGCCTTCTCTGCACAGCAAGCAGGTCGCATTAGAAGCATATATTAATCATGCTCGTGTCTGTGTTCTGCAGAGAGGTTGGCCTTTAAGTGTCTCCACCTGATTGGTTTACTCGCTCTGCAGGGGTTCAGATGTATGTGTGCAACAAGGACCATTATGGGTTTCTGCCAGTGCCTCTCAAACAGGATCAGACCCTGGAGGAAGAGCAGGAAAGCTTCAGCCATACCCTGACAGAGGCACTGAGTGAGCACATACACTCAAACAAATGCATATTAATGTACAGCTGAATGAATCGGGATCATCTAATGCCCCCCTTCCCCCCTTATTCCCTTCCCCTGCTCTATGTGAGCACAGTTGCTCCTTTTTACCCTCATGCTCCTGACAAATTTCTCACTCCTGTGTTAAAGCTCTGCCGCCTCTCTTTCTACCCGCTTTCCTGCTTATTTCAAAGTTCCCACTCAAGTTAGATGTTGAACTAATCTATGAAATTCTCTCAGAATCAAAGAACAGCCAGGCAACTTGTCAATATATGATATTTAATCTCACAAAATGTGAATGTGTGACATTTCTCTCCAGTTGAGTTCACCATGGAACCTTCTCAATATGTAGAGATGAGGCCTAAAGAATTGGGAAAGATTGGATTCGACGAGGTACATTTGCAATAACAGAACGATTATTAATACGTCTAGATGTGCCGTTCACGTGAATTAGATTCGATTTGTCACTCTAGATCTTCCTGATCAATCTGAAGCGCCGCTCAGACCGGAGGGAGAGGATGATGAGCTCGTTGGCTGCGCTCGGCATTGACGTCACACTCACAGAGGCGGTGGATGGCAAGTATGACATATGAGCTCTCATTAAGCTAATTCTATACTAGAATCACAAGTTTCACATTAGGGTTCTCAGGCTGTGTTGTATGTGGCATTGGTGGTACATGAACATGATTTTTACAACAACCTTGAACAATTGTTTTGTATTTAACAAAGTCATGGAGATGCTGAGAAAGTGAACATTAGTTTATAGTTGATGAAGATGATGAGTCAAGTATTTCTTTGCGTCGTTCTCAGGGCCTTGAACTCGTCTCAGCTGCAGGCCATGGGTATCGACATGCTGCCCGGGTACAAAGACCCATATTCCCGCCGTGTGCTGACCAGAGGGGAGATCGGCTGCTTCCTCAGCCACTACAACATCTGGAAACAGGTTCAGTCTCATTCTGTACATAAACATCAAAGTTAGCTCATCTCTTTCTGCTTGTTGTCCACTTGATGAAGCAGGCAGTGGTGTGTCGCCCCCTAGGTGGTGGAGAAGGAACTGCAGCAGGTGCTCTTGTTGGAGGATGACGTGAGGTTTGAGCCCAGGTTTTGCAGCAGGCTAGAGGCCATCATGGAGAACATGCAGAGTGAAGGACTGGACTGGGACCTGATGTGAGCGGATCTCTAAAGTCTTCCTCGCAACCTTCACCTAAAAAGTGATCACTCTCTATAACCACACTGGACTCTGTTTGCTCTCACTCTTGACACTGTCTCCCTTGAAGTTACGTTGGTCGTAAGCGGCTTCAGGTGAAGGAACCAGAGCACTGGGTGAAGGGTGTGAAGAACCTTGTGCACCCAGATTACTCCTACTGGACTTTGGGTTACGTTCTGTCCCTGCAGGGGGCGAAGAAGCTGCTCCAGGCCCAGCCGCTGAGAAAGATGCTGCCCGTCGACGAGTTCCTACCTATCATGTTCAATAAGCACCCCAAGTGAGTCTCTGTAGCAAATGTTTGAGCACTGTATAATAGACGTTTTGGCAAATTTGTAACCTTAACCACATCGATAACAAAGCGTTTGATCAAGTAAGGCAGCATTGTTCTCTGTCTCTTCCATTCAGAGAGGAGTACATGAAGTATTTTGAGCAGAGAGACCTGAGAGCATATTCAGTGGAGCCTCTGTTGCTCTTCCCCACGCATTACACCGGCGAGCCCGGCTACGTCAGCGACACCGAGACCTCGACCATCTGGGACGACGAGGCCGTGATGACAGACTGGGACAGGGGCGGCGCCAAGCAAAAGCTCGCACGGGAAGGTGAGGGAGCAGACGTACGACCCCTGACTCCCCGCTCTGCTCACAGCGACGTGCCCCCCATCATCTCAACCAGCGGGAACAGAGAAGAACTCTGATGAGGTGCCGGTGTCAGAACGCTTCAAAGTCAGAGATCCATCATTGGTACACAACCTTGGTGTGAGGCATTTCTCCATTCATCTGAAAGGCTTCTCCAGTTTGCACTTGTGTGGAGGAACATGCACACTTATCTCCAGCCACATCCTTCTGTTCAGATCAGATCCAAACCTCTGTGGAACCTGCTGTCACCAATTCCCCACATTATCTTGAAGAGATAATTGGAGAGGCCTCTCAGATTGATTAGTATACAGTGTATACTATGTACTCAACATTGGAGTGTACTATTCCTGCTATTATTTAATAAATGAACATACCACACAACATTTTGTGCTCACAGGAAATTACATCAGCCGTGTGTTGAAAGTTTGGGAAAGTGATGGTTCCTCTATTTTCTTTTTGTTGTGGGATAATTCAAGCAGGCAGTTATATGTGAACACATTACAAACTCCTAACCCAAGTCACAATTAATGTGTTTGCGTGGAAATGACAGCAAAAGAGCTCCTCACACTTTCCATCCATTCGGCCCACATTTTGACTCGTCACAGCAGGGAAAAATCACAGGTGCAACTAATAACATTAATGCTGTTTCCATTACTGTTTGGTACATTTACACGCATGAGTTATACTGTTTACAAGCTGCATACATGAAGGAATGGGACTCAGAATATGCAGGTGCAGCTCAATAAATTAGAATATCGTGGAAGTTAATTTATTTCAGTAATTCAAATTCAAAAAGTGACTCATATTTTATAGATTCCTTACACACAAAGTGAAATATTTAAAACATTTATGTGTTTTTATTTTGATGATTATTGCTTACAACGCAGGAAAAAGTTAAATATTGTCGACTCACTGTGTCACACTCTAATCAGCTAATTAACTCAAATCACCTGCTGAGGTTTCCGGAGCCTTTAATTTGTCCCTCAGTCTAGTTCAGTAGGAGACACAATCATGGGACAGACTACCATATTTTAATGTATGTATGTATGTATTTTACATGTTATGTCCACAACATCTGAATGAATGAATGAATATATCTGAATCAATATATTGGTTAAATTGGAGGATAATTGTTACCATGTGCATGAGTGAGGCAGCTGTGACAATTTGCAACTAACTGGAATGCAGCCCTTAAAGTTATTAGTTACACCTGTGCTTTTTGATTTTGCCTTTAATAAGTCAGAATATTCACTAGGCTATGAACACAAAGAGAAAAGAGATACATCCTTTAACATTAAGAAGGTATTTAACTTAAGAAGTAGGTGGGATGTGTAAAGAGAAATATTAAAGTGTATTAGGTGAATACAACGCAACTTTAAATTCTCTAAAAAGGAAAAAAACAGACAAGACAAAGTCCACAATCAACATATGGATTTTATTTTTTTTTTTAAAAGCACTGGTATTTTCTTGTCAAGCAAACAATGGAACCATTTCATATTAGTTCTTTGTTCCATCTCACAAAATGAGTTATGAAAAGAATAATTAACCCACACAAATGATACCTTTTGTAATAAATTAATCAGCAATAACAAAAAGAAATTAAACATGCTTGTACTTCGAAGCTGCATGGGAAGTATTGAGATTCCGATGCTCCAAAAAATTTAAGACACCTGAGAATATAAATATCAAAACAGCTTGTTGCAGCACGTATTAATTTAGTTCCACAGTTCCTCCCATTGACCTCAACTAAAGCTTTGATAAGAGGATTTTAAAAATTACATTAATGTAAAAATTAGGCGTCGATTTTAAAAAAACAGCCTTTTTCTGTACAATGTGCATATCTGAATTAGTGTGGTGACAGAGAGAGAATGATCGTTTGCTTCTCAGCGAGGCAGTGCAGCAAAATTAAAACTCCTAACTGGATGATGCTTGCCCGTCATCAAACCACAGCTTGTGATATGAACAACAGTTTTGGACTGAGCTCTTTGAATCTTTACATTAAAGTGAAGAACATTTACCCGCCTTTCCCTTGGTAACGAACACCTGCTGGCTTTTCTTTTTTTTTTTAATTCACTGAGACCATTACGGACCAGGCAAGTCTTCATGCAGACAGGGAACGGAATCTGATACCCTGCAAGGTAGCAAGTGGGTGCATACAGAGACGAGGATTAAAGGTATATAAGACATCTAGATACAGCTGGAAATCCAAGGCTCAATGGCTTATAGGAATAATCGGAGAGACATGTTGGATGGATCTTGTAGAGACGCAGCAGAAATCTGTGAGGTATGTTGTTTTGTGATATTATAGCTTTGAAATCCAGAGAAAAACCATCCGTGTGAAAAAAGGCTTCCATCTGTGAGGCGATGGAAGGGAATATTGGAATTTAACAGAGTGTGTGTGTGTGTCTCTTTGCTGTTATATTGTATCCACGTGTTCCAGGTTACTGCCAGCAGCAACCAAAAAAACGCAACAGATCAAAATTCTGGAGGAGGAACGTGAACAAAGCACTGAGATCACTTCATGAGCACGCGTCCTTATTAAAGGAACAGGCTGGCGGTTAAATGAGTTTGTGTGTGTGTGGTCTGACGTACAAATGAGGAAGACGTCTGGAGTCATTCCCATCCCTGGTAGCGCGGAGGAAACAAAAAAAAAAATCGACAGATGTGAGAAACACCAAATGAAGCGTACGATCTAAATAATAATTAAAAAAAACAAATTCCACAATATTAGATGGCCTGAGTGCCTAAGCAAATACAAAAGCAGAAGCAATCCAAATAAAACATAACACCTACCCAACTCTTATCACACTTCCTAAAGCACTGGGACAAAGGCAGTTTTATAAACTATTGGTTATTAACACATTGAGTTCCACAGTGCTTGCTTGTAGAAGCATAGTAACAGTGCAAGCCATCACACTCTTTAACCAAACAGGGTTTTTAAACAACTGAAAGGAAAAGAAAGTGCCATATTGCATATGAGTTTTTATAATGAGCCCACAATGGAGCATATATATACCTATAGAATGATCTGACTGTAAACATGGTGCAAAGTAGTTATGACTTAGTTTTTAAGGCTTTCAGAGTTTCCTGAAGTGTTGTTCGCTGAGATAAAGGAATACGTCCATGAGCTGGACTAACAGTGTGGAAACAGTAAAAAAAACAATATTCAACCTCTCTACAAGCAGAGTTGGACACTGTCTGTATTTGAAAAGGTGTTTAAAGGACATTTGCTTGATTTGTTTTTAACGTACGTGTTTACATACTGCACGATGCGGTGCACTGAATTTATGACGCGTCGGGAGGCTTTGGTCTGCGTCGCTCTACTCGCCTTTACCTGAATTGACGAGTGTGAGCACTAGGGAGGGCAGATCAAAGCCAAGAACCATCCCTGGCCTTTTGCGGCGGGAAAAAAAAGCTTCCTCAAGAATGCCAGGCCTCAAACAAACAAAGGACGATCAGAATCATAGGATATGCACGACATCACGCAGCGGGACACATAGTTAAAAGCGAGCATGTTGGGGCCTTAAGAATGCTGTTTCTTTGAAGGTTGCAAGCTGAAAACACCTTGCGTTACAATTTTCCACAATTACTTTTTTTTATACCATCGCATACACACTTTGCCCAGTTCTGCTGCTAAACAAAAAATGTAAATAAAAAATAATAACACATACACACCAACACTCACAGGCGGTCCATCCTATCAAGCGTATACTGTTACCCCTAATATAAGGACTACAATTCATCACATGTATTACTTCTGTTGCTAGTAGCATTATCTTTTTCTACATAAAAAGCTTGAAGCTTATATACATTTGCATCAGTATTAAACATAATACTACTGTGTATTATGTGTCAGCATTTCATAGATGATAACTGAACTAAACTTAAGGATGGTGTGCAAACTGCGTCCAAACTGCTCTGCTGTCGTGAAGTTTGAGTCACTTTCTGGCAAAAAAATCAAGGTTTGCTCCGCAGTTCATTCAACTGGTTACACATACATGAAAATAATAGACAAAGTTCTTCGAGGATTATTGTGACAAATGCAATAAAAATGAAGGAATGTGCCACCACTAAAACTTCATTAGCAAAGCTAAAAAAGAAAAGCTAAAAAGCTTCTAGTCACTGCATTGCTACGTAAAATTACAATATTGTGCTAATCAAGGGAAGTAAAATGGTACTGAAGGAGCACAACTACAATCTACAAAATAACCACAAGAAAACAAAAAAAAAATAAAAGATTTGGCTGAAGATCGATGTGCAGATTTTTACAGAAAAAAGTGAGAATCCCTGCAATTTATGAGTGTTTCTGTTGTAGTCTGAGAAAAGTAGGTTATAGTGAGTGAGGTGGATAGTGGTCACATCTGTGTAAATGGAGATGAGGCTACTCCCCTCTAACATCCAGCTCTGTGTGTGTGTCTGTGTGTGTGTGTGTATGTGCACATTTTAGTACAGAACAGCAATGCTAAGTCCTAACCAGTGGATCTGATTGTAGCTGGTTAACGTTAAACCACAGTGACCGTCTATGCTGCTCCAGACTCCCCCAAAGCTTACTAATGGTGCACGGCTGGGCTGGAGGGGGAGGGTGAGGGCGTGCCCTTGTTGCGTGCCAGCATGTAGGGCTGGAAGTCGGGGTGGCGGCGGGCGTGCTTGATCAGGTGGTCGCTTCGCATGAAACGCTTGTCGCACAGTGGGCACAGGAAGCGCTTTTCCCCGGTGTGTGTGCGGGTGTGGCGGGCCAGCTCGTCGGAGCGGGCAAACTTCTTGTCACAGTCGGGCCAGGCGCAGGGGAACGGCCTCTCGCCTAGAGCAGAGGGAAGCAGAGAGACGTTTACAGTCTGGATTCATGTTACTGCGGTTACCATGACGCCGTTCAAATGATGAAACCTGTGTGAGAAAGGTGAAGTTGAGGTGAATACTGGAAATCTGCCTTCGCCCGGTGACACATCCGTTATTCTGACCGGAGCAAATCACCCTTCGGAGGCGTTGCCCATCACTTTCAATGAACACTGACTCCCCTTCCCCTGGAGAAAACTGCTGTGAGTAAACACAGGCCGAGGAAGATAGATGCCAACGCCTTCATTTTCTTAACCCCCGACCTCTGATCTTTGTTAATGGCTACTGTGAAAGCTGGCCTGGCAGGGACCTTCCACCTGACAGAGATAAAGGGAAGCTCGACTCTTCCTCCCCCCCGAATTAACGTTAGCAAATTCACCCCTAACCCCACCAGTCATGACATCACGACATGAATGATGTCATCAACCTGTGACATTTTTCATGATGTCATTATGGGGGGTGCTAGGCTTTGTTCCATTCATGATGTCATCAAAATCTGAACGTCCTACGGCAATGATGTCATGAACTATTCACGTCTCCCACTTCTAGAATTTGGTAACGCAAGTAAAACATAAAATAAAAACGTCTATGAAAAGCTGCCTTATTGTTAATATCACATACATAAAGATTCTGTAGTATTTGTGGGTTTCTAACATGAACAGCCCTCTTTAGGTCACACACCCCTTTTGGATTTGGATGGTTGATTATTTCTGTGTCTTTTGTAGTCATTGTCTTGTTGCATCTTTCATCTGCGGCTCTTGGAAAGCGTGTGATTACTAAATCACAGGGCTTTGATTCAATTCATTAAGGCCTGGCCTGGCATCCTCTGTCATGCAGGGCACCCCTGCATGACAGAGGAACTGCTTCATCCCGGCCATAAGAGTTTGTAAGGTAAAATACTATTCAGGCTATTAAATATTACAGATACACCTGTACTAACTGTTGATAGTTTAATGAAATTAAGGTTAAGGTAAGAGGAGCATGGTTGAAAAAATCTATTTCACACTGTATTTAATTTAGATAATTGTGTCAAAATACAATAAAAAGGTTGAATGTTGAAGTATGTCAAATAATAATTGCAACAATTATTAGAATAAATACCAATGATATTCTGGAAGTTGATCAGCCCTGTAAATGACTCAACAGAATGAATTATAACGTTTTAATGATTTTGAGTTTGACTACATTTTTTCATACCTAGATGCAACAAAACTAAAAGCCCACCGACAACAACAGAACAGGGGCCGATATGAGCAAAGACAAATACATGGGGGAGGATTTAGATAACCCAGATTAGTCTTCCTGACTACTACTAGCCTTAATCTCCAGCATGACACACACACACACACGCAGTCCCACCAGGAGAAGCAATATGGATGCTCGGGGCCATATTCAAGATCACAAAGCCGGCCACGTTGTTGTTGCAGGAGTCTGTGGGCGTTACCGCGAGTTTCTTTACGCTGTTTCCTGCCCTTAATCCGTGTGCGCCTGCTCAATGACCCGGAACGCACCTCATTCGCCCCTCATTTTACTAAATATCACGAGCACAGTTCAGCTCAGTGGAACAGTTTCAGTATCATTTTGACTTATATGGGTCTTCCAACAGAATCGAGCTTCTGACACGAGTTGTCAAACGCGGATGAGGTCAGATGCAACGTAGACTTCGGGGTCTACTCGTCCACGAACTGTGAAAAATAAGTATCCGACAACAACGAGGCAGCAAGGCACCCGTGATCCCTCTGTGAACCCACTTTTCTGTGAATAAAGTCGATTCCATTTCGGCGATAGACATCGATCGGTGGGCGCGACCCGGAGAAAAAGTCAAACCCCCCCGAAGCAACAAGCATTTGCCGCTACTAGCACCAGAACCGACTGCGCGTCCGAAAATAAACTCCCTCCTCAACGTTAAGGTTTCATCTTACGTTCATTTCATATGCAAATTCAGCTGAGGAAAACCTTCGTCACCGGTTTTAACGTCCAGCCCAGTTCTTTTGTTAGTTTACTTCTTTGTCAGAAGTCTGTAGGGAGTTTCTCTATTCTCCCTCTTTGTTTAGGCGAATTATGGCGCTACATCGGTGGTTAAGTTAAGACCACCAGTTCTAACGTACAACACAATAACTAACACGTTCGATTTCAGACACACTGATGACAATAAGGACGCGATTGGTGCCGAGTAAGCAGAAGTTAAAGACAAAGTTGGTGATAAGTGGAGATATCAAGGGTTTTTTGTAACCTGTGTAGAGTGATCAAGCTACTGTATCATCTCCTTACCTGTGTGTGTCCGGATGTGCGCTTTCAGGTGGGACGATTTCCCGTAAACTCTGTCGCATCCGTCGAACGTGCACTGGTGTCTCTTCACCGGGGACCGTGGGGGCCCTACGCCTCCTCCGCCCCCCCTCAGTTGTTGCTGCTGTCCGGGGACCGGGGTGGCGGAGGGGGTCATGGTAGGGGTGGTCGAGTCGGACAACGTGGTGTAACCGCTCTCCCCACCACACGAGGAGTTGCTGCTCTCAGAGTAGGCCGACATGGGGCGGAACTTGCCGTGCAGGTCGGTGAGGATACCAGCTACCGCCATCATGTTGGCCCCCTCCAGCCTCAGGGTCTCCCGCACTTCCCTGTCCTCGTTCGACCCGTCGGGCTCCCCGGGGAGAAGGCCCATCGGGGCCGGCTGGCTGACCGGGGCAACCGGGGTGGGTCTGTGCAGGACAGGACCGGTGGATATCGACACCAGGCACTCGGCAGCGAAATAATCAGACGGTGCAGCTAGCGACATTGTTAGCTGGTCAACTTTTGGCTGCTTTGTCGAATAAACAAACAAAAATCTTCCTTGTTTAAGTCGCGAGGTGGAGCTAATGTTAGTCTGAGCTCGACCTCGTTTTGATCAAACTCGACGAACCAACCCTTTCCAACTGAGCCTCGTTACCGCCATACAGTGTATCGGTACTTTGGAAAAATATCAACTAGACTAAGGAAAATTAACAAATAAGAACAATAAATCGTTAAAACTGTGCCGAATCCTCCAGCCCGATGTGCATGCCCCTCATCGTCTGACGGTTCATTGTGTCTGAGCCTTAGAGAAGCCGGTCAAACCTACGCCCCCCCGGTCCGGACTCCTGTTGCATTCAGGGCCTGACGGTTAAAATTGGTAAAAATCATCATCAAAAAGCATTTGGTGTAGAAAAACGTCATAATATGGTTCACATATTGTTTCTTTGGCGTATTTTATTATCCAAAGTAAAACAACAATTCCTCTTTTAACTGCACTTTCAATTTACCTTGAAAAACTGCAAACTGTGCTTTGTAAGTCAGGGCAGTTTATTACCAAAATCCCCCAATATATCTCTATATCTGTATATGAAACAAATAGTGTTACTTATTTTATGGTGAAGATTTTTATCGGAAAGCACACCTGATAAAAAAGAGACATTCGAGTTTGTACTGATATAAAGTTGTCATCCAACCTATTGCTTTCCACGACATTGTGAAACATGACAAGTCACTGATGTTGGGCATTGGCGTTCCAATTCATAATAAAGCTTCTGGTTGGGAATAAGGCCAAAGCTCTAGCTGTTCTTCCACACCAAACCGTTCTTTTTGCACCTTAAAGTATAATGCTGAAACTAGAAAGGGTCAGAGGCCTCTCTCAACTGCTGCCACAAGATGGAAGCACAATATCTCCTAAAATATCATTGTGTTCTGAAGATTTCCCAAACACGAAATACGTCCGGGTAATTATTATTTCTTTGCCAGTAAAGTAGTACAAACCCATGTGTCTACATATTTTTGGCCATGTATCTTGTTATGAAAGGATATTAATCGTTTCGATCTTTTGCTACGACACGTGAAGGCACCAGCGACAAACAGCACGCGGTGACGTCGCCCAGCACGGGCGTGGACCGCGAGGGCATCGTGGTAGTCGGTGGTAGCCAGCGTGGGTAATGATGGGAGGCGAGAGGGGGAGGATGCCGGCTGAAGAGTGGGTTAATACTATGTGGCTGAACGTGGCTGACCGTGGAGCAAAGAAAGGCGCAGTTTTATCACAGTCCCCATATTTACAGCAGCGAAGTGTTACCTTCAGAGTTCAGACACTAGATGTCTCTCTTGTCTTAGTCAGACCTATCAGCTGTAGTTGGTTATTTTCAGAAGTTTCTAAATAATAAGCTGTTACTATGTTAAAGCCCACGTTGGTCGTGGTCTCAAAGTAGGTCACGCTTGTGTGTGTTCCAGTTACTTTTCATTAAGCATACTCCCGTATAGCTGTATATGCCCCCTTTCACTGAGGAAAAAGTACATTTAACACACGTACACAAGAAGCCAAAGATGACCCACAATAGTAATGGGTTTGATTTTTATATCAGAAAATGATGAGATTTATGCCAGATACAATTTCCCTGCAAACACTTAATAAAAACTGGACCAGAACTAAAATAATATTGCTTCAGCTATTATTATTCCTACTATAATTGGAGAGAGTGTGCATGTGTATGTTTGTGTTGAGTTTGGGTTGCAATAAGCCCCATTCATCCAGTCGCCTTCACACTTGCCAGAAACTGCTCAGGGGTCCTGCATTTGCTGATGGTGCATTTCATTTTCACGTACATTTGACATCTTATTCATTAATGACATCATGAATGGAACCATGCCAACGATACCCCATCATAAATGACAACACTTTATGTGTGCATTTTTCATTTGTAAAAGCATAAATCATGACTTCTTTCACAAAATTACTGCGTGTCTGTAAAAGATGAAGAATTGAAGGATACATTTGGCCTGTTGTTGCGTTTACAGTTCTTTGCATAGAAAATATAACAGAACACACATTTGTTTCACTCTTTTAGTGTGAAGCCTAACATGTTTTCAGCACTTTGAGCCAATTGAACTTGCTTTGTTAAGGACAGAGTAATATCATATAACTCCAAATATTTCTACCATTGAGAAAACAAGACACAAACGATGCTTTCTCTAAAGCTAAAATGTTGGAATGGTCTGTATGTGTATGTTGTGCACAATCTAACAAAAGCACAAGAAAGAGTTATGATTTTTGCACTGAATATGAACAAGACATAAAGATTTGTTTGTTTGAAACTACCATATAATGTGTGGATGAAGTGAAGAAGTTGTTTCCATTACTACTTCTCAGTAATTTTAGTGTGTGTATGTGCTTTCAGGCTTTCTGCAATAAATAGAATTTCCGGTCTAAATTTGGCTTCAATCGTTATCTTTTGTACGCAGAAATGTGTTAAATTGACAGTCGCCATCATGAAACCTTGTTTTTTGTGAGACCTGGTGCTCTGTCAAGTGATGTTTGTAGCTCCAGCCTGGAAGGTATTT
This sequence comes from Genypterus blacodes, assembly GCF_046128005.1. Lineage (NCBI taxonomy): Eukaryota > Metazoa > Chordata > Actinopteri > Ophidiiformes > Ophidiidae > Genypterus > Genypterus blacodes. The sequence continues at coordinate 1,242,698 of NW_027466842.1, forward strand.
CCTGATTGGATGTTGGGATAAGTATGGGTCACTGTGGAAAGCCATGCACAAGCATGGCCATTCAGTGGCTGTGAACAGTGCTTGGTTTTCATCTCACTTACATGTGGAGGTTTGGAGGCAGCCAGACCTGCGGTGACTTTGGGCTGCTAGGATCATGTCCTTGTTATCGCTTCATTGTCTACAAGTTACACTAATTTTTCTCCTTCTACCTGGTGAGTTTTATGGCTTTTCTTGTGTGTTATTGGATTGATGTTTAACATGATTTTGTCAACATCAATGAGATTCTTGACTTGATTTTCTATGTATTAGGTTATTGCTTTCAGGTGGAACCTAATGTCTGTGATCCAAGTTGCGCTGGTGAGAATTAATTTTGTTGCTTAACTCAAAGTGAATAAATAGCGGAAATATAGTATTTTGCTGCTGGATAGCAAATGATTAGTTACAAGAATCTACTAACTGAGACACGAATGATCCCCCTGATTCTTAATTTTCTCTTACATCACATACACAGGGTTTCCTTCCAATGATTTGCCATATCAGAGAGGGGTGAGGTATACTTACAGGTATACCTCCACTATTACCACAACTCTTCATGGCTCTAACTCTGGCAGGAATGGACTGGCTCTGGACACTGTGGTTGATATTGATGTGGTTTCCAAGTGTCACTTAATGATGCAGGTCAGCAAGGATGAAATTGATTTGATTTAGGGGAAAATGTTAATGCTGGTATTCAAGCTTTTGTATTTATGCTTTTCCAACAGATAAGAAATCCCCAGATTAAGCGTCTTTCTCCTCAAAAGGAACACTCTGTGCAGCGCTTAAAGAGTTTGAGGTAACATATGGTAGATTCATGCATGGTAAATTGCATTAAATACAGAGTATTGACAACTGAATGTGAATAAATCAATGCGATGTGAATGCATTAAATCAGTCTTCACCCATTTAGCTATGTTGTGCATGTATGCGTGTGTTTCAACCCAGGTCATTTTGGAATGCTACAACTGTTTTTGCAATGAATGCGATACTGTGTTCAAAGGTCTCACTTGTCTGTGTTCTTGGGTCTCTGGGGGCTCATCTGCTGTTTTTGTTTCCCAGAGAGTCACTGGAGAGAGCGCGCCTCAAGTTCTCCCTCCAGGGGGGAAAGGTCACAGCCCTCTGTCTCCAGGAGGGGGAGCAGGTGTGGGCCCTCAACATGAAGAAAGCTCTACTAAGCATGCTCCAGACTTCCCATACAGTCAGCAAACAGGAAGAGGTGAGGGCCTGAGATGAATATGTTTCTCATTTATTGGATGAATTATGTAAATGTTTTGTTTTATAAAAAAAAAATGTTACTATGACAACATAACACTTTTAACAGTAACCATCATTACTAGAATCTTACCATAATGTTGAGTCTGAGTTTGCTTCTTCTTCCTCAGACAGATCTGTATGGGACGTGCACAAGCAGATATGAGAGGCGAGGAGCAGTCCTGCTGAAGACCAGGGATCTAAAACAATGCCAACAGCCCAGGCTGACAAACTTCTGGCCCCATTCAGTGTCTTTGACTGAAGATAGAGTGAGTTTCCTTCCAGTTTCATGATTACCATCACAGTTTTAAGCAATTTATGCTATCTCACACAAAACTGCAATACACTTTTTAAAGCTGTTTCGTGTTTGTTTTTGTGCCCAGTCACTGCATTCAGAGCTACACTGCATTCAGCGCCATGGATCTACAGTGATGGAAGAGGTCAACTGTACAGAGACCGTTTCCATGGCAACATGGTCTGGGACTGCAGGACTGGTTAAGACCCAAACTGTGTCTACCCTTCTCCTAATCAGAGCCCAGCCTGGAACACCACCAGGAGCAGGTCTGTGAACTGAATGTGACTTGGACATGGAGGATTATCCCATTATTAGATATAATTCTCTTAGAAATGACCGCCTATTCCTGTATTATGTTGGAGATGCACTGAACTTGAACTGAACTTTCAGATTCTTTAGGTCCTGGTGTCCTGACTGACTTACAGTTTCAGGAGGAGGGAGCTGCACCGGCAGGCAAAGCCAGAGCAGCAACGCCTCAGCAAGCCAGTCAGACTGTCAGGATATTATGTGGTCTCATCTCAGATCAGCAACTGGTAGGCTTTAATTAGACCAGGATGCAGTTAATCCTTAATTGTATTTACTTTAACAAGTCTGGAAGGCACACTTCTCTAACATTTACCTGCCTATACCTGTTAAAACCACCAGCGCCTTTCTGGAATGTGTGTGATTCACTTTCAATAAGCCCATCTCCTGTCCTACTTGCTTGTTTGTGTTTGTGTGATGTGGTCTGACTTCCCCTGAGACTTTGGGCCAATGATTTTAATGTCTCTTTCCAAAGGCGTTTAGTCAAACCCAATCTAGCAGCTTTGATTAAAGTCTGTTTACATGGTAGATGTTAAAAAGTGTCTGTCAAACCCAAAACCTGATGTGAGGCATAATTACTGTTTGGGGATTAGATGTTTGTTGGAATAAGAAAGTCAGTTCATACATTTGCAGAGGTAAGTTGATTCTGCTTGAGAGAGAGTTGTTTGAATAGCATGAATGTCCATAGATATGAATGTCTGTTTGTTTGTATTTGATCTCCTTACAGATGTCACAACAGTTCCTTCAGCTGGTCTTCCAGCTGAGAGATCTGACTCTCTCTCAACTCAACTCACTTTGGCGAGATGCGTCTTTCAAATGCCGCAATGACTGGTCAGTGTTTTATTAGTGTTGCGTAATATTTGGACAGTCCATTTAAACTATGTTAAAATATACTATCTTGTGTTAAATGCATTCTAGCTGAAAGGACTTCTATCTATGGGGTCGCAAGGAGAAACATACAGCGATTGTGCGTGTGTGCGTGTGTCTAGAACAGAGGGGATACATTTTTTTTTAGAGATTTTTTTGAAAATGAATACAAAAGTTTAATAAAACCATATATGAAATGATAACATGGCATAAATTACTTACATGCAGTCTGTTTTGGTCGTTTGAACAGGCAGCCATTGTTGGATGCATTACCAGCCTGTGGATCAGAAAACTGCATCTTGCTCCTAACTGACCTGATGAAGAGTAAAGTGCTAGAGGAAGAACAGGCTCAGTCTTTACTTACCACCATAGCCCTCATCCCTCATTCATCCCCACAGATCATCGACTCCATCAATGTAGGAATCATTGGGTTCTCATCAATACATGCTTAACAATGAAACGACATCATCAGCTATAATGTCACATAGTTTTTTTGAAAGAAACCCAGATTCACTCACACAGGCTCAGAGACCCAACACATATCTCTCTGTTGTCTGTGTTAGGCCTTACTGGAGAGCCCAGAGCTGCAGTCTAAGGCCCTGCTTGCAGGATCATCCCTTGTCTATCTGCTGTGCCAGAGGTCCCAATCCTCCTGCAGTGAACTTCCTCAGGTACAAACCTTCATACAGACGCTGGGGGAAACCTTGAAGGAAGGCTGCGAAGGAGAGGAACCCGCAAGAGTGAGAGAGGTATTTGATGTGATTGTTTCATGTCTTTGTCAATGGTGTGGCGCTACTGTGGATCTAACACATTCACATAGGCTTTTATTGTATGTCATTTGCATATCCTCGTCCCTTTATACAAGCCTTGTTCCTTTGTCTTTCGAAAAACAGCTGCAATAACCATAATACTCCTGAAACCTGGCGCAGACCCCAACAATTGAGATCATTTCTGCGTTATTTTTAAATCTCAAAAGAAGAGTTTGCAGCACAGGATAGCGCTCACCTGACTGAAAAAAAACACAAGTTCATGGTCTGTAAGAATAGCTAAAACATTCATATGTTCAGGAGTAACATGTCATAGGAATTGATTAAAACTATAAAATAGTGTAAAACAATTAAAATATGTCACATGTTTAAATTGGTCTAAATGCTAAAAAGACATGTTGATCTTGTGATGTTTTCTTCATTCGTTTTTACTTAATTCAAGATTTAAACGTGTGTATCTGTGATCTACAAAATGGTCTTAATCTCATAGCCTGAGATCGATTGCTTTTGTCTCCGCCCACTTTACCTGGGGAAGTCGCAGCGCTTTCTTCATTAGAGCAAAGCACTAATTGACGGAGTGGCGCCATTACTCCCGTTATTATTTCTCCCCGTTTTCAGGTATGTTGTCGGAAGGAAACAGAGTCATTTGATTGTAATAATGTGCTCAGGTGTTGAGAGTGTTGAAGTAACATTTTCGAGCAAGAGAGGTAAGTTTTGGGGATTGTAGATACTGTATATGTGTGTTTGTGTGTAAGACACCAGAGAGCAACCTGTACCCGTGTGGGCTGCATCCGCCATTTTGTGTTAATTATGAAGCCACATGTCACATATTTCTGGACATTTCCGTTATCCGCTCTTTTATTCACTCACTTTTCTATACTGTTTTCCACCCAACAGCTTTTGTATGCCCTGAAATCAGTGGGAAACGCCGGCCTGTCTGCGTCGGCCCTCATTCCACTGCTAAACCGCTGTATACTTGGCCAGTCAGCGGCAATCCAGCTGAGACTTGCAGCCATCCAAGCCTTCAGACGCATGCCCTGCTCAGCTAATGTGAGTTTATGCTGAAATTAGTAAAATAATAAATTGCAACTATAACAAGAAGGAACGTTCTGTTGGAGTCATCTAATTCACACATTTTCTGTTTAGTTTGTAGGGGGAAAACGTAGACAACATGAAAGAGTAGGACAAATGGCAAAATCATAGCTGTCAAACATACATTCTATAAATCTTTGGCCATATAAGACAAGCATGCCTCTTAATGCAGTGATAATTGGTTCATGATGAGCTTGAGGTAGAGGTGAAGAGGTGAGCATGAGTCGGACACCAGTGACTGACAGCTGGTTTCCTCCTCAGAGATCTGTGCTGTTGCAGCTGTACTGCTCCTCCCAGGAGGATCCCGAGGTCAGAGTCGGTGCATACCAGCAGCTCATCCGCTGCCCCACACAAGACGTATTCCAAGCGGTGAAGATGACGCTGAGAAATGAGACCTCCAGCCAAGGTCTGATTTTAAGCTGCTGTTGTTTGTGATATTGTCATTCATGGAGAGATTTGATTTCAGGTAAAAGGTTGAAATCCAAAGCAACGAAGGCGGTTATAAGAGGAGCTCAACAGCTGACATGATGAAAGTGTGAGGAAGGCCTCTTGTTACAACGGTTAGCGCTTGCTCTCGCACATGCATGCATGCAGGTGTGCGCAGAGTCTCTGTGGCGCAATTGGTTAGCGCGTTCGGCTGTTAACCGAAAGGTTGGTGGTTCAAGCCCACCCAGGGACGAGAGGTGTTTTGTTTAACTCTCTAAACCAGTCATTATTTGTCCATGCTTCAAATAACACAAGTATCATAGTGGGACATGTTGATGTAATTAATAGGACTCTGTTGATAAAGGAATATACCCCAATCTGTTAGGGCGGTCCTCTCTGCAGCCTCTCTTGTCTCTGTGTAATTCCTCCCTTAGTCCAAAGTTTATCTGCTGTGTAAGCTGCTTTGGGAATGATAAAGTGATTAAGGCCCCTCGTCACAGCTCATACAGCCAAGTCAAGGGTGGAGTTTCTTGTAAGGTCTATGTAAAAAAAAAAAAGCCATCATCAGGTGGGTATGACTGATTTCATGTGAGATGATGGAACTTTCGGCAAATCTCTTACTATCACTAGGTTAGCACTTCCAGCTGTCAACGGTACTGGTTTGAGCCCACCCAGAGACAACAGGTGTTTTGTCCTGTTGTCCTTGATATTCATTGTATAACAGAATATATAGTATTGTTCATTTACATGACTTTTGTGCGTCGTTCTGTGTACAGGGTCAGCCTGCCTCCCGTGTCTATCTGTGACTCCTCCTACAGTCCAAAGGTTTAGGCTGCTGTGAAAGCTCCTTTGGAAGAAAGTGAATGATAAAATGTTAAGAGCTCAACAACTGACATGATCAATGTCTCAGCAAGTCTTTTTAACTCAAATGTCTCTTTGTATTTCTTCATATAGTCCAAAAGATAAGTTGTTGTACTATGTACTGTATGTAAGCTGCTCCCAAATCAGTAACATACAAGGGCTCTGTGCTGCTACGTGCTGCTATCTCTGCCAAAGTTATGGCAGACATGACGTGAACATTTTTTTTGCATAGTGATAATTTTTTTCATATGTGTCTCTGTGGCGCAATTGGTTAGCGCGTTCGGCTGTTAACCGAAAGGTTGGTGGTTCAAGCCCACCCAGGGACGTGCTTTTGTCATGGTACCTCTGACCCTGTATAGCAAGGAAGCCAAGTCCACCTGCAGAGTTATATAGCTACACACTGTCACTTGAACTGGCTATGTCTTACCTTTTACTGGTAACCTTCCATATAACAGCTGAACTCCAGGTCAATCATTAACTAAAATGGCGCCAATTTAATAAGTAATCTGTGAAGGTGTGTCAAAGGTTTCTTGTTCATATAAACCACCAATGCATTAATTAAATAATTGCTGCTCATACCTCTGCGAAAGCCATGGCAGATATTTTTACTTCCTTCCTATGCTAGCAGAACTGCACGGCCGATGTACGCATGCTGTTATCACTGTGCACAGGTATGTCTCTGTGGCGCAATTGGTTAGCGCGTTCGGCTGTTAACCGAAAGGTTGGTGGTTCAAGCCCACCCAGGGACGACAGTTGTCTTTTTCCTTCAACTCTGATAGCCATTCACCCTCTCTGAACACATACTATGATCAGGAATGGATAGTTATGCTAAGGGGCTAGTCGATTTCTGTTGGCCCCCCTACAGACCCAAATCCAAAAATCTTCGTTAAACAAAAGTGATAATGATTAGAACAATACCACGCCTACTACAGTGGTCACATCAGCATTCATATAAACACCTCAACTAAAATGGAATGGGACGCAGCTCACAGAGGTTACAGCACAGCAGCCTACCAGATTACCAAGAGCACACAAACAGGTATGACAGATTCACAGCAGATCTGATTTGCGACCACACTTCAGAAGTCATGAGCATAGAAGAGTGTCAATGAGAAGCTTTTCATATGACACCATTTTGGTGAATGACTGACCTGATTTACTCCTTTAGCATGGCCAACTAAACTGCAGGTAGACTTGACTTCCTTGCTGTACAGGGTCATACCATGACAAAATCACGTCCCTGGGTGGGCTTGAACCACCAACCTTTCGATTAACAGTCGAACGCGCTAACCAATTGCGCCACAGAGACATATGGGCATTTGGTCATAGCAGCAATCATAGACCGGGCATTTCTGATAGCACGAGCTCAGTGTCTGCCATGGCTTTGGCAGGTATGAGCAGCAATGAATGCCATCTCTTTTTTTTACCCATGTGGGACCAGCTTACATATTACAACTTACCTATCTTTTGTACTATGCAAAGAAATTCAAAGGCATTGGTGGAAGATGGTCTCTGTCTCGGGGCCCAAGTTGGATTTTAAAGGGACACTTTACTTTTCCTTTACATGACACACTGTATCTGTCTACTTATATGGTATAATGAATAATACAGAAGGAATGAGGAATTGCAATAGAGAAATGCCCTGTAACACACGTAACTATGTGCAGCCTACAGTAAAGTAATGAGCTACTTTCTTTGCTCTTTTTCTTTTTGTCCAGTGGGCTCCTACGTGTGGAGTCACCTGAATAATGTCCTGAGGAGTGAGGACCCCATGAAGCAGAGCCTCATTGAGTCACTTCCCGACGACATCATCAGCAGAGACTTTGAGGCAGAGTTCTTGAAATACTCCTCTTATTCAGACTACACTATCAGCTCAGGTAACCATGTCTTCCTTCGCTCAGCTGTAGGCTTTGTCATATCGATGAAATGGTCCAAGTAATAATCACATTTAATGTTGAAGGCAAATATTAATAACTTACTACATAGAGAGTGATGAGGAGGAGGATGGTGAAGCTGTATTCTCTCTCTGTTTTCAGGCATAGGAATCACAAACCTGGAAGGATCTTTGATTTTCTCCCCCAAATCTTTTCTGCCGAGATCTGCTGCAGCCAACCTGACCGTATATTTTCATGGAAGAGCCCACAACCTCCTGGAAGTGAGTCTAGGACAGAGAATTTTAAACAGTAGAAATAGAATAATACAAACAAATACATGAATTCTGAATCCCTGTTTAGGTGGAGCTTCATGTGGAAAATGCTGAGCCACTTTTGAAGAAGCTATTTGGTCACGGCTCGGATGAAAAATCCACTACTTTGAGTCACAAACGTGTTCAGTCAAAAGGGAGGAGGAAGAGGAGGAAAGCTGATGACGGTCACAAAGGAGAAAAAGAAACATGTTCACCCAGTATCAACAATTATCTGCACCAGGCCCGGCTCATGGTGAGGTCACTGCACAGTTGATTATTGTTGCAGGACAGTTTGCTGTGTTAGATCCAGGTCTCATCATGGGGGAGGGGAAGCGGTCAACTTATCAAGTCCCATAAATCTTTTGACAATTAAGGAAGCGCAAGATAGTTTGAACCTTTTTCAATACAAATTATCTCTAAATTAACTTTCTAGAACCACCTTTCATTATCATTTCAGAATTCCAATGCAGCAATTTGCTTTACAAAGGTAGATTGATAAATTCTGAGCCTGGCACAGAAAGCTCTTGCCAAGGTGTTGCACTGAGGTAGTACATACCTGAAATTCTATCCTAGGGTATATGACTTAAACAAAGAGGTTTGTTTTGGAGGGGACTATTGTAGGAGGAGTACACTGATGCAGTATTGTGGATAAAATGTATGGATGATTGAGTAATCCGGTGAAACTCGCTAGATAATCTGGATTGATAAGGAGTTTTATACCTCATTTACAAAACACAGAAAAGGATAACATGAGGAGACTGAAAGTTAGACATGAACAAAGACCATTGAGTTAAGATACCAAATCATTTTCACATTTATAAATGACATTTCTGACATTTGTTTTCCAGTTTTCAGGGAATAGGAAAGCACAGGAGGATTTCCCTCGCTGTTGGCTCGGTGTGAAGGTGTTTGGGAATGAGCTCAGCGTGTTTACCTGTGATGAGCTCCACACTCAGATGGACCAGCTGTCCCTGAACATGGCAGGGCTGGCTGTCAAACTGCTCAAGGTGACACATGGTGGAATACCTGTAGAGTGGAGAGTTTGTTTTGGTTTCTCAGCCGCTAAACTCGTCTTGTTCTCATCAACACTATTCCTCCTTCTTTCAGGGTCAAGAGGTTCAGCTGAACCATAGAGCTGTGCTGATGGCGGACGAGCTGGTTTTGCCATCTCTGTCCGGTTTGCCGCTCAAACTGGCCGTCAATATGACCTCCCTCCTTTCACTGCGCCTGAAGGGAAACGCAAACTACAGAGATATTACTCACTTCTCTCTGAACGGCTACATCAAACCAAGGTAAGTATTTGCCATCTTTGAATTTGGGTAACTGACAGTGTATCAGCTTGTAACCGACTTTGTGTTTTCAGTGCCTATGTGGATCTGTCAGCTAAAATGGGGGTGGATGGTGCTCTGGGCCAGGCGGCGGTGGACTGGGTCTCTGAGCTGAAGAGTTCCTCCAGTCTGGATGGCAGTGTTCAGCTAAAGGAGGGACAGGATCTAAGGGTGACACTTAACACGCCAGAGGACATCATGGACATCGTCTCACTCAGGTGAGTGTGGGCAAGAGTGATAGAAGTAAAGGACCAATCAAAAATATAAGGCTTTCAGGGCAGGTTCTGTGAGATTGAGTTCAACTCAAGTTCAACATGTACCCCCGATGGAATTATGCCTTTAGGATTGGGGAAATTAAAAGGCATAATATGTTCCCTTTAAAGACTGATCAAACATTTTTTCTTTTTGCTGCCTGCACTTTTAGTTACCAACATCCTGTTGAGGTCATTAATGTGGGTTTGTTTAGTCTGGGTGCAGTTTTGAATCATGATTTGGATAATGGTTCCCAAAAGAGTGTGTGTCATCATTGTTGTCTCCAGTTCCCGAGTGTTTCAGCTCAGCGGAGACCACAGAGAGGAGATAAAGGGGCCAAAGAGTCGAATCCAAAGGACCACGTGTACGCCAAAGACCTGTAAGTCCTCATACACTCTACATGACATATCACAGATTCATTGATAATTTTATCAATGAAATTCTTCAGAAATCTTTGACAGAGCTGATATATGCCTCCTCTCAGGGTCTAAGATGGTCGGCTGGCAGCTTTGCTCCAACGCTTCCTACCCGGTACCCACTGGAGGGATTTCCCTTCCCCCTGCTGGTCCCGTGCACCTCTCCCTCAGGCTGCTGAAGTTGGACAGAGGTCTCCACTACTACCTGCTGGAGGCTGCATACTCACTCCTCACACAGGTGCAGGGAGCTCTCTGACTTATCATGTTTCAGATGTGTGTCTTTGAGGTGATTTTCACTTTGCTTATGAGATGCATACGTGTACATCCTCCTGACCACGACGTCATCTTGAACAATTATTAACCAAAAGGGATGTATCTAGTCGCATGACTGCAGGAATGAGTGGATAAAGGAACAAATAACTTTTTCATATCTCGTAATTACCACAACCCATCCACCATTAAATTCAAGAAATTCTGGCACAGATCCAATAACTGCAAGGCTAAACATGGAAGATTCTAAACAATACATATACAAAGCTATGAAATGTTAAGCATATACTAACGACCTGCATAGCATCAACATCAGTGGTTGGTGTAGCACTATGAAGAATTAAAACCAAGTGCAAGAATTAATTATTCCATAAGTTATAATGGAGATGCTGGGGATTGAACCCAGGGCCTCATACATGCAAAGCATGCGCTCTACCACTGAGCTACATCCCCACATACAAGTTTCGATTCTGTTCATTTTCATGGTTCAAGTGCACCCTCTAAACAATTCATTTAAAAATCTATGGAATGTTAAAGATATACAGTAAATCTACATAGTATGGATACCAGTGGTTCTCAAACTGTGGTCTGCACAATGACCAAATTCACCTGCATTTCAAGTTAGTAAAATATTCCATAAGTTATAATGGAGATGCTGGGGATTGAACCCAGGGCCTCATACATGCAAAGCATGCGCTCTACCACTGAGCTACATCCCCGCATGTGTGTGGTAATTAAGTTCTTTTTCATGGTTCCAAAATCCCCACATGAGCTTATCAATTTATTTAATTTTCATGCTTCCATGACACCTTCAAAGGGAATTATTTGGCTCAGGGCGCTGGAAACCGCTTGATGCTTTATTTCTCATAAATTCTGAAATCAAATTGTGAAAGTTTGAGTTATTGGAACAGTTTCTGTCACAATAAATTTAATAGATGTTGAAATGTTTTCAGCAATATACCGATAATGCTGAAACTGATGATACACTTTAGAAGGTGTCCCTTCTCCAACGGGGAATGTTGGACAGATTTTTATAGAAATAAAAAGTAAATCAGATCTTAGTTGTGCTTTTGCCAATATGCAATGTAAATTATTAGATGGTTAAAAATTGAATACATAAATATTTTAACCTTGAGAGAAGTCTTAACTTCAAATGCGCTGCCATCTTGTTGCATAAACTCCTCTTTGCTTTCACACTGGATGTTTCAGAGGGGCACCTGGCTTCCCAGAGAGGCCTCCATCCACCTCCTGCTTGCCACTCCTCAGTCCTCAGTCCCCAGGGACATGTCTCTTGACCTGGCCCTCAGCCCTCACAGACTGCTGCTGAGGATCACTCATCCCCTGAAAACCATCCACATACAGGGTGAGCAGAGCAACGAGGTGATCATTACATTCTTCCACCTGGTTTAAATCTAAACATGCATTGTTTTCTTAGGGCAAGTTGCTCAAGAAAGGAACATTAAGACAGGAAAGCTGGAGCTGTGGATCGATAATGTTCATTATTTCTTCATGGTAAGTCTGGGGATTTTCTTTTGTGTGATTTTAGGATTTCCTCTCCTCTGGAATTCACCTTAAATGTATTTTGGTCTTGTTTGTTACAGGGTTTGGTTGACACTCAGACCCTCCTGTCAGAGCAGAGGACACGCTATCATCTTGAAGCCAAAATTGCTGCTGACGGACATCCCATCATCGTCTCAGCTAATGTGACTCGCGGAATGGGCAGGAAGACCAGCTTTTCTGCCACAGTAAAGAATGTGTTCAGAGAAACTGCAGCTCTATCAGGTGTGTGACCAAAACAACCCAATCATATCAAACATCCTCTGCATTTATAACGTCCAAGATGACAACATGTCTTGTGTGGCTTGGAATTCATACTTGTACTCAATCCTGTTATATCTAACGAATATGTGAAACATTTGTCAAAGTTATCAAATGTGTGTTTTGTTCTTCAGATATTGGTTGAATGTAGATGTTGATAAATGTAAAAGATTTTCAGGCTCTAAGACATTTCAACTAGCTAGAATGTAGGAACTTTGGTGAGAAATAACCTCAGAACTGTGGATAACAATTGAACCCACATTAGATTTTAACACGTTGTGATAGTTGGAACTGGACTGATTTGTTGGTAACTGTGCTCAGTGGCTCTGGAGCGCAGGCTGGATGGCAGCAGCAGGCAGTACTCAGTGGAGGCTGAGCTGCTGTTACCTGGTGTGATCGGCAGCAGGGTCCTCGGACTGGTAGAACGGAAGGCATCGCTGTGGAACTCTGCGCTGAGGCTCAAATATGGCCTCGGAGGTGAATGACAAGTTATTCCTTCCTTCCTAATGTCTTTCCTTCTAATTTAAAGTATGTTTACTAAGTTTTAAATGCAGAATTTTACTTGTAATGAAAATACATAAAATAGTTCAGAATATTTTCTCCCCTGTGCAGATGCTGCCCGGCACTTGCATCAGGAGTGCTACACGTCTCAGAGCCTGAGGAGTGAGAGAGACCCAAATCTCACCTACATCACAAGAGCAAATCATGAATTCTACTGCTCCAGCACGACGCCAATAAACCATAAGGTGACTGGCTGAAAGTGGGTCAGTTCTGTGAATCAGAGAGTGTGTGACCGCGTCAGGAGATAGGAGAGGGAGGTGATCGTGTAGTGAATATGTGCTCCCTATTCACCTGATTTGGTCATTTCAGACTTTCACCTCTTACAAAATACAAAGAGTTTTCTACCGGAGCCCATTTGCCTCAGAAGGAAAGACGAAGGATGTCTATGAAATTGGTCTCTCCATAGTGTATTGGGTTGGACGGAGATTATCCATCTGCAACACCTAACACAGATCTTTCCGTCCTTAGCTTACAACTGATCAATCAATCCTCATGGTTGTAATTGAGGGGCCTGCCGTTTTGTTTTGTACTGTGTGTCATTCATAGAGCCAGCTGAGGCATGAGGAGAGCCCCACCCACACCAGGTCCGTCCTGGATATGAGTTACGGCAAACACTGGGATGAGATAAACAACAAGCGCACACTCATGCTGAGCCAGACCTTCAAAAACCAGTCCACACACAACCACACCAGCTACACACTGGAGGTACACACACATGGATCACTGGAGGCTTGTTGTGTCCGTCTCAAATGATGTTGTCTCCTACTACATTTCACAATTTCCCTGCTTTTTTTCATTCTATGTCTTGAACTTCAATACCTTAAATGATATTAAAATAGCCACCCTGCTACCTCCACTTATATCCCAGTTTAGTCTCCAGGTTCCAGAGAAGAATTTAAATTACAGGACCCAGCTACTTCACACCCACCGCAGACAGCAGGGGTCGGACAGCAGCACTCACCTCAAAATCAACTACAATGACTTGACGCCACTGGTGGCTGGACTTCACTGGAAAAGTCCAGCCAGAGACAGCCTGCAGAGGAAATGGGAAGGTGAAAGCAACGCCAAATTATTAGCTGATGCATTATTCCATATCTGCAAGGGGGCCCTGATCCGATCTCTGTCACTGTTGTCTTTACCAGGCACATTTAACATGGACACACCGTGGTTGTATATATACACAGCCCACAAACTGAGCCAGCACCAGCGTCACACACTCCAACTAACCTCAGAGCTCACAGCCACCAAGTGGCTGACCATCAGAAACCTCGTCTTGGAGGGTTTCTACAAGGACAGGGGCAATGAGAAAGAGGCCCGACTGGACCTTTACACTCCGACTGTCAACTACCTCAAAGTAAGATGTTTCAATATTTAGTTTATGATTGAGCTAAATATTTGTATGTTTATGTTTATGTGTGTTTTCTGACAGCCTACACACCTGTTGTCACCTCCTCTGTCCGTCCCCAGGCAGGTGGTTGGGGTGTGGTGACTAAGCGGAATGTGAAGGCCTCCTGCTCTTTGAGCTCATTGTGGTTTTCTGCCCTGAGAGGAGACGTCTCTCTGGACGTCTCTAAATCCAGCCACTCCCTGCATATGGCCTCCAGCTACGGCAAACACAATGTGAGCCTAGACGCAGCCCTCAACACCGTGGACAAGGTGGGTGGGGACACTGGGCCATGTCTGTGGAACAGGTGTGTTAAATGTTTCTCACAAATTCCATAATGTAATAAAGATACATTTGTGCATCTCATTCTCAATTGTCAACGGATCTTTTGAAGAATTTGAAGAAGAGACAAGTGATGATGAGAGTGAGATTGTCAGAGCTGAAGGGTCCATCCATGGAGATGGAGTTAGAAGGAGCAATGGAGGAGCTGAGGAAGGACAAGAACATGTATAAGAAAACTGCACTACTCCGTTTTAGGTCTGCACTCCAGTCTCACGTGTACAACACTTATGTTATTGTAATACAAAGTTGCAACAATCACAATGCCACTATTCATAAAAACTCCTTCTCGCACAGACAGCCATTCCAGAACTTTCCTCAGAGTCTGCTCCTGCAAGAGACTTTCACTGTGGATGTTGTTAAAGGTCTCTACATCCTGCAGTCTCAAGCTGTTTGCCATGGCAACAGAGAGGTCCTCCACACCCTCACCCTGGGCTTCCAACTGCCGCGGCCTTTTGTAAGTTGAATGCCCTTGAATAAACAGAAAGTGGGGGTTATGATTAGGAAATTGTAAATTAGTAGGGATTTATTATTTTGTGTGGATCTCCTTGTGTTTTAGGTTTGCTCTGCCCTCACACATCCTTTCAACACGTACGTGATTCCATCAGACTCAGAATTCTGTGTGGCAGTATCCAGCAATCAGGTAAACGCCATAACTCACAACACTAACAGGAAAGTTAACAGGAACATTTAGGTGGATAACATATTTTTTGACAAATGGCACACTCGTCACAGACCCAGAAAGACGTGCAGGGACGGTTAAGGATTGGCAGCAAGGATAGCCTGACATTCTTCGGACAAGTTGAACTGAACCCTTTGCACTCAAGATCCAAAGCGATCAAAATCAGAGCCAACCTCACTCATCAACTCCAGGTAAACCAGCCTCTCTAGAAAGTGCTGAATTGTGTGATGTACGATGGTAATTAGTTAGAAGTATAATATCGCCATCCAGCAGCGTATTGTAGTGTAGAAGAGGTCAAACATTGCAATCTGCGACCTTTCTTCAGCTCAGTGTTATTGCTGTTACAGCTGCAACTCCCCTCCTCTGCTGTGGTGGAGGGAGATTTATATTGGAACCCCAAAAACAACACGGTCTTTGATTATCTTGCCAGAGGGAAACTTAGAATAGAGCGACAGGAGTGCCAAGTGAGTACAAAACCTCTACCTTTTACCTATCATTTGTATGATTTGCATTGTTTCTGGTATTGCTGAAGGTATGTGTCTTTTCAGCTTTCCGTACGCCTGAATGGAACAGCGGATAGATTTAGCATTTACTCGTCTCTCAGTCATCCCTTCAAATCAAAGATACCCAAAACACTCGAGGTGGGCAGCTGTTGTGTTTCACCATTTGATCTTATACAGGGTTCATTATATAAAATCATCATCATATAAACGTTCTGGTTGTGGATATCAAAGAGGAACATCTGTCTTGTACCCGCTTGAGTCATCATGTCCGTTTGCTTTTTGTTGTTTTTAAGGCAAACGCCACTGCATACATCTCTACAGCAGCTGGTAGAGGAAGTAGCTGGGTGTGTGTGAGGGCTGATGGGAAGGACAAGGTGCTGCTGAATGCTCAGATGTCCCACTCCCTCCAGAGGGGAGCTGTGGGATTGAGGGTCAACTTCTCCCAGAGTCTGCTGCCTAGTGCCACTGACCTGCACGTAAATATGGCTGCCAACATCTCCTCAGACAGGTGAGTCTGTGTTATAATATTTTGCCTCGTTTAATTTCATATTGGCCACTTAGAATTGTGGATAAAGAGGGGAATACTCAGAAGATTTATGCATTTAAAATGTGTAAAGTGACAGTGATTTTAAGCTAATTTGCATTTCTATTGCCTGTCTCCCAGTGTGTCGGCACATGGCTCCTATACTCGGGGAAAGGATTCCTTGCTGACCCAAGTGAAAGTGTCTCTGAACCACACCAGAGGTCTGCAGCTGGCTGTATCCGGGGATCTGAGGCATAACTTGGCCTTCCTCAGCGTTTTGCCTCCAACCCTGGGATTGGATGTGCTGCTGGGACGGTCTGAGACCATCCCAGAGGGTAAAGCTGGCAAAAGCTTGAGCTTCGTATTAGTAATTACCTTTGTGTGGTAGGGTGAATGTTATTCTGCAAAAGAACCAAATGCGTAGACATGAATCAGGTCTTCTTTCTGTTTACACCCAGGGCAGCTGAGAGTTAGAATAAAGGAGGCGCTGTACAGTGTGGAACTAAGGCATCAGGAGGATTCTGGAGAATCATTGGACCAAGAAGTTAGAGAAGAGGGCATGATGGGAAGAGCATCCCATCAGGCCCATCACTGGCTGTGTGCTTGGTCAGGGGGGGAATCTTTGTGTGTGAATGTGAGCCGTCGACTGGGAGATCCAGGGAGGGGTGAGATCTACACTCGACTTTCTCACTCCTCTCATCTGCTCAACGCCACAGGTTATTGCTTGTACCTTCATTATACGCAATACACTGCATTATTATACAGTAGGTTTTTTGCAAGATGTCTCCCATGTCTCTCTCTTTTTCTCATTCCCTCTATCAGGCACATGATAATCTAACAACTACAGTTCTACACCTCTTGTATGAGTGTTACTCTGCTCTCTACACATAGGTTTACCTGCTAACAGCACTGCTCAGCTGATCTGGGCCCAGGATGATGGTGGCGTGTCCATTTTGATGGAGCTGGAGGCTGGACCTGAAACTCTAAAAGCTGAGTTCAGTGGAGGAAGAACAGTTCATCCTTTCCCACACTGGAAGGTTGTCTCCAGTTTGCAGCACCAAGTCAAAGCTTTACTGAAAAGAGGACTATCAAGTTCCATACAAGCCAAAGGACATTACAAGGTTCCAGACTATTGTGACATGTCTGTTATTGTGTACCCAGCTTGTTCACAGACTCATGCACAAGACTCACTGCTGTGTCTCTGCTTCAATTATCCTTCCTTCTGCTCAGGTAGACGGAGAGGGAATGAACACAGGCTTGGTCCTTCACATGGAAGAGGAGAAAATGGTGGACTTCCTTCTTAATTTTGGAACTAAAAACAGCACAGCCGGATTGACATTGTCTCTATGGCAACAGATGAAGCAGCTCAAGGGAATGATACCCTCCCATTTACAAGTAAACTTGACATTTTTCTATCATTGTATCCAGAGACAATTTTTTTAAATGTTTTTACTCAGAGAGATTAATTTCAGTGTGGCATCTTGCAGATTTGTGCTGGTTGTTAAGCAATAAACGCAGCTTCTCTGAATTTTGATCTAAATCTACTGTCAAGATGTTGATCACTCAAATAAGTGCAGAATTTACCAGCATGTAAGAGCATTAACTGCTTTATAATAATTGTTCCTAATTCCAGTCAAACTTTGTTCACAGTTGTTTTTTTGTCAGTGGTAGAAATCATTTGCTTACAAAAATGCGACTGACATAATTTTAAATGAGTTTAAATTCAGAAAGGCATCCAGGATCATATTCAGGTTTAAGAAGAGTTTACTTAAATAATAACACAAAAATACAATTTCAGCATTTCAGCAATGATGAGTAATAATAATTGGCATGTTGATGTTTCAGAACATTTCATGCTGGCCCCTCCTACATTATTTCCTTTTACAACAAACTCATCCTGCAGGGGTTTTGTTTTCACAGATGAACTGCTCAGGGGACGCCACCGCTGATCGACTGCTAGGGCACTGCTATGGAAATGTGGCAGGCCACCCTGTGGAGGTACGAGCCTTTCGCTCCTATAGACCACACAAAAGGCTCTGCTATGGCCTGTCGCTCACACACTTTAACCTCAGTGCTCAAGCTAAAGGCTGTCACAGTTCCAGTGGTCAGAGGGAGTTTCGAGCTAACCTCACCCATTCTGTGCTGTCGCTGTCATCCCTGGGTCTACCCACCAACTCTGGTCTCAGATTCCAGCTCCGGCCTGGGCCTCAGAGGCGGGCCCTCGGGATTGGATTGGTGGTTGGCCCTTGGAGGATGGACTTGAATGTGGGACTGAGGTCAGAGAGGGCTGGGTTGTATGGCTGGCATGGCCTAGTTGAGTATGGAACCCAGAACTTTATACGTAAGGCTGAGCTGACAGGTCGGATGAGGTTGGAAAGGTGGTGTGAAATCTGGGCAGATGTCAGTGTGGCATTGGGCTCTGTCAGCTCCAGTCTGCTGGGGTCTTTGCGGTGTAAAGGGGTGGGGAGGCTGGTATGGGTGCAGGTTAGACGTGGTGGAGGCGGTCTAACACATAAAACTTTCATAACCATACATGGACAAGCTAGGAAAGATGGACTTAAAGCCTCTTTGGGTATAGAACATCAGCAGGACTCCCTCCACTGCCTCTTGTCAGTTCTTTTAAAGGACCATAAGGCGGAAGTGGACTGGAACCTCCACCACCAATGGGCCTCACTAGTCTCCATCATCCCAGAGAAGGTGGACCTCCAGGGGTCGGGTCAGCTCCACCATGCCTCCATCTCTGGAAATACTCGGGTCTCCCTCAACACCAGCTCTTCACAGATGGACATTGCCACGGCCTGGGAGCCCTTCACTTCCTTAATGGTCACACTCCAACACAACATGGCCACGTTAACGGCTGCTGGTGTACCAGAGGCACTCACTGTTCGCCTGTTGTCCAGGGCCAATCAAGCCCAGTTGGAGGTGGACAGGGATGTGTGCTCAGTGCTTGTACTTGGTAGCCAGGGCAGGGGAGAAGCCAGGAGGAGCAGCTGGAGTGTTTTTATCCATCAGCGATGTATTGTACTGAAGGTTAGACAGGAAACATTGGGGCAACAAGTCCCAGAAAACTTGTTTCCCAGCAGAAGGAAAAGAACTGAGGCATCTTCACATTGGAGATGACTGTTCTCTTTCCATTTCACTTCAAATGATTTAAATAACAGTGAACAAACGAGACCATAGTTGAGACGAATGTTAGCCTTTGCCTTATATTGCATGCTAGTATAATTTATTTGGTTTTATTTTACTTTGGGTTTACTGATAAGGATTAACAGAATTCTTTCCATCAACCTTTAATTTTTTTCCTGAAATTGAGAACAGTATTTATTTATTAGCTTTACACTATACACATGACAATTGTTTTGATAGCCTGCATAAGTGTTCAGTAATCAAGCATACCACCAGGGGGTGCATGTACCTCAAGGGGTACCAGCCTAAATCCCCAGGTCTAAAATATCAACCTTGTCAGCACATACTGTGATAAATAGTGTTAAGGTCAGTAGAGGCTGTCGTTCCTCTAATCAGCAATGGTCTTGTTTGTATATGGAATGATAATGAATTGTTGTGTTAATGATTAATTTTGAAAACTTTCTTACAACACAACTTTATGTACTAAATTGTGGGATCTAATTTGTTTGTGTGGACTGAAGAATAGCACTGGTTCTAATTTTCCTCTTTTCATATTTCCTCTGCAGACACCTCTGCCTCCACAGATGTCTGTCAATGTCTCCATCATCCGTTCCGACTGCTCCACAGATTTTAATACTGTTCTCCAGGCTGGAGAGGGACAGTCAGGCAGCCTTAGTCTCTCCACAGCTTGTCACCCACACTTAAGTCTGAAAGGATCTGTCCAGCACTCTTTAGAAGTATTTCACACACTGGGTGTTCCTACCCAAAGCACATTAAATGTGAATATTCTACCTACTAATGTGCCTGGCGTGGATGTTGCTCTGGAGGTGGAAAGTTGCTATTTCAGGGTAAATTATGGGCAGAAGAAGGCTTCAGAGACAGAGAAGGACCAGTCTTCCTTTGCTGCCAATATAAGCAGCTACTGCCCTGCTCTACAGGTGAGATGTGTGCAATTTCAAAATGAAAAGCAGAATACACTAAGATGTTTGTGTTGTTAATATTACTTTTACCTGTAAATGTGAATTAGTCTTTCATCAAAGAACAACAATGAGTTTTCCTACATGATTCATCGTTTTAACACAGCCTCCTTTGAAGTAGGAGTAGAACCCATTGAAAGGTCATGCCAGACCTCTTTTACCACAAGTAACAGCAGAATAAAACATTGGATGCCTCCATTTTGTTCTCCGTGTTGTCTCCGAGAGACAAAATGGAGGACAGGAAAAGCCACTAACTGCAAGGACTACACAGAGGCAGCTTGAGTCCCTGTGATGTTCATATTTCTATTTATGTGTGTCTCTCTTGCATAGGACACTATCCTACCGGTGTCATTGGTTCTCCAGGGCCTCCTCTCGCTCAGCCCCTGCAAGCTTACTCTGTCTTCAACTCTGAGAGCAGACAACCGTGACCTCACGCTGGAGTTGGGACAGTCCTGCAATCCCATACATCTCTCTGGGAGCCTCATTCACTCTTTCCCGGGACTGGCGAGCCGAGGCCTGCCCCAGGTGATCACCATGGAGGCCTCTGGCACAAAAGGCCCAAACCAAGCAGGGGATCTGATCATCAAAGCTGGAACATGCCAGATTAGAACCAAAGGGGTAATGTTGGCCAATGGAAAAACGCAGTGGCTTTGGGCTCTGGAGACTGACTGTCCGTTTCTGCAGGTAGAGCATTCTGTATGGTGATTAATGAAGCTGTGATGTGTTAGATTGTTGTTATAGTATGTATCAGGTTGTATCTCTCCCTGTATTCTTAACAAATGGATACATCTCTACAAATATTTGATGCACTCACTTAAAGCTGTAATGTCATTAATTCTCTCCTCTCAGGCTCACTTGAATGGCTCAGTGTGGCAGCACAACCATGGTATCTGGACAGTCACGGCAGACACTGGTGTGCAGGGCAAGAGGGGTTTCCTGAGGCTGAATGCAAGAGCCACGCCTGAGCTGAGTCTTGAGGGTGAACTAAGTCACAACCTTCCTGATCTCAGAGGTCTACCTGGGCACAGCATACTGAGAGTAACCGGCAGGGCTGGGAAACAAGGATATGACGGCGAAGCCTTCATGCAAGTGGGGGAGTGTGCAGTCAGAGCCAGCGGGTCTATCAGATCACAGCCAGGCCTGCAGGGGTCGCTGGTGTATAACAACAACTGCACCATGGTTCAGGTGCTGTGACGCCACACGTGATGTATTGTCGTTGTTATGTTATGTTGGGATTTGGAGTCTTTACATAATTGATTTGTCACTTCCTGTTTGTGCTTGTAGAAGTGGGGGAGTCCAAACATGATGCAGGCCACTGGGTCCTTGGTCATCTCCCAGCCTCTTGTCCAATCTCAGGTCTCCATGGTGATAGATAACAAAGAGTTACAGGCTTTAATGTCCATTAAAAAAGCTAAGGTGAGGAAATGGAACTAAATGTTACTGCTGCTGATTGTACGTTATTTCTTCTTTACTTGTAATCATTCCACCTATTTGTTGTAATGCACTCTGTGAGGGCAAATTGTCCTACTTTTTCTGGTCTAGAGATCAAGGAGTGTGTCATGTGTTGATTTTTTTCAGGGTGAAAATGAAGCATGCCTCTCTTTCAACCACTCGGTGCCCATGTTGAAGAAGCTCAGACTCCCCGTTAATGCTGCTGTGACTGTCAACTCAGAGAGCCACCACAATGGTTCCCACTACTTATTACACTACAGTTCAGGAAATCAAAAGGTAGGGGGCAGTGTTATCAAAACTGTATGTCTGTTAAGTGGCATTAGATTTAGGATTAAACCAGCCTGTTCTACCACCGTGGTCTACTTCAGTCATGTGTGCTAAGAGGTCAAAGTGTTGCAGGTAATCAATTGATGTAGATGTGCGTTCAAGATATTGTCAGTTAGGCACGTGAGGTTTTGGGTTTGTAAAGTCCAGGAGCATTATAAACAAACATAAATATATCTTTGTTTTAACCCAGCTGACATGATGATGGCATTGTTCATGACCGCACTGCAACATCTGCTCCGTATGATTTACAGTTAACTCAGGAGATGACAGTGACAAAGATAGCTGAAACTGTGAGAGTGAAGAGTCACTTTACACATGCATTGAACTATCTGAAGAAACTGGGCATCCCTGGAAACAACAGCGTCCAGGTGAGAAACCTTTAACCATCCATCAGGGCTTGACCAGTCACACATTACTACCTGCTGATACTGGGAGTCTCGTTACTGCACTAATAATAATTAATAACTTTTATTCATGCATACATTTTTTAAAGGTCTCTTTTGTTATCAGATAGTTAATGACACAATGACAATGTGTGCAGATAGAGCTTGGTTCTGCTGAGGGAGGAGTCTTCACCTTACAGTCCCAGTTTGGATTTCAGCAAGTAGGAGTAAGATTTAAGGTGAAATACTTCCCCTTGATCAAAGAGATAAGAGGAGCTGTGTGGCACAGTTGGCCGTGGCTACAGGACAGAGGGCTTCCCCTGAATATAGAGGTAATGTAATGCAAGGGTTGCTTTTTACAAAGTGATCAGATCTTGTCGATTTCTTGAACTTGTTAGATCTTGCATGCCATTCCTCTTTGTCTTGGGTCTCAGCTCCTTATTTCATTTGTTTGTCTCTGTCAATCATTCAGGACAGTAACAGAAGAAGTACCTTCTTGTGACCTCTAACATTTCCTCTTCTAGGGCCTGTGCTCCCTCCATGGTGGAGTTTCTCAACCACAGTCCAAGGCTCAGCTCACTGTAGATGGACACATGATTTTTGCCACAGGCTTGAATGTCAGTGTGGCTGATGGACGCCTGACTGTGCGGCTCTCCTACATGCCACCAGCTTCCAATCAAACAGGGGCACAACACAGTCTGGATGCTGCCCTGACTGCTCAGTTCAAAGGTCAGATTGCATTAAAGCAGTAGTCTGGTAAATTATGGGTGGGGTGGGTTTTCCACTAGAGTAAAGGACCTTGACAGACATTCTGTGCCTAATGATGATAAGGGCATGACAACATCTCATGTATTATTGCTCTGCTCTGCTCTGCAGGTCCTCTGCGAAGTGCCTCAGCAGATGTGCGATGCAGGGACTGGAGGGTCCGAGTGGTGGGGGATGTCGGTGGCTGGGGGACACGTCCAGGGTTCAAGGAGGCCAGACTTACACTGAAACATAATGTAGATGGTAAATCCAGCCCCGTATTACAGGTGAGGACATCATGTATTCAGGATCCACATTACACTATATATCCATTGTTTGTGCAAGTGCTCAGTTATACAGCCTCAATGTGAGTCAGACCCTTTCATTGGAGGTCACTGCAGTAGGTGCTCCTCATCAGGCCCCTGGGGATGTTCAGTTCACAAAGAGTACAGCTGAGGCACAGCTCAGCGGGAGTGGAGGCGTAATGGATTACACTGCTAGCTGTGTGCTTTTGTTGTCTTGTGCTGAGCTCTGTGTGTGTTGTTGTAGGTAGAAGCCTGGGGGAGGCTGACTGACTCACAGCTCAGGTGCTCAATGGTTGTGAACCCTGAACTCAGCCCTTCACTGGCACTCATCCTTCAGGGACACCATCTTCCTGGCAGGTACACACACACACACACACACACACGAGACACACTGCCTCAATGTCCAGAAGCAAAATACTAAATACAGCTTAACTTGATATTTCGGTCTTCTCAGTCGTGTTTCCTACATAGACACACATGCACACATCCACTGATAATGTTCTTTTGTCCAGTAAGGAACTGATGGTGAAAGTGGTCCAGAATTTACCTCTGGTGTTGGTCTTCCTGCCTTCTCAGTTCAATGTCAGATCTCAGGTGGGTTGCACCTACAAGAATATGGTAATAGTGGCATTACAAGAAACTTATGTCCGCTTAAGCTGCTCTTAAGTACAACATTTTGACAACTATGTGAGAGAGATATGACTCTTTCTCTTTCCAGCTAAACCAGTCTGATTCCAGTGTCGCAGGCTTGGTGGAGGTTTCTTCTGGTAGGAGGAGGCTGTGGGCTCTGGGAGAGCTGGCAGCCATCGAGAGTGGATACAAACAGGGATTAGAGCTCAAACACTCTTATCCTCAGGTATGTCTGGGCATAATTGTCTCATGATTAGTTTAAATTACATTACATTACATTACGGTCATTTAGCAGACGCTTTTATCCAAAGCGACTTACAATAAGTGTGTTCAACAAAGGTAGATAAAAGAACTTCAGGTCACAAGAAATCGTTTACAGAACTCATCAGAAATTCCCAGGACAAAATGAAGCACAGGTACAGCTTCAGGTCACAGCTTTGCACACACACAAACACACCACCACACAGGGATCTTTATTCTGTTAAAATCAGAATAAAAGAAAGAAAGAAAACACAAATTTACAAGAAACATCTCATCCTACCCACATCCTAAAAGTTCCTGGTGCTTTGTTCTGTAGATGAAACCGCTTCCTAGGGCTGTAGCAGTGAGGTCTGTGTATGAGGCGCGGAACTGGAGCTATCAAGTCCAACATGAAGCAGTGTGGGGCAATCAGGAGTTCAGCTTGGCAGGCCTGTACTCCGCACCTCCAGCACTGGAGATGGGGAACCACACTCTGAAGGGTAAGCTGTATTAATCAACATTTAGGCAGTGTTTGTTCTTTCCCATTACATCCTCTGGAGGTCACAGAATGGCCATTTTAGGGAGAAAATTATTATATTTTTCTAGACATTGTTGATTGCTCTATTTCTTGTTCTTGACCTTAGTTCAGATCAGCTGTGTTCCCCGTTGGAGCAGTTTGGAGGTGGCACTGGAGCGCTCCTTACGGGGCCGACTGGACAGTGTTTTCTTAGGCTGGACGAGGCATGGCCGACGGGAGCAGGTCAGAGTCATATCCCAGAGAAAGTGAAGGCCCTCATTCCGACTTTCTACGCAATTCTACCTGTCTTTTTGTTCTGAGTAGCTTGTTGCTGCACCAGCTACTCCTAGTGTTCAGTCAGGGCTCTGGCCTCTTGTCAGCAGTTTGAGTCAAACAAGTGACAAGGGCTTGAAGAGCAAAGGGCACTGGACATTCCAACTTGTGAGAAGAAGGGATCAATCTTGTCTGTATTGTACTGCCTGGATTCTTTTGGAGCAACCGCAAAGAAAATACTTGTGTGAAAGCTAAATCCCCTGACTGTCATCCTATCCACAGAGCACCCTGAACCCCATCCAGTATTTAATTTTTCTGCAGGCTAGCGAAATACGATGTTAGACAGACACACATTCCTTTTAGAGCTGAGTGTTTTTCCTGTGAAATGTGAGGATGTATGAGAATTCCTGTTGCAAACTGAGGTGTGCACGTTTGTTTAAGGTCAGAGCTCATAACATATGGAGTTGGTCAGAGGAGATGAATGAGACTAAAGTGGAGCTACAACAGCCCTTCTCCTCAACACTCAATCAGCTTTCCTTGCATACATCCTCATACATCTCACCGAGGGAACAACGCAGCAGCCACCAGGTACACACACTCTCTGTCTTTCCTCTGCACGTTGCTATGATTGTGCTATGTTTCTGTTATAAATTCAACTCTCCTTTTATTTGTTTTTTTATGATGTACCCAGACCCATTTGTCATGGGACAGTGCTGTCCCCGGCAATGTCACCCTCACCCTGAATAAGCAATGGCAGGACAACTCCAGCAGGGGGCAGGCATGTGCCCTGTACTCAAGCCGACAGGTGGGTACAGGGACCCTCTGCATGTTCAAGACACAAAACTTTGCAAGAAATATTACATTTGTAAGCGAAAAGTCTTGATGAAATGAATGCCAAATTTCCTCTCTTTCTCTCTCCCTCCCTCTCTTTCTTTCTGTGTGTGTGTGTATGTGTGGGCGATGTGCGTGATGTACGTGTAGTTGGGAGTCTCTTCTATTAAAGGCTGTGTGTCTGTAGGCCAGGAGGGAAACTCATATTCTCAAAGTGCAGAGTTACGATGGGACAACAACCGGAGTCTGAAACAAGGCATGAAGTATCAGGTGTGTGAAAGTGTTTTTCAGTGTATGACAGTTGCCGTGGCTGGATGATTTTTCTGATTGATCTTGCTACATGTGTTTGTGTTGTTTCTAGAAGGGTCCAAGAATGCACAGTCTACAGGTTAATATCGGTGCAGAGAATGTGTCTCCTGCACCTTGTCCATCACACACACTCCAGGCAAAGATCCAAACGAATCTCAGGGACCGTTTGGAGCACTCGGTGCTTTTTGGCCTTTGTCCACCACAGCCTGTGAGTCTCAACCTTTTTTTCCATTCCCTTTTTCTTTGTTTTTCCCCATCACCACTTTCATATTGAATGTTTTTCTTCTATCGGCCATGTCAACACTTGATCCATCATCCTCTACATTTCTCTATACATCCAAGGCCTGTTTACAAGACAAGGTTTAATCCTAGTCCCAGACTAAGCTTTCTTAACTCAAAGCGACTGGCACAGACTTATCTTAAAGTGGTCGTAGGTTTAGCCTGTTCTTGAGTAGAGCTACTTAAGACTAAATTGAAGCTTAAAGTTATTGAGACCACTTTCCTATGTACAAAGAAAATGCAGAGATAATATCTTTGCTTGAGCCTAGACTGTCCTCCTTGTCTCAGAGAGGAAGGCCTTTATGGCATGTGAAGTCTTTCATTGAGAAACTGGTGTTTTGTGTGGTGCCAGTGTGTAAAACTGTGCTTAGAATAGTTCAAAAAGTTAGCAGGGCCATTTGTGAACTGAGGAGTCTTCATTAAGTTTCCTCATGCTGCTGCCCAAGCCAACAATAAAGTGCAATTCAATGATAAATGTTCAATCAAGTGTCCATGTCTAACTCCTGATGCTGGGGAGTAATTATATTGTTTCCATTGTATGTACTTTATTTACTTTGTTTTAATAAAATATAGTTACAGTGCAGTTGTTTGTCGAAAAACAAGCTAAAATAGGAAAAGAATAAAGAAATACAAGAATAAAAGTTACATTGCAGTTCAACAACAGATTGATTTAAAAGAGCTGAGAGTTGCAGCAGACCTGCCGTTTTGTGAGAGTGTGTTTCAGATATGTGGTGCGTAAAAACGAAATGCTGCCTCTCCGTGTTTAGTTTTGGCTATGGAGACAGAAACCAGATCGTCCTAGGCGTTCTGAGAGGTCTGGACGATTCATTGCAAGGCAGATGATCAGAAATTCGAAAAGTATTTTGGCCCTAAAACATTCAGTGCTTTATAAACCAACATTAATATTTTGGAATCAGTTCTTTGACAGACTGGAAGCAATTATAGAGATCTGAGATCTGGAGGGATGATCTACTTTTTTGTTCTTAGTGAGGACTCAAGCAGCAGAATTCTGAATTAATTGAAGCTGTCTGATCGATTTCTTATGGAGGTTGCTATGACACTTTTATAGTAGTAGAGCCTACTAAATAGAAATGCATGGACATGTTCTTCCAAGTCCTCCAGAGACATAAATCCTTTAATCCTTGATACATTTTTATGTGACAGCAGGCTGACTGTGGGATTGTCTTAGAGGGCAGGCCCAGGTAGATGAGTCCAGGCTGTCGACGGTAGCAAACAAGGCATGTGCGTTATTTTTGTTTTTGACGATGATATCGGAGAAGAAGGTTGCCGTGCGTTTCACAATTTGAAATTATAATTGCGAAATCTCTTTCTACTTGCCTTCAGCTTATCAATACTCTGGCCCTATGTGTTTTGAATTGATTTGACTTCGTGTTATGATCGCATTCTTTCCAAGGGGTTCACCTAGATTGGATGCCACTGTGTTTATTTCCTGTTTCTCCCACTGTGTCCTTCTCTGTGCGTCACTCAGACTCTATCATGGTCGGGTTCTCACAGAGTGAACTCAGGACAGGAGCTGCTTTACACTCAGACTCGGCTGTCGGTGACAGAGCGTCCCAGCCAAAGCAGCTTCACCCTCATCCTCACCAACACCTCTACTGCCCACTGTACTAACATTTCTCTCTTCTCTGAGGTAAACAACGCAATGAATTACCAGTCTTATAATGTTTCTAAGTTAAACATTGAATGCTAGAGTATGTGTGTGTGTACACCTCAGTCTAGGATGGGCAATTGGAGTGTGGAGCTGGGGGGCAGTGCCCTCTCTACACACAGAGGGTCCAGGCTCCAGCTGCAGACCAGTCTGGACCGCAAAGAGATGTTTTGGCTCAATGGGACAGTAGAGGGAAGATGTCTCCAAACCACAGCAGGCTATAAGAATGGTAGGTATGGAACAGAGGAGTGAAAGCACCAGACATTATCATGACATTACCGTGAAATAAATAGAGTCATAGGTCTTTGGTACATGTTCTAACAAGTCAGAAGACTGCTATGGACTAAGAATGTCAAATTTTTGTAGTATAGTATATAAAACAAAGCCTCCAATGGTCAAATTATTTAGAGAAGGCATAAGTGCAGAGTATTTGTGAATGATGTGATCATTATGTAATCTGCAAAATTAGAGTTGTGTCTTTGTTATTCAAGGAATCTTTTTGTGGTACAGGCCAGGACATTAAACTAAAGTTAATTTCACATGTAGGTCCAGGCCTTGATGAGAGCCTTGTTGTCGTGGCATGTGTGGAAACAAATCGGAGTTTTCTGGATGTGCAGAAAAGAGAGGGCACCAATAAACCTGTGACTCTCAGCAGCGTATCCATGGTTACAGCCAATCAGAGGCTGATGCTGAAAGCAAGTGGTTGTTTGGAGAGTCTTTCAGCAGTGGAGGTACTTTATGTCCTACAGAGAAAAATGGTGGAATTGACACTAGCACACATTGTGCTACAAGGATTATACTGAATGCTGCTGTTTACTGCTTACAGGCACGGATTCACTATTTAAGATCACAGATACGAAATAAACTGCTGGAGAGAATCAAGGCTTGTCAGCGTCTACTCAGTGAATTCCAACTGCAGGTGATCATTGTACAAAATCTTCTTCTTATCTTCTTATCTTATCTTATTTAGTATGATTTACCTCACAAAGGTGAAAAAATATGAAGAATATGAATAAGCCAAATTCAATTTACTTTAAACGTGCATTGTGTGATAATATGCTTATTGTTTTCTCTCTCTCTCTCCAGTCCAGAGACAGTGAGTTGCTCCAGGAGTTGAGCGCTGTGGCTCTTCTTCTTACACAGCAAGCTGAGGCTCTCCTGGGCCACAGAGACAGAAGTTTGTTGGCTCTTTGGCAGAACAGTCGCCTCCGTTGGGTCCTGACTGACAGCCTGCCTAATTTTCTCAGTCTGCTGCAGCACGCCTCGCTGCTGGGACAACAGGAACTCAGGAGTGAGTCTTAGAGCTGATGGTAACCATAGATACAGTATGTCTGTGGTAAATGGTTGTTTCTGTGAATATAGGGATGCTGTTAAATATTATTTAGTTATCGTTGTGTATGAAAATAAACTTGATGTGGTAACTGATAACTATTAAACCCATAATGAAAATCTGAGGTATAGACTATAGATAAGACAACAGTGGATGGATTGCTCTCACTGGAATAGAAAACCCAACCGTAATCTTATCCATCTCATCCAATCTGCTCCATGGATCTTCAGGGCCCTTGGCCACTCTGGCAGGTGTGTACCAGGATGTGAAGGGTCAGAGGCTGGAGGCACTGTGGGGGCAGGCCGTGTCGCCGTGGACTGAGCAACTGGTGGAGATCCTGCCTGCTCTGCTGCGAAACCCTCAGCTGAGACTGCTGACTCAGGCTGGCCTAGCCACTCTCAGCACAGCTCTGGATCTGGTGTGGAAGCCCCTCTCTGGTGTTCTATTCAGTCACAGTGACAGTTGTGTGATTGTGTATTTTATGTGTCTTGTGGATGACCAGTATGATTGGTGTGTTTTGTGTGAATTAGGCAGGTCAGCAAACGTACCATTGGGTTGAGATCAAACTGGCGACGGCACTCTCTGGTATCCGGAAACGACTGGTCTCTGTCTACAAATTCTCCCCCAGGTACTACAGTTGTCCAAAACCTGCATGAGGAATAACATGTTATGCTGTGATCAAAAGTATGTCAACACAAAATACTGTAGCGATGCTTGTCTCAATAAAAGATAGAGGTACACAGTACATGTACAAGAACACAAAGCAAATTTTAAGACTAGATTCTATGCTGAATTGGGAGTCAGTGAAGATGATCAGTGATGTAATCTGACAATTTCTTTCATTTCACTGACACATATTGAACAGAATACTCTTGTTTTCCAGCGAGTGTTCAGTGATCGCCTCAGTGCCGTTGCCAGGGGTCTCCTGGTCCAGGGTGGCTGAAGCTGGACTGGTGGAGGTCATTTTAGAAGAGTGGCTCCTCAGGCCCCTGCAAAGCCTCATCTCTGTCAGGCCTACTGCTGAGCTTTACCGCTTGAAGAGGAGGCTCATGGACAGCCCCTTTACATGTAAGACAATCTTTACAATGATGGTTTCATCCTCAACAGCACGCTTTTTCTATTGAATTCGGTTTTCATTTGCCATTGACATTTCTACTAATATTCCTAATTTGTGGCGTTTTTCTAAATAATATAGAATACAATGAAAGAACATTTGTAAGAAGGACATTCTCAAAATATTTTAGTTAACTAATCAAAGGGTTAGGGTTAAATCAATGCATTATAACCTTTGAAATATGGAGTAAATTCAGAAGAAATTAAAGAAACTCAGAAAAGTGAGGATCTAAATAATGTGAAGTATTTAATCAGCAAAGAAATATCCAAAACTACAGTTTATACCTTTAAGTCTGTCTCTGATTTACAACTCCCTGCCTGTCTCCATTAGACCAAGCTTTGCTGGTAGCAGACCAGTTTGTAGTGACGTTTGACGGGCATCTGTATGAGCTCCCAGCCTCGTGCCCACTCGTTCTAGCCCAAGACGTCAGTCCCGACCCCTCGTTCACTCTGCTGCTCGCGGCAGACTCACATTCACAGCATTTCCTCCTGATGAGAATGAAAAACAGCACCATCATGATTCAGCAGAATGGTCTAGTATGTGTTACTGTCACTAAAGCTCTGGGATTTGTCTCTGATTCCCAATAAATGCAGCAGCAAAGCATTCATGACAGATTTATTGAGTATGGGAAACTTTATTTTACAGGTTACGGCCAACTGCCACAATGCTGTATCACACATGTTCCACAGTGAACATGGAATGACTATCAGAAGAGGCTCGCACACTGTGGAGTCCAATCAAAATGGAATATCGGTGTCATGTGACCTGTCGCTTGAGTTGTGCACCCTGACTCTTGACGGGTGGATGCATGGTAGGAAAACTAAAGAGCCCATATGATATTTGATAGAAAATGTGATAATAATTTCTCTCTTTCATGATTGTTCTGGTGAATGTATGTTTTAGGGGCCTTAAGGACAAAACTAAGAGAGGAGAACAAACCTAAAACTAATTTTGTGTAAGAACCACTTCTGATCGGGTTTCTCAGTATTAAGAGCAAATAACAGTTGACAAAAAACAGGTCATTTGATTTAGTTTATTTGATTTAGTCATTATGACTTCCCAACTTGGAAATGTGAGTTCAGGAGGATGTGAGGTGAAAGCAGCGCAATATACTTACAGCATTTAACTGGTATTGTTTTCACAGGTATGTCCACGGGTCTGTTGGGGACCAATGACAATGAAGCAGGGAATGATTTTTCTTTGCCTGATGGATCTCAAGCTGACAGTTTAGAGGCCTTTCTCCTTGGATGGCAGGTAGGACAGACAGACACACTCACAGTGCTGTGTTATTAGGAGTATGTTTTCAGTTGGGTGATTGTGTGATAGTGATTTTGTGTGTGTGTGTTGATAAGTTGTTAAGTAAGTTGAATCAATGTTGTTGATGAATTTTTATGAAATATTGAGGAGAGGTGGGTTGTGGGCTGAGGTGCATTATAGAAGAGGATTGCTGTGTTAGTCTGTTCGGATAAAGGAAGACAAGGAAAATCTCTTGAGAAAACCTATATAGATAAGGAAAAAAGGAAGAAACCTCAGGAGGGGCAATTCCATGACAGAGCTCATACCTCTATAAAGGCTGAAGGAGCCGACTGTTCACTATCTTACCTACACATGCATTATGAAACATAAAACTCTTCCCTGGGGGGGCTTGAACCATCAACCTTTCAAGTAACAGCCGAACATGCTAACCAATTGCGCCACAAAGACTACAGTGTTGTAGGGTACGTGCCCAGGTCTATGTTGATGAATGTTTAGGAAATTTTATGGAGAGGTCGGTTGTAGGCCAAGGTGTATTATAGGTGATTTTGAACAGGATCACAACTTTAGAATTATTATAATTAATTTTGAAGCAATAATTGTAGACCCTAGAGACCATGCAGACTGCTTGCCCCTGTGTTAACACAGAGCTACCACTAGAGGGTGGCCTGGCAAGGCAGAGGGAAATGTTTGGAATTGGTGGAGGTTCTCTCAGTGGTTTCTTGATAGGATTGTAACACAATCAGAGACTCGCATTCCATAAGCACCTTTATGTCACAGCTACTGAACGGCTGATGAAGTCTACTGTTCACTATCTTATCTGTAACAGACAAAACGTTCCTGGGAGGGCTTGAACCACCAACCTTTCAGTTAACAGCCGAATGCGCTAAACAGTTGCGCCACAGAGACGGTGTGTGTGCAGGGGTGCGTGTGCGTGTGGGAGCGTGTCCAAATCTATAAGGCCATGATTTAAGCTTTTTTTCAGTGACTTTGTGTGTACATTGTTTGGGAAAGGATTTATTGCCTCAATCTGTGTCAAGTCAATACTTGAGAGTACAGCTAAACATATAGGCCATTTAAATGGAAGGATGTACTGTCTGTCTTTTCATGAAAGCTCATACCTCCATGGAGGCAGTTGGAGCCCACTGTTCACAATCTTACTGAATTTCCCTGTTCCGTCTACATTATGTGATGAAAAACTCGTCCCTGGGTGGGCTTGAACCACCAACCTTTCGGTTAACAGCCGGACGCGCTAACCAATTGCGCCACAGAGACTGTGTGCAGGCAGCAGTGTACATGTTTGTGTGTTTCCGTGCGTGCGTCCATGTGTGTACGCATTGAATCCATTTTTATTGTTGATGAATTTTTATGAAATTTTGTGGAGAGGTGGGTTGCAGGCCGAGATGCATTATAGAAGATTTTGTGCTGCAACCAAATCACTCATTTTTCAAAAAAAAAGTTTTAAAGCAACAATTTTAGACCCTAGAGACCATGCAGACCGCTTGCCCTCTGTTGACACAGAGCTACCACTAGAGGGTGGCCTGGCAAGTTAGAGAGAAAGGTCTGGAATTGGTGGAGGTTCTCTCAGTGGTTTCTTGTTAGGATAATATCACAATCAAAGCCTCACATTCCATTCCTACCTTTTTTTCCAGAAACTTAAAATTCATTCAATATTTAATATTACTTATTGTTATGATTCATCTGAATATTGGGCTGTGTTTACTGCTGTATAGAGCAGACTTCTTGTTACTGAATTTACTTGAGCTGTCTACATTCTGTTTAACAGTCGGTTAACAGCCGACTAACCAATTGCGCCACAGAGAACTTGTGTGTTCCTGTGCGTGCATGTACAGGTTTATTCAAAAGACTCTATCTTCTGTATATTTGGTAACATTTCATTCTAAATGTTCATTGATCTTCTTAACCAGCCTTGCATGGCCACATTTTCCCCTCTGATTCTAAAATTCTTCGATTTATGATGCTGCATTGTTGTGTATACGTCACTCTGGAAAAATAAATGTATTGCCTAATCAATACATAACCAAAGCTTTATAGTGCCTCTAAGCACACTGCCTGCTGTTCACCACATAAAGTCTTGGTTTTGCAGCCGTGATCCTTTCTGTATGGAGTTCAGCGTGTTTGTGTGGGTTTCTCTGGATGTGCTGTTTTTCCCCACCAGCTAAACATGTGGGTTAGATTGAAGCTCCTCTTTAATCAAGGCACTATGTTGTAGGAATGGAATTTGCCTCCATATTTAAAAGTGAGGTTTGTTTTCCATGTGCATCTTCTTATGTTCAGGTCCTGTTGTTACCTTTCTGTGTGATGTCCAAATGATCGTAATGTAATGTAATGTAATGTGATGTCACCTGTAGTTTGGTCATGACTTTTTGTCTGTGTGCAGATGAGGCCTACCTGCAGCCTACCTGCCATAAAGGAGCCCTCTCACAGAGACACCACGGGCCCTGTGACGTGTAACTCTCTGTTCTCTTCCCCTGATTCACCGTTGAGTTGCTGTTTCAGGGTGGTGAGTAGACACACACAGCTGAACTGTTTGAGCAAACAATCGCAGCCTCATTGTCTTCTTGCAGACATGTGCGTGAAGGTGATCAGTTATTCAGGTTATGGTATCCAAGGAAAGTGAATGCTTAGCAAATGGTCTTGCTAGTAAAGGCTTTAAGAAGTTTACCTCCAGTATGTAACAGAGTAAAATCGTCCCTGGGTGGGCTTGAACCACCAACCTTTCGGTTAACAGCCGAACGCGCTAACCAATTGCGCCACAGAGACTGTGTGCACCACTGTCTGTGTGTGTCTTTTTGTGCGTGTGCAGTTGCGCAACAGAGACTTCCTCACCCCTCGGGCATGTCAGTTATTGAGCTCTTGCTTTGGATTGTGTGTGTGTGTGTGTGTGTGTGTGTGCGCGTGCATTAACTTTATTTGTTGCGTTACTGCGTATACATGATGTTTGGAAAATATTTTTTGCTTCAATCTGTATAAAGTCAATGCTTTAAAGTGCAGGAAAAAATGCTGACTACTGCCTAAAGCTGAGGACAAGCTGTGTCATTTGTATGTAATTTCATCCACAGTTCAAGAAGCTATAGAAGGAAGTGTTCACTTCTTTATACAGTAGACTTGATGTTAGTGAAACACACAGAGCATTCTGTAACAGAGGAGGAAAAGCTCGTCCCTGGGTGGGCTTGAACCACCAACCTTTCGGTTAACAGCCGAACGCGCTAACCAATTGCGCCACAGAGACGGTGTGTTTGAAGCTGTGTGCCTGTAAATTTTGCTGTGCGCACGTGAACGCTAAGTCACTGTGGATTGTGTGTGTGTGTACGCGCGCTGAAAAAGCATACTGTTCTCTCTCTTACACAGGAGATGTCTGCACACTGGCATGTGTGCATTCTTCAGACGCCGCACACAGAAAAGCTTTCACATTTTCGTGTTTATTCGAATGAGACCTGAAGCCTTTAGTTGCAAGTCTAGTTGACTAAAATTACCTGTCCATAAATACTGCAGATAAGTAGGAAATTCAACAAAATTCACATAAAAGGTTTCTCTGAACCCTGCTGGCCTGACAGACAGTGAATGAGTTTCTTTGCCAAGGCATTTAACAGCAGGTCATGATGTTTCACCTCTGAATAAACACGACTGTTTCACCTGTTTTTCCTGTTTCGCTTCTTTTACGTAAAGAAGAAGTGAAAGAAGCTGAAAAACAGGAACTGTATTGAATTCTTCTCGTCCCACTGATAAGATGGCAACAACCTCACCCTAACATGTACAAATATATCAGACCATTCCTTTAAGCTTACTGCTGCCAGAGCTGACTATGGAACTGAGAATGTGTGATGTGAGGAAATCCAGTATATAGTTTTAATATCTCAACAACAACAAAATCACAAAAAAAAAAATTCTTTCAGCCCATAGAACAAGAATGGAATGTCTTACACAAGCTTGAATGACTCAAGATATTCAATAAAAAGGACAAATTAAAAAGGTTCACTTAACGAGTGCACGTCTAACAAAGTGTTGTCTCGACAAAGACTAAAACACATTTGCTTTATTTCAGTCAGTTGAGACTGACTGAAATATAAATAAAATCCACCTTTCTTTACTCCATATGTAATTGACTGTTATAAGAGGCATCTGATACTAAGTATAGAAAATTGTCAGCTTGAAACATCACCGCTATCCAATTCTTAAGGGTAAGGGGTATCAATAATTTTGTCCAGGCTATTTTAATTTTTTTTTTTTATTTCTCACCTTCAGTCTCATCCGTCACAGTGTGTTTATGAATGTCATGTGTGTGTCAGGTGGACCCTGGTCAGTTCTTGTCGGTGTGTCAGAGGAGTTCCACTGCGGCCTCCTGCAGATTAGCGTCTGCATTCGTTCATCTCTGCCAGCAGAACTACATACCACTGGAGGTCCCTGTCCAGTGCTGTAAGTCAGAATATACCAGCCAAGAAATACAAATTCAATC
Source organism: Genypterus blacodes (assembly GCF_046128005.1). Lineage (NCBI taxonomy): Eukaryota > Metazoa > Chordata > Actinopteri > Ophidiiformes > Ophidiidae > Genypterus > Genypterus blacodes. The sequence continues at coordinate 1,279,094 of NW_027466842.1, forward strand.
GATGTGTTGTAGTCGCAGAGTTATGCTCTACTCCCGCTGCAAATGTTTGAATCTGACTCGTGTGTAGCGGAGGTGAAAATATCTTATTGTTCTCTTTTCTTCTTGTTTCAGCACGAGCATGAATGACAGCAACCTTAAGAGCAAAGATGAGTCATTTCTGTCACCTGTTAGCTGCTAAAACAAATGTACTGTTATGCCACTTCCTATACTTTACTTCATTAACTTTTGACTTTTGTGCTGCATTGTATAGTTTGTGATAGTGTGATATCGTACTTGCTGTAATATGATGTAATGTGTACTAATATCCTGTTAAATATGATGTTTGTTAGATAATATGCCTGTAATGTGAACCTCAATAACCAGCAAGTAACCTTTATGTTTATTATTAATCAGAACATGTTTTTCTTTGTTCTTTTGTGTTCTGTACTGAACTTATCACAACTTAATTCAATTGAACCACAGTAACTAATCTCCACAACCTAACTTCTCTAAAGAGATCAGTGTCTTTATTCAGACTGATGCAGGGCATTCACTACATTGTTATATACTGTGAGACTGAAAATTAAATACATGCATTTTCATTTGTTGCTGCAGTTATTTTGTTCCCAGGTAGATTGGTATGTAGTTGTCTATCTTGGACTTCTGTCTCTGTGTGACACACTCAGCAATCCACACTATGTTGCGACTCTCCTGCTCCTTCAGTTTGATGTACGAGTAAAAGACTCCGAAGTGGAACTGCTGCATGAAGGCAAGAGCGTTCAGCTTCACCTTGACAAGAGATGAAAGAAGAAATTACAGAGACCAACTGAAAGATGAATACATATTAATACAACTGAGAATGTGATCTAAGACCCCAGAGTGCGTCACACAGAGAAGAGCTTTGCTGGATTCTGGCTCGTTCTGATTCCTCCCTCGCCTCTTAATTGCTCCAAAGATCACATTTGTGGTGTCTCACCAGTCAGCAGAAACAAACCTTTTTCCCTGCCTCCACTTGTTATGCAACTCCATCGAACATGGAGTTGCATAACTCCAGTTCGTGAGGACTTTTCTGAACACAGTGTTCTAGAATGAGTTTACCTGCCTGTTCTTTATCTTTGTCTTTTGCGACATCTCATTTATTTGTTTTGAATTACTGTCTTCAGAAATGGGAAACATATTTGCCTCCAATATTCCAAGTTTGATTTACATCTGCACTCATAATGAGAAACAACAAAGTTGAAATACCTCTTGCTCAAAGAATTTGTCCTCCAGAGTCTTGGAGAGTCTAGATTCTGGTGCTTGGTCATCAAAAATGATTTTATATTCCTGGAGGGCAGTTAAGCATCAAAGTTAGTGTCCATCTACATTTAACTCTGGCTGCATCTGGGTTTGCTGTTAAAACAGAGCAGATTTCCAGACTCACTGCATAAAAGTCGGCAACAGCTTTGACCTGGTCAGGATCCTCTGCTTTGGCCAGCAGCCTCAGCCCCTCAGGGTGAAGTTTACCACAGCATGGATACAGAGCTGTCCTGTCGGCGCCACTCAGGTCAGTCCCAAAGGAGTTCACTGTTATGATGAAGGCTCGCCGGTCTGCCTCAAACTGCAGATACAGATGTAGATGCATGTCACACACTGCAGAAAGTCCTAAATATGAAATCATCTTCAATAAATTAAAACCATAAAAAGATGTTGATAAAAGAACAGCCTGTGTCTTGAAAATGTAGCATTACCTGCAGGATCGGACCCATAACATCCATTGTGGGGCCACCGATGTTCTTGCAGAATGTGTAGAAAGATTCTAAATAGGCCTTAGGAGGGTAAAGATATGAAATCAGGCCTAATCACATGATTAACACATGAGAATTGATAGTAGTCATACTGAGCAAAGCAGTGATGTCACCTCACAGTCACCTTATACATTTTGTTCCTGAGGATCTCAGCTTCCATCTCGTCCAGGTTGGTGTCAGAGACAGCATCCTGGAAAAACCCAGCTACAACACAAACAGTTTGATTCCATTATGAACACACAAAGAATAATAATGTGGGCGTACATCAGGCATAGGGCTCTTACATATTCAAAGGCCTTTTCCCTCAAACCTTTTGGAACTTACAATGAAAGAAATGGAGTGTGTTATTGAGAGCAGAGGTGTGTTCGTTACCTAGAGGCGTGTCCACCAGGATGGCTGAGTACAGTTCAGATGGTGTACGAGCGATGCCCACTGCAGCCATCTGCTCAAAAGCTCCTAATGGGTGACAGCGTGGAAGGAGCTCCGTCACCTCCCTCTGTTTCAGGACCCCGGTGATCAGCATCACCACATTGTCGATCATGTAGCCGTAGCTATGGCAACACAGACTCCAATGAATGCCTGTTTATTTACGTGACACTTTCTTTCACGCTCCTCTTGTAAAAGGCCCACTCGTCCTTCACCGAGTTCACGTGTTCAGTGAAATAAGCTTTTAACCCACTAAAGCACAGTTTCTGTCTTTGCTATGCAGATCGCACCCGCCTCTACTTCATCATCTTGTGTAATAGCTGACGGAACAGGTCGGTCAGGGTCATTATGAGACATCTTCACTTGATACAGAATGCAACACTCACAACAAGCAACAAGCACACCAGCGTTTACCTGAACTCCTTCATTCAGGTCTGTGTGCAGCTTCCTACATAATCACACTCCATTTTATTCTAAATTCCTGCTATTTTGTGTTAATCTACACAATTTATAACTTCCCAGAAAGTCTCGATTCCACCTACAATAATCCTGTGGTAGTTATGTTTATGCTTTGGCCTAAAATGAATGAATGTGAACTGAAGGATGAAAGAGCAGAGGAGGGTTACTAAACTAATTGTGACGTACGTTATGTAATCGAGGAAGGTGGAGAGAGGTGGCAGAGCGTTGGAGCGTAGGCAGCTGAACTCGGCCACCAGGTTCTCCCTCAGCTTGCTGTCCACCAGAGACACAGTCAGGTCCTCGTCAGCTGAGGACAGCAGCTTGCCGTAGTCTGTACTCTGCAGGTGCAACTTCATGTCTGAGGAGAGGAGAGGAAAGAAATAAGGAAAGGGGAAAAGGAAATAAAGATAGGGAATGAAACAAGACGACAAGATAGTTATTTCTGGACTTTGACATATTGTCATGACACATCACTTCCTCTTTAAACAACTGATTGTACTCCAATTACACACACACACACACACGCACACACACGCACACACACACACACACACACACACACACACACACACACACACACACACACGTACATTGGTTGAAATGTTTTGCAGAAATGTGTTCGCGAGCAGGCAACCTTATCTTTCACAGGATTGCTTACCAACCCAGCTGATGATATTAAACTAGAGTGAAATATACCAAATGTCTCACTTCTTCTATTCTAATCAATCATAACACCTGAAGACAAGAGCATGGAATCCATTCACCTTCATCTCTACGGCCAAAGTCTATCAATTCTTGTATATTTTATACCCTTGACAAATGTGATGCAGGTGAAGGAATTTGATGTTAATGCGGCTGCTTTTCAGACTTAATTAGAACTTTTGATGTATAAAAGAATGTCTAGACTGTTTCAAAAGTTCATAAAAGAAAAAGATGTCTTACCCTCAAGTGTATCACACTGGGCCAGATTATGATAGTCAGCGTGAGTTAGAATGCCAGACTTCATTCCTCTGACGAGTCCCTCCAGATAGCCGTGATCCAGGTTGAAACGGAGCTCTGGACAGGCTGCCATGGTGTCAAATGATTTCTCAGACAAGATGATGATGCAGTTAAAAGTGGATTTACAGCGCAACTTCTGCATTATGCCCTCTCTGACTAAGACTCAAGTTATTTTCCCTTCCTCTTCCAAATCAAGAAATTCCATAGCTGCTCTAAAAGCATCTCTGATCCTTCTCATGCACTGTTAACATAGTCTGAGTTTTTACCTTCCAGGTTTATATTTTCTATACGATTTAAGCTTTCAACACAAACACACATCGCTCCTTTTTCGATTCAGCTCGATGAACATATGCCAAACTACATAATCTGTTTTAAGAGCTTTGTCTTTGGTCATGCAGCTCTTCTGTGTGTGTCGTCTGTCCTGCTTTTTGAGTTACAGTATCTACACGTGCCCAACTAACTGAAATAGTATAACTGCAGTAACATACAGTCGTCCTCCCGGATACACACGTGCCAGTTCGGCGATAAATCCGTCCTCTTTCCTCATCTCAGATTGAGAAACCACAGGTGCGGTCAAGGTTAAATCGCACTTTATCTACAACTCAGCATGGAAGAATGCTCCTCATAATAGTGTTTTATGCCACCATTTGATCTGAGGCCTCATAATTCTTACATAAGCTTTGATACTTTTCCCATAAACCAACACACTGGCATTTTACTTTTCAAAGGAACCCCCCCCCCCCCGCCCCAAAAAAAAACAAAAACAACAAGGAAGAGCACAATAAGACAAAGACAATATAAGCCCACAAGATATATTTAATAGCAAAAATACTTTTATAGATGTGCCCATAAATCCCCACAAGAACAAAAATCTCCTTTTAAGTAACAATCATCCACAGCAGATTTGTTCAATCTATTATTAATCATTTCATTTTACAATATATAGACTGTTTTAGTGTGTAAGGTAAGGTTATCATGAAAACATAAAAAGTAAATATATTCGTGACTACTACTACGGCAACATACTGTGAAACCTCAGTGGATATTTGTATTAAGACATTTCTATGACTGTGAATGGGCGGAGGCCGTCGAAGCCAAAGCGTCCTATGACCTTGAACATTGGGGGCCCATTCTCAAACAGTAGCAGATGGTATTGAAGAGGCGACAGCGGCAGGCGGTGCAGGGGTCACAGCACGGTACTTTAAGTGAGCAGTTCTCCATCAGGCGGCTGCAGCGACGGGCCGGGGATACCACCTCCGTGTTCGGCTTCTGACACGACACAAACAAAAGTAAAGAGGGAGTTTCTAGACAACGTGTTCTTGAAAGCTCTCTCAGAGGAAATCCCCCTTAATCCCATTAAGATCCCACATCACACACACAGACTCTTTGACTCACTGGGAGAATGCAACGTAAACACGCCACACGACATTTCCTTTATTTGAAGATTAAGAATATTAAGATTAAGTATTTCCAGTCATACCAAATGTTATGTTTGATGAACGTGTCTTAGATAATGCACATCAGAATGAAAACTGTTCCTTTTGCTGAAACGGTGAATGCAGCTTCAAATGATGTCTTGGCATTTAGAGCTCTGAGTCTTCCACTTAACAGCACATGAGTCATCCACCTTTTATTTGGATAGGATGAGATTGAATCAAATTGATAAGCCGTGACTTGATCAATATAGCAAACAGCATAGCAAGTACCAGAGCAGATACCAGCGGTAGCCAAACTGTGTAAGTCAAGTATCCAGCGTGTTTTGAGCTTCGGATGGATGGAAGTTGTTGCTTCCTGATTAACGTCGCAGAGTGAATTCTTCTCCATTCAAACCTTAATAAGCTTCCTTCAATGATTCACACATTATAGATGGAATGAGGTGCTAGAACAAGCAGATATAGACGATCTAACAGATAGAGGAGTCAATTCACGACGAAAATGGTTGCTGGTTCTACCCCTGACTGGCGTTGACGTGAGGTTTTACTGAGGTATCAAACATTAGAGGGCAATTTGAGGGGAATGTCAGGATTGTTGTTTAAACTTGCATGTCCATCTGCTGACAGACCCATTGCGCAAAAGCATGCAACCATGTGCTGGGGGGTCAGTGCAATAGTCAAAGATAAACATCATATAATTGAACGCATCAGTCAAAATCAAACCACAGCATTTTCACTTATAACAATTCCAAGTATCAAGCTTCTCTGAAAGCGGTTAGGAAAACACTTACCGGTGTTTGACTTCCAGGTGGAAGAGAGATCTTTCGCCTGGCAAACAGCCGTTTGTTCTTTGCTGGAGCTACAATTGGAAATATTGGAGTTATCAATAAACATTTGAGTAGCCTACAAGAATTCATCCACTCACTGTAGACAGATATGAAGAAACATACGGTAAAGCTCCGACGGAATACATTTTGTCTCGTAAGTGCTTTTGTCTGCTCTCAACAAGCAACTCAACTACTGGAGGCCCTCAAGGCAACACATTTTAACAACAAATACACTGGAATTAGATTCACGTACTGTAAACCCCATCTGATCTGACGTTTATCTGTAACAATGTGTGAAAATGTGTCATAAAATATGTGATCCTATCTGAGCATCTACAGTATTTAACTCATAAGATCTGGATCACTATCAAGACACGGGACACACATTGCAACGGCTTATAGTTCATCCATCCACCTGATCTATATTTTTCATTATTGATTTGATTTCTGGTTTTTGAGACATTGAAGCAAAAACACCAACAAATCTGCCTTGGTATAGCTTTAAAGAAAGTGACAAACAAGCTGCTGCGTCAATATCTAACAAAGCCTTCCCTTGACCTACATATCAACACAATTTCACAAAAATAGCTTCTATCAACATTTCTTCCTCAACAAAATGTCATTAAAATGCCAACCAGCAGATGCCCGTGTAAAGATAACCTGCTTGGCACATATAGTTACGTCTCTTTGGCAGTATTATATGTTCCAATATGCTCAGTGCTTTAATGGACAAAGAGGTGCTGTCTCCTTCTTTTTCCTGCTCTGATCTGTAAGCTCTTTGGATAATATAGATCCTCTGTATTGCGGCGTCTGCGGTGTTTGATCTAATTTGTTTAAGCTGAGAGCAAAGAGACCTGGACAGTACTGATCCTCATCTCATGTCTGAACCTTCAGCATCCTCATCCTTGAAGCATATCTCATTGTTCACGACTCATTTTAGAAAGACAACGGTTGATGGCTAAAGCATCAGTGTGTACATCTCTGTTCAAAAAATATAAGGAATTGATTCTAAAGTTTTTACATTCAATCTGAACCTGTTTTTTTTTCAAGTTTGAGTTATTTGTGAATTCCCAAAGTAACCTCTCATATTCTATTAGATTAATATTATAATAATTTACATGAAGACTAGTCTGTAAATAAATGAATTCATATTAACACAGTAAAAACTCATTGCAAAATTTTTATACAAAACAACTTTACATTCAAACAAAACACATTGGTCCTCAAATATTCTTCTAATTGCATTTTGCAAATTACATATTGCCAAATAAGATATCTACCCGTTGCTATGCCGACCAATTTCAATATTTTTTTCACATCGGATTAAATGCGTCATTTGCGAGAAGGGTCAATCTAAGAAGAGATAATATCTGCCCGTGCTGATCAACCTGTAGATAAGATGGATCCAAAGCTCACCCGTGTCCTTCTCTTTGTTGGTCCCCTTTGTGTCCTCCGCCCAGCACAGCGGGATGAAGAGCAGCCAGAGACACAACAAGTGTTTGTCCATCATCTTCCTTATGGTGTTTAAGATGGAGGCGCGCGCGCTGCTGTAAATCCTCCTGTCTGCTGCCTCATTCCCCTCTGATCACAACGATCCACGCTCATGTGCGAGGTTAATGCTGGGAGGAGCGTGTGTCTGTGTGTGTGCGTGCGTGTGTGTGTCACTAAATAAGGCCATATTATAAAATCACGATAGAATAGAAAAACGTAGTGTCAGGATTAAAACAATATTCTGTGTTCTGTCAGTTGTGACAAAAGTCCAATGACATCACAATTAGTACAAGTACAATATTGAAAGCAACATTGCAACATTTTGTACACATTTCTCAAAATAAATAAACAAGATTTAGCGCCCCACTGTTGTGCAAAACAATATCTACAGTATATTAATGGATAAATGCACATTTGTAGCCACCAAGTTTATGCATGAAAGTTTAGATGATTCATATTACCTGTCTTCATGTATTTTGTTATGTTGTGGTAATTCTAATTTGATGCATTTGTTGTATTTAAAACTGTTGACATTAGAAACATATTTCACAATTTGCTTAATCCAGAAATATTTGGATTAAGCAAAAGGAAATTAATATTTGTTTGCTTGGTGGATTTGTAAGCAGAATAAAACTCTATTTAGTCTGAGACTTTATATTAAGTCTATGATGGGGATGTTTGTTTTCACGGTGGGTTGTAATACACATACGATCAAAAAGGAGAATTCTTCTGCTGCTGATGGACAAGCAGCAGCAGGTGGAGAGCAACAGGCCACTGATCTGGAGGAGCGGAGACAGGAAGAAGGAGTGGAATTTACAGAGCAGAGAATCTAATATGCGACAGCAGACAGAAAAGCTGAGTAGAAGAAGAAATCCAGCAAGGCCCCAAATATGGAACAGGAGATGCCAGTTGGTTTTTAGATGCATCAAAGGACATCAAAGCAAACACAGACCACATCTCTCCACCACAACATAAGCCTGGTTTCTCTCACCATTAAGAAAAAAGGATGAAATCACTCCACATGGTCCTCTACAATCCAAAACAGCATGAATGAATGAAAAAAGTGTTTGTGTTTTTGAGTATTTTTTGTCACTGCAGACAATATCATATTATCAGAAGTGACGGTTGCTTTGCAGAGACAGAGTTTTGGGGGAAAAACAAGATACAAAATCCCTCCTAGGTTGGCAAGATTTTAGTTATTTTCAAAATCTAAAATTTTGCAGTCAAGAGTTTCAGCCACCCTGGAATCATAACAAAGCCACTACATACACATACCTCAATGATGTACAGGAAAGTAGGTCATATAGGAATGTTAGTGCCATGCTGGTTGGAGTGTGAGAGAAGCAGCAGCTTTCCAAAACAAACAATTAACTTGTTTTATACGGCACAGATGGGGTTATAAAACACTAAAGACACGTAACTAGAAAGCCACAACAAAACACAACAGAAAAAAGCCAGAGTTTAATAAAACAGAATCCAGTTTAGAGTATATGGTTATAAAAATGTTGTGCAACTCCAGATGTCCATTCATACTGAAAAGGAAGCTGAATCACACTTAGGCACAATGCAGATCCATCGCTCTTTGATTGGTCCTGTCAGTGAGATTGTGCTTGTGTGTGTCTGTGTGTGTGTCGAAGCCACCAATCTAAGATCCTGGATTTCTTGCTGAGGTTCTTTTGAAATTAAGATGAAGTGGGAGGATCATTCATGACCAGCGTGCTCCAGTAAGCTCCATGACCTTTAACAGGAGCATTAGGTTCAACCCTGGGAACAACAAATGAGTGACAACAACAACATCAACAACAAAATCAACGGTGGCAAATACCATGACTTTTAAACTTTTCACTAACAGAGGAAAAAACTATTTAACAACTTCTTTATTTGGCCACACTTGAGCTAATTTGCCAGTAAAACACTTAGGGGAAATGTTCTGTTTGTATTTAACATTTTTATGGTGTAATAAATTAGTAGAAGTGTCTGGAAGTTACACAGCATGGTGCTGACGTCTTTAGGAATGCATCCTAACATTCAGAGGCATATCTAGAGGCCGGCAACAAATCTATCAGCGGAGGCAATGAAGGAAGACCTGAGGCCTAATTGCAGCCTTGGCTTGGGTGCCTCTGACTGTGGATTGGTGCGATTTGAGACTTTGAATTTGACTGACTTAAGGGTTCGTCTTCCATTCTGCAAGTCAATAAAATTAGAGTCACATGTAGATAACAGTGAACCCGTAGATTGGCAGGCCAACATGGAGCAGCAAGATTAAAATGGGACATGGGAGGTATTAGAATCAAATCAGATTCATTTCTGCATAGGAATGAGGTCTAAATTTAATCTGAAATATCATTTTACATTTACACCACCAGGTTCATGCGACGCAGTTCTGATTTATGATTCATATATCTCCCCATGCATCATCCTCAGGTCAGTGGAGCAATTTTACACCAAGATTATGTAGATCTGAACTGATGGAGACCTTTATTAAGTGTTTAAAAGGGGAAATAAGAGCTAAAGGATGCTGAGAGACACTAAGCAAGCACCACCCGGCTGGTCACCTTGTTCCACGCGTTGGTTCTGTTTCAGGCTCAGGGGCAAAGCATCCCCTGCCCGCATCCTCCTCCTCTCCATTTCCATCACTGCGTTTTTGCTCCTCTTCCTTCACATCTGCATCTTCTCCTCTGTGTGTGTTTATATCTGTGGCTGTCACAGCTGTTGGATCACAGTCATCCCAAAGCGACAGGGCTCTGTGTACCAGTGAAGCCAAAACATCAAAGCAGTGTCACTTCTAACAGAATCTGTAATTCAGATTACACAAACAGTCCTGGGGCTGATATGGTACACAAAACATATAGAAAATGTTTATTTGGAATCAGGAAACACTCCACCTCAGATACAATGTGTGGTCTTCTGAATAAAAGATAGCGTTTTATTTAAAGATATAAAAGCTGATAAATATGCAACAGCTTACTTGACTTTCTTCTTCAGAAGTCCTATGCTGCTCTCCGTGTCCTCCAGGGTCTTCTTCAAAGAGTCAACATCTCTCTGTTTTTCCATCAGTTCCCTCTGGAGACGATGGTTTGTTTCCTCCAGAGTCTCACAAAAGGCCTGTTCACAATAGGAACAGGTAGTGAATTGAAAGGTGTTTTCTAACCCTGGGAACAGTTTGATCCTAATGAATGACTTCTTGTGACAGTTCATATTTTATCATTTTGTAGTGGACTGAAAGTACAAACACTGTTCAACACAACAACTCAGGGAGGAAGAACTCACCCTGCTCTCCTCCAGACTGTCAAATGGATTTGGTGGGTCGTCCAGACACAGAAAATGCCTGACAGCTTCACTGAGGGCCAAGATCAAAGGTCCAAATCAAACAAGACAATCAAACAAGACTGACTTTGTTTTGGGTTAAAACACACTCACACACTCAGACACACACACACACACACCTACTGATGACCTCTTTGTGCACTGTCAGGTTCTGCAGAAAGGTCTTCAATCCGACCTGCCTCTCTTCTAGGAACTCCATGTCATAGTTGTCTTTGAACCAGCGCTTAGCAGGCAAAGCTACACGTAAACTGGGAAACAGCTCTTTAAGCTGCAGCAGAAAAACAATACAGAATGTTAGTGCCTCATGAGAAATAACAGAACCTAAACGTGCACTTATGTGTATTTGACCACATATTGACTGGACTGTCCTTGGAAAAAGAGAGTGATTATGAGGGAATTTAGCCGTAGATAATCACCATTTTTGTGAAATCCACCAAAAACGGTGTCAAATTTTTAATCCATTATTCTGATATCAACCATATTTAGTTACTTCACACCCTTCTCAGCCCTCTCTTTATATGCCACAACACTGAATGACAGCTGTTTATCACAAATTCCTTATCTACCCATTAAATATACAGTTAACACAATGACAACATGAGTGATGAACAGTAGGTAGACAGGACAGGGTGATGGCATGATGAGCCATAACCTTGTCGTTGAGCCTGGAGAAGTCAGCGTATCTCCTGAAGATCACCCAGCAGTCACCTTCACTCCCCGTCACGAGGATCTTATAAACCTACAACAAGAACACAAACACAATTAACCTTTGACGTTGTTCCAGAACAATCCAACATAAGCCCCGCAATAAATCCTGCTAGTGTGAAAATCACGAGGTTCTGAATTTGACACAATGTCAGAGTCTTGATTTAGGTTTGGGGGCTATAAGTTACACTGGATTGAGAAGTGTTTTGATATTTACACACACTAAGCTGACAGAATACGACACACAGTACAGTTTGGGGAGTTTTTAAGTTGCTGGTATTCTTCTCCTCGTGACTGTGTGTATTCAGCAACAGTCTGCAGTCTGTTAAGCTAAGAGGAAGTCATATGATGTTTGTATTGGCAGACAAAGTCCATCATGTGTCGCTGAGTAACAGATGCACCCTTCGCTACACTACAGCCTACTCGAAAACATCTATAGTATGAATAGCATGATACAGCATTAACGTATGTTCAATGTTGACCTGTTTTCCTTCCTACCGTGAACTTTGACCTCTCCTCCATGATTTCGTAGCTCAGCAGCAGTGGGGTTGCGGGTCTCTCCATCCAGCTGTCGTTGACGATCTCTGCGTTCTGCAGAATAGGCGACCCATCCAGAACTCCTCCTCTGGGTTTATTCCTGCATTCCTCTGGAGTAGCGGCAGCACCCCTGGGCGCGACGTGTCTCACCCAAGGAACACCTTCAAGGGTTGAGGGCCTACAGTTGCTAGTATGCATGGGAGACACTCTGGAGGACATGCACCCTCCGTTCCAGTCCACAGGGAGTGAGACTGGCACAAACGGGCCAGCCATCTGTGCTGGTGCCTGTTTCACAAGTGCTGATAGACTCAACAAGTCAGTGAGCGCACAGTGACAATAACCACACAAAGGCAAGGACACACACACACACACACACACACACACACACACACAACACACACAAGGTGGCAGCCTACTTACACAGCTCGGAGATGAGAATTAAGTCAAGTAGAGAGTCTGAGAGTTAGCCTCACTTCCCCAGCTGTTGCACTTCTATAATTAGCTTATCATGACTCACAACAATTCAGGCACACACACAAATGCACGCTGTCTCCACATATGCAGTCGTTATAGCGCGGTAATGGAGCTGTGGACGCCCATTGGCTGACAGGAGTTTCGGATTACATGGATCGTAAACGGTCATGTGCTTCACAGTTTCCCGTCTCCCAGGACAAGAAGAGCTTCCTGTTTCAATAAAGCAAGGCATCGACAAAACAAAACAAAACAAAACAAAACAAAACAAAACAAGAAAACCGGACAAACACCACTTGTTTATTTTACCAATGATTTTACTTTTGCTTCAGGCATTACATCATCACCATCTTCTGTATTTTGGGGGAAATCCCCGCTTGCTTGGGAAATTCCAGCATATAGGGACAAACCCCCATAACAGAGGCGAGCTGAGCTTCTACTGGGTGGAGGGAAGGGGGGAGGGAGGGAAGGGGGGAGGGAGGTCACTTCCAGGCATTAGAAGAAGCTGTCGTAAATGAAACTGAATACTGTTATTTCATTCACTCTTACACAATGCTGTCGTCAGTCAAGTCATGTCACATTCTCCAGGTGTACTTCCGTAAACAGATGTTCTCTCAATAATCCCGCAGCTATAGCCAGAGTTGTCTAAACGAATTTATCTTGCTATAGTAGAGAATGAAATCAGATTTGATTTGGTGTAACATTTACGTGTCAATTAGCAGATAGATTGAATAATGGTGAATAAAACACAAGCAAAATAAAAGGTCATTCATTTGGATATCGTCAATTGACCACACTTTCTTAGGGCTATTTTAGATTGAAATTTTTAGACATAGATAAATTCTATATCCTTTTCAAATTCCGGAATGTTATTATTTAAAAATCTGAATTGCCCTAAATTGAATTTAATTATAAAAACAATATCGTCGGCGTAGTATTGTAATCAGTTGGTCCTCATATTACAATACTGAAAATAATTATATTGTACATAATTATATATCGGTAATAGCGAAAGTATTGCAAGTGGGCGTGAACGCATCGCGTAAACCCGGAAGAGAGAGGCGCTTCCCATCAACAAACGCACCTGCTATAAAATAAGAGTCCAGCAGCGCGGCTCTGGCTGTCCCAGCGTCCCGGTGTGCTACAGGCAGAGACGGCCGCGCTGAACCAGCCTGACAGCGCGTAAAGGTGTACGAAGAAGAAAGTGAAAGTGTGTGTTTGCGGTTTTTAGCTGGGTGTATATCAACGCCATTCTCGGTGTCTCCGTTTCACGCGCCCTCACCAAATGACTGTTAGCTTACCCTGCTAGCCGCCAGGGTGTGAGTGGAGCGCTCCTTCTCTTCCTGTCGCTACTCTCGGGGGCTACTTCTTTATTTCGTGTTGTTAAAACGCCTCCGACGCTTTCCCGTGAAAGTCTTACAAGCTGCCATGGAGCCGCAGGCGGCTGCAGGCTGTGTGAACATCGGTAGTCTGACCAGCACCCTGCCGGTGATCCCGTACCAGAAGCTGACGGACCTGTACTACCTGAGCAGAGGCGGCTTCGGCACCGTGTTCAAGGCTCAGCACTCGGACTGGAGGACCACCGTGGCCATCAAGTGCCTGAAGCTCGACTCTCCTGTTGGTGAAAGGTTAGTTGACGGGACCGCCACTGCATTATTGTGTTATATTGTAAAATATGTCGTAGATAAGTCACTATTCTCGATTGAAATGAGAGCATCAAGCCTCTGTTCAGCATCTAAAAACGACCAAAGTAAAGTTTATTACTGTATTTAAAGGCATTTGCGACTCTAAGGGACACTGATTCATCTCATGACATCATAATTGTGCTTTGTGTTTATGCTGAAGAACGCAAGATTGAGAAAGCTTCAGTTGTTTTCAAAGAAACTGAAGCTGATGTTTGAGTTGTGACAATATAGGTTAATGCGTATAGAAATTAAGTCACTAATCCAAACCCATAGGTCCTGAACTGCACCGAACTCTTTGTTATTCTCTTAGTTATTGCCTAACATACACACCACACTGTGAATTCATCAACATTTATAACCACAGTTGAAGGTGCAGCTGGAAATTCCCCAAATTCCTGTCCAGTGAAAAGAAGACATTCTGAACATGCACCAAATGTTTCTGTAGGCTAAAACGGTTACAATGTTCATTTGGGCAACTGAGGAAGTTTATTGACAGAGAAAGGAAGATGACAGACAAAAGCCCCTATTAGAAAAATAGAATTTGGCTCCACCATTGTTAAAATGATTGCGACCACATCACTTTTAGCGAAAATTACAACAAACAAAACACTGACACACATTTCCACAACTTCACTTTTTGCCTTCACTTGTTTGGATTCTATTCTCACTGCTCAGCCCACGTCGAACATTGATTAAGTAATTCCCCGGAATGCTGATGTTTGCATCTTTTTGTCTGATGTCAAAATGATTGTCTGTGTCACAGGGAGAGAAACTTCCTGCTGAAGGAGGCGGAGGTTCTCCACAAAGCCAGATTCAACTACATCATCCAGATCTTTGGCATCTGCAACGAACCAGAGTTCTTCTGCATCGTCACAGAGTTCATGAGCAATGGATCTCTCGACCTGTTGCTACACGAGGTACGCAGATATATACAGTATGATGCAAAGCAACGCTGGTTAGTTTCGGTTTTTTACAATGTCGGTAATGTCGCACCCTTAGGCTCTACTAGTATAGACACAGAGTGAAGACGTGGCTTTACACTTTGGCACCAGTGTGACAAAAAGTGAATCTTGGAAGTATTTGTAGTCTGATGCAACAGGGAGTAAACAAAGCAGATGATCTTTACAGAATTACCCAACAGTTCCATTGCAATTGTTCCTTATATTGCTTGATCATCATCTTCTTTGTACACTCTAACGTGTCTCTACTTTCATTCTGTGTGTTCCTGCCCTCTACAGAAGAACTTGTACCCCGTGCTTGCCTGGCCTCTGCGGCTCAGGATCCTCTATGAGATCGCCCTGGGGGTCAACTTCCTTCACAACATGAGCCCGCCCCTTCTACACCACGACCTCAAGACACAGAACATCCTGTTGGACGGAGAGTTTCACGTTAAGGTGCGTGGAAGGTTCATTCAGCACCAACCGGTTTGTGTAAAGGCAACAAGACTGTGTGTGTGTTGATAAGATCGCTACATGATGATTGATGTATAATGTCTCCAAGCCTTTCTCTATCATGAGCCACTTGGAACACATTCAGTTATGTGGTCAACACAACACAGTCTCTTCTATCTTGACTGTTTCTGACTCCCACCACGCCTCTGTTCCGTGCAGATTGCCGATTTTGGCCTTTCAAAGTGGCGGCAGCTCTCCGTCAGTAAAGGCTCCGGGTCCAAGCCCACAGAGATGGGGGGCACGGTGATCTACATGCCCCCCGAGGAGTACGAGCCGTCCAGGAACCGCCGGGCGGATGTGAAACACGACATGTACAGGTGAGACGCCGAAAACCCCAAGAACTGACTACAGTAGATTGAAGCTGCCTTTTTCTCAACACAGGAAGGATGGAGTGCCTACCTGTTTGGCATCTAATCTGATCTGATTCACTGACAAGTTTGACAGCAGACAAGTTCAAACAGATAAAAGATACAACCAATAAATGAGAGGACAATAATGAATTAATTAATGCAATAGGAGCACGAATGAGCGTTGGCCATTGTGTTTATCGCTGCTTATTCTTCAAAACCATCATCATTGAGGGCTGCACAAACAGCACTGAGAGCACATGGGGGTGTTCCTGACTGGAAAGGTGAGCTGTCGTACCTGTATGTGTTGGAATGTTCTCATAGCAGCTGGAGACAAAGCCTTATTACTCCTGGGTTTGTAGATGGTTTGGATTGCTGCCACATCTCACTCCTGTCACTCACTCCTCTTACTCTTCACAGCACGCCTGAGTTAAAGTGTAAGCTCGCTGTGAACTTCCCTCTGCCCTCGAGGGGAATACTAATTGAAATGATGACGTAAGCCCTCATTTCTCCCTTTTTGCCTTTCACATTGCAGCTACGCCATCATTATGTGGGAGGTCCTGTCCAGGCAGATTCCATTCGAAGGTACTTCACTTTTCACCTTCGCTTCCGTGCCCTCTTTGATATTGATTAACTAATTCATACCCAGGCTTTCCCCATCGATCTAATCCCTTATCTCTTTCTGCTCAGACGTGACCAACCCCATGCAGATCATGTTCAGCGTGCTGCGCGGGATGCGGCCCGACACCAGCCAGGACAGCTTGTCTGTCGAAATCCCCAGCAGGGACACGTTGATCAGCCTGATGACCTGCGGCTGGACCTCCAACCCCGACGAGCGGCCCTCCTTCCTCAGTAAGAACACACACACCCATGCTGCGAGGAGGAGGATTATCCCCGTCGCTGTACGGATAGGAAGCCTCTTCATTCATGTTGAGGGCAATGATCAAGCATCGGCTTTTAGACCGAATAAACCGCGTCTTGTCGGCTTCCTGTCAGCTTCCTGTCACATTTCCTGTTGCACCCTTCTCTAATGTCTGTATAACAAAAATACCATGTCAATACTTAATATTAAGGTTTCTTGATATGTCCTCTGCCACCTCAGACTGTTTGATCGAGCTGGAGCCCATGGTGAGAAAGTTTAGTGAAATCGACTTCCTGGATGCTGTGCTGGAGATCAAGAGGGCAAAGGTCAGTCAGGCTTTTTAGTACCTGATTGACACGTCTGATTGACACGTCGTCTGTAATGAACTAAGGGCTCAAATTAAATGCAAGTCACGATGGATTAACTGAGTTCTGACAACACCGATGATCTCATAACCTGTGTGTCATCTGGGGTAGTGACTGGTTTGAAATTTCACTTCATAATTTCCCCTAAGCATGTCCTTCCTCCTTTTAGTGTGTGTGTGTGTGTATTTCTGCACACGACAGCAGCTGGTTGGTTTGTAACATGAATAGAAAAGTTGAACAAAAATGCAAAGATGTATTTAATGTGCGATTACAAATGAGTCTCAGATAAAGGCGGCAACTATTCCATCATGGGGAAAATGAAGGATGAGGAGATGAATATGGAGATTTCTTTGATATCAGAACACTTTAAATAGTTCTTTGTGTCATCCGTCTTTCCCAGCTGGTGCAGATTACAGACTGCTGCTCGGCTCAGCCAGCGTGTGAGAAGACGAGAGAGGAGAGGTCGCTGGACGTCCTGAGGGACCCTCCCAGTCCCTGGACGGCCAGTATGACTTCGGACAGCACACAGCAATGTTGTGGAGGAGGAGGAGGAGATGCTCAGGTACTGTGCGTCTGTGTCATGGTGGCTGAAGAGTTCACTGCCTAGAAATAAACAAGTGTGCTTAAGTTGAACATCCTTGCTTGTTTCTGCCACAGGAGAACTCAGGCTCAGGCTCAGGCTCTGGGTCTTACTCCTCCCAAGATACAGACATATCCCAGCCAGGCTGCCTCACCAGCAGCAACGCTCCTCCGTCTAAAGGTAAATAAATGCGTTCTGTAGGTTCATGTCTCCACCTTTGCTGCTGCTGGAGTTCCACTTGTGTTAAACATGAAGGGCGTGGTCTTTATACTTCCTTCTCTTTGTCACCTAGAAGCCTATCAGATGTCAATGATGTCTCAAAACCTGGAGGCCCCTCAGTCTCTGAAGGACCTCAGTCCAGTCAGCAGTGTAAATGGTTTCCCTCAGAGTGCCAGGGTTATGAATGATTTGAACATACCCGTCAGACCTGGGGAACCCTTCACCGAGTGTGAGACCTACGTGGACAACCGCCCCTTTGTCAGGCCACAGCAACAAGGTACAAACCCCCACAACCATTACTCAAATGTGACGTCTTTATTTCTAGCTGCGATAAAACTCTGACGGCATCTTCTGTCCCCCAGCGCCCCTGTCCCTGCCGCCGCCCCCGCCCCCGCCCCGTCTCTCTCAAGGCTCCTTTTCCCAGTGGATCGCCACACGCCGTGAGGAGATCGCCCTCCAGATGACCGACGCCTGCCTGAACCAGAGCTTGGACGCCCTGCTGGCCCGCCGGCTCCTGATGCGGGAGGACTACGAGCTGGTGGTGAACCAGCCCACGCGTACGGCCAAGGTCCGCCAGCTGCTGGACAACTGCCACCGCCACAGTGAGGGCTTCAGCCACGTAGTCGTCCACAAACTTTACGAGAACAAGCAAATGGGCCTGCAACCGTACCCGACAGAAATCGGGTCGCCCACCGCAGCCGCCAGCCCCAGCGCCCTGCCTCTGTCCGTGTCCTACATGTAGCAGCTGCAGAGGGACGGGAGCGGCTCCTCCTCCACACTCGCTGGTTTGGCCTTCATCATCATCGTTGACGTGACGGCTTTGGTTTCTCACTTCACCCTGGGATGCAGCAAAATGAATCACAGGTACAGAAACACGACAAACTTAAGTGAGCCAGAGACAGAGAGACGGGTTTCAATCTGTAGAAGAAGAATGAAACGTTTGTAACTGAAACGGTGGTTTATTTTAACACGTTGTGGATTTATTTATGGAGTCTTTATTCTGAATGGATGTGTGTTATGGCTCAACGCCTTTGCTGTGTGTGTGTGTGTGTGTGTGTGTGTGTGTGTGTGTGTGTGTGTGTGTGTGTGTGTGTGTGTGTGTGTGTGTGTGTGTGTGTGTGTGTGTGTGTGTGTGTGTGTGTGTGTGTGTGTGTGTGTGTGTCATTCTATATATATATATATTCCGTTTAAAGGTAATCTTACCTTGCATCATCTTCTCACTTTGATGGATTGTTTATCCAGATGTTTACCAATGGAGTTCATTGCGTGATAAAGGGACTCACATGACCTCCGTATTTGTATTGAAGCACAGAATCTAAAACCCCTGAGGAAACACTTTGTCCAGTGTTATGCAAGGCTGCAGTGCTAATAATAGCAGCCTCAATATGTTGCATTTAAAATGTGGTGACCAACAAAACAAGAAGTCATCTTAAATGTTTGAATCAGATTAAGTGTAGCGTTCATGTCACTAAATGGAGAACATGAAAGTTGAATGCACCCAGGCAGGTTGTTTTGCTGCCGGGCCTCTTTACCCAGAGTTGTTACTCTCTAAGCGAAAGAGAAAATGTGGAGTGCAACATAACACCCATGAGAGGTGTGTGTGTGTGTGTGTGTGTGTGTGTGTTTGGGGGGGTGTGTGTGTGCATCTGGTCTTGGATGTCTCCTGGCTTCACATCTCTTGTCCCACACATTTTTATACTGTTCAGGTGGATCTCTCTACATTTAGTTCTTCCACACACTCTTAAGATGACACAAAGGGATAAGAAGATTACAGGTGGATGTCTTCAGTTCCACATCTCCTTATCTTAACTGTGCCTCATACTCTCAACTCAACGAGTCAAGTGCAAAACCCTTTTACACAAATATCAAACGAAGTTGAGTAAAAAAATCCTACGGATTTGATGCTGTAAATATGTTATAACATATTTTGTACTGTACATAATGTCATCTTTTTCTATGTCCTTTTCATCACTTATTACAATTCTCTCAGTGTTATTAAATGTTGATTTCATATGAAGTATTTGTAGAGTCGCCTCCTGCAGAGTGACGGCCTAATTTATTGCCCATGTTGGTGTCAGATGACCAAATGCAACATGACATGATGACGTGTACAAGCCATGTTGTAGCTATATGATTTTACAAAATGTCAGGATTTTCAGGTCTATTACATCCAAAATAGCATTCTGGAGACATTTGGCGTTTCTTACCATGTGTGTATGATAGAAACACCTCTAACAGAACAGTTTAGTTCAATACAAAGTGTTTTCCTGAAGTCATACAGTCATACAGACCTGCTAAATAAACTCCAAATACCTCTCGAATGCTACAATTCACAAATAATAACTAAGTCAGTGACCTAATTCAGATGTAAATCACTTGAAAAGCCTGATATTTTGCAACAAGTAGCCAGGGTGTCACATCAACAGGCTTTATCAGATGGATGTGTCATATTCTTTATTAAATGGTCTCAGTTTTCACTTCTGTCTGCTTCTTGTTATTCTCCAAAGGGGGATTTCACCAGTATGACACAGCAGATTCAATTTATCGTACCTCTGTGACATCACAACAAGGGTTACTTCCTTTTTAGAGACTGCAAGAACCTTCAGTGACGTCAACACAGCCCTCTTCCATGAGTCACCCTAATCTGTTCAGCGCCCTCTACAGCCAGGAAAGCCCTTACATGGCTGTTTCCACATGTGGAGTCCTGCTCCTTCCTGGGCCCCTGCGTGTGTTGTTCTGGTCTGGAGGGAAACTGGAGCAGAACACTTTTCACTTATATAGAACTGAACTTAACCTTATGACATCACAAAGGTTAACTTCCTCCCTGTATCAAAGAATACACCATTGACTTCTAAGGTCACTCAAGTTTGAATAGGGTTGAATTTGCCCCAAAAAAAGTCTTTAGCTAACAGACTTTTGGTTTTTCGAGAACTAATTGGAGGAAACCCCATGTGATGTCATACAGATCAGTTACCCTGGGTTACTCAGCAGCCTTAACAGCCCTTAAAACCTTTTATAAATCCAATATATGGTTGTTGTTATTAGAAAAATGTGTGGTGTCCCTTTTAATCAGACATTTAAAGTGCATGTTATATCATCATCTACTGTATTTAAAGCTCCGGATTGTAACGTCAAAAACAAAAGCGTGTCTATGTTTAGCATGGCAGCTTATCTAACACTGGTAGGCCAAGAGTCTGGTGCTACATATAACAAGCAGTATGATATTCATACACGCCAGCACAGGGGGGGTAAACATGGGAACGCTGAGTGACAAGTGTGTTGATCAAGAAGCAGCTCCTCGGTTTTTAAGAGCCTCCCGGGATCGGGGAATGGGATCTCTGAAAATAGCACAGGGGGGGAACACGAGAGTGCGACCAGCCTGGTGCTGGAAAAACACGCGTTGTGTGGTTGCTCCGGACTGAGAGGTTGCAACATCGACTCGTCGCGTTTCTCCTGCTCAGATGTGATCTCAGCCTGACGCGCCGCTCTGGTTTGAGAAAGACCGTTTACATGTTTGGAGGGACAAATACAACTTCTGATCTGCCTCGAACTAACGTGAGTCACTTTGTTTCTGTAGGTCATGAACTTCTAGACTTGTTAAGTATTCAGGATTCTCTTAATGTCGTGCCGTAAAATCTGAGCTAAGAGTAGAAAGTGATTCCTAAATTCCACAAATTTTACACAATTTGCCAGTATTAATTCGATCTTTGTTCATCTGAATGTGTGTGAGAGAGCATTGCTGTATGGTGCATTCATGAACTTGTCCATGCTGGACATTGAGACATTGGTGTGTGTGTGTGTGTGTGTGTGTGTTTCAGTCTGTACTTCTGTCATTGTCGTTGATTTTGAATGTGGAGCTGGACTTATCCCCATTGAAATCTGTTTTCTGTTACTTAGTGCTGCAGGGAAAATGGAAGAAGTAAGACAGAAGCTGGGGGTCATGTCGCAGACGATATGCCCCAATTCCCGAGTCCCGTCTGAGGAGGACTTGAAGGCCCAGGCCGGTGAGAAAGGGCAGAAACTGCAGATGAAGAGAGAAATTTCTCTCATGAATGGAATCTGCCTGATCGTGGGCAACATGATCGGCTCAGGGATCTTCGTCTCGCCCAAGGGTGTCCTGATGTACAGCGGCTCCTGCGGGCTCTCGTTGCTCATCTGGGCCCTCGGAGGAATCTTCTCCGTGTTTGGCGCCCTGTGCTACGCCGAGCTCGGCACGACCATCACCAAGTCGGGCGCCAGCTACGCCTACATCCTCGAGTCGTTCGGAGGATTTCTGGCTTTCATCCGCCTGTGGACGTCCATCCTGCTGATCGAGCCGGCCAGCCAGGCTGTGATCTCCCTGACCTTTGCCAACTACTTGGTGGAGGCTTTCTACCCGACATGCCACCCGCCGCACGACGCCGTCCGCCTCATCGCCGCAGCCTGCCTCTGTAAGAAACGCTGAGTTGTTTCATTATTAATCACGGAGAAGACTGAGTCATGCGGACACGAGTGTACTGAACATACAAAGTGCAAAGTCAGAAAATGACACAACTGATATCACAAGTGTTACTTCCTGATTTTGAAATGGAAAGCCACTCCTGGGCCCAGAATGTGTATTTGGTGGAATCCCCCTTAAACCTAAAAAAAGAAGTTCAAAAGGTTCAAAGAGCAGAAAATCTAGAGTTTGACAATATCATTTCTTGACATTTAAAGAGAAATTGTACAGGTTTGCACATATTTTATATAATCAAAGCGTTTTATTCTAACACGGTAGCATTCAGTGTCAATAAGTGTGTGTTGAGTGTGTCTGCAACGTAGAAACAAAAGAAAAGGAGTTTTAGAACTGTGAAGGTTATTAGATATGTTGGTGGGCATCAGTGTTGGTGGGCATCAGTCGGTCTATTCAGCTCGGAACAAATGCCTGTGTGTGTCTGCCTATGTGTCTGCGTGTGTGTGTCTGCATGTGTGTGTGGTGTCAGCTATAGTTAGAGAAGCACTCCTGTGAAAATGCCACAGTGGGTCAGAGTCTGGCTTTGTGCTGAAGAAAGTATTTATATGGTATTTAGGTTAGAGAGCAGCAGCAGTGGCATGAATCATCTGCTCCACATACACACCACACACACCACACACACACACCACACTGTACATGAAAATCAGGCCAGAGATGACACAGCAGATGAGAAATAATATTATTAATGATCTGGTTTGACAACACGTGCAGTAAATACAAGTTTGTGTCTTTACAAAATTGGGAAACAAAGCATATGTGTCTGTGTTTCCAGTCCTCAGGCAGATCTGAACTCAGACACACTGACACAATCCTTCAGCTTGTGAGAATCTTGACATTTGTTGCAGTTGGACGCTGTGACCCAGGCCTTGTTTGTTGTTTACAGAGCAGATGTGGAAAAACTCCACATGTGGCAAACAAATGTGGGAGAATTCTCTAAATCAAGTGTAATCTTCTTGATTTTTACGGCAGAAATCTGCTTGATTCTGACACTGGGAACATTCCAGAAACCAGCTGATTTCTACTGGAAACAGGTTAAAATGATCAGTCAGATCGTTCCACTTGTTAGAAGAAACAAACAAAATGAATTTCAGTTTAACACCTTGGTTGTGCTGGGAAAGGTCGGCTGATTGTCCTCTTCCTCTGGTTCCTGCAGGCATTCTCATCTTCATCAACTGTGCCTATGTGAAGTGGGGGACTCTGGTCCAGGATATCTTCACCTACGCCAAACTCATGGCTCTCCTCCTCATCATCACTGTTGGAATCCTGAAAATATCCAACGGTAAACTGAAAGATGATGTGAGAAACTGAACGGCAAAGTCTATGTCCTGATGGGGCAAGTGTGTGTTTTTAACTGTAATGTGTGTGTGTGTGTGTGTGTAGGAGAAACTAAGAGCTTTGAAAATCCATTTGAGGGGTCCTCTACTGAGCCCGGAGCCATAGCTTTGGCCCTCTACTCCGCTCTGTTCTCCTACTCGGGCTGGGATACACTCAACTTTGTCACAGAGGAGATTCAGAATCCAGAGAGGTAAACACAAGCACACACACAAACACACACACAAAAGTTCAATATATCGGAGCCCACAGTGACATTTGACACCAGATTTCACTTCCTAAACGTTTCTGACGGGAAATCACTTCCACTTCCGTTTTACTAGAAAGCTGTTTAATGTTTACTGGGTGTTGTATGATTTTCCTTACACAATATTGCCTACATGGTGGCATTTTTACTGTTTTTAAAGTGAAAGAATATGGTATTGAGTAGCAGATATGTTTAGTAGAAGTAGAATCCAGCGGTGAAAGTACTCAAATCCTTATTAGGCAATACTACATTACAACTAATCCTGCATTTAAATCTCAACTCTCAAAAGTAAAGTTCCAAACACCTGAGTCCATTTTTAAATCAAAGTATCCCGAAATGGAAATACTCAAACTACAATTACATTCAATTCTACTTAAATACTTTGGTTAATGAACAGTACTTAGCTACTCATCAAATTTAAACGGGCTGTGATTGAATGTTTGTTGTAGGAATTTGCCCCTGGCCATCGCCATTTCCATGCCCATAGTGACCATCATCTACCTGCTGACCAATGTGGCGTATTATGTGGTTCTGGACATGGCGTCTCTGCTGTCCAGTGACGCCGTCGCTGTGGTAAGACTCACCTGCAGTTGGACGCAGGAATCGGAGTGGAAGCTGCTTGAGTGGTTTCAGTGGATGGCAGAGAGGCGTGTGGCGTTCGCTGGCTGTTGATATTCTCTGTGAGTAACATTTTTGGTTTCCATTGTGGGGGAGTTTGTAATGGAACATGTGACCGTGACCCCACAGACATTTGGGAATGCTGCCCTGGGGCCTTTCAATTGGATCATCCCTGTTTCAGTCGCCATGTCCTGCTACGGAGGACTCAACGCTTCCGTCATCGCTGCCTCGCGGTAAGAAAGAGACTGGAGCAAGTAAACAGTATTATGAGTACTGATGAGGTGCTTCGTCCACTTAAGTAAAAGATCACTAATGAAAATTGCATTCGCAACGTTTTCCATCTGTCGCATCTTTACAAATTCTCAAAATCAGAGATAAAATTTTTTCGTTCCAGTCAGGTGAATTTTGGGGGGATTTTCTAAAGGGGGGCCATTCACTTTGGTGTGTGTGTGTGTGTGATATTGGGTAATAAGCTTGACTTGACTGTTTTCACTTATGACTCATTTTCACCCTTAATTTCTTGAGATGACGTCTAAACTACATCGACAGCTGCAGCATGTTATGATTTGGGCTCATTCTAGATTGAATATAATGCGACTTCCATTGTTTTTGATCCGTCATTGATAACTTCAAACCTTGGGCCCCCAATTTTAAGAGAATTTACTGGAAAACATTGGAATGATAATGATCTTTCAAAATTGGAGGCACAAACAAATGTTGATGAAAGTATTTCTCTTGGACTGGATTGAAAGTGTTTTCCTCAGTATTGTTTGCTGCTTGCTTCTGCAGGTTGTTTTTCGTGGGAGCCAGAGAAGGTCACCTCCCCAACAGCCTGAGCCTGATCCACCTGGAGCGCTTCACACCCATACCTGCCCTCCTCTTCAACGTGAGGAACATTTACCCTCCAATACACCCAAACATCACTGATTACTCTCTGACGTTCCGCATTTATTCCGACGGGAGCGTTTCACACTCTGCGTCACGCTTGTGTGTCTGCAGGGTTTGATGGGTCTGATCTTCCTGTGTGTGGAGGACGTGTTTCAGCTCATCAACTACTTCAGCTTCAGCTACTGGCTCTATGTGGGCCTGTCTGTGGCCGGACTCATCTACCTGCGTATCACTCAGCCAGACAGACACAGGCCTGTCAAGGTTAATACACACACACACACACACACACACACACACACACACACGCACACGCACACGCACATACACACACTCAGGTTCTTTGAATCATTTAGTAAATTTGTTGCTAAACCTTTGACCTGAACCTAATCTTAATTCCACCCTTAAACCAAGATTTAACCTAGATTAAAATGTTGACCCAAGATGCGAGACCCCATCTGTGACTATGTGAACTGAGTTTAGTCCCCACAATGTCTTTAATTTATTGTACAAACACACACACACAGTCATATTATGATATTTATACGGCCATTTTCTATCGTTTGTGTATTTAAACGAAGCTATTCAGAGTTTTACAAACTAACCAAATCTGTGTCTTGTGTCCACAGCTCTCCTTGTTCTTCCCCTTCATCTACTGTCTGTGCAGCCTGTTCTTAGTCATCGTCCCTCTGTGCGGGGACACCATCAACTCCCTCATAGGCATCGGCATTTCACTGTCAGGGATACCAGTTTATTACGTGGCCATATACCTGCCTGAGGAGAGGAGACCCAAATTCATCAGCAGAATAAACGGTAAGAACCACTTTGTAAAGAAGCCTACTGTCTAAATATTGTAAATCTCCCCTTAAATGTTGGTTTGTCCAACATTAAGGCATCCCTGCTACAATGTTACATCTACTCTGCAGTAAGAGATCTTTTCCAGAGGTCTGCAAATTCTCTATTCTCTGCTGCACTGAAAGACGAAACTGCATTTACTGAGAAAGAACAAACAGTATGTTCAAAGTTATATTTAACAGCCTGACCACCAAAAATACATTAAAAAATTATTTCTGAACGATTGATACAAGCATTAATTACAACTTAAGACAGATTTGTAACTGATATTACGTAACATCGTGTATCACTGTGTGATTGCTGGGAACCTGGTCATGCTTTGAATTTCATTTCTATGATTGTGTTTGTGTGTCATCTCTTATATATTTGTTATTTTGATATCTATCTATATATCTCTATATATTTTTTTAATGTTTTCCATTTACCTGCCCAGATGCGAAATTAGCCATTTACATTTAAGTTTATTGATGTTTACCGGCCCTTCTTTTAAACTAAATAAATCCCTTATCTCTTTTTTCTACACATCTGTCAATACAATACCTCACACTCATACGTCCTCCATCTTCTCCATGTTGTAACTGTGTGATTATCAAACACAGCAGTCGCACCAGTTGTTAAGTATAAACCTTATAAAGCCTTAAAATATGCCTGATTACAAACTAGGAGCAAATGTTACTTTTCTCTCTGATGTCATGATTTTGCTGCTTCGTGGAGCCATTATAAAAAAATGTGTTTGTATCAAAGGCAAAGGAAAGTGACCAACAGAAATGAGACACTTGCTGGAAATGCATTACTCCCAGATTGGATCGCTGCAAAGTTACAAGTTATAAATACAGCCATAGCAACACACAACCATAAATAAGTCATTATTGCTCCGGCCTGTGAGTGCATGAGGGCCAGAGACTGCACATGTTTCTTTGCCCAGGTTGTCTTATATCTCTCAAATATGTCCTAATCTTTCACATTCCTGGTGAATCATGTTTGATTATCAGCGTTGGTGCTTGCTGACCTCTCCCTCTCCTCTACCTCCGCCCTTCCCATCCCTCCTAAATCTTTCCTCCTTGCAGCCTTCGCCACCAAATACATGCAGATGCTCTGTTACAGCTGCCTAGCCGAGTTCGACCCTTAAGTTAAGGGGAAAAAAGGCCTGTGGTCTTGGATGTCGTGAGATGAAGAAGCACTTAAGAAACTACAAACTGCTATTTTTCCTCTTCTTCTCTACAGGAGTGCATTTGAATAAAACTATAAAAAAAATGAATTTGTACATCTGTGACACTGATCAAATTCATGCAAACTTCACTTCTGTATTATTTCTTACGTTTTATTTTCCCTGCAGTCCAGTGATTGTCCTTAAACGTCTTCTTCTACTCATCTGTTGTCATAAATTTGTCAGTTTAACAATCGTAAATCTATACCACTTGAAATGCTTCACTTGATTACGTTTACATGCCATTAGCTAACTAGCATAATAGTGTTGTGCGTGTGTGTGCTTGTGTTCTCCATTTCAGGCGTATTAGAAGTTCTCCACTCAAACAGACTTGTCATATCCTAGACGCTGACTCATGCTAAGTTTGCACTGAGTAGTTATTTCTGAATAGATCTTTTTTTAAATATTGTTATTGTCAAATAATAATGGACCAATGTGTACGGTGCCATTTGTAGCGTGTTAGATAGATAGATAGATAAACTGTAGTATATCAAAGTATAGTAGTAGTAGTATGTAGTTCATGCTTCGACTTTTTTGTAAAACAATTCATGAAGAGAATCAAAATGAAAGCGGTTCAGTGATTTTGTTTAAATTCTATCGATTAAATTCATATGAAAGCCACTTCTTCTCATATTTTTATCTACATGTACTTAGTTAGGTGACTTTTCTATATGTTGTGATGCTGCATTCACTGAACTGAGTAAAGAATACACACGTTTACGAGTTCTCCTCTGTCTAAGTCTCTGCTTTTGTGACTTCATCTTTGTCTTTTCCTATCAAGCATCCAGCAGAATGAATCACATCTCAACTTTAAGAGGCAAAGTATTTATAGCTCATTCCCTGTATTGTAATCTATAAATTGTCACTGTATCAGTTGAAATCCTCATTACATCCTCATTTACTCATTGTGACTGTGGTTTTGCAGAGGTCAGATTTATTTGTAGAGCCTAATATCACATACAATGTCATACAATTTGAGTTTAACAAGCTGCTTGAAAAAGAATAGAGGAAAACAACCAAGACTGTTCATACTGCAAACACAAGGAACTTATTTTAGTGATCAACAGTGAGAATCTGCCTTCGTTTCACCCTAAAACAAACAGGTCAGGCGTAGGTACAGTTGGTGGCATCAAACCCAGGACAGATCCACTTGTTGCTGAACTGCCTGTATCCTTCAGCCTCAGTCAGACCGCTTCCTGCAAAATGTTTTTTGCATTACACAAGGTTACTATGGTTTCACATCTACAACATTTGAGGGCGTAAAGCTCGGCCTGCAGGCTGAAACCTCCACCAAAACCTCAAGCCGAACAGCAACAGGAAGCACTCAAAGATAGAAGTAGTCACCTTCAATCAGGTTCTGGAGGCTGCAGAAGATGGTGCTGTTCTCTAAAGGATCATTGGAGAACTGGGACACCGACTCGCCCTGCACGACAAGCGTCACATGATGAGTTTGGGTTTGTGATACAGGGAGAGAGATTGTGCTTCAGTGTTTGGTCACAGAGTGGAAGTGGAACAGTGCACTTACAGTCATTTTGCACACTGTGGACTGCTCCAGAAGGAAGGAAAGGTCGTCCACTTTCATGGTGCTTTGAGATGTGTGTGTGGCTTTGATCAGGTATGGAGCTGCAGACACGAGCTGCAACATATTCCACGGTAAACGAAGTGTGACAGGAACATCACATGCTGCACATTTCATACTTCTTAACTTTCCGAGGTCACAGCTGTTGATAATTGGGGAAATGACACAGATTCTAGTAGATTCCTGCACACTTGTTTTTCATTTGATACATTTTGGAAGGATTCTTTCACACTCGATCGGGAAACAGCAATTAAACCGGCTAAACAAAAATGACTCGTGGCACAAAAACCAAGACATATCATAATTAGACTTGACAGTAAAGTTAAAGGCCCTAAAAGTGATATCATCCTCAAACAAAGAAAACAACAAAAACACCCTTCATGGATGGTCTTTAAGAGGAGGACAGCAGGCCAAGTTAGGAGGACTGGGAACTCTCACTTCTGTCTGTGAATGTTTGTGTGTGTGTGTGTGTGTGTGTGTGTGTGCCAAGTAAGAGCCCAGCAGCTTGTCCAGGGTGTGTATCAACTGTCACCCAACACACAGCTGAACTGCCCAGGATAATCAAGTATAGGACACAGCTGAATCGATGGAAAATAGGTCATAACAACAACCACAATGGGCTCCAACCAGAATCAACACAACCATCTTACTCTTTAAAAGGATATGAGGATGTTCTTTATTATGTTTTTTGTTATTGTCCCTCATTACTGCAGTATAATACAGCACTTCCTGAACGTTTTTTTTTCCTTCTGAGATTATATAGCATAACCTCTGTTACATGTTGCCTGGCCAATCAACACGTGACATGAACGGTGCATTTAAGACACATTTAGTTTTATGTGTCAATGCCCTCTGCCTGTTAAAATTATGTTTTTAACTTAAATAACCATCCCCTTATTTCATATGTAGTTTTTTCCTAAATTTACTTTTAAAAAATCTCCTCTCTTTATTTTACAACTCTGACATATAATGCGAGATTGATATTGACATTTGTTTCCATTTGGCAGAAGTACAAAAAGTACTGTGAAGTCTTACTTGAGATGTTTTGTAGCTGTGGGGAAAATGTTTTCTAACCTTTAATATATGTTTATAAATGTGATGTTAGTGTATTTAAATCACACACAGTCCTCTTTTGCAAAATGTGAATCCTGCTTCAGACATTAAACTGTGGCTGACAGACTTTATGGTGCAGTTAAGCTTTCAGCTCTCAGTTTGAAACAACAGTGTTTAAATCAAATGTGGGTAATTTCAATAAAAACATGATTTTTGTGGTGAAATGAGATGATTCCTGACCTGGTATGAACATCTCTCTCCTAGATACACACAGCTGCTCATGATCTGCCAGGCCTTGATCTGGTTCACCAGAGGCTCGTGGACTTCACTGCATGAGATGTCAAACAACCTGCAGGACAGAGCGAACATCAGAACTCACCGAGACCCAAACATTTTTAATTTCTCACTAAAACAACTGTTGTGAATCCTGCGAGTTTCCCCATGTCCAAGATAACAAGCATGAGAAATGTGTCTGCACAGGATGATGAAGTGCTGTGGACATGGTCTAACTATGTCAAAGGTGAATTTCATGCGATCCAAACACCACCACCAATGCATTACTTCTGCTTGTTGGTTCACATGATGCATTGAACTCCATGGATTCTGTGAAGATTAACACCAGCTTCACCTTTGACATTCAATACATTCAACATATAAACCTGTAGAACAGAAGTTACCAAACATTACAACATCTGACAGCGACAAACTTAACAGCAATAAACAAATGACAGAAAAAACTCCAGAAGTGACCATGAAGGTGTGTGAGGGCTGACAGGAGCAGGATTAAACTGTTTAATGGAACAGAATATGTAATAAAAAATACATTTTAAATAGATAGACAGATAAATACAATCTGATTCCCAGAATGAATCTCAATCAATAAAAACAGCAATTATTTGAAAGCAATCCAGTCGCCCACATGTGTTATAGTATCAGTGTTTAATCCAGTAAAAGCTGTCACGTACCATTTCACTTTGCACTGTGCAGGGCCGCCGTCTACAAGCAAGCTGGTGATAGTGGCTCCCAGCAGGAGAGCCGGAGCCATCAGCAGGAATGTCGCCTTCATGGTGTAAAGCGGAGGCGTCGGGTCTTGTATCTTAAAATGCCTCTAAATGTCGACTGATTCGGCCCACAGGGCGCTTTAAAGGGCAGCAGGCACAGGTCACGTGGGAAAATGGACACAGCTACATTGATTAACATGGTGCAGGCAGAGACTCATGGAAGGAGGATCTCAGAATCAACTTTCCTTGGATTGTATACGCTTTGAACAGGCCCCTGTTGTACTACTGTGGATGGCCACAAGAGGCCAGTATATCAACGTTTTACAGACCACAAACAGACCACACATCTTCATTAAATTTCATAAACTGCCTCCACATTGACTTTGAGACACTGTATGGGAATGTGGAGTACAAACATAAACTTGATTAGACTGGACCTGCTTGAATTAGTTTATTTTTTAACATGAATGCTTACAGGTTACATATTACTTATCATTATTACTTAGCTTATTACTATCAATGTCTAGATAAATCTGTTATTTGGAGACTCATTGTTTGTATGTTTGAGTCCAACATGAGTCCAACAGGAAATGTGACTGTAAATGTGAAGCTGTGTGTGATAATCAGCCTGTGTGTGAAACCTGTGGCCGACTCTTTGTGTTAAAGGAATGAAACAAAGTTTAATCCTCTAAATTCATATGCTTCTGTCAGTAATCAGCTGCTGATATGGATTATAATTTTTACAATATGAGAAATCATTGTGGGCAAGTGGAAACAAAGTATGTGGATATTTAAGACGTTTTACTATAGCAATCAAGTGCAGTTGTCCTAATGAATTCCTTACACATTCCCTTGAAAATGGGATAAAGATCTGACATTTGATGATATAAGCAGAGAAGACAAGAACAATTATCTGAGGAAAAATTGGCAAAAATACACAATACCCTTTTCAACTGTTTTTGGAACTCAAAATTTCTAAATATTAAATTAAAAGAATCTGGGAATATTACATTAAAGAATCCTCAAAGTGCATTGTGGGTATTTTGGACAGGGAGGTCCTGGATTCAGCTCCTGTGTCTACACCTGACGCAACCTGGTTATATCCATGTTAATGTGAGGTGAGAGAAACAAATAATTATACAGAGTTTGTGACTTTCTGACCAACATCTTTATGTCTTTACAAAATCAGAACTTGACAAAAACAAGCATTTGATCCAATTTTAAAGATAATAATGACTATTCAGTGTAAAAATCCATGTGCACAGTTTTGAGCAGCTTCTCAAAGTCTCTTCTCAATACTAACGCTTCATGGTCATTAATCCAGCTACTTGGTCACACAAACCAGGTGAATCAGGTGAAACATGAACTGTGAAGTTTCAGACTCTGGTGATGTTCTTCAACGTCAGACTGAAGTCCATATCGGGCTGGTACGCTTGGATGAAGTCTTTCAGCTGAAAGAAACACATTACATATTCACTTCCTGCTTTACTATGAGGTCATTCATCAGTTTTTATGATTTTGGTACAGAAATAAATAACAGAACTGGCTGTGATATTAATGTTAATGGACAATTAAGTCACAAGGAAGAAAGTAAACAAAGACAAGTACCCGACTCAAGAAAGGGGCGAATGTTGTTTCATTTAGTTCCTGATAAGATTTGACAAATGTCTGAAGAATGGCCACAACTGAAAAACACATCACATGGATTAAAACAATGCAAATTTAATGCAGATTAGTTTCAGCAACATGAGCTTTTAAATGTACTCACCGTTCCCTGTTGAAACAGGTGCCGGGCTCAAAACCGGACTGGGAGCTGTTGTGGTCGAAATCCTTTGTGAAAGCGATCCTGGGAAACATTTACGACAAAATCACAACATGCAGCGTTTACACAGATCACAAAAAGAGCTCAATTACTAATATAAATGAGAAGAATTCAATAATAAAGTGTTTGGTCTTACCTGTCTGCCCGGCGGTTAACGCCACACAGGCAGTAAAAAGGATCAGCGTCAACATGCTGATGTTCAGGCTGTGGACTGAGACAGTGGGAACGTCTGGCTAGTTTAGTTTCCGGATGATAAACTGACACTCTCACCCCGTGGTGTTGGCATATCATCAGTGAACATAAAGACACAAAGAAACTCCCGGAACAAGAGCAGAGCAAATCCGGACTGATGACTGAAATATGAGGAAGCAACGCAACGTCAAGGAAGTAACTCAGATTTTTTTAATGAATCATTAACTATTAAATATTTGTTGTTGAAAGGCGATCATCAGGGGCTTTTACAGTTCATGATGAGAAGGTACACAGAGTGAAACTATTACATTGATTGCTACAAAAATGGTCACAACAGTAAAACAGTGGAATGTGTAGATAACAGGAAAAACACAGAAGGTCAGCTAAGACTAAATACTTAACTGTTGCTTAACATGCATGTGAGGGTGGGAAGGCGTGGAACATGTTAATGTCAACATGTTATAGGTGTAAAGGAAGAATCAAGAAGGAAGTTTCAGGAGCCTAAGGGTTCCACTTACAGGATGCATTTCTATAGACAGAACTTTGACATTTGTTCAACACAGACTCACACTTCCACTATTAAATCATGATACAAGTGAGTGTATTCAAATATAATTTAAAGGAAAACAAAGCAGAATACATCACCTTTAATGCACAAACCCCAATTCCCAAAAAGTTGACAGAAAAAAACGATTTGACAATTCTTTGTTTTATATACCTCTACTTCATTGATTCATCTTTTAACTGATCAACTTTCTATTTGTAATTGTAAATATGAACTTGTTCTAAATTTGATGCCTGCAAGTCATTCACCAAGAGCTCCAGCTGCTGTTAAAGCTTCTTTGACGCTCTGCTGCTGCTGCTGCTGGCGGTGCTGGAGCGCCGGGACGCAGTGAGAGGAGCGGAGGTCACAGTCAGACCCAGACCCTGATCCAGACCCAGACCCAGACCCGGATCCAAACCCAGACCCTGATCCAGACCCAGACCCAGACCCAGCTCTGTGCTCTTAGATATAGGGGAATGAGGCACAGAGACCCTGGGGCTGCTGCTGGCTGAGGAGGCAGCAGACCTGGAGGAAGCACAAACACACAAGATTACAGTGGAGCAGCACTCACACTACTGCTGTGATACTGCTACTGTAGCTCAGATTGTACTGTTTATTTGTAGCTACATTCACTGCTATCAGAAGTGAAAAGAACATTTATAATTAAACTTAAGTACTCAAAATGTATTTTATTTGCTGTTTTAACTACATTTTTTCTTCCCTTTTTATATCAAAATGCATGTATTTCTATTATTCTGCACACAAGAACTTTTTACTTTTGAAAGTTTTCTTGTTTTCTTTCTTTTTCTTACATGTTTTTTTTTCGGAAGTTATTTTCACCCTTTGCTCATATTTCTCCCCTTCTCTATATTCCTTCATTTCATTCAATTCTCATCCAACTCTGTGGACGGTGGCAGTGATCTAACCTGAGAGATGGCGAGCTGCGGGCGGAGTTCATTTTGGAGCTGCGGTGACTGGACGGTGTGGATCGAGGTGACGGAAGCGGCTGGTTGGCCTGAAAACAAAGCAAAGAGCAAACATCACGATACAGCGCAGCCCTCTGTGTATCAAACAGCTCCGTGTTATGTTATGTTATGTTATGTTATACCTGCAGGAAGTACTTCTCAAACACAGGTCGGAGGTCAGGGTGATCCCCCATGATCTCGTTCAGCATCCTGTTGAACGTCTTATCAAAGTCTCTCAACTCCTTCAGCTTGATGTTCTTCTCCTCTGAGGTCTCCGTCCTGGTGTTTTTGGCCGAGCGGATCTCTTTGCTCAGTTTGGAGCACTGCAGACATCAGGGACAATAATGAGACAATAACAAATCAGACTCAAGTCATAAGCAAATCTTCCTAAATTGTGAGATTGATTTGATTCTTGCACATTGTTTTGCGCTCCACTGTCATCATGATCCATTCTGACTCCTTCACGCTCGCTCCATCAACCACAAATGAGGCAGAAATGTCAGGCGCCAAATGAGGCAAACTTAATAAGAAGGGAAAGTCATTTTTGGACAGCAGAGGGTTAATTCCACAGGTGAGCATCAAACCTGCTTTTTTGCTCTGTCAAGTTTCTCATGCTGGGAGTCTCTCTCTTTGTTCAGTTTGCTGATAAGTGACAGCTTGTGTTCTCTCTTGTCCTTCTCGGGTTTCTCCTCTTGCAGGATGCGCTCCATGGTATTGTTCATGTCCTGGAAACACAACACCCGCTTGTTCACAACACAACACAGCATGTGGTGAGGGTACACACACTCACCGGGAAGTCATGCAGAATTGCTAGATGTCTGAGATATGAGACTTGTCGGACGAGTTTATTTTTGACCTGAAATAGAGACGGGAGAAAACAATACAGCAAAGCTACTTCTGTGAGGAAAGACAGGAAATGAGGACACAAGAGAAGTCAACACAGGAATAAATGAAAGACAAGAAAAAAAGAAAACAAGAAATTAAAGAAAGCGTTAAAGTAGATTGTTTTCATTTATAAACTTTACTCAAACTTAAATTTGCAGCTTTTCCTGAACTCGGAAAAAAAATCCTTCACAAGACAAATTACTAAAAAAAAAAAAAAAAATCTAGGAGATGAATTTTCTGAAATGATTTGTCAAAAGATTGAAACCATTCATGGAATAAGATAACATCCTTGGAAAATTCATTCACATTTCATTGTCATGTGATTTGTGGTCAGGACTCCACAACAACACACTGTCACTATGGAAACCTTGTACAGGCTTGGCAGGGAAATCCAGATTTGTTGCAAGAAAAACATTGCCAAAGTTTTTAATCTGACATTTTTGTTCGTTTGAAAGACTTCATTAGTTCTCTGGGCTTCGTTTAGAACTGAAGAATCAAAGAAGTCTTTGAAATGGACAAAACCTAGATTCACATTTTGGGTTCAGTCATTACACTAAACCTCACACACTCCTCATGCCCTGTATGACTGAGACGAGCCCCACACACAGTAAACACAGATGACCTGTAAGTCCTGCTGCAGCTCCTGGATCTGTCGTCTCTTGTACTTCAGCATCTCCTCCGCCGCTCTCAGCTGCTCCTCCAGCTTCAGCTTCTCCCGATGCTCTGCACCTGGAAGAAAAACAGACAAAAACCATCAGCATGTTGCATTTTGGGATTTTTCTGCATCAGCTCCACTCAGATACTTGAATGTGTGCAGATTTACAGTCTGCGTCCTCATACGCACTGGATTTGATCACTTTGTTGAGGGATTTACGGAACGCTGAGTTGCTGTCGTTGAGCAGCTGGACTGTGTTCTCCATCGCCTTGTTTTCCAGTTCCACTTTACGGATTTGAGCATCCAGAGTGTCTCCCTTCCTCTTCAGCTCCTCTTTCTCCTGTGCAGCCTGGTGAAAATTGCACAGCAGTGATTGAAAAGCGAGCTCCGAGTGTCAACGCTGTGGCGGTGCGATGGAGGACCTCTCACCTTGATGATGTAGTAAGCCTGCGATTTCTCCTCCTCGCCCTCAGGTGCCGCCATCGAAATGGTCAAGATCTCAAATCTGTTCTTCATCACGTCTATCTTGGCCAGTTTCTCACTCAGTTCCAGACTGGGACAGAATCAGATGGTAAATTAAGCTGCGCTGTTAATAGATTGTGTGACAGGAACCTGATTGCCAGCCAGTATTGCTGAGGGAGGTGAGACCTACCTGAGCTTCTGTCTCTCCTCCTGGCTGATCTTGATGTGCTTGCTGAGCGTCTCTCTGCACACGTTGTTCTCCTCCTCCCTCTCTGCAATGGCCATCCGCAGCTTCAGCTTGCTGCTCTCCAGCGACAGCACGCTGTCCGCCTTGTTGTAAAGCAGATCCCTCAAACGCTTGGTCTCCAACTTCATGATGTTGTAGTCCACCATGGTGTCCTGGTGAGGACGCAGGCGTCAGAAGGACTCCAGCAAAAATCCTGGCGGTGAGGTGAATTTGTGATACCTGGCGGTGGCGTCAGACTCTCACCTGTTTTCGTAGTTGGACTTTCTTCAGCTCTTTGTCGTTGGCGTCGCTGATGAGCTGCAGCTCCTCCACCTTGGCGTTCAGATCGCTGGTCTGTGCTTCTGTACTCGACATCTCTTTCTTCAAAAGGCGAGTGTCATCCTGTCCCACATAACAACATGAGGAAAACACATCTGGAACATATTGACCATTAAGCAGAGCACAGGATGCAGGCTGACCTCACACTCCTTGAGCAGGTTGGTGAGCATGTTGGCCACCATCTTCTTCTCTTCCAGGGCGTCGGTCAGCTCAGTGATCTTCTTTTCGAGCGTTTCCTTTTCCTCCAGGCTAACTTGACCTTGCAGGTGTGCCAGTTTTCCATTCAGATGAGCTATATGAGATTCCTACACAATACAGGGAAACAAAGAGAGACGTTTGGTTGAACCTCGCCTGTAGCAGCGAGGGTCACAGCTGTGCAGAGTGTGTGTGTTTGTGTGGCGAGTGTGTATACCTGCTGGTTCAGTGTTTTCTCCCGCTTGGTGAGCTCCCTCTCCTGTTTGTGGAGCTGACTCTCAAGGCCGGAGATGGAGCACTTGCTCCTCGATCTCTGGGCCAGAGAATCCTTCTCCTTCGCCCTGAGGTCCTGCAAGTGTTGTTTGACATGGAACAGCTCCTCCCGGTGGCTACGCAGCTGGAACTCCAACTCCTGTGTCCAAGTCACAGAAACAAACAAACTGTGTTATATCAGACATTACAGCACATGGAGATGTTATGTGATTAGGTTCATAAAAAGTCTATGAGTCCATATATACAGATTTCCATTTTCTTGTTTACTTTTAGGGGGGGATTTTGGAACCTCTGTTCTGTTCTGATTGTCCTGTGTTGAAGATGCCTGCTTGCACTGTCATCCTGTTAGTAACGTTGTGTGTAGGTGGACAGCAGATAGCATCACAGAGGGTGAGTTCACCATCTTTTAAACTTCAGACAGGCAAAGCTTCAGCGTTCTACTGTCTGTCCAAAACTGTGTCACATCAGTTTGAGTGGAGCATAAAGCACTCAGCAGGGCGCTCACCTTGATGGCCTGTTCCTCGTCTCTGAGCAGCTGGTCCATCTGTCCGGCTCTCTGCTCTTCATTAAGTGACGTCTCTGTCACAACTTTCAGCTTCTCCTCCAGGGCGGTGTTGTACACCTGGGCCTTCTCGACTCTAAAACACGAACGTAAACACGCAGAGAGCCGGGACGATGAAGGGACTGGGCCGGTTATTCCCATGACATGGAGACATATATTAATATGTCACTGACTTGTCGTTGTTGTGCTGGATGTCTTTCTTCATGCTGGATATGTGGAACGTCATAGACGCCACATCTGAAGTAGCTTTGCTCAGTGTTCCTTTGCAACTTTCCAGCTGCAAACACATGAGCACAAAGCTTTAAGAACTACAATACATTTTGATGCTTGTTTTTGTTCACTGGAGTTAAATGCTGAACTGGAGGCTGACCTCATCCTGCAGGGCGCTGCAGTTACTCTCCTGCTCCTTCAACTCCTGCCGCAGTTTCACCGCCTGTCGCTTGGCCGTGGAGATTTTCTTCTCAGCTTCCTTATTTTCCTTCTTCTGCGTCTCCAGGAGGTGCCTCTTCTCTTTGATGGTGTCATTCCTTTGCCGGATGTCCTGGTTGGCTTGGGCAAGTTTCTGAAGGAGGAAAACAGGAATGTAAGACTTCAGATTCTGCTCCGGCGTGTCAGCAGTAGTGTTGTTTCACATACCAGCGCACATTGCTGCATCTCAGAGTCTCTGTGCTTCATCTGGTTGATGGTGTTTTCCCACAGGTGAATTAGTTGCTGTGTTTCCAGGTGGACCTGCTGTAAACTCTCAGTAGTCTTATCCAAAGCAATCTGTCGACAGAGCAGAAGATTCACTCTCACAGACATTGGGACAGACTGTGATGTATAACATATATAATCATGGACAACAAAGAGAAATAAAGTCATAGTTTTAAAAGGTGTGTGACAGTAGAGGGAACATAAATTAAGCTAAATTGAACATTAAGATATCAAGGAAACACATATTGCTGCAGTGCAGTTTGAGTTGGGTACAAGACGTCCTGTGGGAAATGCAGGTCTTTGCCATTTTCCCTCATCTGGGTTTGTTTTTCATTCTACATTTTCAATACAGCAGCAGTCAAAATTCCAACTGGCAGAAATGACAAAAGGGGGCGTGGCCTGCATGGATAGAAGCAGCTTAGGACAGCGTGTGTGTGTGTGTGTGTGTGTGTACATGTATATAGATCAGTGGTTCTCAAACTTTTTCTCCCCCCCCCCGTGACGTTCCCGGCGCCCGCGCGCGCAAAACTGTTGCCGGGTTTAATATCGTCCCACTGGTGTCATCGGACGGTAGTCCCGGTGGCCGGAAATAACCTAAAAGCAAAAACGTGTTGTCCGTGACGTTCCCGGCGCCCGCGCGCGCAAAACTGGTTGCGGTTCCGGGTCTAATATCGTCACCCCCCTGAGTTACGGGGGGGGGGGGGGGGGACAGACACGCTGGTTTACCGGCAAGTGTGCCGGCAACGGACTGCGTGCCGGATCCCCCTGTGCACTTGCGGGTAAAAATCACGGGCAGCAGGATATTGATCTGATATAGATCAATACAACAAGCACTATAACTCCAATCATCTCGGAATCTAGTACAAACATTCTTCAAGGGTCCAGCATTTGCATAGGGGGATTTTCCTTTATTGGCAAATTTATTTTGTGTTTTATTAGTAATACCAAGCTGAAGAAGTGGGAGACATGAATGGAACCACACCAGCGTGTCACCGTTGTTAATAACATCATAAATGGAATCACCCAAACGCCCCCTAATGCCATAATTAATGATGTTCATGACATCCTTCATTATGTCATATGAATGATGTCATAGCTGACACAATCCTCCATTCCCTTTCACTGACAGAAAGACGCAATACAAAGTGCCAGAGACACAACGGAGGGAACGAATCTCCACGAAAGGTAACAATTACACATGAGGCTGGACTTGGGGTTGATGACAAAAAATTTGTTTGGGCACTTTTTGCCAGTAACAAAGGTCTTCCTCCAGACATTTTGATGGCAATGAGTAACAATTGTAATGAATGTAAAGCTGAGTTGAGTGAGTACAGGCTGATGGTGAGGTCGCTGCAGGCTGCTTGCTTGCTTGACCTCTGGTTACCGTAGTTACTAACCCCTTCCTTCCACTCTTACCTGTGTGGATATGGTCTCGGTCATTTCCTTGTCCAGTACTTTGCGTTTCTCGTTGGCCTCCAGCGTTTTCTTCTCGATGGCCAAAGTGAGCGACTGCACCAGGAGACATAATGAAG
This sequence comes from Genypterus blacodes, assembly GCF_046128005.1. NCBI lineage: Eukaryota > Metazoa > Chordata > Actinopteri > Ophidiiformes > Ophidiidae > Genypterus > Genypterus blacodes. The sequence continues at coordinate 1,319,658 of NW_027466842.1, forward strand.
CTGTTTAGTGTCCAGTCAGAGTGTGTGTAATGATGATCGATCCAGCTACACTCTCACTCACCTTGATCCGTTGTTCATCTTGCTGGGCGTATTTGACGATGGCCATGGTGTCTTCATCCTTTTTTGCCGACTCCTCCAAAAAGGCCTCCATGGTCAGCTGGTTCCAGTTCATCTGGCTCCTAAAGGCCTCCAGCTTCTGTTTGGCCTTGAAGATGTGATTCTGTAGATGTGGGAAGGGGTGTGTTACTTTAGAGGTGTGTGTCATGTTGAGGTTCCTCTATTCTGGTCACTTTATAACAGCTATAATAAGATCCTCTGTGTTTCTCATTGGATTCTTGCTTGTAAAGTAAAGATTATATTAGTGTTGATTAGATGTAAGTGACCTCCAGGGTGCTCGTCCTCTCCCCTAAAGATCGGTGCTCCTTCTCCAGCTTTTTGGTCTCCTGGGCAATTCGCCCTGTCTCTCTCTCTGCAAGGGCTGTGAGGTGCTTCTCCAACTCGATCTCTCTTTCCTTGGCAGAACAAAGAACCTGTGTAAAGAGCATTTTACTTTAAATCTGTCGTTACTATACATTGTGTTTTATAGAAATCAAAAGAGACACATTGTGTGACACATCATGAATATGTTGTTTTTATCTCTGACTTACCTCTGTGTTTTCCAACTCACGCTTGACATTTTTGAGGAAGTCAGACATTAATTGTTTTTGTTCCTTGTTACTCTCAAGTTTGTTTTCCAGTTGCATCAACTGTTTGTCCTTTTTACGAATCTGTTGATTGGAAAGAAGGCAGATTGTCTATAACCTGTTTAAATCGTTGGATGACAGCTTGATCACCTCCTATTACAACTGTGAAACATTGTACAACTGGTATAGCAACTAACTACAGTGAACCATGAAATGAATCACATTTTTTTCAAGAACTTTAAACTAATATATGAAATCAAAATGGACAATAACAACTCCCATAACAAAGCAAAGCAAGTGAATACTAAACCCTGCATTATGTCATCCCACATTCCACATATATGCACCTTAGATTAATATAAACTCAGTTGAAATGTTTACAAGCAGCAAGTGTGACATTTACACACGGCTAGAATGATACGTGTTGTTGATAAATTAACATCATAATAAAATATGGTCGTATCTATTTAAACACACACAGAAGTCAAGCATCTTTAATTACAGAGGAAACGTCTGGACTCTGGTTGACACGAGTGACAAAAACATTTGACTACAGGGAAATAGATGTAAATTAAATTTGAAATAAAATCCTCACACTCACCTCCTCTATCAAAGCCTTGTTTTCAGCGTTTGTTTCCAGTAAATGAAACTCGTCATCCCAGCCAATCTCAGCAAACGTTGAACTGAGAAGAGTCGACATCTTTTAAATCAAACAAGACAGAGAAATTATGATCATAAAGTAAACGAGTGAATACCCTAATATGACTGTTAAACCGGTGGATGTATTGTTGTCTTTGTCAAGGTTTTCCAACAGCGTCTGTTGTCAGTCTCCCTTGACAACCGCAGTACACGTGTCTGCCACACGGAGGCAGCACAGCGCTTCAGTCCCATGGGCCTATACGTTAAACAAACACAAGTCTGAACATTGATCATACAAACATAGAGCCAAAATTACACAAGTTTTATTTTTCATTTGTAATTTCATTTAGTTGTAATGATTCTCAAGAACAAGTTGAACAAGTCAAATTAATACCATATCAATAAGTGGAGACTGTGAGAACCAAAAAATACTAAATTGTAAATAAAATTAGGAGACCAAAGAAAATGTATTTGCTGTAAACTTGGATTTGCAATTTTGTTTTATAAAAATTGCATGTAAATTAACTTAAAAGTACATATTCTAATTTGACATTTTATTTGACACAAAACGCTCCACCATGTCTTGACACAAAAATATGAACAGATTTAATTTTGACTATTGAAGAGACGTTTTACATTTAGAGTATTTTATAAGGCAAACAAAGAGTTAAGTCACTCACTCAAGTGCTAAAGGGGCTATTTTGAAGAATCAAATGAAAATTAAAAAGCAATTTAAATACATATTAAATTTCTAATAAACATCACTGCTTTTGATAGATTTTGTTTTTTACAAATCATGATAAATGAATTCACATTTAGATCTATAGTCAGAAAATGTCAATTACTTCTGTCCAACAAAGCCCTGATCTGTCACCTCGCAGACGTTGCCATGACAGTCTCACCATCAATATTACAGAACCATGAACTCAAGAGCACTGACCTGGAATAGTAAAGCAAAGTTTAGCCTCCAAGAATAAAGTATGATTTAATATAAATCAGCAACAACACCGTGCACCCCTCGCTAGAAATGACACAACAAATTAAAAAACCTTTTCCATTGACGGTACAGGATGTCCTTGGATGATAACAGTAAATAATATAAAGATTATTAACATTGAACGTGCTCTCTTAACCGTTATCCATCCAAATCTGTACGCAGAAACACACAGGAAATATTAAAGATACCAAATCAAAAACATTTATTTATCTTTTTGACATTTGTGTCCAAGAAACAGCATTATGCTTTAAAATTACAATCAATGTTGTATACTGACTTGCCACACAAATGTATCAATAAAACAAAAACAGGAATCAGGAATGCACACAAGAGTATTAAAATTCAATATTTAAAGTGTGACCTCCCCTCATGGACCCCCTTGTATTTAGATTACAACTGAAAAGTGTCTATCTACGTGCTTTTGAACGGAGCCCAAAACGCATTCGATTAAATACTAGGCCGAATCAGCACGGTCCGAGATGTCGTCGACTCCTCTGTAGTTGGCTTAGGTACGCACAAAATCCCAATACTTTAGTTAAAAACTCCAAACCACCACAAATCAATTGACAAAGAGATTTGCCTTTTTTTTTTTATATATGTACATAACCACATATATATATAAAGTCTCTGTTGTGTAAAATATTTCAGTCCTGAGGGTTGAAAAGGCAACATAGATCTCAGCTCAGTGCGGGTCCCCCTGTTTCTCCGTCCAGTGCTCCTGTTGATGTTTTCCTTTCAGCCGGAGCAAAAAAACGTTACACCGCCGTGCTTTTGGTCCCGATGTGCGGCCGTGCAAACTCCACAAAGTCATCGATAAGGACCGGCCATGCTCCTGAGAAACACGCACGACACAAGACAAAACACAGGCGGTGAAGTCGTGGGCGAGGGTGTGATTAGTAGAAAGAGTTCAGGTTGAATACTTCAGGCACAAACAGAAGGGGGAAGGACGGATCGAGCTCTGACTTTCCACAAACATCAACTGTCCAATCGTAGCTTAGTAAGTTAATGATGAACTGATATGCAATGAATTACACACCCACACATACACACACTTTCTATCCAGCTGTGAATGAACGTCACACAAACCTTCCTCATCATAATTTGACATGTCGTCTGTGATCATTGTGCTGAAGTCTAATAAGAGGTTCCATGTGTCCTTGGGAATTGATCTTTTGTGGTGTTCCTGCAAAAAACGTGACAGAGACGGGAGAGACGGGAGAGAGAAAGGTCACTACAGGCGTGTGTTTACAGATTCCTTTTAATCAAGCAGACATGTTGTTCTTGACTTACAACTAAAAATTTGTTCCACAAGTCCAGGAACTTGAATCTTCCGGCCAGTACTAAATTCCAATATGCAATTGCCATTTCTAAATCTAAAAGGAGAAACAAATCAGGTGAGAAAAAAAGCGCCGTCTCGTGAAAGAAACAATTAGATTAGATGACCAACTCAAGTTTCTTACCCAAACCTTTCTGGCCAGGATTCTTGGCAAAATTAAATGTAAACTGGTAAAAGTCCTTAAATTTCCCTTGGTCCTTTAACTCTTGCTCCATTTTTGGCAGTTGAGCTTTAAGCTTCTCTATACTGTCACACCTGGAAACACACACAACAACGTTTTAGGGAGACAGGTGACTGATCTGACACGGAAACGGGCAACATGGGTGCTAGTATCACTCAATTACAAGTCATTTGTCAAACAGGAAATGAACAGATCAGCCTAGATTAGAAAACCTGGAATATCCAAACCTAGAAGTGATTTGGAATTGGAATGGTATGCATGCTTATTATGTATTGTACGTATTTGTAGGATTGAAATAAGCTTTGTAGTGAAAGGGCCTGTATCTGTATGAGGACACGGTCGATGTGGAGACGTAAACATGACCTGGAGTCAATATACAGATTTCAGGTTTATGCCACAATCCAACTACAACTCTGTTGTCGACTTTACGCAGCGTTCCTATTCGAAAGAGTCGCTGTAAACGCAGAGTGACCTCATTCACACATGCAGTCTTTCCCGGGAAAATGTCTAGGGGCGCTTCCTGCATTAGGTTCATGTGTGGAATGGGACATTCAGGGAAGTCTGTACCTCCAATTTCCAATCTTAAGACCCTGTGTCACTCCAGGTAAAACGGGGATGTGAGCGTGTTTGAGTTGGGTTGTTCCCGATTGTAGCTCTGTCTACGATCTGATAGGTTATCCCTCATTTCCCCTCTCATTTCCTCGCGTCTGGATCAACACTCACCCCTGCTCCGTCATGCCATCTATGAACTCCTGTTTGGAAAACTCGCACTGTGTCGCCGCCCTGAACTTCCAGGCTATGAGAAGAACACTGATACTGGCCGGATCCAAACCCAGGTCGTCGCAGAACTGCTGGATCCCATCGATACCGATCTTGTTGTCATCTTGAGGGTCTAAAGCGGCAAGAGTGCATAGAGTTAAAATCACTTTAACATGTGGAATCAAAGGATGGAGGTGAGTGAATGGGTGCTTTATGGTTCCTACCTCTGTATCTGCTGTAGAGTTGATCGAGTTTCTTCTTGTCTAAAGCTCCCTTTAGGTTCGAGACGTAGAGCTCTGGGTTTTGGAAAAAGTTGTCAGTGGCCACGTCTAGTTTCCAATCATTCTGTGACAGACAGGCCAGCGCGGTTTTCTCATTGGACTGAGTGAAAATCATGAACTGACGAACTTTATCCTTCTGTGAGGACTTCAGCTTGTTCTGCACAAAGACAAGAAACAGGAAACCTAGTGAGTATAAATCAAACACGTGACTTCTGAATGATTTCATGCAATACACACCTGTACTATTTGTCAAATTGGACTAGTGAACATTGGAAAAATAGGATACATGTCAATCTAGGCTATCAGATCATCTAGAACTTTATTCAAATGTTTGTTTAAGCTTTTAATCTACAATTTCCCAGAATCCAGACTCTTATTTACTTACATGGTTACTCACAACAATAAGCACTACTGACTTCTATAACACACACGCACACACGAAGCCAGCATCAAGGTGAAGCTCGTTAACTCCATCATCTCTGTACGCTGATTAGCATTGACAAGCAACACTGACAACACAGATTCATAGTATGTTGGCTGTCATCCCCGTTAACACACCCACCCCGCCATTAAAGCTAAACCCGTGTCCAGTTTTCTCCGTGACTCTCGTTATTCTACAATACGATTAATCGGTCGTGTCTGGCAATGTTGGCTAACGAGGCGAATTTGTTATATACTGTGTAAGCTAGCTGGCTAATGCTAGCGTACAGGGCAACGTTTGTTTTCATTCTACAAAGGGACAAGCTAACACTATGAGCGAGGATTCACATGTATGTTACTCATACTCATTTAATAATGTGCGTGTGTGAGACTCAGCTAAATCTGCAGCATCAAACACAGACTAAACGAGTTTTTTACCATGTTTGTCTTTGCACGACTCCTTTTCCACCCATCCAGCTGGCTAACGACTGAAATGTCTGTCGGACTTCCGGGAAAAATCGTCCAGCTAAAGTATTGCTCTTCAGAATAAAAGCACAGCCGTCACACTAATGATACGTCTTTAGTTAATAAACGTTCCTCTAAAAACGTCGGCGAGCGATTCCCTTCTTATATTCAGCCATATAGCCCCCATTCGAAGCAAGACATGACACTTATCTGCCCCGTGAGTCTGCATATAATATTTGAAACTCACAAAACCTATCGAGCACTGTTTTATTTTAACGTTTGTAACTACTCTTCCCTTCTAAAAGCGCTTTATCACACATTTAGATTAAATAATACTGTAGGAATTTCACAGTGGTGCATTTGTTTGGAAACAGCCGACCGGAAGTAGCTCCAGAAGTTGCGTCCCTCCAATACCCCCTGGTCCGTACTTGTCAAACGTCGCTCTGAATGTTTAGAACAGTCCTTAAAAGATTTCAGAACAAATGGAAATCGTACCGACACAGATTTGTGCCCTGGGTGATCCTGAATCTAACAGAAAACGAGAAGACTCTTCGACAAGTCAGAGGACGCGCCGAAGACAAGCTGCTCCCAGACGAGGAGGTGTCGGAGAGCCTGCTGAAGCTGCTCAGGCTGCTGGTCAGACCTCACAGGGCGGATCGTGGAGACCTCTGGGCGGCTCACACTCATTCCTTCACGGATGAAGAGCACTATGGAGGAAAGCGTGTGTGTGGACACGATGCCATGTTCCGATCTCTGGGGTTCTGCATTGAGCGCAGGCCCAGCACGTTGCCCTTTGCGGGATCTGGAGTGTTTGTGTCCAGAGGATCTGTTCCTAAAGGAGCCACAGTAGCCATGTACCCAGGCACAGTCTACCAGGCCTATGACCCCATCCTCCTCCAGTCCATCAGAAACCCTTTCGTGTTCCGATGCATTGATGGTGTCCTGATTGATGGGAATGATAAAGGTGTTTCTAAAATGGTGTACAAGTCGTGCAGTGGCAGGGACAGAATAGGTCCTTTCATGATGAGTGACACCAGCTGGCTGACCGCGACGCCACACAATCCACTTGCCGTTGGACAGTATGTGAACAATTGCTCCAACCGGTGGCCTGCCAATGTGTGTTACCAGGAGTATGACGTGCCTGAGGGGTTTCCCTTTGAGCTCCACCAGTATCTCCCCAACGTCAAGTACAGCCATGACACACAGAGGCCTTTACGCTGCGTAGTGCTGGTGTCACTCAGAGACATTAAAGCAGGAGAGGAACTTTTCTCCAACTACTACACCATTGTACGTTAACTGGATCCTGAAGAACATCAATTATGATCAAGAGTTAGGAAATTAAAATAGAGTTCCGTCTGTACCCTCAAAATTGAAGGGGGAAAATGATCTTATATGGTTTAATGAATAACTAAGAACATTTTGATATGGTAACAAGTTTCCTGTCGTCTAACTAGAAGCTTATAAAGAATATACATGCCCTGCAATTAGACTGGAAAAACAGGATCTGTGTGTGTGTGAGAGATACCTGACAGTTTGGTAATTCACTGATCACTACTTATAAAAAAAAAAGTTACACAATTTCCCATTGACCTCTGTGTTGTGAAACCATCAAAATCTCCTTCTAAAAACGTGATAACAAAAGTGCCTTTAAAACTGTAAAGGTGTCCATTTGCAACGTTATATTATAATATATAAAATGTAATGTTTAAATAGGACAAAAGTAATGACGCTTGCTCTATTCTAAAGTTTATTCATGATAAAACATACATCTTGTCTTTAAATGTCTCACGTTTGGAATTCGTGTAATCAAGTTGTTCAGTTTATGTAACGCCATTTTGGTTTGAGCATCAATAAATCTGGTCCCTAAATGTGACGCACCACCTTGTCAGGCGAGTTTTGACCTGCGAGACTCACTAGAGCAACCGCAGCACCTATTTTTACTGCAATATCATTCCGCCGAGAAACGTAGTCCCAGACGCTTTTCGCGTTTTTATTGTTAACCGAAACACGCTTCTGTATATAAATGAAATAAAATAACGTAAAACATAATGCAAATTATTTTACTAGCCGAGAGAGAATGTGTTGTTGGGCTAATATTGGCGTTACGTTAACCTGTGAAAGTAGTCCGGCTTTATAAAGCCGCTTGGCGTCGCCATCAACGATCTTTCCAGTCGCATGCTGAAGTTGGGAACGTACCATGTCTAGTGAATCTGCTGACTTCAACAGGTATAATCGCGTATTTCATGGCAATATTTACTCAGATATTTCGTTTTTATGTACATAAAAGCGCACGGAGTCGGTCTTTACTTTACACGGTGCTGAATTTATCGGGAAATGCGTCTTTATCTTGATAGGCGCTGTGTGCTAATGCTAAATTTTAGTATCCACATTAGCTAACCTGCAGCTACAACATAGCCATTTAAAGAGTTAACCGTCTCTTTTTTGACGTCGTGTGCATTATATATAAGTAGTCGTTTAGTTGTGATATTGACTTTTGCTTACGGTGTTCCGTACCCGCCCGAATTTAAGCGGGTAAATTAGGCCAGACTGCAGCTCGGGCCTAGTATCCTGTAAGCGGCACAGGCCCGACTGTCCGACATGTTGGCTATCGCCAAGCTCCATGTTGAAACACGCCGGAGGTGGGCTGACGCGCCCATAACCAGACATACCAGCTCCATGCGCAGGACCGTGGGCGGCTTTACCCCTCGTGAAACCCTTTTTCAGTTGATGACGTAACAGGCACGCGTGTCTGACGCTCCGCCATTCCGTAGAACTTTGCACGTGCATTGAGTGAAGTCCCGGACTTAGTAAGCGGATCTTCAGGGCGTTACCCAGGCAACTTTGACCCTTTGATGCTCTTAATGATATGATAGGGAATATGCGTCATGCGGCGTTTTGTTTGAGAGATTTTATAAAGTGATCACGGCCGTCTCACCCGACACGTGGTTGTGATTGTCTCATACCTTTATCACAGCTGGCCACCAATCCGCTAAATATGACTGTTACTTGAATATTAATGAGCTTTCCATTAAAGGTGAATATTGTTTTGTCTTCAACAGTTCAAGAGAGAGAGACCATGGCGGGCCAGATGGAATGGAGCCTGATGGTATCATCGAGGTAAATGCAGCTTGACCAGCAATTTAGATTAAAAGTAAAATTAACTTAAGGAAACATCATCTTCATGCTTCCACTCTCTGACCAGTGTCCTTTTTTGTCATATAGAGCAACTGGAATGAGATTACTGACAACTTTGACATGATGGCCCTGAAGGAGTCTCTCCTCAGGGGAATCTATGCCTATGGTTTTGAGAAACCTTCTGCCATTCAGCAGAGGGCAATCATCCCGTGCATCAAAGGTACGCCAAGCTTCAATTTACTGTTGCATTAAAGTTTTGCTAATGGAGTTAACTTGAGTGAAATGATGCTTTACCATCTTTCGGGACTTACTGTTCAATGGGGATAACTTTTTCTTTCACTGATCACTCAAAGCTCCTTACATTGGTTTGGTCGCATGTTTGTGTTAATGTGTGACTCGACTATCAAACCTCACATTTGGCTGCATGTTACACACTTTGCAATGCGAGTAAGCCTCACCTGTCTGTCTGTTTGCCATCAGGCTACGATGTCATTGCCCAAGCCCAGTCAGGCACTGGCAAGACGGCCACTTTTGCCATCTCTATCTTGCAGCAGCTGGACATAGAGCAGAAGGAAACTCAAGCTCTGGTCCTGGCCCCCACCAGAGAGCTGGCTCAGCAGGTATGCTGTTCCTGAGGTCACGCTTACCTTAGCAGTCTCTAACGACCTAGGCAGCATATTGCGGACAGTCACTCAAGTACTAAGGTATTATTTCCAAATCTATCAAACATTTGTTGATACAAGTGTCGTCTAAAGATTGGTGTAGTCCCTGTCCATGACTGCATTGGTCTGTAAGGTGATGTGGCGTCAGTACAAATGAATTGTTGGTTTGTGAACCTGAGTGACATGATGGCATACCATCTTTCGGGACTGACTCTATCATGGAGAGTTCCTTCTATTTTTCGCTGATCACTCAAATCGGCTCATCTTATTGTCATCACCGTCCTCTGCATGTTGCCCTGAACACATTTGTCTTTTCCACTCGTTAGATTCAAAAGGTAATCCTGGCTCTTGGTGACTACATGGGGGCGACCTGCCACGCCTGCATCGGCGGGACGAGCGTCCGCACTGAAATCCAGAAGTTCCAGGCTGAAGCTCCTCACATAGTGGTGGGCACCCCAGGACGTGTGTATGACATGATCAACAGGAAATCCCTGTGTAGGTATCATCACGGCCCTGTAGAGCAGCAGTGCACCGTTTCTATTGTAATGTTGCAGTGGTTTGACCTTCATTCCCCCATTTATCTGCAGCTTCAAAAATGATCAAGATGTTTGTTCTGGATGAAGCTGACGAGATGCTGAGTCGGGGTTTCAAAGATCAGATCTATGAAATCTTCCAGAAGCTGAACACAAGCATTCAGGTAGGTTTGGGTGCGACTACTACCTGGTTTGTCCCCTGTAAGTGTGTAAGTAACACTCTTCTGCATTAACAGAAGTCTGCTATAATTGTGTGATCCAGATTCGTCTGTTTGATGCAATAATGCTAGCAGGGTATTGCGCAGAAGGAGATGAAGGTGCACTGTGCTGAACATGAGATGTGGTGGAACCTCTTTCTTAATGTTCGTTGGCCTCTTTCTCGAGGTTCAGTGCTACAGATAACGTCTATGTTCAATGTGCCACTCTCCCGTTGTCACTTGTGGAGTCTTGTGGTGTTTCTATTGCACGGTGCAGCATTGATGGATGTTCTTCTTCAGGTGGTCCTGCTCTCCGCTACCATGCCAGCAGATGTGTTGGAAGTGACCAAGAAGTTCATGAGGGAGCCCATCCGCATCCTGGTGAAGAAGGAAGAGCTGACCCTGGAGGGCATCAAGCAGTTCTACATCAACGTGGAGCGAGAGGTTAGTGGGCGAGCTGCTGAAGCATTCGTTAGCCCTGTGTGTGTGTGTGTGTGTGTGTGTGTGTGTGTGTGTGTGTGTGTGTGTGTGTGTGTCTGCAGTACGTGTCACTTCTCTTTAAAGCACCCTGCTGGAACTGCAGGAGCCAAGCCTCAGGTTTGGCTCATGTGGCCGTGTAAGCATGGGTACACCAGGGAAGGAGAACAGAGCCACAGGGTCCTAAATGAGACAAGGAGGGACCTCTTTCTTAATGTCCAGTGTCCCTTGTCTCAAGATTCTGTGCGACAAGTCCATTCAGTAGTTCTTCATAGAGAATGTAACGATCGCTCTGGCCACGCTCTGAAACGTGACCTATTGTCTGTAACTGACCTCTGTAGGAGTGGAAGCTGGACACGCTGTGTGATCTGTATGAGACGTTGACGATCACGCAGGCCGTCATCTTCCTCAACACCAGGAGAAAAGTGGACTGGCTGACGGAGAAGATGCACGCAAGGGACTTCACCATCTCTGCTCTCGTAAGATCTGTTATGTTTCCAGCTCTGCGTGTTTGCACCTGAACACCATCTGTGTCGCCAGCTGTTCAGCGGTGATGGTGCACATTCCTTTAGTAAGACGGTCCTCCTCTCTCCACAGCACGGCGACATGGAGCAGAAAGAGCGCGACGTTATCATGAGGGAGTTCAGATCTGGATCAAGCAGAGTGTTGATCACTACGGATCTCCTGGTTAGTATTGGTTGACAAATAATGTTTGAAAGGTTTAATTGCGGCTGTGAAGGTAAAAACCCAAAATGTTATAATTCTGCGAGCGTCTCATGATGACTAAGCAGCAGCACCTTTTGGGAGAGTAGGGCCCGTGCTCCACAATGGTTTCCTCAAAGTAGGACTCTGTTACTTATTCATGGGCGACATTAACTAAACTGTGCTCTGTGTTCTGGCTTCTCTGGCCTCTGAGATTAACAAATGTAACTCAATTTTAAATTCTCAAGGCTCGTGGGATCGACGTGCAGCAGGTTTCTCTGGTCATCAACTATGACCTTCCTACAAACCGAGAGAATTACATTCATAGGTAAGTCACATTGTCCGCCGCACCCAAATCAAGTCACTTGTACTTAGGCGAGTCTAACCTGGCCGTCTTGTCTTCATTCAGGATCGGCCGCGGTGGCCGATTTGGCAGAAAAGGAGTTGCGATCAACTTCATCAACGAGGAGGACAAGAGGATCCTGCGCGACATCGAGTCATTTTACAACACAGCTGTGGAAGAGATGCCCATGAACGTGGCTGACCTGATTTGAGCTCTCGAGATCTCGTCCTCCCTGTTTTTTTGTTTAAACGCAGTTATAGCGATCGTCCACTTGCATTGTGCTTATATTATTCGAGAGGAAAAAAAAAAACTCTTCTCAATGCTAAAGTTTGGATCAGAATATGTTGGTGTGCGGTGAAGGGAGGTGTGTTTTTAATGGTGGTCCCTCTCGGACAGTTGTAGATTCTAACCTCGAACGGTCGGCCGGTCGGAGCTATAAAGCTATGGGGTCTGCAAACATTAAGGTCCTTATCAGGTATTTCTTTACATGTTCGATGACGTGTGTAGTAGATGTTCTCCACCGTTTGGTAACGTACTTGTGGACTAAAAGGTATAAGTGCTGTATAAAGTCAGCACACTTTGTTATGCTAACGTCTGTGCGATGTATTGTGGGTCCGCTTAGATGTTAGGCACTCATTTTGCACTGTAGACGCACTTGCTTTATTATCATCTTTTGTGAATGTGTTAATTTAAATGTACTATGTTTTTTATTCCACTCGCTCTAGCGTTTTCCTCGCTGCCCGGCCTTATGGGGCCGACGTGGTTTTAGCCTTTAGCAGAGTATATTGTCATTTATCTCTCTTGACTACCTTTCAGATTTCTTCTTCCCTGAATTGTATGAATGTCTTAATAAAATGAAATTGCTGTAATTGAAGTGTTTTCGTTTATTATATTCTAACTTCGTCCAATAGAGGGATTCTATAGAAACGGCTGTATCAGGGTTCACATTATTGTCCCTGTAATCTGCTCTTATGGAGAAATAAAAGTAAACCAACTGCAGCTTTATTTTTCAGTTGCTTAGAATACATGTAGTATAGCGCCATCTGCTGGCAGAAAGACCCAATCACAAGGGAATGGTTTAAACAAAAGCATTTGAGGAGGAACAACCTTAGTTCAGTTAAATGCATGCTATGAACGTTTTACAATCGGTTACTGCGGTTTTTGCTCAGTCAAATCTCATGTGAAACTTGGTGGCGTCAAAGCAAAGTTGAGATACACCTTCACACCCCTGCCCATGTAACAATGAGCTGGATGGTTGCCAGATCTGGGCCAATTATCAAGTTTCACAAGGGAGCCATCATTGGTTTACTTGTCGATTAGCCAATAGTGTTCACAGAATTGCTCCACTTATCTGCTCTAAGATTAGAAATTCTTGTCGCTTGGCGTCTGATAAGGGAACTATGCAATAAAAGACTTGTTTTGGGGTGATGAAAGTTTGCAAGGCGTGTATCTCGTAAAAGGTCTGAAGCTATATCTGAAAATCCATATTAAAGGCTTTCACAGCACTGTTGGTGTCTCCATGTTGACCTAAAAAGGGTTTTCATCAGTTTTTCCAGTTGGTCAGGATGTGGTGCCAGGATGTGGTGGTGTGGTTTCTGTTAACTTTTAGGTGTAAAGTTAACTCGAAATGATGTTCTATCAGCAGTCTTTTCGAGAATTGCACATAAAGAAGTATTAATACTGAGCTCTATTTAACACCAGCGTCCCCTTTAATTTGAGATTTTTTTTAAAACTCATTTAAATATTCTGCTTCCTTATACTTTGTCTGTTAGAGTTTAAACCTGGTGGGAAGAGAAGCAGATGTCAGAACTTGTTGCCAAATACGCATTTCTTCTGCATGCTGCTGCAGTTCTATCCCGACTCTGCAGTGCTGCACACAGTAGACAACAAACTGTTATGTAATGTCAAACTATTTAGCATATTATCGTCAATGCAAATGTTCTACCAAGGAAAGGGAATACAGACGAATAAATGCAAAAACATGAGCGCTGATGGCTGAAGACTGCTTTTGCATCCTCATGGGCCGAGTCTCTATTTATAAATCTCTAAACAATAGTGTAGTTTCTATCTGCAAGGGAAATTAAAACACCTTCCTTCACGATCCTCTCACTGCAGCAAACACACTTTGTCTGTCATTGTTAAATAAATATATGAATATGAAACCATTAGGCAATATGAGAGTCTATAGGTAATAAAGAAGAGGCCGCAGTTCAGTCAGCAGATGTAGACAGCTGGACATTGCAATTCTTTCTGTGAATAATATAATTCTACTTCATGTGTTGCCTTTGAAACAGAGCAGCTGTTTGGAGAACAGCTAATCCTGGCAACATCACATTTCAGGATGAGGTGCCAGACATAAACACTAAAAGAGAGGCGGGCTTAAGTGAGGAGACAGCAACATTTTACTGACTTTGAAAAGACACAGTGGCACAGATGCTGATTTCGGGTAAACATCAGGCATGTTGGTGAGAAACTGGTGTTACTGCAGCTGCTGTGGAGAGAATATAGATCAAAGCAGATAAAGGATAAACAATGCGTGCATGTAAAAGATCTGCAGATTAGACACCTACAGTACACAGGCTCAAGTCAGCCACGGCAATATCAAATATCAGGATTATAATACCATGATGTCATCCTGTAAATACTGATGGATAATACGGATGCGTCCACCCTACTGTGTCATCTCTACATAACCTGTGTTTGTCACCCTACTGTCTTCATTCACTTGAATATTACACAATAATACATCATTGCTGGACTTTCAAAGGTTTGTGTGACTACAAAGTATGTCTTACAAAGTTACAGTTGGTATTTCATGCAACTTCTAGAATGAGTCAGTCTTCCTTCCTTCCAGCTTTACAGGATCCTCATCTGAAGCCACAACATCAGATTTCTTTGGGGGAATAAATCTGGACATGAATCTTTGAAATACTCCTAAAACAATATGATAAATTCCGTTAATGTCTTGATTTTGTACTGAAATAATAACAAATAATAAAATAAAATAACAACGGTCTCATTGTTTCATTCAAAATTACGAGAAATAAAACTCGAAGAAAACATAGAAATTACAAATCAAAAACCAGACAAACCCACGAAACCAATTGTCTGTAAACGAATTTTGTAAAATTTCCCATGCGTCATCATCATTCCCATATGAGCCATTTTCCCTCCTACACGTCTCCATCTGACGGTACAGCAGCAGCTCAGCACAATTATTGATTACTCACTAACCTGTTTAGGCCGTATGACCTTTAAAATCTTTGTTATATCTTTTCCACGTATTTGGTCAAAGCAGGAAAAACTACTAATAATCTAAACTAATTAACGCCACCCAGTCACACATCTCCACCAGTGTGCCTGTCTGTGAGGGTTCAGCTCCACCGCCACAGTTATTACTGTCAGCAATGTGCCAGATGCCTCAGCGGATCAGACGCCGATGACTTTCTGGCAATGCTGAGTGTATTTCTGGCTCTACATGTCAAATGGAAAATGCCGAGACCAAAATAATAATGAGCAGTAATCTAGTGTGCGTACTAAGAGAGAACTACATGGAAGTCCAGTCTGCAATGCAAAAAGCTTTGTGTATTGCGTAATGTGTTTGTATTGGGTCATGTAACACTTCTCTGTTTGTACTGCCATAGCTTCAAACCGCTGCCTCAGATAGGATGAGGTCTGTTCTTTGCTCAAAGAAAAAGTTTCAGATGATTGTTCTCTATGACAGGATGTTAAACATCTCTGCAGAAAACATCTGGTTTCAGCGAGGTGTGAAGATCTGATGTGTGCTCTTATTTCCTGTTTGTCACTTCTATTCTCTTTCTGTACAGTACAAAACGACAACACCAGCCCAGACTAATGCAATCAAAATATACAACTCCAAACATTTAAATCAACATTTCAACAGGTTTTTTTTTTGTTTGTATACCAGTTGACAACCATATCAATAACATTAACATTTGCCTTTGACTAACGATTGATATGCTTGAATAAATATTCAAAAGAAATATCTTAGTATGCTCTAATAATAAGTATGATTACCACTGTAAAGCAGCAGCTGTGTGTAATAATGTGTTCTGGCTGCTGCTGTGTCAGAGGCCTAGTTTCATTCCTGTTACTACCTCCACCAAGGAGGAAGTCATTTTCACAGTTTCTTGTGTCTGCTTGTCGGCATGGTTAGAAAGAAATGTTACGAACCAGTTTTTCCCCTCTATTCCCGGGGCTCTTATGCGTCTCACACGCAGGCCAGACAATGTGGATGTCAACCATCTGCACTGAACACACACACAGGTAACCATGGATTGTCGAAACTAACAAGTCAGTGAATTAAAACCCACAATGCAATTTGTGTTTGATCATTAGAGAAAGTCACACATTGAGCAGTGAGATGTGCTTAGCAGCTATGTGGCCTTTGACAGAATTAACAACCTCTTGCAACTCCTCACTTAGATTTAAACTTTTAAACTTGTTAACGTACTTAAACCAAAGATTAAAACTCAAAATGTCATACAAATATTACATATTTATAGAGATATCTTTAAGAATGTACCTGGAAAGTAATAAACACAGATTTAAAAGCATCTATAACTGTTTGTTTATCTAGCACTTAGAGATAATGACATGGATATGTACTCTTTGGATGTACAAATAAACATTGCCTGTGTACTTAGCAGGTTAATGATCAGAGGAGAGATGTTTATTTTGGGAGAACAAAGACATTCCAACATGCATGTGGGTAACGTTTCTTTAATTGTCTCGCTTTCACAATTACTACAAATTGAAATAGATCACATATCTGGGTCGAGCTGACATCGTGTGGTGTTACACTTTGCTGTTTCCTGAGCTCATGTTTCCTGATACACTTACAGCTCTGCAGAGAACAACTACTACTACTTCTACTACTACCAATAACATTAACACACACATCTATCTTTCACTGCCTCCCATTTGTCCTTAACAAGAGTGATGACTTTGTTTCATTCAAATTTTTGGGATTCCGATTGCAAAAACGATGATCTTCGTTACAATAATATTGTCTTTGTTCCGTTTTGTTGCTCTGCTACGGCATCATAATACGCTCATCATGTGACTGTTCCACATTTGACTTTGCTATGTGGAATTTTACACTTAGTGACATGTTGATATTTTTAGCACCCACACTGACTCAACTTGTGTGTTGCTCACAGTGAATCACACACAAGGCTTTTTATGCACGATTGGTTAAAACCTGTCTGCCATCATTTTATGAGCATATAACATACAGATATTGAGCTTTTGTGTATTTTTCCTCCAGATTAGATGAGTGAAGATGTTGCCTGTTGTGTTCAGCCTTTTGAGAGAGCATCCAAATAGTAATATCATTCAGTGTTATCTCATTTTTCAGTGACATCGTTGAGGGTTTAAAGATCTTTGGCGCCTGTGTTTTTGGCTCATTCTGTCTCTGTTGGTAATGCAATGATTGATACCTACGTTACATAACATTCCCACACAATTCACCCCCAGCTTCACCCATGGCAGCAAAACCTTTCCTCATTCAGCTCAATGTTCAGTTTTGGTCAAGTTTAAATTCCAGTCTGCGCTCTTTACACATAAAGTTCCTGTGTGAACAAGTTCGAAAAGCTCAGATCAGTCAACAACAACCCAGGAGAACTTGCACACGTGGAGGTTAAAAACTCTAGAAAGGCTGAGTGATGGATTCCAATGCAAACCTGTTTTTCTGGAACATTGTTTTAAGAGAAATCAAAACACCAAAAGAAACCATCCAAACCTGCAACGTAACCCACTGTCCGTCTGAGTGTGTATTCTGAACATTCCATACTAAATATCCTATTTCCAGAGGAGGTACAGAACTTGTAGGACACTGAAAGAACCAAGCAGAAGCAGAAGTTGACATGAATTCACACTGACCAGAGTGGAAACCAGAAACTATTGGGGTGGAGCAACACTTTAAGCTGCTAAGACCACAACTGAGTAACAATGTGGGCCCTCTGATTTTCACAGTAAAACTTAACTCCTCTCTCTTTGGCAACAGGAAACAGAAGCTCCAGCGTGTCGTCTGTCACTGGTTGTCCAACTGGAAGGACTGAGGTAATAGTTGCAGTCGTGATCCTCATTTTATGGTGAACTGAGAAAACGCTCTCTCTCTGTCACATACTCATGTGCGTCCACATACACACACTCGAGATAATACTACAACAACGCTGCCTTGCATGGGTACGTGTCCACATAATAGGGTTTACAAAGCAGAGCCAGTTTGGCCACGGTGCAGTACAGCCTTCCTATAAGTCCAGAGGTCCTTTGCTTCACCCGCGGGTGTGTCGCTGCCTTCCAGAGGTCGTGGATGTCCTCCACATGACTGTGTGAGGTCATCATTCGATCATAGATACACGTGTGGTAGGGCGCCTTGCCTTCCCCTGAGAAGTAGACGTGCTCCTGTGGTGACACGCCCATTGCATTAGCGCAGATGCCCATGAACACGTCATCTATGTGGAGCGATGCGTTCATGGTCAGCGTGGCTTGGTAGATTTTATCTGCCACATCACTGGAAACCACATAACCCGCACCGGCTGTGTAGTCAGGGTAGGACAACCATGGGTACATTTCAGGGGACACGTAGTACTTGCTGCTCTTGTTGCGGATGGGAGGCGATCCTTTGTGGACGCGGCCGATCCAGAAATCTGTGACGCCTCTCCTGCTCATCCTCTGCAGGTAACTCACCAGGTTGGGCATGTGGACAAAGACGTCATCGTCGGCAGTCATGAGGAAGCGGGCGTGTGCGCAGGAGCGGTGCATCCAGTGGAATTGAAGGATCAGCTTCAGTGTCAGGTTGTGAAACGAATCTAAAAAGTCTTGCTGGATCAGATCACCATAGAGACGATCCTCGTGGGCAAGCTCCTGCTGGAAGCCCACTTCGCTCCTCTTGCTCCACACGGGCTCCCCCTTCTTGGTCACAGGCGCCCCTAAGGCGAAGACCACCTTGACTGTCACTCCCAGGGCCTTCTGGATAAAGGTCTCATTCCCCCAGGTGGATCTGATGGCATTGCGCCTCTCAATGTTCTCTGGGGAGGATTTGACAAAGAGCAGTAGGAGGACATCCTTGCCGGTGCACTTATCAGGGTGATCCAACAGGTAGTGGAAGTTGCTGAAGCGCCTGGCCTGCTCACGTGGGATGGTGAAGGTCTTGTTGATGGCAGTGAATCGGTTGACCAAGTAGCGGTACGAGTAGGACTTGACGTGGCCCAACGCGCTGCTGTCCAACTGCTCCCAGCAAACCATCACCATTGACAGGAACATGCACGTCGTCATGAGCAGCACACACTTACATTTCCGGATTCGCCGAAGATTCACAAACATCCTCAAATCTGGTCACCCGCCTCTTCTTCTTCCTGTCGTGGTCTCTGTCAGGTGTGTGGGGGAGGGGAGACGGGGGGCGTGAAAAGTGCAAATGTCAATCTTGAGCCTCTGAGCAGGACTTGGTGAGTCTTCCATCCTAGATGTTCCACATTCAGCAAGAGGCACGAGTGTCACCGGGTGTGCTTAGGAATGTCTCCTTGGTCACACAGTCACCACTCTGCTGGACTCACAGTCACCCTGCATCACTGTCGCATGTGATTCCTCTTTTCACCCATGAAGCAGCAGTCGCTCTGATAAGAAAAAGTACATTGGTGTCATAAATTGTCCCATAACTCATTGTAATGCCAGATAAAAAAAGGAGAACACAAAGGAGCTCAGCTGAGTATTACAGGAACGTAAAAGGGGAAGTGTGGAAACACTGGATTTCACAGATGACTTCCACATTTGGTGATTTCTTGCTTCATGCCATGAGTTTACCAACAGATGAGCCATCGATAGATAGATAGATAGATAGATAGATAGACAGACAGACAGACAGACAGACAGACAGACAGACAGACAGATAGATAGATAGATATATAGATTTAATATTTATGTTCTAAATACAAAAACGTCCGATCAAAAAACTGTTTAACTTCCAGTGTTGCTTACATCTTTGTCAGACTCTCAAGGTACTTAAATAAACAACAGAGAAGTCATTAAGGTAACACAGTTATGACAGCGATGTACTCTAAAAACACACACACATCTCTCTCTCTCTCTGTGTATGTGTGTGTCTAGACAGAGCAGCACACTGAGAGTATGTGAAGTACTGGTTGGTTGGTTGCACTGGGGCGCTGGCTGCATTCAGAGGTGTTTTTGTGTTAGCGGTAGTAGCATTAGCTGAAAAGTCCAAACTTAGCAGGGGCGCTGTTGGACTGAATGCGAAAAGCCAACGCAGCAGATGTGTCCTCGCAGGCTTCGGTCATAATGGAGGGTTTAAGGTGCAGACCCACTGAAATCGCTGAGAGTCGTGGAAACGCACCGGGACACAAAGCACAGCGCCAGAACAGCACCGGAGCACAATGCAGGATGAGAATAGCTCACTTCCGCACGGGACCTGGACTGAAACCAAGGGAGGGATCATGATGGGCCCGGGGCCTGGGACTCCCTCTGCACCCTGAGAGCTTTTTTAAACATCATTTCATGGCCTGTGCCTAATGGGGTCGCTGGCTCAGAATGGCTCAGTGTCTCTCTGCCCGACCAGAGTAGAAACACAGGCTGAACTCTGGTTCACACTGGCCGCCAGAAGCCAACTCTGTACACACACACATTACTCTGTACTAGCTTACATTACTACATTACTCATTATTATGAGCATTTGGCAGACGCTTTTATCCAAAGCGACTTACATTACATTACCACCCTTAGCAGAGGGGGGAGCAATTGAGGGTTCGGTGCCTTGCTCAGGGGCACCTCGGCAGGGACTCGAACCGGCTACCCTCCGGTTCCCAAGCGGAAGCTCTACCCACTGAGCTACTGCCATACACGCACGACACACTTATGCAACACACATTCCGGCACTTAAGGGTTGGTCATAAATCTGTAGGCTCTGCCAGACCAGTGACTGATTACCAGCACACAGATCAGTTCCTTTTTATTTTATTTTTTCATTTTATTTTGCATTTCTGGTTCCTTTTTTCTCTCTCTCTGTTTCTCCCCTATCTCTCTCTCTCTCTCTATCACAACCTACGATGCGATCTGTACTAGCCTACATTGCTGTTTGACATCATCCTGTAGTATGTATGTGCCTACTTGTACTCTACCTCAGGGTCTATGTATAAAGTTCAACAACAATAGTAGGGATAACACTACCTTCCTCCCTTCTCTCTCTCTCCTCTTTCCCCTCTTTCTATATAAAAAATTGATCTCCAAAATATCCTACACCTGTATGCACAATGTCATGTACAATGTCTGCTTCAATAAAAACAAATAGGAAAAAAAATAAAAAATCTGTAGGGTTATACGCGTTACTCTTGTCAGTGTGTTAACTTATCAAAGAGATACACCCACTCACACACCTCTTGGACTTCAACCCACACTGTGTATGAATAATGGGAACGTTTATGAGGATGATTCATTTCAAGTCCAATTAAAGATACTGTTTACGATGCAGTAGAGCTGTTGTCAGGCGGTGCAACATTACATTCATACTTTGATAATAATGTAATTATCACATACTGGAACACACGGCAGGATTTTGCGCAGCACTTCCTCCCATTCATTCTGGGATTGAGCTACAAGAGAGCTGTGACACACTTCAATACCAATGATCAGAGACATGAAAACACAGTAGTTACGTCTTTAGGTTATACATACATATTTGGACTAGATGAAAGGCCCTGAGGGACAGGGTCACTGTCTGTTACAGTCGCTCGGTTTTCACCATGAGAGACAACAGAGACAGCAAACTTGACTCGGACTTAAGCTTGACTTAAGGGGTGTAATTGTTATATTTATGTAAAAAATGTGGCCTGTAAACATTTGCAAACGGTAAATACTCTTTGCATCTTGATGACATGTGAGCAGTCCTGTGAGTAAACGCTGGTGGGTGATATTTGCTTATAAGTACATTGGCGAGCAACAGGTGCACAGCAGTGGGACGGTCCGACACAACGTTTTACCATCTTGAAGAGACAGTTTAAGACATTTGCTCATGTCATATATATCATAACAAATCTCAGGTTAATGTTAATGTTATTTTTTCCATACAGTGTCAATGAGCTATAGGAAGATCTGCAGCTGTATTGACTGAGGGTGTCACCATGATCGAGCCTTTGGAAACAGGTTGTACAACTCTTCGATCCGAATGCCGTGCTGATCTACGGGAACGAGGCGAACGCGAGACCACCGAGCTCTGACCTCACACTCTGTCTGTATATCTTTCTGTCTGTCTGAACCACATCTACAACAAGCGGCGTGAAAGTGAACCAACTCACCGGCATGTCTCAAAAGTCACCGTTTGTATAAATAGATTTCAAACTCTGACAGACAAAGGGAGGGAGAGAGAGAGAGAAAGAGAGAGAGAAAGAGAGAGGGAGTGAAAAGCATCAAGGCAACCGAATACTCACCGGTCAAAAGACCTGGGTGTGTGTGTGTGAATCCGGGGCAGGGGTGGCGGCCTCCTTACCCCTTTCTTCTTATTTTTCTTCTCCAGGAGGAAAAGACTTGTCAGAATCAGCCAAAGCCTCAGTGTGTGTGAGTTTGTGTGTCTTTCTGAGCCTCACTCCGCCCTGAGTGTGTGTAGTCTGAAAGTTGCTTGTAAATGTGTTGGTTGCTTCCCTCCCTCCCCCCCTCCCTCCTACCCAACCCCTCTCTCTCTCTCTCTCTCTCTCTCTCTCTCTCTCTGTCTGTGTGTGTGTGTGTGTGTGTGTGTGTGTGTGTGTGTGTGTGTGTGTGTGTGTGTGTGTGTGTGTGTGTGTGGGGGGGGTAGTAAAACGGTTGGGTCGGGATGTGGGGGTGGGGGAGTACATTAGGTTCAGCTCTGGCTGAAACTAGTTTTCCGCTTTCTTTCTGTTGAGAACGTTTCTGCAACCATTGGAGTTTTAAAGAATGTATAATTATATTTTTTCATCCTTAAAGACACAGTTACACACAGATTATGTTCCTATCATCAACTTTATTGTTTTTTTTAATGAATATACACTCTCCTGAATTTGATTCATGCAACACATTCCCAAAAAAAGTTGGGGCTGGGGCAATGCAAGACCGGAATGCTGTGGAATGTTCCAAAACATGTGGAATGTTCCAAAACATTCCACAGGTTCACAGGTAACGGGTGATGCAATCCTCACTGGGTATAAAGTGAGAGGCTCGGCCGTTTAAGAGCAAGGAAGGTTTGAGGTTCAACCATTTGTGTAGATCTCAATCCTCCGGCCTGCTTGTGTGTTGATGTCATCACTTAGGCTCGGGAATACTTTGGAAAACTACTGTCAGTAAACACACTTTAGCACTGCATGAATAGTGAACCACACAATGAGGAAACCACACATCAACGACATCCAGACACACACCACTTACACTCCTGTGGCCACACTGACGCACGGTGGAAACATGTGTGTGAGTGTGTCTGAGGAGTCGACCTTTCAGAAATGTGGTAAAAGAGTTTTTGTCAATAATGGAGGTTGTGTTGGTGCCGATGGAAAGTTGGAAAGATTTCTACATTTGATTTTTAGTCGGAGGCCCGTCTGGGATGTAAAATAAAATGAAAAAATAAAAAGGAACTGTTCAGGTAAGAGAGAAACGGTTGCCATCTCTGATAGAACTTGTCAGTGTGGTCCCTCATAGTGTACTTGATTTTCCCGAGTTTAAGAAAATACATTGTATCCTTCAGCCATTGCGAAATAGAGGGAGGGGTGAGGGATTTCCAATGCAGGAGCAGGCGTCGTCTCAACGAGCAAAGAGGTGAACGTGATCATCTCCTTTGGTGGGGTGTTTAATTGGTGTAGGTCATATGGAGTGCCGAAGATGGCAATATGAGGGGAGGGTTGAACTTGCATTCCCAGTATGGTGGACAGTGTGTTGAAGTAACCCACCCAGTAGTTGAGGAGCCTGGGGCAGAGAAAAAACTTGTGGCTTAGGTTACAGTGAGGCATCGAACATCTATTTCATTTGTCTGTCTGTTTGTACTGTACCCACTGTACCCCTCAACATCTGTCTCACACACACACACACACACACAAACACACACACACACACACACACACACACACACACACACACACACACACACACACACACACACACACACACACACACAGATACACGACCATTGACACCTTGCACAAGGAGGGCAAGACACAAAAGGTCATTGCTAAAGAGGCTGGCTGTTCACAGAGCTCTGTGTCCAAGCACATTAATAGAGAGGCGAAGGGAAGGAAAAGATGTGGTAGGAAAAAGTGTACAAGCAATAGGGATAACTGCACCCTGGAGAGGATTGTGAAACAAAACCCATTCACAAATGTGGGGAAGATTCACAAAGAGTGGACTGCAGCTGGAGTCAGTGCTTCAAGAACCACCACGCACAGACGTATGCAAGACATGGGTTTCAGCTGTCATATTCCTTGTGTCAAGCCACTCTTGAACAAGAGACAGCGTCAGAAGCGTCTCGCCTGGGCTAAAGACAAAAAGGACTGGACTGCTGCGGAGTGGTCCAAGGTTATGTTCTCTGATGAGAGTAAATTTTGCATTTCCTTTGGAAATCAAGGTCCCAGAGTCTGGAGGAAGAGAGGAGAGGCACAGAATCCACGTTGCATGAGGTCCAGTGTAAAGTTTCCACAGTCAGTGATGGTTTGGGGTGCCATGTCTTCTGCTGGTGTTGGTCCACTGTGTTTTCTGAGGACCAAAGTCAACGCAGCCGTCTACCAGGAAGTTTTAGAGCACTTCATGCTTCCTGCTGCTGACCAACTTTATGGAGATGCAGATTTCATTTTCCAACAGGACTTGGCACCTGCACACAGTGCCAAAGCGACAAGTACCTGGTTTAAGGACCATGGTATCCCTGTTCTTAATTGGCTAGCAAACCCGCCTGACCTTAACCCCATAGAAAATCTATGGGGTATTGTGAAGAGGAAGATGCGCTACGCCAGACCCAACAATGCAGAAGAGCTGAAGGCCACTATCAGAGCAACCTGGGCTCTCATTACACCTGAGCAGTGCCACAGACTGATCAACTCCATGCCACGCCGCATTGCTGCAGTAATTCAGGCAAAAGGAGCCCCAACTAAGTATTGAGTGCTATACATGCTCTTACTTTTCATGTTCATACTTTTCAGTTGGCCAACATTTCTAAAAATCCCTTTTTTCTAATGGTCTTCAGTAATATTCTAATTTTCTGAGATACTGAATTTGGGTTTTCATTAGTTGTCAGTTATAATCATCAAAATTAAAAGAAATAAACACTTGAAATATATCAGTCTTTGTAGAATGAATGTATACATTATACAAGTTACTGAAATGAATCAACTTTTTCATGATATTCTAATTATATGACCAGCACCTGTATATTTTTTCATTGGTTTATTTCTCTCGGAGCATGCACAACAGGTCATTGCACCGGATTTGAGCTACAAAGCAAATTCACAAGACACAAAACAAGGCAGAGGTTCTAAATACAGTCTCTATTAGAATGTCACTCTATCTCATCCAGGCCAACACTAACTGAAGTGTTTGTATAGAAATATCATTGGGCTTTTGCTTCAATTCGCCGAGATCATCACGATAACGTCCGATTCATCAGATTCTTAAAGCAGCTTGAGCATCCTCACCTGAGAGAATGTGACACCGAACTGATGTCTAAAAATACACTGGATGACCTGATTAGAGGAAATGATCATCAGAATGCCACTGAAGCAGACGAGTACAGGCAGTGTGTTCCTGCTGCGCATGAAGCAGAACCTGTAGCGTATTTGTCAAGAGCAGTCCAATGCGAATAGGTGTGTGAAGGTCTGAGGTATATGCTTACACTCTTGACATATTTGAACAGAGAGAAGACTTGCTTTGACTTCATATCAGTTTCTTTCTCCCCTCAACAGATAATCGATCTGTATTGGTACAAAGGCTGGCAGATAAGAGCTATAATAGAGGAAACGACTTGATGGATTAGTGGTTTGTGTGTCCTGACCTTGGGACCTTGTTGGCTGTGTCCGCTTATCTTAACAAATACATCAAGGCTATCAAAATATTTCTAATTCTGCCTGTCTATTAGGTTGGAGCATATCTCAAACAACACCAACATTGAAAATAAAGTCATTTTGTTGCATTTTCCATTGCAGAATTGCACATTTATTGGATGGAGCAGGCCTGGTGGAGGTATGCATGCTCCGAGTGGTTTCTGAACAACCGGTGTGGGCGACCTCCTTATCGGTTTATCATTGGCAAAGTTGCGGTGTGTTGTGACATTTTATGGTTCAAGAATAGACTTTGTACTTTCAAAGTGCTGAAATGAGACAGATATAGATTTATAGAGAGATAGCAGATGTTATACTAAGTGTTAACCTCTATGAAAGTTTTAAAATGATATTCATATTTGATCTCTGGCATAAATGTAAACATGGAGGACAGCTGCAACAGTGACAGGGGTCAGTGGAGAGATGAGATGTTTATAGAGAAGCTTCCATACAACCTAAGATGGAGGAAACATGTTGAATAGTTGTTCTTGAAGTTCCTTAAGAATTAGCTCAACAGGGTTTTATCTTTGGGTTTACATCCAACAATTGTTATCCAAATTTGTACTTCAAATCCCAAATTCTGTATGGAAAAGGAAATTAGACTACATTTTTCAAGGTTGAGTAATTATTGTTCAATTAATGGAAATGTGGTAAAACTCTAATGGAAGCATTTACGGGTTCCTATCAGGCTGTGATAAAGATTCCAACATTCTGCAATAAATGTAAATGTCTTTCAAGTTAAGACACGGTACATCCTGTAGCTTTAAGGCTTGGTATGTGAACGTAGCAGTCTTCCTGTGAGTGGTAATTATTTATGAAGCAGTCAGTTCAGAATGCGATACTGGTGTGGTCGTGCAAAAAATTTAAAGCAGACGAGCAAACACATTAATATTATCAAAATAGATTTTATTCTAGACCTTGAGATCTGAGTGATATTACAACAGTCAGATCAGGGCTGCAGTCTGCAGCCGTGTGAGTGAGAGAGAGAGTACAACGTGAGGGCAAAGACAACACAACAAAAGTCTGCAAATTGGTATTTACATGTTCTGTGTTATAATACACCAACAATTAATTCCAGGTTTTCTCTTCTCTGTTCATTTTGAATACATAGCTACAAATAAATCAGAATTACAAAAGTTTTGAGAAGTACAAAACCTTCAAGGGCTTTCCAACATAGCAAAGATAGAATTAACGTTAGTACTTTCGGTAGGAACAAAAAATAGCAAACACACTTGAATGCAGTGTAAAAAGCTTATCGTCTAAAAACAACAAACCATTATAAAATACCATTCCACTGTCATAGACATCATTTGAAATAGTGTCTTTGTGGTACAGTCCAATCACGGTTGGCTGTATTAAAGCAAACTTTAAAATAGTCTTCGTATAAAAAATTTTTTTTTAAGCAGGTAACATTCTGAACAAAACATCGGAAATGTCTGACAAGCCGATAGATGTTAGCAATGGCTACGGGATGAGACCTGGAATGCCATGAAGTCGGCTTGCTTGGTTGCACCCAGAGGAGACTTTTGTAGATTCTGATTAGCATTTTTAAGAGCATTTTAGAACATTAGACGTGTCTGATGACAAATAAACACACCTCCCTGTTTCTCCATTTTTTTAGTCTAAAGTGCAGAAATAAATGTGTGGAAACCCTTCAAAGGGCTCCTCCTTTTGTTTTAGCTATGACTGTTTAATGGTATTTTATAAACCATTCCTCATGGTCGAGACCCCGCGTGATGATGCGCGAGAACATCACGCGTTTCAAGCGTCTTCAAAAATTACGCGGAACTTTAAAATCCACCCTTTCCGAGCACGAGTGGCATACAAAAGAATCCCCTGTGATAGCACAGATATATATTTATATATATATATTATATGCAGTTACCATGTTACATCAAGTCATATGCTGCAAGTCTGCTTTCTTTTCGCCCTGCCTAACAACAAACACAGACTTGCTTCGAAACGTGGACACTACAAACAAAAGCGCCGTCTATCCGTGCATAGGCCTCAACACAGCCCGTCTCCGTAGTGTTAACGCTGGGCAACAACTGCTTGAAAACAGCAAACCAAAGCAGGGACTGTAGTGTGTACTTAGGTCAACACCAGACACTAGAGCCGCACACCAATAGCGACATTACCAAGTGGGAGGCCGAGCATTTGGCAGAACCATATGCTGCTCAACACGACAAGCGTTGTCAATCTGCTTTATAAACAATGTCACAGGGGGAACTCTTTATGTTTAAGGGGGCGCCTACTTTAGGACCTAATCCATGCTTAAGAAGGTGCTTTCCAAACCCTGTGTCTGTAAGAAGGGCGCTCGGGGGGGGAAGGGCATGATGTTGAATGACCAAATAGGGAAATGAAAAGAACATTAGAACGACTCTGATTATCATTCAGCAACAAGCCAGGAACTGCAGAAACAAGCACGTCTGATTATTATGGTGCTTTTACGGTTTCCTTGATCATGCTTTCCACTGCGGCCTCAACGGGCAATAATCGAGCTGACACACAACATTATGGCCCCGCTTGGGAAATGGGGGGGGAGACCAAATTGCGACTATTGTTGACTGTCCTCAACAGGGCTCGCTAGGTTAGGGTTAGGCTCTGAGAAGTCCTGCAAGCAATGACAGAAGAGCACCGTTTAAAAAGAGCCATAACGTTAGGGGACACACAGTCAAGAAATTTAAACAGCTCGTCTCTCAATGTCTTCACTTGGGGAGATTTTGTGGCGTCATTACAGAACAAAAACCTTGACCAAATGGTGAGCTTCATGCTGAATGCTGTCCTTTACACACACACGGTGAAGACATTTTGTGTCAACAATTCCCATATGTGAGTGAGACCAAGGTGAGCCACTATTTACCATGTCATTCCTGTTGTTTGGAAACTAGAGCCGTGCCTGCAGCACAGGTTGTGATCATGGTTGCTAAGGGTACGGCAGGTAACCGAGCCATATGGAAAAGCACCAATCGATGTTTATGTCGAGAATGTTTGAAGTTACAGGTCTGATCCTAGGGCTCAACCCTTTCAGTCTCTCTCTCTCTCTCTCTTCCCACAGATCCCAGGGGCTGCACTCCCGTGCCACATCACCTCACTAACAACACCGACACCACAGATCCAGGATGAGCTCAGCTTCTGTGGACACTGAGCTTTACAGGTGAGAGGAACATGAAACTGAATGTACATCAGTGTCTTTCTGCCTTTCCCTGAGCCCAGCACACTGTTCGCATGTGAGATTCATATCGTGTTTTTAAACAGCTGCAGACATTATTTTCAGCCTAGACATTTTGAATTCTTTGATAACTATATTAACCTGATGAACTTTGAACACCTGAAAAACATTTCTGAGGTTGAGCAGGATAAAAGTCACAAACAAAAGACAGTTTCCCCCGTTCGTTAACTGCTTTATACTTTGTTAAAATGGCAAACATGGAACAGATTGGATAAAAATACAGTTGACAAATTATAAACCATTTCAACCTCTAAGATATATATCTGCATTTGTTTGAAACTTATGACTGCTGAGAAGTAAAATGGATCTCTCCCAACTTACTGACAGCTCTGGACATCCATCGGAAAAGAAAAATCAACGTTCAACCCCCCCCCCGCCCGCCCGCCCGCCCCCCCCCTCTTCTCTCCCAGCCCACATGTAATATAAAACCTACAGAGAAAATTCTAAGTCAAAACAACAATGTCCACAGGACACCAAATGCTGACATGTGCAATATGCACACACCAACAGAGAACGAAAATCTTTATAATTCTGGTACAAACGATAAAAAGAGGAAAGCGAGAAAAATCCTGACATTTTGGTATGCATGTAATGGGTCCGTGTCAATTCTCAGATTTTTGTATTGTTTGAGCAAAGAGAAATCCTTTTTTTTTCCTTCAGGTCTGTGAAAGCAACATACAGACCTGGTTGTCTGCTGCGTGTGCATCCGATCCGTATGCGGCGATGGTGTGGTCTTTGAATGTGTACGCTTGTTTGTGTACGTGTGTGTGTGTGTGTACATATGGGGGGGTGGGGAGGGGGAGGAGCGCTCCATTTGGCTGTAACGGTGGGCCATGGCATCTAATGAGACTACAGCAGTGTGGTGGACAGGCAGGGACAGTCAGTCATTTTGGCTATGTACACATTCGTAGTCGGTCCATGGCTCCCCCAGACGAATGTCATTTCCTCAGGTCTAATACACAAACCTGCAAAACAAAAAAGGGGGCAGCTCTGGGTTAGTTAAACATTAATGATATCCATAGTTAAGTCTGCTAATGTTTCATGTCTTTAATGGCTTCTATCGGTTCATTTTTGTCTCACGTGACAGCTGACAGATCAGTAGTGACAACAGAGGGATGCAACAAGGTCTCCAACCAGAATCAGACCAGGGACATTTTCTATCCGGGTCCATTTCCGGACACCAGCAGCTGCTTAAAGTCCCCAATATTAAGCAGTGCCTGATTTTTTGCCTGCTGCTATTTTGTCCCTTTCAGTGGAACTTGGCACACTCCCAGGTTGCAGCTGCAGTGTGAGGAGAGGCGTCTGTCCACAGGCCTGACTGGCTGATTGCTGCAGTCCCCCTCTGATCGCTCTGTCATGTGGGTTTGTCCAACCGTTCCCACAGTTACACGACTGTTCAATGCCAGGACAAGAACGTTCATACACATTTCTAGCTTGATCAAGTTTTAAAAAAGCTCAGTCATTATGTTGCGAATTGTGTATCAAGATAGCTACAAAACATTTAATTAGAGGGAGATTAAATCCAAACAAAATGAAGGTTTATGGATGTTTTGCAAATTAACTGCAACATAGTGTTTACCATTGGCAGTTTGTCAGCTCTGATGACAACAACTTAATGATGGTTTGTTATAATTACGGACTAGCAGCTCAAATGCATTCAGTTCTTTGGCACTTTCTTACATTTCCCGAAATTTAGGGCTGGAGTTTTCATATTGACATCCAAATACTGCTGCCACTTCTAACCTCTCATATTGCATGTCAGATAAATGAGACAAGCGCTGCTCAGAGAGACTGATTAAACGCTGAATTTCCCCCCTGAGCAGATCCGTGTGTGATCCGTGAGTGTCCTCCCTGATCCTGAGCAGAGGCCTCTGAAGGAGTTAGTTGAACAGGGTCCAACCGTTCATACTCTTACTGAGGGCTGACTGATGGACGTCCACGGTCACTGGGCTACTTTTGAGAGTTGTACACAGAAACCTGACTGAGTGGCTGCAGAAGAACTCACCGATCCATCTGATGCGCTGGCTCCTACTTTGTCCCCTGTGGCGTTCCAGCACACTTCAAAGATCCCTCCTGTCCCCCGGTAGCTGTGGACTAAAGCTCCCGTCTAAAGACAAACACAGACATACACTTCAGGCAATGTCTTAAACTTACATTACAATTTTACAACATGTACACATCATAAAACAGTGACAATGACAGCTCCACACCTAAGCTGAACCAATTAAACCTCATTGTGCTCGCTGTCTTCTTTTTAAAAACTGAAGTGATAAGTGAGTGGTGTGTGACGTGTAATCACAGACCTGAGTGTTCCAGATGTGGACACACTTGTCAAAGGAGCCGCTGGCGAGGTGCCGGCCATCAGGGCTAAATGCAACACTATAGACGGGCTCCTGGTGGCGCGTCAGTGTGTGGATACACACGCCACGCTCCACGTCCCACAGGCGCACAGTCGAGTCAAATGATGCGCTGAAGTGGAGGTAGAGAGAGATAAGAGGAAAAAAGGTGTTACATTGCATCAAAGTCAGATCTGCACTGTGATGTCAGCCTGTTAGTCACATGACTCTATGACCTGGGTATGCTGCAACTCTGAGACAATCACCTCATCATTAATGAGAAACATGATTTATCTTTTACTTAATCACAAACACGGTTCAGTTATGCAATTTTGTTTTTCGAGGAATCTGAAAATACACTATTGTATGGGAAACAATAAAACTAAAACATTGTAAGCGGGATGAATCTTCATGCGAGTGCGGCTCGTTTCAGCGCTGCGTTGCGATCTCACCTGGCCAGCATGAGGTTGGCACTGGGGTTGTTTGTGCTGGGGCCTGTGGGGCTCCACTTGATGGTATAGATTTCCTTACTGTGGGCCTGAAGGTCATGGACACAAGAGTCCTGCTTCATACTCCAGATCTGTGCCACAGGAACAGAGGTATAGATATTTAAACACTGCACACCAACATGTTTAATCAGGTGTACGCATTGATCGTGTCTGGAAATTCTGAAGACTGACCTTTAGTGTCATGTCATCAGAACAGGAGGCCAGCAAGCTCCCAGTAGGATCCCACTTGATGGCGTTCACCTCATTCTACAGCAAGAAAGAATCCACAAAATTACAATCAAATGTAATGCCAATATGCCAAGGAAGGAAACAGTACAGCTAATGTGGCTGGATGGAAACAGAAAGCTTCCTATCCAGAGGCAACATTACTACAGCATTAGATGTGTGTATCGTGTTCATGTTCATGTACTGAGCAGGCAACAGTCACAAGAAGAGGCCTGCCTTACCGTGTGTCCCTGGAAAGTCTTGACTGGTCTGTCCTGACCCAGCTTACACACATGGATGCACATGTCTGTGCTGCAGGAGGCAAACGTGTTGTTACTCTGCCAGTCCACATCCAGAGCAGGCGCTGTGGGGAGGCACACACAGACGGAGCTTAACACTGCTGCAGCGCTCAGGTGAGCAGAACAAACATGAGGACGGACGACAACACGAACAGGCTGAACATTCTAGGCATTTCTTTGTACTGCAGTGGAAACAATACTTCACTTTGACAATAACTATCGTCTTCTATTTGATGAATCAGAAGAGGCTAAACTTTGATTTTCTTCCCCATTTTTCATCCCATTTCTCCCCCTGCTGTGACTAACAGCTGTCTTCATCAGTTCGGCATCATGAATGTCAGATTTGGCTCTGTGTGCTATTTCAAGTGTCTTCTGTTCCTGTTTCTATGGTTACAGTTGCTTTATCATTCACATATTTATTATGCTTAGTTCTTCTTTCATTAAAGGTCACAGGCTTGGCACATTAATCAAATCACTGCGGGATTGTCTTTTTACACAGACGTAAACAATGACCATAAATAGTCAAGTGGAAGGATCCAGCTGACTGCCGTCACTCACCTGAGTGGAAAGGAAATTGTTGCTTTGCCTCTCCAGTGTGGGCGTCCCAGATGATTGTGGTCTGAATGAAGTAAAAGATTAATTAATTAGTTATGTCTAATTAATCAATAACTCCTGGCATGGAAATTAATTACCACATATACTTTTGCACTTTTGATTAGCGAGATAAATACGAGCTAACATGGCCACAAAGTGAGCACAACCCATTGAGATAAGGACACAGGGAAGCAAATACTACACAAAGCTTTTTATACCTCTACATTATCTGTAGTGTCCATCAAGTGCAATCCTTTGACATTTGTGTTTATGGTGCTGGTTTCACAGTGCATGTCATTAGAGTTTAGTACACTAGATGGCAATGTTGAATAATGACTCAATTGCTGTTATTATCTTAAGAGGAAGTCATCTTAGCGCCTCATTGACCTGTCAACCAGTCATGTTTGTGCAGTGACTATGGATCTTAACATGCAGTAAAAATTTTACAACATCAGCACAGACATGTCTGCTCCCTCTCACCCAATACAGTGTGTAAGCCAAGATCACACATCATCATCCTACATCATCCACAAATCCTTTTAGAAAATCACTCACTGACATCAAAACACCTGTGAGCCAAATCAAATTTCAAACCCAACTCCTTAAGAGCATCGTTAATAATCATTAACAACAACAACCAATCGATTACAAAACCTATGATCACAATAAGAACTACTACAGCTTAAGCACTTATGGATTCCATGCACACTGAATTGGTTTGATTGCAGTTCTTGCTGTAAATATGTACTTTATAAATGTATGGACTTAATTTGTTCACATTACCTTGTCTACACCAGCACTAAGGATGAAGTTTCCTTTCTTATTCCACTTGAGAGCAAATATAGGACCTTTATGTTGACCCAAGGTACTGGCAAGGTTACCTGAAAATATAAAAACACAAGGCGTCGTAAATTGGAAAAGATGATCGATCATTGGTTTTGTACTATTTGTATATATTGAGAACGATATATAGTATTATCCATGCATCCTTAAAAAGGCTATGACGTAGAAGCTGAGAGTCTTACCATCTTTTGTCCATATTCTGGCAAAGCCATCATAAGAGCCTGTTGCTAGCAGTGTACCCTCGCTCTGCAAGAGAAACAAGTCTCAGCAGACTGCAGCCAGTTCAGAACTCTCCCAGCTGCTTTTGCATATCATGATTCATGTAGCAATATTAACCAATATTTCAATTAATATAATTACTCATCACTAATCCTATTCTGAGAAATGTCACAATATTTGTGCTGCGCTAACATTGTGCATTAACGTTTACTACGCAGAGAAAAACAGCTTGCAGCAGCTGAGCAGCAGGAAAAAGCTTTTCCCTCATGGGAGTGACTTGCCCGCATATATCTGTTTACGCAGGAATGCCACCACACACACACACACACACACACACACACACACACACACACACACACACACACACACACACACACACACACACACACACACACACACACACGCACACACACCTCTTACTGCGACATACAAACACTCTCATACTGTACTATATGACACATGCGCACGCACACGCGCACACACTCACGTTCCAGTCTAGTGAGGTGACGTCTTTGTTGCTGGGTACGTCCTGGCCACCTTCCCGTATGCAGTGCCTCAGCACCAGCTGGGTGGAACCGCCTGTGCTGTTCTCACTCAGGTTCCAGATCCTAGCTGTTGAGTCCCCAGACCTGCCCAAGTCAAAATACACACACACACACACACACACACACACACACACACACACACACAAGAGGAGACACACAAACGTCATGCACATAGCTTTGACATTTTAATCGGATAAAACAAATTAAAATTCAAATCTTTTTATCATTATTCATTTCCAGCACTTGAAATTCTTTAACACTTATAAAGCTTGTTTTAATAAATGAATAAATATTTTCATCTAGCATTGTAAAAACATAAAACACTCTTTTAAATCAAAATAAAAGGTTTCCAAAGGACTTGAAACTAATTATAAATAATAATAACTCAAACGGCATACTAAGTGGCACTTCTGTAGTGAGCACTTTGACATGAATATGAAAATAATTTACTGAGGCAGAATAATCATAGATTTTGCATTGGCATGCGAGAAGTGAGAGGCATTGCACTACATTTTAAATTATTTTTGAATACAAAGGATGCACATAAGACCTCCAAACCACCAGCTCTGGTCCTTTCTTCTCTGAGAGGCTGCTATGTAAACAGACGCCTCCTGCATGAAGCTACGATGTTGGGGTTTATTAGTGAGTAACTGCATGTATGCACCCACAGAACTTTGCTGCTAAGCTACCAGGGGGACGTGTGTTACCTTTTTTTGCAGCTCAGTGTCACAGAATTTTATTGATTTTGTCAAATAGTTGTTGCAGGTCTAGTGGTGATGCATTAACACCGGGGGGGGGGGAAAACCAACCAATTGATTAAAGTTCAATAGAGGAAGGTTTTCGGAAAAAACTGAAAATTGTGAAATCAAGCGTAGCCTGTACTCCCAATACAAATCTGAAATGTCCTATTACTTTGAGAAAATTGTCCAGCTGACCAATAAGAGACAATGATTTTCCCTTCAATTTGCTAAATGCAGCTTACCCAGAGGCGAGGAGGTCGTTCACTGGGTTCCAGGCACAGATAAAAACCTCGGATTCATGGCCCCTCAGGACCATGGCCTTGCTCTGGGGGATTTCCACGTCTCGGTCAACCTCCATCATCTCCGAGTGGTTATCTACAGAAGGACAAAAGACTATGATAATATTTTCATTACTACACTGGAATCTGTGGCTGACCAGTTCAATCTTTGTAACACTCATGCACCAGTATATTTGTCTTTACGCAAGTTTCAATTCCTGTTTTTATTCTTCCATATTCTCTTTAAACTTGAATTTTAAACTTGATAGTACCAGAGGGTGAATCCACCAATTTTGCTGCAGTAATTTCCTGCATTGACGTGACAAATGTGTTTCTCCACTTCCTCACCCATGATTTTGCAGTAAACTACAAAATTAAGCAGGAAAAATTGCCGTATTTTGTTTAATTTGCAGAAAACCTGGTGATCGCAAAACCCTGGAGGGACTGATCGGAGAAATTTTTGGGATTTAGTGGTTTCAGGTCATATGGATGCTGGCAAGGCAGGAGCACAATGATGGGCCACCTGCTTCATCTGCTGGCCATTGTCCACAAGTACAGCATGCAGGAGTACGAGGAGGAGGCAATGAAAGCAGATGAGGCCTTGTTCTAAACGAAAATAGTAAGGAAAGGGACAGAGGACTGACAATGGATGGGGAATGTCAAAGCTTGAGGTGGCAGCAGTGACTAATGGACAAATCCTCCCCAATATAGTCACAGGCTGATGTGGCCGTGGTTGTAGTTGATGACAGCCAGATGACTTTTAGCCTATTTAAGGCAGGCGGTTACACCAAAGAACCTGCCCTGCTGGTCCGTTCACTTGACATTACTCAGCTGCTTGTAGCTGTCAACAAGCTGGACCAGATAAACAAGGAAAACAGCTATTTAAACTAGATGTACTATTTCTAGGAAATAAGATTCCGAAGATGGTGGATTACTCAAGAACGCAGGATACAGACTTGTGTTTTTTACAACCCGACAAGAGATCTTTAAGGGGGGGACATTCACCACCATTGCAATATCCATTTTAACATACTCTGGGCCCAGCTTGCTGCCTCCAGAGACCCTCACTCAGGCTTGTAGATGAGCCTTTCAAGCCTGTGCCCCAGATATGTACAAAGATCGGGGTTCAGGTTTCTATGTTACAGGGAAGATAAAGGCTGGATACATTAAGGCCTGAAGAAGAATGCTGCCTATGCCTCCCAACAAAGATACTTGTTGAAAGGCTGACCCCGTTTGACGAAGCTAGCAGGTCACTGGCTTGGACATCCTCAAGGTCAATGTGGGCTGGAATTCGTCATGTTAAAGGGTTCATACCCAAATCCTCCTTTTTAATATTTAGGTCCCAGTTTCACCAAGCTTTGTGGTAGTGCTAAATTCTCAAGACGATCCGTGGCAAGTGTTCTTCACAACAGCAGTGGTGAGGTACTCTGGGAGTATTTGTGTACAGGTATGAATTCCGTTATGGAGATCCAGACACAAAAGCCAGTGTCATTAAAGCTATACAAGAACAACAATAGGATCTCTTCACGCTGCTACATAGGCTCCACGATGGCTGTGGGCATGCAACTATTAACTACCATTGAGAAAGTCGTCGCTTAAGCTCACACATCTGTTGACACTGCCCCGATACCCTCACTTCATATTTCCCCAACACGTATATCCATTTCTAGCTGATGCAAAATTGATTGACTTCATTTGACACATTTTCAAAATATTATGCACAGATGAATGCAATAAGGCAACAATCTTAAACACACAGTAAAATAGTCGAGTAGAAAGACATTTAAGTCACAATGACTTAATAGCACTTCTCATTTTCCAATTTAATATAAACATAATATAACAGAAAAGGAAAGAATGTGTCATACAACAACAACAACAATGAATGAAGAGAATAGACTGCCTGATTTGTTAACCCAAAGGCCCTTTGACTGCTCTTTTAAAACTGTTGTGGGTATTTCTTCAATAGATTTCCATCCCACTGCTGTGGAGTGCAGGGAGGTGTTTTCCCTTATGCAGTTCTGAATCTACAGGGAACAAAGTCTGTTGCTCTGGCTCTAGTGTTGTATCCGTGTGTAGCCAATATTGATAGATTGAAATACTTCTCCTAAGTAGATAGAAGATACATTCAGCACAACTCCAAGTCCTGAGATGTTTGCAATTTTGTTTTAATGTACTTGGGAATACTGGTGTACCATGTAGGTGCACACATAATCATAGTCATCAAGAAATGTGATATTGTTATTGACCTTAGTAATTACTTTTTGGACAATACTATTCCTAGTGTGAGACTGGTCAAGCTCACAGCGTAGATAGACAACATTATTTTGTGTCTCCAACCATGACTTTGAAACCAGGTGATCTAGCCAGCTTTACCTTAGTTCCATGGAGAATTGGCCCCATCTTGCCTAACTGCAGTGAGGGCCTATTTTCTGACAGCCATTCACTTATACCAGGCAATTCTATACTCAAGACAATGAACAAGAAAACAGTAAAACCTCCAGTCTGTCAGCTGGCCTCCATTCCGCTCTTCACTCTGTCCACTGCTTGTCTCTGCTCGACCCCATTAGCCACCTATCTCTGCTCCAGCAGCAGTCTTATGTAGTATGTGTTCCTAATGTTCACATGGGGGTTTGTCTGCTGGTCTCCAGCTCCATTTACAGCCATTCTGCTGACAGCCTCCACAACAGCTCATCCACCAGCCTACACTCCAGCAGTAACCTGTCCAACAGCCTCAACTCTGCTCTAGCAGCAGCCCTTCTCTGAGCCAACTGGACCATTAATACAATACAGATGGACACCCAATCAACCTAAGCCTCTAGGAAAGTGACATGGGCAATGTGATGGGGAAGCTAATTGAGCAAAGTCCACAGAGCTGCTAGAGTTTGTCCACCTGCAGACAGACTGCAGTCTGCCAACAGTGGACAACAGTGGAGAGGCAAACTGTAAAAACTACAAACTCAACCTCTATCAAATGTCTCTGTGTGTAATGTTCAGTGTTTACTTCCGTGATGTCAAAGAAGTGTTTTAGGTGAAACTTACCAGTGAAATGTATCAATTTACTGTTAAGTGCTGCTGTTATACAAGACTACACTGCAGTGAGAGGTGTTTCCAATATTCTACCCCCCCATGTATGTGATTGGGTCGAGGTTGTACATTTAAATTACACTGGTTATGCAACTCAGGACTACATGACCCTGAAAATATCAAAGTGTCAGCTTCTCTTCTTCCTTTATTCATTTCATTAAACTGTGAGGTGCACACAACCGGATAAAGATTAAGAGCCATTTGCAAATATCTTCAATAGGATTTCATAACAATACAACAATGTCAACGCGACTTTAACCCAGTGATACAGTTTTGGGCAGTATCCAGATTTTCCACTATGTTCCATGCACCCCAAAAAGCACCAAGTAAAGAAAAGGCCAAACAGCTTGCTTACTGGCTAAGGTGTGGGCTCCATTCTCCTCCCCGTTGGCAGCACCCTCTCCATTCTTGGTGCTTCCCTGGGGCCCTGTACCACTGCCACTGCCTGCTGCTGCCTGCTGCTGCTGGGCCAGCTTGTCCCTGTAGGCCTGCTGCCTGGTCTGGACTACGTCTGGCATTACGGCATCGATAAGGGACAAGGACTCGATAGGCCGCCCGTCAAATAAGGTTCCATCCTGTACAGAAAGCAGGGGGAAATTGAGGTCACTTGTTATACAGATACATATGTTCATTTTTATATACACACAATATGTACTTATTGTACCACTTTAGACCACAGGTGTGAGTGAAATAATCACACATATATCAACAGACACATGGGGTGCAAACAAAAAGCTGACATCACAGCCATCTTTGCTAGTATACAGTATCTTGAGATAATCCTTAGGAGGGAAGACGGGTGACTGACCTCATTTATGCTAACTTCAGCCTCCACATACTGCAGGCCCTTCTGAATGATGGAGATGAGGGCAGCAGGGGGCACCAAGGCTCCATTGATGTTAGATTGGCTGATGTGGCTCTCTATGCCAAAGGTGAATGCTGAGTGAGAGAAGCCTGAGGGGAAAATGTATATATATATATATTATATTTAAATCCTAGAGGGAAAAAGTATCAATACACTACAGCGGTGTTAACCCATGAGAAAGTCTTCCGGAAACCTACCTGACTCTTGCAGGTATCTGTAAACAAGGAAATTGACCTCATCGCTGCTTATGCTCATTTTTACTCCTGGTGATTAAACCATTGGGTCAGCACAGGATAGAAGCCTGTCTGAGGGACACAAAGAGACAACACACAGAGGAGAGAGTTTGTTATCAAGAGTGTCCGGGATCACCTGCAATCTGGAAATGGTTTTCAAAATAATAACAGTATTACACACCCCAGGCATTGGGGAGAGCATGGACAGATTTGACAATGAGCAAACGTGGCACTTAACTCTCACTCA
This sequence comes from Genypterus blacodes, assembly GCF_046128005.1. NCBI lineage: Eukaryota > Metazoa > Chordata > Actinopteri > Ophidiiformes > Ophidiidae > Genypterus > Genypterus blacodes. Next base: position 1,359,756 of record NW_027466842.1, read on the forward strand.
TCAACAGCCTGCAGCGCCATACATAGTAAATAGCAAGATGACAGGCAGGGGCACTCAGTCAGGTGCCACATGCAGAATATGATAAAAGCTCTATCAACTACCTATATAGTTTAATAGGCCAAATGGGCAGATTTGGGTGAAAAGGTAGACGCGGAGGGAATGCATTGCTTGCCTGAACTACCTCTTGGAATTTCTATACCGATGTAGGCAAACACAAATGATGATCTGTCATTTGGTACAAAAATACTTTGTTCTTCTCTACATTTTGTGGTTGCAGCAGCCTCCTGGCCCTAAGCAGGCCACCAGTTCCCATTCATTAACCTACAAGTGGAAATAATTACTAGCAATCTTCAGGAGGCAGGCTGGCTCTTTTGGAACAGATCTTGAAACCTCAGCAATAACAGCTCTTAAGAGTACTTCCACCTCAACATCGTATTTGTTCATACAGTACGCACCACACTGTGTAAACGTCAAATAGAAATTTGAAGTGTATGGCACAGAAATTCTGCTGTTTCCCTGATTCCAGTCCACTCTTCTGACTCATACTAAGGGCCGAGATCCGCAATTATAGGGTCTTATGCAAATTCAACAAAATGGCGCCATTTTCTGTGGTGCTGCAAAAATTTCCCTATTTACCGCAGATTTACTGCATAATTTGCAAAGATTATCAAAATCGTGTGCAAAGAAGCAGGGACATGCATACATTAGAGAACAGATACCCCACCTACACAAAACTGTCTCCATTAAAAATAACATGGAAGTGGTGATGTGTATGTGTTGATTGCAACGTCAAACAGAATTGAGGAAATAAAGGTTAACATTTAGTTTCTCTCTGTTACTTTATTTTCATATTACCAACCAGCAAGATTACCCCTTAATGGCGATAGATAGTATATCAAATATCTGGCAATTGGGAATAATTCAAGTCCCACCTTTTCCTTGAAAAACAGGACGCAAATTGCAATAGGTGGTGGATGGGTTTAACTCAGTAAACCACATCTGCTGAGTCAGGCAGCTCTAACAATGGTCAACAGATTCTGCCCAATAAAAGTGAGTGGAAAAGACTGATTCTGCAGGAGCTGTCGTTATCTGTCACTCCGGGATGAAGCTCAATCTTGTGAGCCTGCACCTTTAAACTTTCAAGTTTTAAACTCACTTAACCTGCAAGAAGAGATTTTGGACCACCACCAACTGCCAATAGGCACATTTAAATACATACAGTACATACACAATGTCTACAAAAACTGAACTTTGTCAGTTTCAGAAAAGTAGGTTTTCAGTGTTCATTGGGATTGTACATGTGTATCTTATCAAGTGGCTAATGAGTGTAGAAGTCACCAGATTACAGCATTATATAATCAACCAAACAGAAAACAAACCTCAGGCAACAATACTGTTCCAGATTGATGGGTCTGATTGTGAAATCTCAATCTCAATGTTGAGCTAAATGAGATTGTCTCAATAGGTTCCATATTTGATTTTACATTTCTGAAGGACAGTGTTGTCTTTTCCATGTCCTCCTGAAAATCATTTTGTTCTCTATTTTCTAAATATAACTCCTAGTGAGGGGGCCCTCTGTGAAATGTGGTGGGAAAACATGTCAGCTCCAAGAATGCCACACAGGACTGTCGATCCTTGTGTTCGTCAATCATCATGGACAGGAGCAACAAGTACTCAAGAATAGCAAGTGTTTCCCTTTCCACTGACATCAGCTGCATCAGCTCACGGTTGCCACACTAAAGCAGCCAGGACATTAAGCATGTTTAGATGTACATTACCAATGCCATTGTAACCACGTTAAGTTCAGGTTCAAGAAATGCCACTGTCACGTAAACACCTTAACAGGATTACCTTAGCCAGTGTAAGGTCAAAGCCAGACTACTTATGAAGCAGGACTTATACTTGTAGAATGAGGTGTTCTGGTAGGATTTAACCTGCTGAGTGCATGACACACAACAGATGTGTCCATGTACCTGAAGTATTTTTGCACATCATATAGATAAGGAGGTTCTGCACCGAACATTTGTTTGCCAATGTGAATGAGATGGCTGAAGAGACTGAATGGGGTATATGAAACTATGCACTATAAATTGCTTTGATAAAAAAAATAGCAATAACGCAATAAACGCTGGTTACCAGATATCTGGGCCATTTGGTGACTTGCAATCACAACTTCATAAAATTAGAGCTGCTGTCAAAGCCCTAATCACGCCCCATGAGCAGAGTGATCATCACATGCGTGCGTGTGTGTGGTTTGTTTGTTTATACTGTGCACCAGTTACACAAGAAGCCTCTGTGACTGCAAAGGGACAAAGCTGCTTAAATAATATGGAGCTTGTTTGAAACACCAGATTTATGTCAGACCAAGAGGCAGATAGATGTGGATTACTTACATGCATGTTGTGTTGTACTTATTGGTATTTTTGGAATGAGTTTAAGTCTACAACACTGTAATTATCGACATCTAGTTGTTTACCTTTTTGTGGCACCTCCAAAACAACAAATCTTCTTATGCGACGCAAGATTAGCTTTCTTTGTTTACATGTTACAAAAATTGGAATAACACTAGCAGAACCCTCTTTTCTTTCTTTTTTTGCACACTGAAATCTGATTCGTGTCTACCTACAGGTTTAGAAAGATTGAGTTGCTAAAACAGAAGTTCTCCGCAGTCTGTGTCTTACGTAATTTGAAGTTTCTAGTTGAAAAAACGCATAATTCGTCTAACTGATGAAAAAGACCTCAGTGGTCACGTAGGACATGACGTAATTTGTGTTTTAATCAGTGTTCTTTGTGAGTGAAAGGCATTTTCTTGAATGTAATCAGAGAAAAGGAAATTACAGCTATATTAGACAGAAAGGAACAGCATAAGTGCATAGGATTTATCAGCGGCCTGCAAGAGGAGACGCATGACTAATCTGAAGACATAATGATTATTTATTGCCAGAGAGCTAAAAGACGATTCCATTTTTACTTCCTATCTTAATCTCTCTAATGTGAGACGATGAGAAAAGCAAGCTTTATTTGGTTACACTATTGAATTAAAAAAAAAGCCATTTCAGGCATGGGAAAGCACAACAAATGATTCTGAGATCAACTGGTCAAATACATATTTTCACATTTGTGTCACGGCTCATCTTTGAATCCAGAAAAAAGGTTAATTAGTCTTTCAAGTCAACGGAAAATGATCTCATCTTTTGTGACTGATCATAATCACAAATAATCACGTTTTTGGACATTAGGTTAAATCTACCTCTACCTAATCTACCTTCCTTCCTCAGGAGCTGAAGAATGCTTGTGGTTATGCTGTGTAAATGTCTGCATTCTACTATTAACTTAGTCTGGTTTGTTGCAATAATTTGGGTGTCCTTGGAGAAAGTGTCCTGCACACTTGTCTTTGCATGACTGGTTACAAGTCTTAATGAAACCAATCCTGCAAACAGTGCAAGTGTGCAGGAATAGGAATATGACAAATCAAAGAACAGACAAGATTGAGATACACTACCCATGTGATCGAGATGTCCTCAAACTCTCGCCATAGTCCCGCTGTCCGGGGCAAGAACTAGGTCCCTGAAAACAGAAAAGGCAACTGCATAATTACTCTCAGACTGAACATCACAACTAGACCTCAAACGCCACCTTACTACTATAACTACACTGGTTCCACTGGAGCTACACAATGGGTCCATAGACTTGTGTTCATCCATACTGTTCTGTCATGGACATAAAATGCATAAGGAATGTCTCATAGGCTAGCAGGTATTTATGTTTTGTAATGGGCTTCTCACTTTAGTCGTTGTTGATGTAACAAAGGTTGACAATAAAACTGCAACGTAAAATTTCCTTTTCTTTGTTATGAATGGTTGACAGCGCTATGGGGCATATTTCAAGTCAATCCTTAAAGACAGTAGATTTAGATCTTAATTTCACGCCTGTGCACATCTATTGTAGAATTCTCTCACAGTGCTATAGCCCTAGCTTTGCAAGGAATGCTTTAGTAAATGATTATATCCTCTAATTAAATATCAGTTAAGTAAGGCGAGATATCATCAAGGTACCACCAAAAATGCACCAAATACATGGTGTCTTATTATTAGTGCTATGACAAACTGCCTTTAATTACAGCGGATATTTCAACAAAAATGTGTAAGCAAATGGGTGTTGAAGGCAGCCAGAGTAAAGTGTTGTGAACAAAGGGGTGTGTCATCAAACAATCAAGAGAAACTAGGTCAGCAATGTGAAAAGCCAAAACAGCCAGCAGACATTTGTGCTCAGGGGCAATTTGCAACATACGACGTTCCCTTTTCATGGAAGCAATCCGTTGTGTAACTGTGTGAGGAAAATATGAACAAAATGCCAATCTAATTCAAACTGAACCGTTTTGATCCGTCTTCTGATACCCAACAAGCTCACTACAATGCCGAGGTCAAAGGACTGTGGCGGTTGTACTTCCAAATGCAAAATTCAGGTTCCGAGTCGCCAACGCGCATCTAATGAGGCTCAGGTTTGGATTCCACGGCAGTTAAATGCGCGCAGTTTTGTCGCCGTTGTAATCTTCCGGTACTAAGACATCTAGCATGGCGTGCTACTTGCGGAAATACAATGCCCATCCCCCCACATAAGGCAAGCGAGTGAATGGGTTCAGCAAACTACAGTGTGTAGCCTGTTAGCCGCCAGTGTTAACGCTACAAAATTCTCTTAGGAGATATAAATATTAGACGCGTAAATAAAGCTACACTCACAGTAAAATAAAAACGAACCAGAGCAGAATTTAACGTAGCGTTGGCTACGCTGAAACAAATGGAGGGATCTCGGAAGATTTGCAACATTACACTGACATTGTCCACATGTCATGACTCACTACGCTATGTGGAATTATACGGGAAATTCAAAATGGAAACCGGTCTTCATGGTCCCTACTGTTACTTCTGCAAATAGCGAGTTATACACGCAAATAACAGACGTCTCGACTGCGGCAATTTGCCTAATATTATTCATTGTCGTAGGCTACGTAGCGTTTAGCCTACCAGCCAAATGGCAAGTTAGCGATAAAGTGCTTTGAGCGGCCGTACCCATCACCACCACACATGCCAGCCAGGCAAAGGCGGTCTAAATCTGGTTAATGTGATGTGGGTCATGAGCCGCCAGCTAACTAATGTGGTTACGCTGGTTATAGAGCGTTATAGAGCATTTCAAAAACATCGAATATGCTGGTTAGTTCTTTGCTCTAAATAACACCAACCTATCTAAACACCATTTCTACTGAGTATCGTTACCTCGCTACCGTTCTGAACGTGCTAACAAGCTAGTGAGATAGCTAACACTAGCATGCTACGCTAACGACAGTGTTGCCATAATCTCGTACCTACTTGGATAAAACCGTTCAATAGACGATTTCTTCAGCAGCTCGTGTGTGTAAAATCAAACCATGTTATATCTTCATATGATATTTTTCGTTAAATTAATTAAATTACAATTTTAAAGCTAAAGAGCCAGGCGTTAAGAAGCCAGCAACGGCTTCAGACATTCGACACAGTGGAGTGACCCGGCAGGCGAAAATGAGCTGCCTGTAACTACTGTTATTTCAAAGCGGCCAATATGAAGAATAACTCGTGACGACGTTAACATATTCCTTCACATATAACGAAGGGATATAACAGACTATGAGTAGCACATTATACGAGAATATTAGCTCAACCAGAAATCCGCCGAAAGGGGTGTTCCAAAAAGCAGCGAGCGCGACCAGATTGACATACACCTCTATATTGTTAACTAACCTATTTCCCAAATGCAGCAGACAACACCTCGTGGTGAGATGGATCTGTAAGCCGTCCTCCAGAAGAGCTCAACGGCCCCTTGTGGTTGTTTTTGCCTGGTTCGTAAGCAAAACGGGCCTCAAAGATATTCCCTTGGTGAAGCCGACCAGTGAGAAGGAAAAGGAAAAACAGCAGAGGCCTGAGGAAGTTTGTCCCGCAGCCAAGCACCAGTCATAACAACAGCGGTCCTGCCCATCCCCCACCATAGCTCATTTTCGCTTGGTTGGTCACCACTAGCCGTGGATTAATGACACCCCACCCCCTATCCCTTGCTCAGTCATTCAGACTTGGAAAGTCAATAACAAGCTGACATCATCATTGAAATCTGTTTTACACTGATATTTCTTTATCTGGATCTGTACATATAATCACACTCGTTTCCCCAATGTCATACTATGCTCTGCTAACATAGCTACGGCGTGAGATTCAATGGAGAACACGCAGGTGCTGACCTTCAGAGATCAGTATTAGTGAGTTATGTTCAATGTACACAGAATGTAACAAGAGAATCTGCTGACTTTATTGCATATACCCTATTCTACCTGAGATGATGACAAGATGAAAAGGGCGAATTAGTGTTTTAGTAGTACCACAGCAGAGACTGCAGTGCATCCTTTGTTGAAGTGTTTTTCTCACTGCCATGGAAATGTGTATCATCCCTGCAGGGAGCACTGATGCACATGCAACATATTTTCTGTATTTCTCATACGCTGCATGTTTATTCACATATACTGCAGATAAAGGCAGGTCAAAGAGCAAAGTCATAAGTTAGTAATATCAACTTGCACTGAGCCAATGTGTGTTATGTAATATAATAAAGGTAGATGAGATTAGTCTCCTATCAGGTCGTAAAGGAGAATGTGTAAAAGGCTCACACGAGATTTACAGCTCTTTAGCCCCGTTCACACATTCTGTTGCTGAGTGATGCGTTTGGCTGTCGCAGCCACTGTATGCTGCTACCGTCCAGTGATGTTTTTGGTTTTGCCATCTCCAAGTCTGCAACCTATTTCAGCCTCCCACTTGCTTATCACAGTTCATCTGGCCCTTTGTCAACACAGTATCTTTGTAATACAGCTGTTGGACACTTCCCAATCTAATATGTTGGCTGCGCTATATGCACACATATAGATGGGGCATATACAGTACAGGGGTATTTTTATTTATGTTTATTATAGTATATAGTCTTGATGGCACAAACACACATAGCACATTGTTCTCAGTCCTTCAGTGCAACATGTCTGTATTAGCTCAGTCATGGGTGTTTCCCACATTCTGCTCCTCACGTCCTTCTCCTCAAGCCAGGAGAAATAGAAATATGTGTTCCATCTCTCCCACTGTGCGAGGGTGTTTTGGCTGCCAGTGGAGAAATGTGAGGCAAATTCCTCATTTCCAATGCCAGGATTTATACAATGTATGATTCACTCTTGGATGAACATTGTGAATTGATTTACTTCTTTCACAGTGAGTGAAAAGCCTACCAATCTATTTTTATATACACATACATGTACATGAACAATGCACATGTATAAAGCTTATAACAGCTTATAACTTGCTGTTGAGTTTTTCATGGTAGCACCATGACTATAGATGGCAATCTCTGAAATAGATCATGATTATTTCCCTGCATAAACGTGAGAACTCAAATTGAACAGAATTATGATATGTGGGGGAGGGGAAGAAATCTGCAGCAACATAACACAAGGTTGCTAGGGATTTGAGCACACCAGCAACACTGATAAATGTGTCCTGGACCTGTTGTCATTGTGTAATTACTTGGATACAGCCACACAAGTAGCAGCAAGCTTTGTCGACTGCCTTAGCAACAACAGCACTGCCTATTCATGTGTGTGTGGGTGTGTGTATCTGCGGGTGTGTGTACTTGTGTGTTAGGAAGAAAGAAATGAAACAGCCTCAGTTAGAGGAGATTAGAGTCTGATGTAAGGAGAAATCACAGAGGCAATAGCTACAAAAGAAGAGGAAGACATCCACATTTCCTAGTCTTTTTAAATTGTGAAAACCCTAAAATAAGCAATATCATCAGGTGGAGATGATTTGTATTTTCCTTATTTGCCTAAAATTTGCTGATATTCATCACAAAATAAAGGCTCCTGTAGCTCTCATATCCAAAGTACAAAAATATGTACATAGGAAACATATTTTAACCACCTCACAACTGCACAACAACAATAATACTGCAAGGATGCTCAGTGCACTGTGTCTAAGGTACTGGAATGCCATAAAAATATCTCATTTATAATACATCACTGTTGTAAGTTTGTTAGTTTAGCTGACATTACTGTTATAACGTTTATTGGAAACATCATCATTGCTGGTGGTTTGACGGCATTACCTTGTTAGTTTGATGGCGTCATTATCATTTATCTAATTAAGTTTTATAGCTTTGATGCTGTTGTAAGCAACATTGGAACGACAAGTTTTTGGACCGCACATTAGAAAGTACAGTAGAACGTCAAAGGCGGCAGAAGATACATTGCAAAGAGGAAACACACATTTGGAGCACTAAGAGAGATATAGATGAAGTGGAGACATTGATGAGTGATGCTCTAAATGTGAAAAGGGTGAAAGTGTTGATAGAGAAGGATTTTGCACAGGTTCGAAATGGGTTAATCGATTCTAACAATGATGTTGAAAGTCTTCTGTCCAAAGAAGAAAAAATAGAGCAACAGAACTGATTCACACACAAAATGTCCCCTGCCAGAGAATAGACAAGGACAAAGGTGGAACACACAGTTCTGATTGAATGTGTGGCAGCACTGAATGCAAGGCAGCAGCGTGAGTTGGTTTAAATCTATAAAAGCTTTAAACCTACAATAAGCCAGAATCAAGGCTAAAAAAGACAATCTGGGTTGAACTGAGTTAAGGACTGCAAAACAAGGCAAGAACAGAAGCACTTAAAGGCAAAGAAGGATCAGAAAATGGTTGGAGCACAAACCACGATGAAACAAAGCAGACAAGGTGTGAACGAGTAAGAGCAATGTTTTTCTGTTCAATCAAGCAACAGAGACTTTCACACGCAATCCCAAACATCATACTCCCAAGCACCAGTAGTGGTACAACCAGATTTCAATTACAATGTCCAAGCCATGATGTGATGGAAGTGATGCAAAGACAGAATGCAATCACCAAGTAACTAATAAAACAACAGAATCAATCCCAGCTGCCAACCAAGGATACCAAGTTCAGGGGTAGACGCATTGCAATACAAATCCTTCATCAAATCGTTCAAGCATTAAATAGAACAAAAGACGGACAATGATCAAGACAAATTGTATTACAAGGAACCATTTATGGTCGGCAAACCCCAAGAGCTTGTTTGCAGTTGTGTGTCAGGTGGCATATGAGCACACCAGAGCTACACCAGGGCGAAGTGACTGCTACATAAGCTCAATGGGGACCAGCTATTGATCAACAACACATGCATTGACGAAGACTGGCCACAGATCAAGGCTGACGACGGAAGGGCATTAAGTGCTTACACAATGTGTTTGGTTGGTTGTAGCTCGATAAAGGAAGCTGAATTATTAGAGGAGACGGACAACCTTGTGAACACAAGGACGTTGGTGTCCAAACTACCCTTCAAAGTGAAAGAAAGTTTGCATACTGTAGCCTATGAGATTAAAGAGTGAAGAAGCAGAAGAGCGAAGTCCGTCGATTTGGGGAGCCTCATCGACCGCCAAGATGAAATAGTTGTGGATCCATTCTGTGGCAAGACAGCAGCCAACAACAACTGGAAAGAGTACTTGACTAATACGCAACCCTGCATCCTCTCATGATTGTGTGTGGAGCCAATAGCCATGTTGGTAGACGTCCAGTCAAATGTTTTTTCAAGTGAAGGTGCCAGAAGAAGACGCAGATCTAGCTATCTGTGTTTGATTTGTTGGCCCTATGGCAGGCTGAACGAGCCCATAGAAGAATTCACTGGATTTTAACAACATAGCTGCATTTGATAATTTCCCAGACAAAAAGAAGTCAAAAAGCTGTAATGTTAGGTAACATCACTGTTGGTGTTTCGCATCATTGTTATAATAGTTTATTAGATGACATTAGTGTTGGTAGTGGGATCACCTTGTTAGTCTGATGGCATCATTGTCATTTATTAAGTATGCTTCATAGTATTGTAAGCGATACTAAAGGAAACATTTTTTTGACTGCACATTACAAAGAACAGTGGCGCATACACTTGACTTTGTAATTTCGTGTTTTCTGAATAAACAGTTCAAAGGGACATTACCTATTCCCGTCCTGTGCGCATGACAAATGCTGTTTGCCAGGCTTACCCAAGAGGTGACACATCTATGCCGAAGAGGGCAACGACATGCCACTACAGCATCATTAACATGATGCATTACTTTAAGAGGGTGAGCGACAGAAAAGGAGAAAGAGAGAAAGCTAGGGAAGGGACTGCTGCACGGTTTCACTGCCTGCTCAGCAAGAGCTATTTTTAGACTCAGAGAAACAAAGAAGCAGAATCGCCTTTCATCCCCCCTGTAACCACGTTGTTTCACCTCCAAATGTGGCACTCCAAGACTGTCTGCAGTCCTTTGCCGCTATGTTTAGGCCTAAAATAAATACATCCTCGTCTCGATCTGCCCTTGAATCTTTTTTGTGATCCTACCATTTGTCCATGTGTTTTCCTGGTGTCGCACTGTATATAAAGGGAGTGTTATTTTTTTCAGGGCTAAATCTGAGGCCGGGGTATAATTAAATGAAAAAGCACCGGAGCGAAGAGGAAGGAAGCAGCTCTAGAGTTCTGCAGGGGAGAATGTCTGTAATTTCCTCTGCTCACTATGTTAGATTGAGTAGAGCTTGCAGGAAGCCATGGATTGAGGTGGTATGGTTTGTTGCCAAGGGAAAAATTACAGATCAGTAATGGCTGCATACAAGATGGCTTATCAGTTGGGGTCTGCAGGGGAAATCCTCCAGACTGTCTAATTGTTCCTGCGGCAGAAATAGCGTAGAAATTTCACAGAATAAGACAAAGAACAAAGAATAGCCTCTACATATGAAATTTGCTGGAAATAAAACAAAGATCATTTCCAGTGTAGATCCATTTCACAGAGGTCAAGCATCCGTGTCTGAACCATTTTTATGCTACAAGAAAATAATTAAACTATAGAAAAATCAACAGTAATGCATCACTGGAAATTAATGACACATATATGAATCGATCTTCCGCACTGAACCATTGTGGTTAAGAAACTAGATATATAAAAAGCTTCAATTCTTCTATAACAGTGCATCTTTCAAAAACATTAATTGAGAATTTGAGCTTGTGGAACACCCACTAATAAACAATGACTTCCAAAACCAAAGGACAAATGTATTACTATCATGTTATCCATAACTAGTCAGTGTCAGGATTCTCTTCGTCATCCACTAATAGGTTTTTTTTTATGGGACGTAAATAGAATCGGCATCCTATCAAAACATCAAAAGAGGTCCATGTTCCACGTGTGCTGTTGCTGGCAGTATTGCATTTAACATTTGTCTGCAGTTTCTAAGGTTGCAGGGACACCTTGTGGCAAAAGGTAACATTTTTCTTTCTTGTTGGTATTGTTTGATATCATTACATATTCCATAACACACCGTAGGTTTGTATTGTGGAAAACATGTGCCACTCAAGCTGCTCCCTGGATTCCTCTGTGCACGTGCAACAGTGCCTGCAACAAACATAGCAGCGGGCCAACTTTGAAGCCGGTCAGAGTGAGTTATTTGGAGGGACAGTTGAGATTCATTGTGCAACTCATTTTAAACATGACGGCATTGTACAGGGAACTCATATTACTTACACAGGTATGAGAGGCATTCTGTTCACTTGGGGTAAGACTTTAAATAAAGGGAAGCCGGCTGCTGTCCCTGGGAGCCCAGAACATGTTGAAGAGCCACTGCTGACAAAGTTTGGATTATCAATACAATCTTCCAACAAGAGGTAGGACATCACAGATTAGGTATATTACCACCGCTACTTTTACTCAGCTCACATTAGTCACAGAACTGAGCTTTACTCTAATTGGGGAGAGACGGTTAACACAGATATCACAGTGTGAAGTGAAAAATGATACAGCATGCATAAGAGCTTATACAGATTACAACACGCCGGTTTATGGCTGGGAGTACCAATAATATAAAATCTTAAGTAGTCACACACAGTAGTTATGAATGATAAAGGTCAGGTTAAGTTACAGCACGTGTTGTAGCTATATAAAATGATTTTAAAGTGTCATTGGATACTGCCTCTTTGTAGAGTTGTACTGAAGAATCTTAATTGGACACCTCTCCCTATATTCATAAGAACATGCTGTCATGCACTACTCTATTTGAGGAACACCAGGGTCGTAAACAACAAAGCAACCTGTGTAATTCAATTATGAATGGGTGACTGGATTTTGACACTGCATTGTGTCAAATTTTATGAACAGCATATACAATAGTATGAACAGCATGTACAATAATATGAACAGCATGTACAATATGCTCATGACGTGTAGTTTGTAATGCCACACTGTTAACACTGCCCAGTTGCCTATTTGTGCACCTCAGGTAAGTGTTTACTATTTTGTTACACCTCTGCAGGGTGCTGTGTAGATCTATCTTTTTAAAGGCACAAAACATCACGACACCTGACAGTGGAGCAATAATCACTGGAAGGACAAGTCAAAAAATACATCCTGAGACATTCTTTGTCTAGGAGCAAGCTGATAGTCAAGCTTTGCAAAACCACAGTGTCGGGGTGTGAATGAAATGTTCAAGCAACAGCGTTAGCACGGGATATCAGAGCTGGCACGTACTAAAACCAAACATGACAGGATCAAAGCTGAGCTCTCGGGCATGAAACTGAAAATGCCAGCCTTCCAGCAACCACATCTCTTTGTCGCTGCTGTCTATTTTACACATGCTTTCAATTGGCTTTTCCCATTTACATGCATTTTGAAATTAAGGAGTCAAAGGAAGTTCCAGAGGGTTGTAGAATCTACACCTGCCTCACAGTGGTATGACGTTGGCACATGGTATTTTGGTTTATCACTCATTCACAACTGCTTTCAAACAGTCTCACAAGATTGCTGAGAGGCAGCTGTAAGAAATATGAACCAAGGACACACCCATAAAGAATTTACAGTGAAGTCGGCCTATCCTCTCTGCCTCCAGCTGGGATATGTAGTGCATTAAAGAGATAATGGGAAAATCGGAACAATACATTCCTGCTGCAGCAAGCAGTTTCACACAGCGCTGGGCGTCGAAGCATCTCCTCACTGCCTCACACACACACATACACACACACACACACACACACACACACACACACACACACACACACACACACACACACACACAGACTTTCTCCCCCCAGTGCTTCATGTGATGACACCGCACACTCAGCAGCTTTTCAATAAGCAGTGATATGGAAAAGGACACAAATGTATTCAAAAACAATCTTTCAAGTTTGCCATTAGAATATCATACTCATCCCTCTTGCTTTCAGAGATCATTATCACACTTAAACTGTCAAATGCCATTTCTCTCATTTGAATTTCAGTTGTGATAGCTACATGTTTTCAGACCTTCAGCTATTGCATGGACCTTATTGAAATGAATATGACTACTTGATATTCTCGAACTTTTGCATAGAGAAAATTAAGACTCCAAAAAAAAAAATCTCCAATGTGGAAAATCTATTTGTTTTTACACTTTCTTAACAAACGCTTGATCCATTTCATTTGGACCTAACAGCCCTGCAAGGTCAGGCAGATTGCCTATATGAGACTCCATATATCATTAAATGGAATGCCACTGCCCATTCCTTATAAGTTATTATGCAGGAAGTCACCTGTCACCACAAGTCCAGCCTCCACAGAACACGGAGAACAGCTCCCAACAAATTTACAGCTCTCAAAAGACTTTACAAGCCTTGCTTGACTAGAGTTGGTACAAGGAGTAAAGCAGTCATTCTGAAGTGTGTGTCCATCTTTAGCTGAAATCAATACAGTTATGTGTGGAACTTGAGGCACTCGAGAGGCAATGGTAGCATGTTCTTACGGAGGAGGAAAGCTGGAAAGTTATGATAATACACAGCATAACATTAAAGTAAGTGTGTGTCTTTGTTGTGGGTATGCATGCCAGTTCGTAAGTAATTTTATTCCTATGTCTACATTTAGGCTTTGTTTCAGATTCTTTTCAAATTGTTTGTATCACATTGAAGTTTACTCCCAGCAACATTTCCCCTACGCAGCTGGGAATGTAATACAATGAGGAAATTACTCATCTAAAAAGAACTTCTTGGCTTGTTTTCTATCGATTCTGCTCCCAGCACTCAGTGGAAGTTGTTCTCCCCCGCATGTATGAAACAGCCTGCCTATTCTGCTTATGTGTTAGTAGAATGAAAGCAGTATGAAACGGAAATGGATTCAGCATTTAAATCCATTCTATACTGATTTCCCATTTACATCCAAGGGGGAGTAATTCATATTGTTTCACTAAATTGTATTTTGAAATCAGTTTTGACTCACTCTTGGTTTCTAACAAATGTATTGACCTCATGGCTTTGATATTAGGAAATCAACACATAAGACTAACAACGTCGCTATGCGAATGAATTTATTCCAAATGATGCTGAAATAAAGGCCTAGCAATCTCGAGAGTGGGTTTGCATCGACCCTCACCTTAACATTAACCTCTGGGCGACCTAGAACTAATAACTCATCATGTCTTAGTTGCCTGTTCGTTTGCTTATAAATCAAGTTTAATGTTATTTAGGTTGACAAATCTGTAAAAGACTAAATGCTGAGTTCTCTCCAAATGATAGGACCAGCATAGAGAGGAAACACAAGCAAGGTGTTGTTGTTGTGCCAGGAGAGGAGCCAATGACTTTGTGTTGACAGCAGAAGTGTTCACGATACAGGCGGTAGGTTTTTTTCAGCATTTCATCAGCATTAACACCTTTCATCTGCGGCAATCCATCGTCTTGTTTACCTTCACTAGCGTTTCTTTGTGTTCAAAATGCGATGTTTACCTGGTGGCTGTGACCACAGGGTCCACTGTATCATGGGAGTTTTTTGTACCAACGCTTTGTATTCTGAGCTTGGTTATCTGGTAATGAGGAACGGCTGTTTACAGTGAGGAGAGAAACTTGCTCTTCTTTTTCTACAAAACTGCATAAAAGGGTAGTGGCTTTGGCAGCAAAGATGCACCAAAGGTAGAGTATCAGTTGTGGCTCCTTTACTGAAAACTGAGTAAGATTGATTTGCAAATTGTGACTTGAGTTTTTCGTTATGTTTATGAGCTTGGTGGTAAAAGTGAATTTGAATATCAATACATCTTTCGTTAATTTGTCTTTCTGATGCTTGAGGAGAGCTGAACATAAATGTGGTTGAATCTTCCTAGGTCTTTTCAACAATCTTTCCGCTCGGCTTCAGTAAGCAAAAAAGGACGAGGATCATCAGGAAAGATGTTCTTTGTGGCAGGGGCCAAAAATGCAGCAGGACATGGAAGGGGAAATGAAAGGAGGTAACAAGTTCATACCATTTCCTAAAACACATATTAGGGATCTCACTCGCACTCTTTCACTGATCACACACTTGGATTTCCACATCATATCTAGATTTGCCCTGACTCTCACTTCTGCTCTCTTTCAGCAGGTCAATCTACCAGAAGTTTCGGGAGGTAGATATATTGGACAAAAAGAAGACAGTGACAGCTCAGAAGGCTGGTGAAGATCGAGCCATTCTTCTCGGTCTTGGAATGATCCTTTCTTCAGTCATGATGTATTTTGTCCTGGGAATCACCATCCTGCGCTCCTATGCAGACAGGTAACACCTGCAGTGGTAAATGTCTTTTACCTTCCTTGTAAAAGACTTTACTTTGATGTTCCTGTCAGAAACATGTTTTATTCATGGCATGTGCTTATTGAAAAACTGCTTGAGTGCTCCATCCACCTGCAATTGCAGTAATGCTTTACAAAACTATATACTTAAGAGTACTTAAGAGCAAATTATACCACAAGCTGTGTTGATTTCATAGTGGCAGTACTCAACATGCATTAAACTGGATCTTCGTTTAAATGTTGAAACAGTGTGTGGACAGAGGAGGGTGTGTGTGTTGTTCTCAACTCTACGGTCACAGCAGACATGAACTGTTCCTACCACTGTGGGACAGACTGCTGGAGAGTCTCCAAATACCCCTGTCTGCAGGTCTACGTCAGTGTCAATAACACCGGCCGTGTCAGCCGTTTATCTCACAATGAAGAGGCGCAGGACAGCAGCTCTGAAGTGAGTGCAGTGCCAGATAAAAAATACTGGAAATTACTGAACTGTTTCAAATGTTGACCCTGACTGTCAAATGTTGGCCTGGTTATACTTTGGGTCCAAAGCAGAACATGAAATATGACTTGGAATGTTGCCTGGTCTATTCCAGTGCCAGATAGATGATACATTATACAAATTTATCATTCACCAAAACAAAAAGTACAATTGACTGATTATCCTTTGGATAACCTAATTTCTCTGTCCTTGCAGTGTTTCTATGTGCCCAGGTGCCAGAAGGACAGCGTGGCCATGCATACCATGATCATGAACATCTCTGAGCGTCTGAAAGTGAATCAGCAGGTCCCCTGTTACTTTGACCCCAGCGAGGAGCAGGACGGTGTCCTCTTGACCCGGCTGTATGGCCACAGTGCCGTCTTCCACTCGCTACTGTGGCCCTCTGGTATGCTCGCAGGGGGTACCCTTATCATTGTGATGGTTAAACTCACACAGTACCTCTCCAGACTGTGCGAAGAGATAGGGAAGATTAAGAGATGAAGTATGGGCAGCAGCTGTAGGAGCCAAGCATGTGGTTTGGTGATGGACATATGACAGTATGTAAACTGTAAAAGGGACCGCGTCCTCCAAATGACCTCACTATGACCTAGAGCAACTTTCCTCTTCGACTGAGATATTTGGAACAGCTGACTTAAAAGCGGCACTGAGGATGTCACTGCTTTTATGATGAACTGAATGTTCCAAGGTGTTAACGGCAGTTTGTGGTTGTAACATGAAACTCTATGACTGACTGTCTGCATGGTTTTAAAATCACAAAACAAATGAAACAATTTAAGGGCATTCATTTATGAGGGCATTTCATTTATGGCACCACTAATTTTAAATATGATGTGTTGTGAACATGTGTCAACCCTAACCCTAACCCTAACCCTAACCCATGAAAATACCAAACTGACAGAGCGAAACACTGCTCTCTTTCCAAAGATGTCTTCCGTGTTTGCAATTGTTACTGCTGTGCTATGTTACAATATGGGTAATTCTCAAAAAAAAATGTTTTGATAAATGATGTGATTATTTTATGAACCAATGAAATAATGAAATTTTACATCCATATTCTAAGTGACCAAATAACATTAAGCTGCTCTATCAAAAATGACTCTTGAAAATGTTGAATTGTTGAGACATTAGAATAAAATGTACGCTTGCGAATAGAAATCTTGTAATTAGTTGTTCCATTATTTGACATGACCTTAAAAAATGTAAACATTTAATCGTTTTAATAACTACTGCAACCTCCTCCTAGTTCATAAAACAATAATTATTGCTATTGTTACATTTGACAATTTTAGATCATGAATAAAATAAAACAGAAGGATATGACATTTGTTCACTACGAATTTATTCCTGGTAGAGTGAAGAGGGCTATTAAATTTAAGCATGTAGATGTTCACTGGAAAACCTCTCCCCTGCAGGGCCGGTTTGAACTCATGACTTCTAGAAGCCTTGATATTGTATTGAATCATTCAGCAGAATGATTTTATTTTTTCATTCCACGTATTCTCTCAGGGCAGCACAACCATGCATTCTGCATATGACTGTGTAGCAAGAACAACTTCATCACTGTGTTCTCACATGCAAGTTAGAGGCATTTCTTGAAGAGGAAACTATCGCTCTGTATGTGATGAATGACGTACATTCTACCAGCTGTTCAAAATGTTTGATTCATATGACCCTCATTATTATACTACCAAGAAATACATCAAACGGTGTGAAATCTATTTGAAGATGGCTGCTGTAGGTTTTCTATATCTATGACGTTTTCAAAAGATTTAATAGTATCATGAACAGCCTTGTATTTCTGTGTTGGTGGCCCAAGCCTCCCGTGACCCTCCTTCCTCCTGCCTTCCACCCTAAGGGACAAACCTACAGCCATGTTAGGCCATGTTTGAATGAAGTAGTGTTGTTACCAAATGTTACCAAATTGAGAACCAATCTCTTGCAATTTGCATCGCAGCTTCTAACTGTCAGTCACGGTTGTTTCCTCTTTGGCATTTTCATTTCATGGTCAGGAAGTGCATCCTTGTGATTGTCCTCCAGAATTGACTCAACTGATAAGTAAACTTTATCATTTCCAGGGAGCACAGCCAAGCACATGTTGATGTCTCTAATATCCTTGTTCAGAGAAGTGTACACCTTGCCTCTGAAAAGGTTCTCTTTGTCTCCATATCCATTCTGGAGGTCAAGGAAGGTCTCAGCAATCAGTCTTCAGATCCTCTCCCCGTGTTTCATTTTGGCACCCCCATAATTTAGAATGGAGGTGAACCCAGTGAACCCCATTAAACCTGTAATTTCCCTGTGTGGGACTAATAAAGGTTTATCTTATATTATCTTAATGACAGTGATGGTTGGGGTTTTCTCTTTGGAATTTGAGATGTTTTTCCACTTCATTTGTGATGTCATTATGGGGGTTACATCCATGTTTATTGTGACCTCGTTTATGATGTCATGTCAAATAAAAAAATAAAGTCACTACTGTGGGACAGATCAATGTACTTCACCATCCTCTATGGTCACATTTGAATAAGATCATGTGTGATAGGATGGTTCCAATCATGTCTCATTACTATAATTTGGAAATGCAAATAAAAACCCATATAAATACGGTAGGCCATGTTTGATTAGATAAGCTATCTAACTGCTATCTTGTGTGTTAACATTAGGTCAACACACACACACAAACACACATTCACAAACTTTCATCCCATGATGGGGGGACACGAGGGTGGCTGTATTCCTGTCAACTGTAACATAATCATGATGTCATTAAGGGGGGTGCTAGGGTGGGTCCATTCATGTCTCCCACTTCTATAATTCCTCTCCAATTATAGTATCATAAATTAAGAAAGATAAGAAAGAGCCTCTTCAACCATCCAATAGCACACAAACAACTAGTGATATCATTTAATAAGGTAGCATGATATCATGAGGAAATCATACAAATCTTGTTGAGGAATGCTGTTATTTATTTTAATATAATCTCATAAAACACGTGTAGTAAGTCATAATTGAAAAAGCGACGAAGGGAATCCCACAATCTGCATTAAATCTGCTCAATGAGTCATGTACAAGATGAATAAAGCACTTGTTATTGTAAGACATGAATGATATTCGGTCTGTGATGTCCCTGTGTAAGAGAGAGGGCGGTCCAACATGATGAGCCTGCTAGCAGCCGTCCAGCGGGCTAGCTGTGCGGAGCTAGTGTGCTATACCAAAGTGTGCAGTTTGTTTTCGCGACGACACGATGAATAACATCATGGAGTATTACAGACACATTCCTCCATCACATGTTGACAACATCGCCGGGAGCTAGGAGCATCTTTTGACCACAGAGCTGGGCTGTCCGGACTCCTTTATATATCTGCCCGGATGGATCACAGCTAACAGCGGTGGTCGAGACCCTCAGAGAGGCTGTGAATGGGATTTCCTCGGCTAGCCGATGCGAACGGTTGTGCTAGCGGACTAGCCTCGCAGCTAACCGGTTAAGCCCTGACAGAGGTAACTTCACATTTGTTATTCTGTCTCTGTTGGAAACGTCTTAATTATGTTACATCACAGTTAGCTACCTGAACACTCGTATGGAAATGACTCCGACGATTCTCCCCTTTTTAGTAAATTCAACAATGTGTTTTCATATTGCAAATGACATTGATTTGCTTAGTGAAGTCGGCTAGCCAGGTTAGCCAGCAGCGGCGCTGCATTAAGTATACGGGGTGACTGGCTAGTGCGTTAGCTGCTACATATGCTAAGGGCGATGCTAGTTAGCTAACGTTAGCGAACAAGTTTGTTTACATTATTGAGTTATTTCATTCGACAACATATACAAGATCCCGATCATTATTGTTCAGTATTCGTTAACATTATCAGTTAGTATAAGATGAATTTATTCAAGTATGAGCTTCTAAAATGTGCCATCTATGATGACAATTAAGTTATGTTAACATTCAGAGTTGTTTTCTTGGAACCACCGTAATAACGCCTTCACATAGATAGTAAATGTACTATATACTTACTAATGATTAAGATTTTAATTTGTTTAAAGCACTCGTCTTAAATAATTCAAATCAACTTTATGTATCATATAACAAGGTGTTTGTATACATTCATTGGCATGTAGTGGCGCTGCATAGTCCCCTAATTGAATTAACCTTATTTTAATTACGCCAGATAAAATACTTAACATCCCAGGTTTTGAAGGAATGCTGTCAGGAGTGTAATGTCAATAGATTTTCCTTCCATCACATTTGATCTCTACTATCAATTAAATTAAATATTAATCACTGGTGTTTCCTTATTCTAAACAGGTCAGTGGTTCTTATATATCATACTCTGTCTCTCTCTATCGCTCTCTCTCTCTCTCTCTCTATCGCTCGCTCTCTCTCTCTCTCTCAGTTGGTGGACATTAGTAATCTTGTAATTACCAGACGTCAAAAAGAGCAGAGCTGCTGGCACCACCATGCCTCCTCGGCCCTCCTCAGGAGAACTATGGGGGATGCACTTGATGCCCCCCAGCATTCTTGTGGACTGCCTTCTGCCAAATGGCATGATTCTCACATTGGAGTGCCTCAGAGAGGCCACGCTGATCACAGTCAAGCACGAGCTGTTCAAGGAGGCCAGGAAGTACCCTCTTTACCATCTGCTGCAGGAGGAGAGCTCCTACATCTTTGTTAGCGTCAACCAGGAGGCAGAGAGGGAGGAGTTTTATGATGAGACCAGGAGGCTGTGCGACCTTAGGCTCTTCCAGGCTTTCCTCAAAGTCATTGAGCCAGTGGGCAACAGAGAGGAGAAAATTCTCAACAGAGAAATTGGTACAGTTCTTTAATCAGTTTACTTCACAAAGCCTATACTATATCAAGAGTAATGTCATTATCCAGATGACCCAATGTTCTGTGTTATTGTATTGCATTCTGTAATTGCTGTTTTTCTAATGATGTTAACGGGCATCATTCCACATGGCTAATTTTACTTGTACTCTTGGTTTTGTAGGTTTTGCTATCGGGATGCCTATATGCGAGTTTGATTTGGTGAAAGATCCAGAAGTTCAGGACTTCAGAAGGAACATTTTGAACGTTTGTAAAGAGGCGGTGGACCTTAGAGACAGTAATGGACCTCATAGTAGAGCCCTGTATGTCTATCCTCCCAATGTAGAATCTTCTGTAGAACTTCCCAGGCACATCTATAACAAGCTAGATAAAGGTAAGATGTTTGACTTTTGAGTTAGTTTAGTTTTAGATGGCAAATATTCTCTGTGGAAATTCCCCTGAATATAGAATAAAAAGTAATAATCTTTTATGTTGGCGCACCATCTACGACACACTATTAAATAGTTGATGGATTTAATCTTCTTTTATCTTTCCATTAGGCCAAATAATTGTGGTCATATGGGTGATTGTGTCACCCAGCAATGACAAACAGAAGTATACCCTGAAGATCAACCACGATTATGTGCCAGAGCAGGTGATCGCTGAAGCCATCAGGAAGAAAACGCGAAGCATGCTGCTCTCCCATGAGCAGTTGAAAATGTGCGTTCAGGAGTACCAGGGCAAGTACATCCTCAAAGTCTGCGGATGTGACGAATACTTACTGGAGAAGTACCCGCTGAGTCAGTATAAGGTAATTTAATCTAATCTTGATCTAGCTGCAGCTGGTGCTGTCGTACTTGAGAGGCGGAGATCCACTTCATATTGAATCGGCATTTATTCCAAAGAGGGATGACATTTATGACATGAAATACAACTTATGAGAAAATATGATGCCTGTAAAATGTGCTGATTCAAGAATAGACTATAAACATCATGGCATATAACCACAAAGTGCTGGAGACTTCAAGTTGTAGCTGACATGTAATTGTGAAATCCACTAAGTTACATGGAGATAACATAGAAACCGCACGAGCCGTCACCGCTCATACCACTTTGTCTGTCCTCCACAGTACGTGCGCAGCTGCATCATGCTGGGCCGCATGCCCAACTTGATGCTAATGGCGAAGGACAGCCTGTATTCCCAGCTGCCTATGGACAATTTCGCCATGCCGTCATATGCAAGGCGAATATCCACAGCAACGCCGTATATGAACGGGGAAACGGCCACCAAACCTCTATGGACAATTAATGGAACGCTGAGGATTAGGATACTATGCGCCACCTATGTCAACGTCAACATCAGAGACATTGACAAGGTATAAATACTCTGCTTATAGTCCTGCCTGCTGTGGTTTGTTTCCATATAGAGTCTCTGCATTTCACATTGCTATTGTCTATAGTGACCAAAATATATTCTGACTGTAATCTCACTTTTAAGGGGGATTGCTCCTCTCCTGCTGCTGGGCCATGTTGAAAGACTGAAATGTATCAATCATAAATGGACTACTCATGCGACAGATTATTTAAAAACAATCTATTGTCCTTGTGGCTATTCTAGATATACGTCAGGACAGGGATATACCACGGTGGGGAGCAGCTGTGTGACAATGTCAACACCCAGCGTGTGCCTTGTTCGAATCCCAGGTAATAACACAGCGGAACACAGCGTTTCTCCGTTTTTTTTCTCTCGCTTCTGCTAGATTTGTGGCGATAATGGGGGGTTTGATTCCTGTAACGTTTCCCTCCTCCGTTCATCCCAGGTGGAATGAGTGGCTGAACTATGACATGTACATTCCAGACATCCCCCGTGCCGCACGACTCTGCCTCTCCATCTGCTCTGTGAAAGGCAGGAAGGGAGCTAAAGAGGTGAGCACACCGATCTCTCTGCTAACACTAATGGAATGTATTGTCGTGGCTGTTCAGTATTACGAACACGAAGTCGTATCGGATGATTCTAAAGGGTTAAGTCAGATAGTATCGGTAATCAACAACTTCCCGCCACAATGTAGACTCTTCACCACCTGTTTCATAGCCTGGAGCTGTTGCTTTTCTAATCATTTTCATATGCATCATGTTTCTGGTATTTCCCTGTAGGAGCACTGTCCTCTAGCCTGGGGCAACATCAACCTGTTTGACTACACCCACACACTAGTGGCTGGGAAGATGGCTTTAAACTTGTGGCCTGTGCCACATGGCCTGGAAGACCTGCTCAACCCTATTGGTGTCACAGGCTCCAACCCCAACAAGGTGAAACATTATGTTTTTCTGGCTCGTTTTGTTGTTCATAATGCCAAACATTCATGCACAAGGAAATACAAATAAAGATAAAAAGCAAAGCACATTTGTCTTCGTGATATGGACAAGATTCAGCCGTCGCACTTGCTTCTGTTGTAATGAAGCAGCTAGAAAACTCAACATCTCTGTCTTTGTCAATTTTCAAACGCTGTGACTTACCTTTTGCCCCTCACTGCTCTGTAAACACACAGGAAACCCCTTGTCTGGAGCTGGAGTTTGACCATTTCAGTTGCCCTGTCAAGTTCCCTGATATGAGCACCATTGAGGACCATGCAAATTGGAACATATCCAGAGAACTTGGCTTTAATTACTGCCACACCGGTCTGGTAAGATAGCAAACACTTGTGCGCTGCGCTGTTTTTATGTCACGCGTATTGTGGAATTTGATTTTCTTTCTGAGCTGCTGCTTTGTTCTCTCACGCCGCAGGCAATTACTCAGTATCCTCCTCTCAGTCACCCTTCAGGCTCACGCTTGTGTACACCCCATGGGGGTAATTTAGCAGTCTGACTCGTAAAACGGCAAACATGACTCCTATATTGTTCAGTTAATGTTAATACTGTGCGTTATGTGTGTTTTATGGTGTAATAGAGTAACCGATTGGCCCGTGACAACCCCCTGACAGACAGTGACAATGAGCAGCTACGGCAGGTCTGTAACAGAGACCCGCTGTCTGAAATCACTGAGCAGGAGAAGGACTTCTTATGGAGGCACAGGTAAATTTGTGTGTGTGTGTGTGTGTGTGTGTGTGTGTGTGTGTGTGTGTGTATGTATATGAGGGGTCTGTGGAAACTATTGCATTTCACCACAAATGGAGAGGATCGTTGTAATAAACTTCATCTTTACCCCCCAAACTCTTTCAGACATTACTGTGTCACCATACCAGATATTCTTCCCAAGATCCTCCTGGCTGTGAAATGGAACTCCAGAGATGAGGTTGCACAGGTAGGCCCGGCTCGGGTTTCCGCTGCTGACTCATCCTTGTTTTGAAGGGCATCACATGGCAAAATATATATATATCCGCCTAGACCAGCTGTTTTTACGGATGGACTCGGCTGATTTCTTTACTCAGATAGCACAGATGACACGCCTTTCCCAGGGACTTTCTACTGTTGTTTCAAATTTGCAAAGAAAGAAAGTGTGTCACGCTCTGCTGTTTCCGTCGCAGATGTATTGCCTTCTGAAGGACTGGCCAGCCATTAAGCCAGAACAAGCCATGGAGTTGCTGGATTGCAACTTTCCCGATCCTATGATCAGAGACTTTGCTGTGAAGTGCCTTGAGAAATACCTAACTGATGACAAACTCTCCCAGTACCTCATTCAACTGGTTCAGGTGTGGCGGCGTCTTCATTTGGCTGTGCTGTAAATACACATGACAACACTGTGGGTGCTTGTGTTGACTGTCTAAGCTTGATGTAGCAGTGTTGAGACAAATACTAATGTTTTTGTGGTATTTCTTTATTTCCTTTTGCTGTCCTAGGTTCTAAAGTATGAGCAGTATCTTGACAATCCACTTGCACGCTTCCTGCTGAAAAAGGCATTAACCAATCAGAGGATAGGACACTTCTTCTTCTGGCATTTAAAGTGAGTCCTTTTCAAAGGTCTCCTTCGGGACAGTTGGAAGTTGCGTGTGTGTGCGACTTGAAAGGTTAAACAATTATTTCAATGTCGCTTGACTGTCTGCTCTCACGAGACGTTGAATTTTAAACACCTCTGTGAGATCTTATACACACATACAATAAGCCTACAAAGACCATGTTTCCATTTTTTTTTTTTTTGGTTTCAAGGTCAGAGATGCACAACAAGACAGTGAGCGCGCGGTTCGGCCTGCTGCTGGAGTCGTACTGCCGGGCCTGTGGCATGTATCTGAAGCACCTGAGCAGACAGGTGGAGGCCATGGAGAAACTCATCAATCTCACCGACCTCCTCAAACAGGAGAAGAAGGATGAGGCGCAGAAGGTAATTTGACTCGCAGCAGCTGGTATTTGTGATGCACTGAGCATTTCATATTGTAATTAATGCTGTTAATTTGGTTATTGTGGTTTGTGAGATGTATAGACATTATAAGTTGCCGTAGCAGCTCTGTAACGTCTTCCTGAGGGCGGCTTCATCAATTACCCCAAACGTGACATTGTTCTCTTAAGTACGTATTCAGTTTTGGCTGTGAAACTTGAAGTGCAATAGATCGTTGATATTTAAACGCCTCTGCTACTTCAACAGGCCGATCCTGTATTAGGACAGGTGAAAGGAAATAGCAGACATTACAATGACTCTAAATGAACCGCTCCATACTCAAACAGCCACACAGTAGTTTCAATCAGAGTAGGAGCAATAAAACACAATGATCCATGCATTTGATGGCTACAGCTGTGAAATTCTAATAATTTGCCGATTTGGTTTAAAATTCCATCTGTTTGATAATGCCAAGAGCTGTTGGCCTCCACCATGGCCACCAGGGGGCGCTTCATGTCACATCAAAACTCCCTGACGCAGGATCCCTCCGCTGTGAAAGTTTTGTTGACGCAAACAGACTACACTTGTATTTACTGGCTGTGTGTCATGAACTGTTCTGTTTGCCTGCTTCTAACTAAGGTTCAAATGAAGTTCTTGGTGGAGCAGATGAGGAGACCTGACTACATGGACGCACTGCAAAGCTTCACCTCTCCGCTGAACCCAGCACATCAGCTTGGAAACCTCCGGTACATCAACTTTAAGTCTTATCTAACTTTGACTCGTACTCATCCCAAATTAAACTTGTGTTTACTGAAAATATTCTCATTGTATGCAGTGAAACCTGCCATACTTTACATGTGGATAACACTTGTTTAAGGGAAAGACTGCATCTCCTGCTCTTAGAACACAGTGTCTTGAGTCAGTCCACAAAATAAAATGGAATGAAATAATACATTATATATTTATTATAATATATTCTGTGTATTGTTTGGAGTCTGAACTCGTGTGGAGAACTACAGAGAAATTACCATTTCTTTCTTCTCTCCTTCCTGGTGCTGTTGTTTGTGACAGCCTGGAGGAGTGCAGGATGATGTCATCAGCCAAGCGACCTCTGTGGCTTAATTGGGAGAACCCAGATATGATGTCTGAGCTGCTTTTTCAGAACAATGAAATCATCTTCAAAAATGGAGATGGTGAGCTCTCTCTCTCTCTCTCTCTCTCTCTCTCTCTCTCTCTCTCTCTCTCTCTCTCTCTCTCTCTCTCTCTCTCTCTCTCTCTCTCTCTCTCTCTCTCTCTCTCTCTCTCTCTCTCTCTCTCTCTCTCTCTCTCTCTCTGCCTGCATCTTGTTAGGTTTGCTGTCTGTTTATCCTTGCGTGCGCCTCAACACAAACACACACCAGCACACAGATTTGAATATTCTCTTGCTGAGCATGCAGCATAATTCAATCTGAGCAACCCTGTAGGGCAGTCATGGTACAGAAACACAACCCCATCTTTGCTCTTTACACTCTGTTCAGCCTATAACAAGTTATTTGCAGCACACTGTACCACAGCTGTTGGGGTGTTTTGCTGCACCGTCTGTGATTGAACCGACTTTGACAGCTCTGCTCCATAATGCATCATGAGCCTGATCAAAGAGCAGCTAAGCAGCTAATATTCACCTCGCTGTCATCCTCTCTCCCATCTCCCCAGATTTGAGGCAGGACATGCTGACACTGCAGATCATTAGGATAATGGAGAACATCTGGCAGAACCAAGGCCTTGATCTGAGGTAGGAGTCCTGCTTAACATGACAATAAAGACGCAGGTACACATTAACAAGTGTGGAATACCCCTCACGTGCTTCGCTCCATGCATGAATGTTGATTAGCGGCAGTCCCGCCTGGACAACGCAGATCATTCCATATGAGCTATTAATGCAGCCATTACATCACTATCGGCTGACTGGTGCAGTTAAATGAGATGGAGCCCATAGGATTCAACTACACAGTGTAGAAATATGTAAAGTATTTGTTGAAATCAGCACATAATGTGTGCTAGGGGTTGTACTGTTGTGGCAGACCTCCTCGTTAACATTTGATGAAAGGTTAGTTGTTGTTTAAGTTTGTTTAAGTTTTACTGTTTAGTATTTATTGCAGTCTGAGTCTCTGAGCTTTGTCCTCATCTCCGTCCATTTTTCGTCCTTCCGCCGCAGGATGCTGCCGTACGGATGCCTGTCGATCGGCGACTGCGTGGGTTTGATCGAGGTGGTGAGGAACTCTCACACCATCATGCAGATCCAGTGCAAAGGCGGCCTAAAGGGGGCGCTGCAGTTCAACAGCCACACATTGCACCAGTGGCTCAAGGATAAGAACAAGGGAGAGATGTGAGTGTCACAAACAGTGATGGATTGAAAGATGTTTCACTTGGCTGCTTTACTTTGTGTTAGCAGAAGTTACAGATGTGCTGTCTTGGGTTTTCAGACTCTTGCTTTCTTTTATAATCATCATTTGTAGGGAATGATCACAGCTGAAATACTGCTGCCTCTTGATTGCCTTGTGGGTTTTATTCAGTGTGTAACATTTCTCTTTCCATGTGTTTATTATTCATTTCAGTTGTCATTAAAGTGGAGTACAAGGACCACTTTAGTTTCTGCCTGAACCATATTGTGACAATTACTGAACCCTGTCTAAAGTATTTTCCGTGTCCTTTGCTTCGTAGGTACGATCAGGCCATAGACCTGTTTACAAGGTCGTGTGCGGGCTACTGTGTAGCCACGTTTATCCTGGGCATAGGGGACAGACACAACAGCAACATTATGGTCAAAGATGATGGACAGGTAAAGATGATGGCCCTGTTTTTTGTATCCGTATGCTTTTTGTTTGTGTTGTTTATAAAGTAATTTGTTTCCCTTATTTCTTTTACAGCTCTTCCACATAGATTTTGGCCATTTCCTCGACCACAAAAAGAAGAAGTTTGGGTACAAGAGAGAACGTGTTCCCTTTGTGCTCACACAGGATTTCCTGATTGTTATAAGCAAAGGAACACAGGAGTGCACGAAAACAAGAGAGTTTGAAAGGTATGAAGGGGTAGAATATTTGTGATGAGAGGGAAAAAGTACTGCTGATTTTTACTCTCAGACCAAATTAAAGTTCAGCGTTCAGAGACAGGATGGATGGATTTTATTTCCAGCCTTCCCTTCGCAGTGAATTTGTGAGATGTCCAGCTCACCCTTTTTAAAAATAGATTTTCTGTCAATGCCGCTCTCTCTTCAGGTTCCAGGAGATGTGCTACAAAGCCTACCTGGCGATCCGGCAGCACGCCAACCTCTTCATCAACCTCTTCTCCATGATGCTGGGCTCCGGGATGCCCGAGCTGCAGTCCTTCGACGACATCGCTTACATCCGAAAGACCCTGGCGCTGGACAAGACGGAGCAGGAGGCCCTCGACTACTTCATGAAGCAGATGAACGACGCCCACCACGGCGGCTGGACCACCAAGATGGACTGGATCTTCCACACAATCCGACAGCACGCCATGAACTGAGAGGACGACCGAGCGGACGCACAATGACTGGCACCAGCAGGACAAGAACCCAAACGGCGGCGAGCTCACAAGTTGTGGTCCAGTTGTGTTTTTTCTTTCTGCCATTGTGCGCCTGTGAAACATTACCTGCCAGCACAGACATCATATAAACTGGTGCTAAGAACGGCCTATATCAGGGACAAACATGACTAAACACTCCTGATTGGGCAGGAGTCTGAGAATCTCACTGCACTATGAACGCACCATGGCAGAGAGGAGCTGTTATATTTGTCTTCTTCATAGGAACTACCCAAGTACAATGGACCTTGATAACATTGGCCTTCTCCGTGTGAACAAACATTGGGGCGAATTTTAAATATCCTATTACTTTTTAAGCGCATCGACACCCTTCAGCATTAAGAAACTCAACGTCATCACAGAGTGGTGTATCATAAAGCTTTGCCTGCTTTCTCTCTCATCATGAACTGACAGATCGTTACTACATTATTTCCACGACCGGATGAAGACGGGAGAGAGCGCCAGCCCTGGGATTCCTCAGCTCTGGACAAAAATGGAAAAGACATTGTCCAGTTTGGCGCCCGTAGATTCCCAATGACCCTCCGCCCCCCCCCCCCCTTCAGATTACAATCACGGAACCCTTTGGTTTAGGACTGACAGAGGATGTCTGTAGTTGAAAACACTTAAACTAGCATTTAACACTTTTTGGAGTAAGGTTTACTTCAGCTCAAACAATGACGTCATGCTTATTAATGTCCTCCGTTTAGAGAATTTGACATTTTTGTACAGTGATATATCCATAGACTTGTATGCATACTGTGCACATATTCCTTTTTTTTTTCAGTCTCTCTTTTCTACTGAGCCAAAGTACTAGATATGTAACCCAACTACTAGGCAGTCTTATTGAAAAAAAACACAAAAAACACAAAACAAAAGTCACTACTATTCCAGTCTCATGTGTACAACATAGCACTGATCTCTGCAGTATTTGTGTTTTGTTTTGTTCTGTCTATCAGTATTATTCTGTCAGATGTTGAGGTATAAGTGTGTGTGTGTGTGTGTGTGATCCGCCACGGGGAGGACAGAGGCGAGAGGCTTTGTAACACGTCACGAACCGGTCTTTGTTATTCAGTCGGTGTGTGTATATGTGTGTTAATGCGAGGAAAAAGGGACGCGTGTTGTTGTTGTTTCTCATTGTGTGTTGCGCTGTTACACTATGCAAGTTGCGATCTTCTTTACACGTACTGGACACTGCGAAGAATGATGTCGGTGTAAAGTAGAGACAGCAAGGTTTTTACAGGCAGTACACGGAAGTGGAAAACGCGCATTTCTTAACTGTAACAGCATCGTCTGCTTCTTCCCATCCACTGATTCTTCCCCCCTGCCTTTTGCCTCTTCTCACTCGGTTTAAACCTTTAGCCTTTACATTTGATTTGTGCAACATCCATCTGAAAAAAAGTTTGATTTGCTGAGTTTGATGCCTCCGTAACTCTAGATTACACGTTGTGTAATATGTCATTTTTTTTAAACTACACCCTTATTTGCCATACCGTCCCAGATTATGACAAATATAGGGGGAAAACAAAAGAAAAGTACCTGAAGTTAATATGTTTTGTTTACCTTCTAAGTGACTTCTTCCCTCCTCTTTCCTGTGATTGTCGCCCTTATGTGTGGAGGAATAGTCTATGCATGATTACGCGCTGCATAGATGCATATGTAAGTGGTCAAGTAAGTGTTCCAGCTTTACCAAATGACACACACACACACACATACACACATACACACACTCACAGGGTGATTTCCTGGGCACTCAAAAGTCTCATCTCAGAGTCCATTTCATTGTTCTTTTCCTCATACGTGGGTAAAGACTTGGGCGTGCTCAGGATAGCGATCCTGCCCCAAATGTTTGTGCTTCTGTACAGGATACAGACCAGTGGGCCGGTCCCATTCAGACTAAGAGACCCCATACCTATAACTGTATACTCTATGGACAAACTACCATAATGTAGAGTTCCCCCCCCCCCCCCCTTTGTACCCTGTTCTGGTTCTAATTTTCTTTTCTGTTTCTCACACTGCATTATGCATGAGGTCCTTGATTATCTACTTTTTTGTTTGACCTGATGTTGTTTACTTGAATTTCATGTATAAAAAATGACCTTGTTACTTGTGTGAGGTACAACAGTGTCACAATGAAGGTAACAGATACTGATACCGCGACTACATGTGCAAATGCTCTCCTTGAATAACTACAGAGGTAATATATTTTTGTATTTTAAAATGTAAGCATACACGTATATGTAACTGCTAACCAAAAAGGAGGAACCATGCATAACGTGCACCATCCCCATGTAATGCCCAGTAGACAGCTTCCAGTTGTTGAATTGATATGAATGACAAAGCAGAGGATGAAGGACAAGGACTTGATGCTGTTGTCTCCACACAGAGTGAAGCTCTCTTTGCCCCGAAGCGGACGTCTGTAAGCACAATAATGAGAAAGAAGCTACCCTGCATGTTTTTAAAAGAACCAGATTCATATGTTGGTTATTGATCCATCTGTATATATCATCTCTTCCAATGCTCATTTCAGTCATCCTCATATGACCATGTTTGATAAGGAACTGTATGCATTCATTTATTGTACTGTTTATTAAACATTTCTCTCTGGAATATTCATCCTGAAGTAGTTTTATTGCTTAACGCTTGTTTAAAAAGTGAATGTAATCTACGAAGCACTTTGCTATGGTTATGTGTGGGCCTGAGTTCCATTTAAAGGATTTCAGTATTTGCTGTGTTTCTTCGGAATGAGTATTCCAATATTTGTCCACCAAAACTAATTCATAACCAATAAGGCACAGGCACTGCAGAATGCTGTGGTGCACTGGAGGTTATGACATCGTCTCCAACCCAGAGGGCCAATGAGCTCTGTAACTAAGCTGCAACACACTAACAAACAAATCAATCCAATATGTTTCCAACATTCCAATAGAGTTGCCTGCCCTGGAGGCAGGCAGAGGAAAGTGAGTCTGCTGTGTGTCTGCTGTGTTAAATAAATGATCTACAATGTTTACAGTGATAGGAAAGTGTTTTGTAATCACTGAAATGCTTCGGTATAAGAAAAACAACTGAATGTTTATTCTGCGTTTGTGCTTCACTGGATTGGCTTCTGGCCATTATGTGACTGTGGATATGTACAGAAGCAGAGAGAGGACATGCAATTCTTTTATCGATTTCCTGAGTTGACAAAAATAATCTCAATACCTCAAGAAATGTATTTGTTTTCATGAGACATCAAGATCTCAAGAATACAACAGTTGTCTTCCTGATAGAGTGAATTAATTAATAACGATGACATGTTTCTCCAGGAAACACTCTCTTACATGATACATACCGATGTAAATATTTAAAGTCTGAGTCAGACCTTGATTAGTCAGAAATGTGATGTGCTGATCAATACATGATTCATTCCTGTCCTGCTCTCCTGCTATGATATACAATGATAATCCAGAAATGATGAGGTTGTGGCTACAATCCATATTATCTCATTATCTTTGGAAAACAATTGACAAATTGATTATATGAGATGAGTGACGCAGAGATGCATTTGCAGAGGCTTGTTACACAATATTTATTGCTACGTTCATTATAGCTAAAGCTACTTTGGCCACAAGACATACTCAGAATAGTAATTGTGTACTGGAGTACAGAGGAGGATTTGAATACTAGAACAGTAGGGGTCAACCCTCATCATGATTGAGGATTCAGGTCATCAGGTTTCTACTGACTAAACCTGTAAAAACTAAATATAGTGTGCAGCCTCCATCTACTTCAGTCCATTTGTGATTATATGCTTCAGACAAAACGACTCAGTAAATGGTACATTAAGTCTCCGATACGTAATTACAAATTGTATATATTTTAGGCTTTTTGCTGCTGCTTGTTACTGCTGCAGTGAATTACAGTTTATTAGCTGAGCTATTTCATGAGGGCGAGTGTGAGCTGGACCTCCTGAGGAGCTTGTACAGTTTGCCCTGTGTGTATCTTGAAGTGAGCCTCCCCCCTGCAGTCTTGCTGCACACCTCAGAGGACAGATGGGCGAGACACTGAGTCAGCTTCACCAGGCCCACCAGCAGCACTCCACCCCCCAGCATCAGGGTGGGCCACAGCAAGGCAAACAGGACCTTCCTCAATGTGTACTTCCTCCTTAAGATGGCATCTTGTGGGAACCTTGTCTGGTCAGTGAAACAGGGTAAGGTGTCTCCCAGCTGAGCCTCCAAGGTGTCTTTCACTTTTAGCACTTCCTGTTGTAGTTCTGTCCGATCCATCTGGCATTTGGGAATGTAGAAACACTGAAGAAACAGAGATATGCTTGTTACAGTAATGCTGATTGTGTTTTTGATCCTATATCTGCTTTGTAGTGAGGTGATCTACTGTGTGCTGCACTGATTCAGCAGAAAACCTGTGCCAGGACCAATTAGCAACATTGGGCTTTCTAAGGCCACTGTAAACGTTAACTTATAACTTCATGTAGAATAGCTTTAAGTGGCTTTTCAACGCGTTCAGCACATAAGGATCCATTCAAAGGCCTACAGACGTGGTAAGTGAACGGCAAATATCTGCAGAAATGACCTGGATTTTAGCATTTTAACACTTCTTTGTTTGTTTCTCTATAGGGCGACACATTGGCTAAGACTGTTGTTTACAGCAAAGAGGTCCTGGGTTCGAAGCCTGTTTGTTCCATGCTCTCCCCCTTGTTTCCTTCAGGTACTCTGGGTTCCCCCACCATCCAAAAAAAAGTGTGTGTGTTAGGTTAATGCTGCTGCCATTGCCCTTGACCGAGGCACTTGGCTATAGCTCTGCAATTGGTCCCCAGGCCCCACACACTGACACTGCAGACGGCTCCTAGCTTTACTTTTGTCTTGGCTTGTTCAGTCTTGGCAGAGATGTGCGCTGTAATGAACGCCCGTCCTTCATTTGCTGTCCTGGGTGTAAATAAGTCCCTGATTAGGTGGCTAATTGAAAACCTGGTGAGTAGAATGAAGAGTTGTTGCACCACACGGCCCTGTGCGTCCGCTGTAGCGCATAAACACGGGGGGTGGTTGTCCCCCCCTCCTCCCTGTGGAGCCGTATCCTGCTGGTACTTCTTTTCTGTTACTGTCAAACCAGTTCCTTATTTGGACTCCAGACACTGCAGGACACTGGACACTGAGGACTGGGATTTACTACCACTTACCTGAGGAGTGTGGAGGACCGACTCTTCGTCTAAGTGGAGAGCGGCCGGCAGCTTGGAGCCTGTGATGTTAACTGTCGCCCTGAGGCAAGGCACGGTGCTCACACCTCTGCAGTCCACCCACTCGTCCAGAACAGTAGCCTGGAGTAAAACACAGCTCACCTCCTCCTCCCAGTTACTGGAAAACATCAGCGTGGAAGTTTCAGGGATCACAATACACACAGACACCCACAGGGGGAAAGGAAGTGATGTCTGCTGGGAGTGAAACTCTTGACTTCACTTAAATCATCCTGTATCATTTTTCATTTGGATACTGATGTTAAATGGATGTTCACTTTAGAGCATTTTTCATAAATCAATCTTGTGATTTTCTATGGAAGATTGAAGTATTAGAAGAATTATATTATCTATCAGAAATGGAAGCAACTCAGTACATTTCAGAGTTCATTTCATACTGCAGCAGGAATGATTTCAGGTACAATTTCTAGTCTGCATCTTGCTGCTTCTATCCTTTTACATATCAGGGGGAATTGATCTACGTCTTACTCCTAAACAGTTTCATTTGAATGTAGTAGTAAGATACTTTGAAGACTTTTTATTATGGATAAACTGATCACAGTTTGCTGCTTTTTTATGTTAAATCCATTTTAAGCATGATTTAAAAAAGATGTCTCTATTTACATAAAGAAATGTAAATAGAGACATGTGATTTTTTTTACTGTGTAAAAAGCAGGAAATTGAAAGTTAAATTAAAGTGTAGCATATAGTCAGGTGAAAAAATTTGAAAAAATGTGGATATTTTCATTACTGATGCATTTTTTCCACATGATTACTTTGATTTCTTATCATTGCAGGACTGAAGTAAACTAAACGAGTGTCCCTGTTGTCTGTCAGGTATCATCCCACGTACCATTAACATGCACTCTACCTTTTGTTATAAGGTTTGACCATGGTAATGCCGACCACAAAGAACATGAGCACAGAGAAGGCCATCATGGTGAAGCCCAGCAGGATGGCTCTGTCCTCCCCCACACTCGACACCAGCATCTGGCTCCGGGCTCGGTCCGCTCCTTGTCCATCCACGCCTCGGCTCCACTCCTGCTCCTGCGCTGCCACTGGGTGGAAAAACTCTCTGTGTCCCACAAATAAGGGGACAGACGCACACATGAATGCACATTTGGATACACATGCTAAGCTGAGCTGGAAATCTGGATGTGAAACTTTGTGGAAGTTCCCGTTTGGATTCATAATTAAGTCTCCACGGTGGTTGAAGAGTTAAGCTGCTAAACCCTGTTGATCATCCTCTCTTACCGTGTTTGCCGCTTGCGAGCACCCTGCAGGTTGATGTTGATGGGGATGTTGAGGTTCTTCCGGGTAGAGGTAGCGTTTACGAACATGCCAGCCTTAAATCTGGCAACTTAATAAACTCTATGTGTCAAATAACATATTCTGATCCTCTCTTATCTCCAACAGGCTCCAGTGCTGCAGGGTGACTGACTAAACCGACCAGATTGCAGTTTGTTCACCAGGGAACGCCCTGATGTTTACCAAGACTCAAAGGTGAGTGCAAAACACCTTCCGCTTCGGTGTGTGGCGTTTCTATAGAAACCAGTGCAGGTGAGCCAGGTAGGATGCTAATGGCCCTCTCAGTGGACCCTCCATCCAGCTGCTCTCAGCATTTTGTCATGGAAAAGTGCACGAATCCTTTCACAAGTGTGTCGTCTGGTAATGAAAACAAACCCAACGGCACCGAACAGGATATTCTGTTCATTTCCTATGAAAGAGGAGGAGCAGGAGAAAGAACCTCCTGGCATCATCATGTTTACACACACACACACACTGGAGGGATTACGACCGGAATACATACAGTATGTCCTTCAACTTCTCACTGTGCCGTCAGCCAGCTGAACCTGAAACACACAACTCTCAGATTGTCATGGTGCTGTATGATTTCATTGGAAGAAACTGGGCAAGAATACGTGTTATTCAAATAATCCATTATTCATGCTCTCTCTACGTCAAAACAGCCTGTATTATTCATGGATTTTGATTATGTGACTCAGGGAAACATATGGAGGTATTGACTCGGTGACAATTCTGTTTAATAGAACAGGCCGAAGGCTAGAACACCACAGCCAAACACACAGGCAAGCGCGGTCACCTTATTTATTCAGTATTCAATACAATACAGTGTCATTTTGAACGTTTTCCCAGAGCCTTTATCACACACTCTCATTGCTGGGAAATGTTACGTTTTGCACACTTATCAGATATATTTCATAATACACGTGACTCGCTGAATGTGTATGAGACAGCAGAACCTCATATATGTATCTGAGAGGCGAAGGGCTGGGCTCATTTCACCAGGTGTCTGGAGGGTGGAGGGTTGTGGGAGAATCAAATGCTTTTTGTTGCAATGGAAGAAAACAGAATTAAAAATGCATGAAACCCAGTGTACTTTACCTCACCTGGTAACCTGAGACATTGGCTTGACCTCACTGCATGGCAGCACAGTGTGGACGCAACTCAACCACAACTAAATTTTTAACTACAACCCCCTGAAGCCCGAAGCGTCTGCTGCAAACATTTCTGCCTGGATTTTACTCTTCTCCACGCTTCGGAACGCCACTTTTTGGAAATTCCGTCCATTGCATTTTCAGCTTTGAGCTTCATCTACTGATCTCTACTTTCAAACTCTCAAACGTTCTGAGATGACTCTGTCCAACGGTGCAGCAAATGCCTTTGATTATCCGGGGCAGCAGTCGTAATTGGATACACAGTGTCTCCTATTTTCCTGAATTTGCTACTGAAGGACATTTTGGAACAACATGCACAGACTGAGGCCAGTGTGTCAAAGTCAGAAAGCCTGTCAGCACAATGGATAATCATCAGAAGAGGAATCTAACCTTTTTCACCATTGGACTGATATTTATGTTGAGCGGCATTGAATACGGTGAGTTCAATCTGACGGCTTTATAGACTACTAATGGTGGGAGAATGTTCTGATGGCAGCAGATTAAAGTAAAACTCTGTCTCATCACAGAGGCTGTAGCATTCACTGATCACACACACACACACACACACACACACACACACACACACACACACACACACACACACTGGTGCCTCATTTACTGAAATGTATTGGGTAAGTGAGGCGTGCCGTTTGCTCCTCTTCCCACCCTTCACTCCTTCTCCTCAACGTCTCACCCGCCGCCTTTGCTGTTTTTTTTGGGCTCTCAGCTGTGATTCTACCTACAATATGGCGGTATCTACAGATTTTGGAGGCGCCTCCTTACTTCCTGGGTTTGGGTCTGTCCGCTTTCAGTCTGGCCGGACTGCTGACCGGCCCATTTTTCGGGCTGTGGTCAGACAAGACCAAGACGACCAAGTCCATCATCCTTTTCTCTAACCTGTTTGAGATTGCCGGTGAGTATCCAAACTACTACAATAGAAGTGTCATGAGAGAGGGAGAGAGAGAGAAAGAGAGAGAGGGGGGGGGGGGGTATTTTTAAGTAGTCACAGTAATGATAAAGAGTGTGTGGGGGCATCAAAGGAATCTTTCATCTCTATCCTCAGGTAACTTCATGTATTTCATCGGATATTCAAAGTGGCTGTTGTTATGCAGTCGGCTGGTAGCAGGTGAACAACAAAGACACATGCACACGCACACACACACACACACACACACACACACAAACACACACACATACAGCATCTATCACTTGGGAAAGAGGTACTTAAATTGTGCAATAATGTATCTATTCTCAAAAGTGCTTTAAACTACACTTGACTTGATTTGAAAGTACTCGTATTGAGGTCATTGACAAAACTTCAAAAGACGACATAATGATAATAGGAATCAAACTAGAGTACGCGGAAATAAATTGGATCAAAGAAAATCCTCTAAATTATGATTATTTTAGAAAATGTTTCAATGGAATCACGACAAATTGAGATACAAGGTTTCATCCTCTGTCAGATGAAAAACATTTGATCTTCTCATGGTGTTTTGGTGTGTGTGTGTGTGTGGACATGTGGTGATGGACGCTGTGTTGCCGCTTCCTGTCAGGTATCGGAGCAGGCGCCGGCTCCTCCATCTTTGGCTTCCTGACTCGCAGCACGAGGCCAGAGGAGCGCGCTGGGATCTTTGCCGCCATCATGGCCTGCAGACAAGCCGGCCTGCTCGTGGGTCAGTCTCTGCTCCTTTTTCCTGTCAGACAGATTGGTGTCACTCCCCCTCTTTAAACCTGCTCCGTCCTCTGAGAAATGATTGTCCCACGTCTACTTTCAAGTTCAAATTTAACTGTTAAATAAATCAGGGAGACTGCTGTCCTCCCTTGTCGTACATCCTCCTGCCTTTATCTCACCTCCTCCCGTCTCTCTCCAGGGCCGGCGTTCAACCTGTTCCTGCGACTGTGTGATTTCAAACTGGGGCCGTTTGTGGTGAACAAGTATACGTCTCCGGGGGTAACGGCATCTAACTAATCAGTAATCTGAGGTTCTCTTAAAGCGGGAACACCTCGTGAATTCAGAATGCGACCGCAAAGCACCGTTCTACATCCTGCACGACACAGAACATCTCACTCACATGTTGTTTCTTTGTTCTCTTTAGAGTAAGAGCCAATATAAAAAAAAAAGATCCGCAGCAACACTTAGGTCTGTAACAACCGTATCGATTGGGTTCCCTCTCAGGAGTCTTCCCTGAATGAAACACCTGTAGTATGGATCTAGAGTAAATGAGATATAACAAAGCTTCTCTACGCCTACTTCCATTTTTACACATAATTTGACACTTTCTCTCATATCTCAGCGCTCACAGCCTCCAGCAGCCATCAAGCTGCTGATCTCTCCTCTCATTCTCTGAAATTTTGAAGCTGTGAAAAGCTTCCTTCTTTCGTTCTTTCTTCTGTTCTTCTGTTCTTTCTTTCATTCTTTCTTCTGTTCTTTCGTTCTTTCTTTCTTTCTTTCTGTCATTCTTTCTTTCTTTCTTTCTTTTAGTTTAATCTCTCTATTAATATACAGTATATTCAAAATGATTCGTGCTGCCTTTATGTTACTAAAACCAATAATTTCTAGAATCTTTTAGAATTTTTACCTCAGCATCCCTTTATTTTATTTAGGATAAAATCTAAAATCATGTGTATAATCATACATATAATTAAATAATAAAATTACAAACAGAAACAATACTTATCAACTTTCATACTGTATGTGTGTCATAACAAACAAACAAACATAAAAAAAATGAAAGACAGTAACGTGAATCATAATTTCACTATTACTTTATAATTCTATTTTACTTTATATAAGCTATTCTGATAAACTTGACAGGTTGAGGGTCGGTGCTCTCTTAGAGACTGAATGTCCCTCCCACCCCCTTGTCCCCTTGTCTGTCCTCTCAGATCTTCATGTGCCTGTTGTGGACCTTGGTCCAGTTTGTGGTTCTGGCCCTGTACTGGGACCTGCCGGCTATCAGCTCTACAGAGGGCGGGGCAGTGATGGTGGAGCTGAAAGAGGAGGAGGAGGATGATGAGGATGATGAGGACGTCCCTCTGATAGGGCCAGAGGAGGAACCGGTGCACACTTACAGCTCCGTCAACAACGACCAATTAGAGACGTCCATGTCGTCTGACGCGTCACCTGATGCCTCTGCACACCCGAACCCCTTCACAAACTTCAGTGCCAGCAGAGGTGAGGGAGCAGGACTGAGTGTGTGTCCTGACCAATGAGTGTCAATGCACATGCTTTCTATCTGCTCTATTGATTTCAACGCACACACACACACACACACACACACACACACACACACACACACACACACACACACACACACACACACACACACACATGTCCACCCTTACACACAATTTCCACCCTCCACCTCCCTCACAGGAATTCTGTGCCGTGTGCCAGATCAGATTCCCTGTGCATTGATTCCTCCTGTGTGTGTCTGTAGTATGTCAGCGTGTGTGTGTGGATATGTGTGATGGCAGGTGTCCTATAGGATTAGTGTTATAGCAGCTTTACATACATGGGATACAAGCAGCCATTGTGTGCTGGTATTGATTAACTTTCTCTGCAATTTTTGTTATTGCCCTTATTCTCTCTCTACCTCAGTGCATGTGTGTCTCTGTGTGTCTCTGTGTGTCTGTGTGTGTGTGTGTGTGTGTGTGTCTGACCTCAGTATTGATTCTCTCACTCTTTGAAGATGTGGCAGAGGGATGGATAGCAGACTTCCGTTTGTATTGACTGGCTCGCTGCAGTTGACTCGTGGATGAAATAGAAACAGAATTGGTAATGTGGCCAATATCCTTCGTGTTGTTGTTGTTGTTTCGGGGGAAACTCTTCAGCAAAAGTGGATGAGTGTTACATAAGGCGTGACAGTGTGCGTAGTGTGTACTTTACTGAATTATGGATCTAGTGAGACTTTTTTTTGGTGAGAAATTATTGAAACTCAGTTGCATCCTAGACCCTCATGTTTCATGTCTCGTCTTTTTCTGTTAGAGGACAAACAACACAAGCCAAACACACTGTGCTTACATAATAAAGTCTTACATCTATATACTTGCATAGCATATTGTAACCACCAATAATGTGGGGTTCATGGGCTGCTATCCCCTGAATATCCCCCTGATGGAGTCAACAAGGTGGCGGTGAAGCTGAAGAGATGGACGGATGAGACAAGGACTGAGAGTGGAACTCCTCAGGCCTGCATGGGGCCTGAAGCTCTCTGTGGTCGGCCCTAATGAGCACAGGAGGAGGAGGTGAAGGTGGAGGCGGGCAAGTCAGGACTGCAGTGAGAGACAGCTGGAGATGGAACAGAAAGGCACATATGGAAAGATCTGACATCAATCAGATGATCAATATGACAGCGTTTAGGATGTATATATATACACAGAGAGAGAGAGAGAGAGAGAGAGAGAGAGAGAGAGAGAGAGGGAGAGAGAGGGAGAGTGCATAGGAATATTAATCTATTCTGATCTGATTGAACTTTCACTGAGCTAATCATATCATACCAAACCAAACCAAGCCTGGTCCCTCAGTGTGGGAGAGAGAGAGAGAGAGAGAGAGAGAGAGAGAGAGAGAGAGAGAGAGAGAGCGAGAGATGGGGGCGAGTGAGTGAGCAATCCGGGAGAGGAAGCCAACTGCCTGATGAGGAAGGTGAAGCCAAACACTCAGGAACTGGCAGAGCAGCTCAGGCCACCACAGACTAAACAGTCTGACAGAACATACAGTCATGAATATGATATGAGAGTGCAAACACAAAGTACATACTTAGTACACACACACACATAAACAAACAGAATTCAGTTTTGAGCAAAAATGTCACACATATGAGTATTGCTGTGCGTATATCCAAAACAAAGTATCTGTTCATACACATGGACATACTATACACACACACACACACACACACACACACACACACACACACACACACACACACACACACACACACACACACACACACAGAGATCCATGCAGTATTTTCCAGTATTTAATGATGTAAATAACAGTGAGTGAATTCAACAGAGGAACGCAAACCTTGTTATAATACAGAGCAGCGTAATACCACATAATTCCTTCAACCATCTGGCTCACACATACAAATTAAGCAGCGAGCTGGGCACATTCTTCTTCCCTCCAAGTACATGAGGGAGTTTTTGCTCTAAAGAAAGATGCTATCAGTATTCAGACTTAAATAAAATAGATTTGTCTTCTGTTATCTTATTTTTTCGGGGGGTGTACTTTTATCTCCCGCACAAAAATAAGGCCGTCTGCTGGAGTGTGCCCACATGATTGGTCTCAAGATTGTTGTGCTTTTCCATTAAAGAAGCTTCTTCATTGCAAGGTAACCTGCAAATTGAAACTTTGGTTGAAAACTGTTTTGCTTTGTGATCATGTCTATCACTCTCTCCCTCTCTTTCTCTCTCTCTCTCTTTCTCTCTCTCTCTCTCTCTCTCTCTCTCCCTCTCTCTCCAGAGTTCCTAAGAGAGGAGGTGGTTGTTCTCCTCACGGCTCAGTTCATCACTCTCTTCAATCAGACAGCGCTGGAGGTGAGAACAGCTACTGTTGAGATCCATCAGCCCAAGTTTCCAAACATTTCACACAATGTCACACCATTTTACCCTGAGCTTCACAGATACGGCATCAATCTGAGCCTTACCTAAAAAGACCTGGACAGGTACTCTCTCCAGGTACTCTGGGTCCAAAGTATAAAGTATTCAAGTACACACACTGTGCTGTAAAGGTGGAATGTACACAGGTGTTGTATTTCTTTCTTTCTTTCGTCTTTCTTTCTTTTCCCTTTGCCATAGGCTGGAGATACAAGCTTTTCATTCATCTAACAGTGCAAATGAAACTCTATTTCCCCTTACGATTTATACTTTAAACGGAATACATTTTGCTGGTAATGCTTGCTTACATTTATGAAAGTAAGAATTTAAATGCAGGAACATTTTCC
The DNA here is from genome assembly GCF_046128005.1 of Genypterus blacodes. Lineage (NCBI taxonomy): Eukaryota > Metazoa > Chordata > Actinopteri > Ophidiiformes > Ophidiidae > Genypterus > Genypterus blacodes. The sequence continues at coordinate 1,402,224 of NW_027466842.1, forward strand.
CACTGTAATACTGCAATTTTTCAAAGGATTAAAGTTCTTATTACTTGCACCACTGGCTGAATGGTGACGCAGTGCTGCTGTGGTTTATATAATCTTTTCAATATTAAAGCAGAGTGATTCTTTTGATCTGGACTGGGTGAAGTACTGGAAGGATTTTAAAGGTTCTGGTTTCACCTTTAATAACAATCACCTCTCCTCCGTCAGAGTGAACCAGCCCTCTCTCCAACTGACTGACTGACCTTGTGAACATCTCTGTGAAACCCTCAGACCATGGTGACTCCTCTGACGCAGCGGGACTTCAGCTTTGGTGAGCTGGGGAACAGCCTGATGTACAGCCTGTGCGGGGTGGAGGTCATCCTGGGCTTCTTCTTCGTGCGCTGGCTGAGCAGGAGGGTGGCCGACCGTGCCGTGCTGGCGGCGGGCCTGGTCATCTGCTGCATCGCGTGTGTGTGGTGCCTCATCTTCCTCTCCAAACCCCGAGGTGGGAAACATGCAAACATACACACGCATACACATTTATATAAACATGGCTCATTTCCTCTGTGTATGACTGGTGTGTGTGTGTGTGTGTGTTGAGTGCAGTGGAGTCATATTGGGTTACACACTGGCTGAATTGAATGTAAATGATATCAAGCAGCTCTGGGAGTGCTGGTGGGTGAACACACAGGCAAACTGGATCCTATGTGCTCATGTGGCTCTCTTGCAGCTCGTCATGTTTATCGCTCTGATTACAAGTGACAGGTGACGGAGCGCCTGAGTACATATAAAAGGATTACAGTAATCTAATACAAAGAAATGCTATTTGTTAAAGCATAACTTACATTTGTTTGCTATTTGTGACATTTGCTGAAAGAGCAACCAAACAAAGGGAAGCTGAAAGACACGATATGTCAACGACTTATTGTTCCACCACTGGAAACATGCTTTCTGGTGAAGTGGCAACTCGAACATCAGATTACACGCTTACATTTTACTGTGGAATGGAGAACATGCAGGATTTTTTGAGTGGGCACAAATTCACACGAGCTCGCTCATGATACAAAGCAGCAGAGAACCAAGATGGAGCCGCTGCTGCCAGTTTGGCAGTGGTTTGGATTTCAAATGGAGCCGCAGTTTGTGGTGCCAGCCTGTGTGTGGAAGCGGGTTACAAAGCAAGACAAAGGCACCGATCACTGAAATAGCATTTATCACATACCGGAAGAAAAAAGTTAGTGAAGGCTTTCTTGGATTTCTGCATTAATTATTCATCCAAGTCGTAACAATAAACAAACACGTTCCGCCTAAACTAATGACGTGCCAACAATTGTCCTTTTCGTGTCTTTACTGAGCATATTGTTTGATTTTTCACATTCCAGGCGGATGAAAGTAGGTGAACCTTGTATTTGAATGCCTCCAGCATGTTTCCTGTAGCTCCTAATAAGATCGTAAGGAGGGATTTCAGAGACTTCCTCTCAATAAAATGGCTTCAGTTCATCAAGATCTCGCCTGAGGAGCTGGAATCCAACTTTCCATCTCTTTAAATCATTCTGTCATTCATCTACTTGTGTTTTTTATTTCATTTCTCACTTCTATTACGTTTCAGTTGACAGGCCGCCACCCTCACATTGTCCTCTCAGATTTCTTCATGCACTTAAAGATTAAAAGGCTAAAAGATTCAACCTTTGTCTCATCTGTCCACATCCAGCTTTGTTTAGTTGTCAAGTCTCGCAAGTTTGTAGATGACGAGACATTTTTTCCATTTGAAACATTAGAATTGAGGATTATTGAGATCATCTGCGTTGCAGTGTGTGAGATGTGGTCGAGTGTTTTTCCTCTTCTAAGGTTCTCTGATATCGGTCTATAAATCAAGTCCTTGTACCGAAGACTCTGCAGTCAAGTGTTCGTAAACGTGCCGAGAGTGCTCAGACACTTGATACTAACACAGTCTTACCTCTCCATCCTGGCAGGTGGTTATGCATGGGAGCTGTCGGCCTTCATCATCGGAGTCTTTCTCCAGCTGCTGGGTCTTCCCTTTGTTGCCGTGTCTCAGGTGTCTCTCTTCTCCAAAGTTACTGCAGAGAAAACACAAGGTTGGCTCGTTTTACCAGTGCAGTGTGTGCAGTGCGCCCAACATACTCAGACTTCACATTCCAGCTCAGCATAGATGACGCACAGAGACACTTAAGCGTACTTCAAAAGCTGTGCTTTAATTTGTATAGCTACAGAAATAACGTTTCCTTTCTGTGTATCTGCGCCGGGATGGTTCGCCTAAAGGATTCAGCCAAGGGGTCAGACGCTCGGTTGGCGGCCTTGCCACCATCTTGGGTCCTTTGTGGGCTGGAGGACTAACCAATAATCTTTATGTGATGCTGGGCATGATGCTCGCTCTGCTCATTCTGATCTCAGTGAGTACAACATCACATTCCGCATCATGTTTGCTGCGTGTAGTCGCAGGAGAAAGATTAGAAAATGTATTGAATGTCCTGTGCACATCCTCTTCATTCCAAATTATGGCTTAATAGGACATTTTTCTCTTCCCCTCTCACTGTAAAACACTAGCTAAAGGGTGTAACTTCCCCGTAAAACCCTTATCTCAGCATGTCTCTAACACCCTCTACTTATTACTTGGTAGCCTCTATCCTCTAAAGCCATATCACGTTGTACACTTTGCAGGTAATGACGGTGCTGTCCTATGGCCGTCTGACTGAGCCCCCGGCAGTGCAGTGCGCCCACAGCTCTGACAGCGGAGGATAGGAGGCGGACGGCTAGACTGCACTTCACTTCTCAGGCGATCAATACCAGTTTGCTGCAGAGGAAAATGCAATGAAATGTTTGTGTTCATCTCACACACTCAGCACTAGGAGCGTCCACACGAAGACACCGTGTCGATTTTTGAAAAGCTTTCAGTAAACACACTGTTCTGAATTGTCATTATGTGCTCATCACGTATTGGACTTTTAATTATCTTATACACAAGGGGGCACCATTGCTCTCATATTGAACACGCAGCTCTTTGTAATTGAAGATGAAAGACATTATTTTTAAGTGGATCTATTTATATTCTCAGGTGTTGATGGAGAGATAAAAAAGAATAGTTTTCTTTCCTCATGACCTGCGTGTACCAACGCTCACTTCTTGTTCCTCGTCAACGCAGGAATGGAACTCTCATCCTCCTAAATTGTCCCTGTCACCGCGGATGATCAAAGAGAATAAAGTATTACCACTCCCTCTGTATTTATTTGTGTAGTGTTGGAATTTGAAAGGCTTGAGTCTCACTGAAACATCTAAGTGTCGCTTCAATCTGTTCCCTCTCTGTCATCATCTGTGTGTGTCAATGAATTAAAAACAAACACTGGGTAATTCTGGTCATTTCTGTCTTTTTCTTTTACTATGAGGGGCTTTAAAGTTTAATTGGCAGTATGAATAATTGAAAACATGACAAGGTGTGAGGAGGAGGCCAGTCAGCTGTTCTGGCATGAGTCCTCCTCTAGGATGTGCTGTGTGCTGAGGTTGAAGCTCCAAGCTGCATCAAGGGGCCGCACGTTCCCTTTGTACCAAAAGAACACGCTTCCATGCCAATCTTTGTGTTTTTGCATAATTGCAGATAAGGCCTGAGTAACCTTTCCACATTTTCACTCTGGGTGTGTGATGTTTGACTTCAGCCTGCAAATGGAAATTCTAATCTCATAGACTCAAGGGTGTAATATATAGAAGTACTCTCACGGGCTGATCAGCGTATTCACTGTGCTTGACATTTAGAGGAGATATCAGGGTGCGGGGATTTAGGTCAAACATGGAGTTTACTTTTTTTTTTTTATTAAGTAGCAAGTAGCTTGTTGCAGTGTAAAGTTGTTTTGGTGATTTTACTTTGGAGTTTGGCTTTCATTTTCCACCTAAGAAGCTGCTCTGTAATAACATACGAGACAGGAGGACACATTACGGTTTGTCAAACTTGGACATTTCTCCCCTTAAGACTGTAAAGCGACAGTGCGTCTTTATTGGAGAGAGACTTTGGACAACTCAGTTAAACATGAATCACTCCACAATCAAGTGTGAGAAGAAATTGCTTTGACAGAATTGGTTAGAAAGCTTTCCTTGTTGTTTTTAGACTATTGACTGTTCTAGAATTAGGAACTCAGTAGATCAACACATTGTACGTTTCATATCAATTCTTATATATTTATTTCTAGACTATGTTTTAGTTTTTCACTCAAATGTTCACATCTCAGCTTTTTATCTCGATATTTAAAAATGTATTTCCTCTTGAAAAGCTTTCCTTGTTTCCTTGTTTCCTATATTTTGGTTGAATCAGGTATGAAACCATGAAGCTGATATATTCTAATTTTCAAATTATAATAATAATTAAACAGAAGTGAATTCTTTTATTTTTGGAATGAAAGTAATAAGAAGTAAATGAGCAAAGGTTTAATCTTCCCTCATAATAGCAGAAATAAGTGAACAAACCCTGACACAAGGTCGCATTCTGACCTTTAATCAAGTCTGCACTCCGTGGTGAAACAGTTATTAGATACTTTAATGCTGTGTGCTGATAGAAAAGCACAGCACATCAAATCCTTTTATCTGTTACTGAGTCCCGAAAGTGTCATTTTCAAATACAAGACTTTACTTAACAACTAATAAACTGCATCTTTCAGCAGACTAACTGGGTAAGGGAACGAGAGACTAGTAACAGTGCTGGTATCAACGCTGGAACGTGTGTGAATGCAACACTCAATACCTGGGGAAAGACCTGACACCTGATTATTTATCTGCTAATATTCCATAATCTGTGTGTGAAAGACGCTGGAGGGCAACAGGGTGTATAGTCGGCGTCTCTTTAAGGGCCCGACTTACGTTCCGATTGGCCGGCTGTATGTTAACTCCAGTATTTAGAGTGGGAAAGCTTTCATGGTAGTTCTAGCCGTGTGGTTTTGTCTCACTGCGTTGAGCGACTAACCGCACTGTAATCAGTTACAACACAATAATATCTCAGATTGTTGAGACACGCAGCCTCCTACATGCATGAACGCCCCCCTCTTAATGAAATCCATCCACGATTGAATACATACCCAGTGCTATTTCAGTGTATTTTCCCCTTTTTTTTTTTTAAGTACAAACCAACTTTGAAGGTAAATTGATGCTGTCGTCTAACATAGATAAAGGTAATTGGTCGCACAGAGACAAACAGCGAATCGTTTGAGTGGAGCCGATGTATAACAATTATCTTAGCGGTAACAGAGGGGCAGAGAGTGGCTCTTCTCTTGGCTGATGGTATTAGCTGGACTCTGGATGGTTGTTAATGGGTCGAAGATGACTTATAGTCTGGTGGAAAAATATGAAGCTGGATGAAATTGGGCCAGCCTACATCCATCCCATAATTCACTTTTTCCTCTGCTATCCATATTCCGTCGCAGGAAGATGTGTCCTTACCAATCCTTTATAAATAGATTTCATTTAGCAGGAATATATTTGTTCAGGATGTAATTTTGTTTCCCTCGGTCAGGCCTATCCATTAAAAATCTTTTAAATAGACGTCATTGGTTTGGAGCTGCACTCGCTGGATTCTGGCCAGTTTTGTTCAGTGATTTACTGTTTCACTGTTATTGCTGCTGACTTAAGAATCTAACTTCTGGCTGTCATTGCCAGGGTGTGGCTCAAGTACATTTGCCAATACTGTCTATGTGGGTGAGTTAGAGGTATTGCTTGTCTCAAAGAGGCGGAAATTTGTGACTAATTATCCTTTATTTAATTCGCGGTGTTATATGTGTGAACAGGCGTAATTGGATGAGAGTTGGAATTTACAGCTTATAGCAATATGTGGATGGGTTACTAATGAGCTGACAGGGGACTTACAGCTGAGAATGTGAGGAGAAATGAGGGGACAGTGTGTGCCTGTGGTTTGATATAGACAGATCCACATCACGGTTCACGGTGTCTCTTCTTTCTGAGTGGCTTGAGGTTCAGAAACAGGATTCGCTGGTGGGAATGCAAATGATTTAATCTGCTACATGTGACACCGACACACTGTGGGGCGTATGCATGCGTGGTCGCCACAGTTACTCAGGTAGCCCCTGATGTATTTCCTACCGTAGACTCGGCTCCCGTCAGTGTGTTCTGCATTCTTTCATAGCTGGCAGCCTCATTGAATCAATTGCCTCCACCCACACCGAGCATCCGCCCCCATGCTCATATTCCTACCTCGCTGAAATGAAGGCCTCTGGGACGTACACTAGCACTGAGTTTAAGGCAGCCACGCTCATTGATTGGAGCTCATTGTATTAGCGATGGAAATATATGCAGATAATTAGTAGGCTCATTTCAGCATGTGCCTTGCTGAGGTGTTGCTTTGTGTCGTTTTGCAGGCTGACGGCGGGCCAACAGTGGATTTGCTCATCAAATCCAGGCGAAATTATTCAATGTTTCACAGCCCCTCTCTGATGGAAGCATTAGTCAGCAGAAAAACGCCATAGACTCAGAACGTAAAGGTGTTTAAACTACCACCAAGGTGCTGATGATGACAGATGCTGCACACTGGAAACACAGAGGTACCTGCAATTAGTACTATTTCACTGTTGCACTACTTTTTACTGAAGACATTTCAGAGGGAAATACTGCACCTTTCACCGCACAACATTTATCTGGTGGCATGGTTACAAACGCCTACAACAGTATGTCTCCATGGATCACAGTGTTGTATCCTCTGCCTGCTCTTGTTGCGCCCAAGCAGCTACGTCAGGAGTGTGTGTAACCAATCAAAATACAGGAAACAGAAGCAATAAGCAGAGAGGCAAATTTACAAACTATTGCGTAACCTTTCCAATCTCCAATTCTGGTTTGATTGTTGCATCAACGTTGTACCAGACACACTCTTACACACTATGTGCGTTTACTTTGGGGACTAATTTCTCTGCTCATCACTTGAAGTTGGATTCAGTTTTGTCTCATCAAATTCAGTCTATTGAAGCATCACTATGCGAAAACAACTTTTATAAAGGCTTTTGACCCTTTCCTTCCCTTCCCTTCAGTGGTGAAACACAAACACATCGGCAATGCACATCTCCCTCTGCAGTCACAGCAGGCTTTGTTCGGTGGTTTCCATGCGCTGAGTAGTATAAACAATAAACAGGATTGCGTGTGTAAACATGTTGTTGCCTTCTGTCAGTGAGATGATGGATTGTGTGGAACTGCTCCCTTCTGCTTTTTATCCTATTCGAATGTCTTTGAATTGCTTTATGTTTTTATATCCTGTTTTAATTGTGCTGTATTCTTTAGCTGAAGCACTTTGAATTACTTTGAATCTTCAAGGTGCCTCCCTCCGCCTCTCCTCCTACTCTAGAACATGAGACATGATTGACAGCTGACGGGACAGTTGACCTTCAGCTAAATTGTGTTTTCCCCTGAGAAATTAGATTAGATTACACCAGTAGGAGGCGCTACAGAGATAGAGTTCAGGCTCGAATACCTGCCGGGTATCTCGGCAACCTGGACATGCTGTAGCTTTAAATACAGGATTTCAGATGTTATTCCTGCGACTGCAAACAAATCACACTAACCGGCAGCCTGGGATGACTAAAGAGGAAATCACAGCGTCTTCACATTTCACTCCACTGAATCCTCTTCTTACTCTCCTGTGGTAGTAAACGCTCGGTCATGCTTGTTGTCTGGCAGCGTTAAGGTCTGCGTTTATCTGTGGACGGACCTGTGGGAGACCGATGATCTCATTAACAGTATGTGTGGAGGATATTATGAAATGATGAGAACTTCATAGGAGGTCAGACGAGGATCAATATTAAATCCTATCTGGTTTATAATCCTGCTGAGCGGAGAGGCTCCACAGGGCTTAGCTGCTTTAAGAAGACAGGATTTGACTGTTTACTTTAATGCTCATATGAATAAATGTAATGGCTTACAAATGCGCTGAGATGGAGTTTTATTGTGGGTTTGCAGGCACTTTGGTGGTGTTTGATTGTCAACAAATACACAATAAATACACAGATGGATGATGGGAACACTTTCATCGTCAACCAAAGTGCACACAAAGTAGGCGTAGAGGCAATAATCTATTAAAATCATTGCGATCAATTTATCAAATGTTCATTATGTCTGGCAGACTTACGTTTGGTCAGATATGGTGAAGCATATTTCCTTGTTTCTGTTTACTTTCTCCCTCATCTCAGACACACAATCCTCACTAATCTCCTCTAACTACCAAATTCGCTGTGGTTTGATTTTCAGTCATAGCTAGAATTCCGCCGTTCAAGCCCGAGACACAAAGAAAATAGGCTGAAACGTTTCTATCTTGCTCAAAACCGAAGAATTTAACCTTGATTTGATGTGTTCCTGAGCTAGTTAGGCTGTGCGATTTGTTTGAAGTTGCACACTGAAAGGAACGCCTGCCAGTTCGGCCTGAAAACACTGGAGGGAGACCACAGGGGTCCAGGTTCCCAGAGTCTGCATGTGTAATCCAGTCTAACATGCATGCAAATCTCATCTGCGCCCGCACACAATGGTCTGACTGTGCGGAGGAGAGGGAGAGAGAAAAGGAGAGAGAGAGAAGGAGAGAGGGAAGAGAAGAGAAGCTTTAAGTTCCTCTCCTGTGTGCAGGAGCGTATGCCATGAAGGACTTTCAGAGATGGAGCGCAGACAGAGGAAGGTTCACAGACCTTAGCCAGAGTCTTTAAACGAATTGCTACTTAAACATCTGCATAATTAATCCCACAGTCTCATCTCTGGAGGTCTGCGAGCGGCCAAAACCCTGCGTTGCCAGGGGTGAAGGCGACAACTCTGTGTGTGTGTAGACTCCCTGCGACTGTTCCGAGTGTGTCTCTTCCTCTGCTCGGTGTAAAAACAAAAAGTTGGCAATCCGAATCTCAGGGGAAATTAAAAAATCTTTGTCTGATCCAGCCAATTAAATGAAATACACTTTTTTTTCCGTACATGGCTGGAACTGGCCCCCACAATCTATTTATGGCCCTGTTGTGGCTGCGCGCTTCCTCACTCTTCGCTCGCAGAGGAAAGTGGAAGTTGGGAATCTGGGGACAGGACGCTAGGTGTCGGGATCCCCCCGCCCCCCCCGCCCCCCCCGCCCACCCCCCCTCCATCTCACACAGAAAACTTACTTTCCATCTGTCTCCATCGTATAGATTTATAGGATTAGACCTAACGCTGTTTCAGCCCTCAGTGGAGGCTCAACTCTTTCATGTGAAACATTGGATTAGATCATCACCGAGCTTTTGTGTACGTTTTGTCCCTTTAGACGCTCCTTCCTTTCTCCTGCAGCCATTGTGCGAGGGGGTGTGTGTTTGTGTTTGCATGCCCGCCCGCCCGCCCGCCCGGCGTTTGGGACTTTATTACATTTCGATAACTTTATATCTATATGCATGTGTGTCTGGGCGTTTTCTCCCGAGCCGGCACCTCTGTTCCATTGTGATCCCAGTTGGTGGACCATAGCTCAGCAGGGGGCCTTCACTACAATTTGCCATCGTTTGTCACCATTTGTTCATGGCGGCAAAACAAATTGTTGGCCCTCGCGTTGCTCCCGTCAGCTGCTCTCTATTCTCATGGCTCCATTTACTGCGATCCATTCTATTACAGAATCATTGTGCTCGACACGCTGGAAAGGCATACATGTGCTGAAAATAGCCCCCCCCTGTCTAATTACCTCATTTGGTCTGACATTAATATTGTAGCACGTTACTATTGCATTATTTATGACGTGTTTGTCTTGCTGTATGAGATGATAATTAAAAGATAAACTAAAGCTGTTGCTCTATGACAGTTTCTTTATCTGCGTGTTAGTGGGCATCTGGAGATTTGCGCCTCTATTGTTGATTCAGTCAGATGTCTCTCCCAGCCTCAGTCAACAGGCTTTTGTGTTTGGTGAATATCTCTCTTACAGCCCAGTAGATTTCAAGGTAATTGCATTACACCGCTTCCGAGTCTAATCCGCACGGTTTTTATGCTACTGTAGCCGTACAAATCCCCTCGCAGGAGAGGTCCACTGAGCCGCACGCTGATGATACAGATGAGATGATCCGGGCAGATAGCAGCTTGCGCGTAACAGACACGGCAACCTTTTTCTGTGGTCGGCTGGCTGATGTTGATTTCCGAACAGTCAGCTCATATCGCTTCTTGAATCTTCGCAAGAAACTAAAACAAGTTAAATTGCTGCCAGGCTCCATAAAAACACAGGAAGGTCAGGCAGTTAAAGAGGTTTCTGAGACTTCCTGGGAGACTAATCCTCTCTCTGGATTTCTGGCAAATGGACGGGCAATAAACTTTAGGTGACTTTACGGCGTCAACAACCGAGGAGTGAATCCAGCCATGGATTCGGTTTGGCTCCCTCCTTTTCCTCCTCCTCCTCCTCCTCGTTCTCCACTTCCCACTGATGTTCTGTGTCATAACGTTTTAGCTGCGAGTCATGAGACGAAGCGACAGATGACCGTACCATGAGGCGGAGTGCCTGCCTGTGTCACTGGTCAATGAGGCCTCAGTGACAAACCGGCTGGCAAAGGTTTAGACAGAGGCTGCTTCCCTCGGCCCGTCGGGGGGAGAGAAGAGCAGATGTCTGGGTGTTTAAAGCCGCGCGGGTCCTCCAACTGCAAATTTTGTCACGTTTGAAGTGAGACCCGAGGCATATCTCATTTTCAGCCCTTGCGCCAAATCATATGCATACCTTTATTCACATCTCCGAGACTCTCATTAGGTGAAATGAAGAGTGTCAGATATGGAGGAAGCTATTACAGAAGAGCAGTGAGCCCAGTGGTCGCTCGTAATTGGAGACACTATTGCTGAGATGAGCTTTATATTACCAACAGAACAGTAAATACTGACCTTGCTGTTTTCATGTTTGTCGCCCTGAGGGTGTTTTTAGTCTCCAGTTGTGATTCATACAAAAGTAATGTGGAGACATGAATTCAGTCGTGGGAAGAGGCCGCAATGATGTTATCTCTGTCTCTGAACAAACAAGCTGTGTGATTATTAAAAGCTAATCTGTGTTAGAAGCTCATTATGATAATGAAGCTTGTTTTTAAATATATTGTAACAAATGGATTCCTGTTCAATCATAGGATTCCCGAGTCGATTGCATCGGTTTGATTTGCCTGCGAGAGAGGACATTTTGTCTTTGGGGGACGATCTCTCTGCTTTGACGATTCAATAAGTGATTTAAATGGTCGCAGTAAAATATCATATAAAAACTGATCTTAATTGAAATAAACGATCCGACTCCTCTAACTGAGAGATGTTGGTTTTATTGGCATTGAAACTCCCGGAAGGATGATAATATCAGATATAAATTACCTCCATTAGGATATTATATTGTCACTCTGCTCCCTCTGCATAAGGGTCAAAGGTCAGAGCTCAGCACCAGTGTTTATGCTCACATGCCTCGACAGGTCAGATGCTGTTTAGTCAGGGCACTGAACGTGATTCTGCTTGTTGAAGGTCGTCAATAATTATTCTCTGACAATCAGCAGTGCATGAAGTTCATTTCTTTTACAAGGATTGTTTCTCCTTATCGCCTAGGACATTATTACCATGGAAACCTGGTACTAATGTGAATATTAACTTCATTTGTCATTGTATCAGTGTGACGGGTCTTTATCAATCCACGGTCAATCACTTCTAACTTTTAGACACACACACACACACACACACACACACACACCAAGGACGAGGCTTACAAATGTCTGACCAGCATCCTTGATTTACAGTCCACGTCTTGTGCCAACTCAGGCCAGACACAGCCAGCCAATCAGACAGAGCGGCCCTGCAGAGACTTAAAGGTGCCTGTTGCACTCAGCATGCACAGCGGTGCTACATCAAGGGAGATCATGCAGATTTAAACATTACAAAGGTTTCAAGTAAGGGCCTGAATAAAACAAGGAACAAGGAAATCATTGCATGGCCCCTTAACCTGAGTTATTGTTATTATTATTCATCATCTAGTTTGTATAAACAAGCTTAATGTGTTTAAATTCACACAGGATCCAGCAGCAAGGTTGTAATCAGAGTTCCATTCTGAATGTGAAGGAACAGCCGAGTCAAAACAAGCTGATTATGAGTCGGCACCAGGAAAAATAAGTCTCATACTAATCACGTCTAAATCACGGTGAGCTGTTCACTTTACTTCATTTCCATAATCTTCATCTAATGTCTTTCCACAGAGTACAGTCACCTGCTGCATTTGAAAGAAATATCCCTGAAATGAGACTTCCAGGTTTCAATCAAAGCTCTTTATTGAATTTATCAGCGGCTCAGCATCATTAACAGAAACTATTAAAAAGAGTATTAAAAGTTTGTTCCATATGAAAGGGAAGCTGTGGAAATGTCAAAACACACCGGGAAACCGCAGCTCAAATATGGACTTCAAATTGAGGCTTAACCAACACAAATGAAAGAAGCTTCAAAAGTAGAAGATAAAGCTTTCTTTTCGATGTTATTGTCACGAGTCTTCCATTAGGGCCAAAACGAAATACTGATGCGGTTAATAATGCATCACAATTCAAAGGACAAACATTTTATTCATAAATGTAAAGTTTTGTCCTCTAAATGGCTGAATTTTGTATGTGAAGTGTTTATTCAACACGTAATGGAAAGTCTGAACTGCATGCAAAATAAGCTGCAGGGAAGAAGACAAAGCCTCTCCGTTCTCAGGGTGGCGGTGAGTCTCAGAGGAGGTCAAGGGTTCAGCATCAGACCCCCTGTGGTCTCAAGCTTTTTGCTGTGTTGTTATTATTAAATTTGGCGATTTACCACCTTAAAAGCTGAAGTAAACAATAAACAATCTTCAACCAACAGGACATCAAAACATGGACCTTCCTGCCAAATCCTCAGAAACAAATTAACTACTAACTTTGAATCAATAATTCTAATTCCATATTTGTGATTGAGTCCTTTGTTGTTTTTATGTGGCAAATTACTATCAAAGCCCAAACCTATGAAAAGTAAAAAGCTGGCAGAATGACTCCTGGTGTGTTCCATTCAGCTGTAGTGTCTTCATCAGGTGCAAAGTTCCACCTCTCGGCTTCTTCCTCCTCTCTGCTCGGGGACATGCTGCATTTAAATCATAAATATTAAACATATTATCAATATTCACGTCCTGTAGTTTGGGGCGGGTGGGGTGTGTGTGTGTGTGGTGGGGGGGGAGCACGGAGGCACGGAGGCCCGCAGAGGACTCAGCCTGGGCAGAGCGATGGAGGAAAGGCCAACATCCAATTGGGAATCCAGCTGGCTGAAACAGAAGAGGTCACACACAGAGAGAGCTTTTCTCTTTTGTTTCTCGGTGCAGAAATGCGCTTGTGCTCGGCCTTTAGCTTGTGTTTCAACGTTTCATCGAGAGGTTTTTGCAAGATTTATGGATCGGAGAAAGGGAATGAAATCTGTTTCTGTGTGTTGTGGCCATATGTTGTTTGCTCTACACACAAGAGAGCAACAAAACACTGGGAAATCAACTGAAGTCGACTTCCATGCTGCGTCTCACATGTTCAACATATGATAAGATTTTTGTAGTCTCATAGTGTGAACCGAGTCTTATAGGGATCTTTATTAAATCTTCCATGTGACTGTGGGTCAACGTCTTGTGATTGTTTACCACCTGGGAAGCAAATGTCTCTCTTAACCCACACACACCGCAAAGACACACATTGTCTCTCATTTCCGTTTCTTCTCCGTGTTTATACGAAAAGTTTAGAGCGAACGTCTCTTCAGGAATCCCCCAGAAATCAGATAACAGAGTGTTCAGAAGTTTGAATCCCTGCCAGGCCTTTGATGACACGACGCAAAAACCCACCAGAGAATGTTTTTCTCAGAGCCACATGGAAGCTGAGCTGTTTAACTGGCCCGACTGCAGCTCTGTGGAAGCGGTCCATTTGTGTTTTGTACAGAGCGGCCAGGGAAAGGCTCACAGGCTATCATCAGTCAGCATCAGAGTGGCGTGCAGATGGCCCTCAGACTGACCATAACTCAAAGGTTTAGTGTGAGCAATATAACGGATGATCAACAGGCTTTCTTGCCAGAGGAAAGCGTCTGTCAGTGTAGCGTTAATTACTTATATTATTATATAATGACTGAAAGTATTTGATCTTTACAAAAATGTGTTTTAGACACATATCCTGCGGTAATTATCCTGATAGGTTTCACATAGAAAAGTGCTTCTGACATCATTAAAATAGATTGTGAACTCAATTTATGTGATTTAAAGTGTTTTCTTCAATAAAGTGAACTTTTATGGACTGATTGTCATTTTCATTTGACCTCATTAAGATGATTAAATGACATCATTAAAATTTTTTTTTGCCTTTATAAGCTTATTTGGAGAAACATTGTGTTTGACCTCTCTTCAACTCACACTGTCGCAATTCTTATACATTTAATGCTGTTTAAGTTATGTTTGGTTGTTGGTTACACTTACAATAAAGATGAATTCAATTAACTTGTCTCTCAATAGTTTACATATGAGGATTGACTGATGATTTCTGATCCTGAGACACGAGGACACAAGCAGCACAGCTACGACGCATTTATAGATCTCAGTGATCCAAGCATGCGTGTTGTAGTTGTAACCGAAGCTCCGAGTGGACAAACTAGGTCAACGTAAACTGATTATGCACAGCACATCGCTTGCTCCTATCCATAATTGTGGCTTTAAGCATAGTTCAGTCACCTCGCCCCAGCATGAAGAAGTCTCAGGCGATGACGTCATACTGTATCAGTGTGTGGAGGAGCTGCCCTGTAAGGATGTAACGCCCAACAATAGATAACAACAACAACAACTCCAAATTAGACTCAGAATCGATCAAGCTTAGAACTTATCAGTCAACCCGTGTGCTAGCTACACTCAACACCTGAGTTGATGATCTGCCAGGTGACGCACCCAAAACCCAGCAGACGCCATAATCACCGAATGTAAACGGAGCGAATTACACCTGCAGAGGCGATAACGTGCTGTAACTCCAAATCCATCGGCCCACAAACCGTCTGAATTTTAATCAACTCAACAGATTTATGCTGAGCTCAGTGGAAAATGCCCAAACCTCCCTGTGGACTTTCTGAGACAAATTAATCTTATTTAACTATTTCCACTTTACCTTGCAGCTGTATGGTTTATATTCATTAACATAATGTGAAACTCATTTGCATACTTTAAAGCCCGGCGTCATTGCTTGTTCCTAAATTGGCTGTGAGATCGTGTTTACTGGGTTTGAAAGTAAAACATTTGTTCGTCGCTGCGCCCTGCTTTTATGATATGGAGGCTGCGCATTTTTAATGACATAATGGCGGTGGTTCACAGTAGGCTAATGCAGCAGAGCAGACGTGTGCGAGCAGAGAGAGAGAGAGAGAGAGAGAGAGAGAGAGAGAGAGAGAGAGAGAGAGAGAGCAAGGCCTAAAATGCTTCTTCTTCTCCGTGCTGGATCTCCCATCTCTCCCCCAGTTTTCATTATCCTTACAAAGCTCCCAGAGTGCTAACAAGCCGCTACGCTCAGTGAGTGAACAGACGGAGCTCAGGGGGGAGACGAGGATCAGAGAGAGACGTGGAGCTCTCGGGTTGGTGTGTGTGTGAGTGTGTGCGAGTGTGTGTGCAGGGATTCACGTCTTTTTACATACAGCTGGGGCTCAATTAGTGTCCATTTTTTACTAATTAAGTACACTCTGCCTGAATCAGTGGTGCAAAAACTAACGTTGTTTGTCAAATCATACGCTGGATGTGGCTTGTTGCCCCTCAGGAAGGCTGGAGGCCGTTTTACTGTACATTGCTCTATATTTTCTAGCCCCCACACACACACACACACACAAACACACAGGCAGAGACACCCACCCACCTCTGTTTCTCTCCTCGTGTGTTCAAAGTGACGAAACAAAGCATTCCCAGATGGTTTTCCCGAGCTACCAAGTCATTTTATTTCAACCTTGTTTACACAAACTCTCATGCAGCAGGAGAGCCGCTTTAACCAATCAGCGTCGAATAAGAGAAAAGCTATTTTATTTGTTGCCTTTCTAAACTCAAAGCCTTCACGTTGAATGTCTATTTTTGCGTGACATCGGTTACTACATAGCATGACAGGAGTGTTTTGTGCATATTTTCCCTAACAATGTGCAGCAAAGTGAGCCTGGCACAGCAGATAAATTCCTAAAGGAGTTGAAGAAGAGCGCTGCAGTCACAGACATTTACAGTGTGAAAATACCCTCACTAGTGTCTGAAGTTAACACTTTGTAGTAAGATATGTGTTAAATTGCTCCCACAGAGAGAACTGGGTCTGCGACTGTCAATCTCTACACACCATCTGCGTACGGTATTAATTTCCCAGACAAGACGGCGGTCCTTCTGCAGAAGGGTCAGACTTCTCCAAAATGATCTGTCAACCCCTTCATCCCCTGCCGCACTCTTATCAATGCCGCACACTTCTCTTTTCCACTGTTGCCATGGCTACGGTTTGGCAGGGATGAGCGGTATCAAAAGCACTCTGGAGTTTAGCGATGCCTCCTCTCTACACTTACCTCTGTTATGTAGCTTTAATCCGTTCCTTTTGATCTTCTTTTGATGGAGACATTAAAACCTGAAGGAATTTAGGACAAGTTACAAAAAACCCTCTGAGCGCCGTTTGACCGGATGATACGCTCCGGACTGTTGGGCTGTGCTGCTGCTTCTACGGTGAGATATGACCTCATTATCTGCAGCGGACGGATAGGAACTAGAAGGGATACAGCAAAAACAATGGGCTTAAACATTTCAGCTGAACAAAGCCCTTAAACAGCAGAGTTAAGTCACGGCCAAATACCTCTTAGGCTCATAACCTAACATACACCTGACAAGAGGTCGTTGTAGTCCAGCTCTCAAGGTTAAACCTCGGGTCTTAGTGTCAAGCCCCAGACTCAATATGAGAGGGTGATGATGTGTATGACTACATCCCGCAAATATTTCCGCACTCACCCTCCTTTCCTTTCCTTAATCCTCGCTCCTGACTCCAGCAGCCCCTTAGAAACATCAATATCACTGACAGATGGTTGAAACACAGTGAATGTGGGCAAAACGAGTAGTGAGGCTGCTTGTGTGTGTGTGTGTGTGTGTGTGTATGTGTGTGTGCATCCTCATTCAGCTTAAAGCCAGAGAACAATTTCTGCTTGTGTTAACATAAACAAAGCTCTGATGCTTTAATGCTCAGCCATGTTAAATGACACTGTGCTGATGTTTCACTGGATAATAGAGCTGCAAAGTCCATTTACTCCAGCACTGAGGTGTACGTGTAATTTGAAGTATTACCATTTTGTGCTACTTTCTGTCTTGTACCTCTCTAGATTTATCTCATCCCCTGTAGTTGCAAGTTACATTGCTGATTAAAACTTTACAATTCAGCACAGCGTAAGGACAGAATGCTGTCGTCAGGTAAAACCTTGTGTCTCAGCCCTGTCTAGCTTGATGACACCGTGCATTTTGGGCATTATCATGGGAGTGTTAGAAAGGAAAAGAGGTCGGAGAATTTACCCCGAATCTTTTCAGCTGACCTGGAAGCACAAAGGGAGGATGGACAAATGAGCAAATTTGGTTATTTTCATTTATCTTTTGTAACTTCTGTCTTTCTGTTCCACCATTCCCTTGCTGCAACACAACTGTGCACACAGAGGTAAAACAGGACATCCCATAAAGCCTGTTCTGTTCTGATTGGTTAGTTAGTTGGGTCTGAGCTACCAACACCCACTCACTCACCAGCCTCGTCCTTGGAGGAGGTATATTTTAATATGTCACATATGTCCAGAAACGAGTGAAAATTCAACAACAAAGCTTTTCATTTACATCAGGACCTATGGGTTTGTTTGAATTGTAATCGGCAAGAACTTTGCAGCGTTCAACACATAACAACACATTTTATTATACCATAAAAATGAGGAAGTATAATACGCCTCCATTTAGAGGAGAAGTGAAAATGGACTCAAACGCAGACTAGATCAAGTCTAAAAACACATAATATGACTGAAATCCTCTAAGTACAACATAGGCCTAGATTTTGCGATTGTTAATGGATTTACTCAAGTACATAAACAGTCCAGTGTAAACCTCCTCCACATGTGTTCCCTCACCTGACAGACACTGCCTCAAACTCCAGCCAAGCAACAAGTCAAGTACACAACAACAACAGCCAACAACACAATCCTATTAATTCCATCCGTGTATATGTCTTACTTGCATTTTTTCCTGAAGCCAAACCAAGGATAACAGTCAAAAGCCCAAATGCAGACAAACACAGGCAGACAGGGAAACACTAAGCTGAGAGAGAGAATCAGGAGCAAGCAGACATAAAGACATGCAAGGAATCTAAACTGGAAACACCTGGGGGAGCAACGGCGTGACTGCTGAAGGAATATCAACATATAGAATCTGCCACACAGGATGAATAAAGGGCTTAAGTACACAATGGGTAATTAAAGTCTGTGTGTGTGTGTGTGTGCGTGTGTGTGTGTGTGTGTGTGTGTACGTAGCCTCAGTTTATAAACCTAAACCAGGCAAATGCAATAAAAGGGATACAATGTTGTTCACTTTGTCATGGGAAAATCCTTGGATTGTCATTTTTCTCCAATTTGCTTGTTATTGTTATTTATATACATTTGTATTATAATTGTAATATATTTCACATTTTATCCGTGATCATTTTGCTCTTAAATGTCAGGACAAAACCAATAATCCAAGTACTTGAGTCTATTTTACTGCAAATACACACTTTGGCATCAGTACTTTTGTTGAAGTACCTCCACCGCTATCGGCCGTTATTCTTACTTTTACAACTCCGCTAACACAAATCAAGATCGTCTTTATGTTCAATCCCAGCAGCTTACATCGCTGTGAAACTAGCTGCTGTCAATTAATAGTGATTAAACCGCAACTTTGCATCATGACACATACGCAGAGAAGCAGATGCACAGACATACTGCACACACACACACACACATGCACATGCCGGCCTGACACACTGCTAAGCTTATATCCTGATGAGTGAATTTTAATTGTGAATGCATCATCATGCACAGACGCACTTTGTGTGGCTATTTGTCAGTGGCGGGAATAAAAAGTTCATCGTGTGACTGAATATGCTGGAGTTTATATGGGCTGCATGATGAATAGCTGGTGTCAGGTGTTACCATGGGGATGATTACTTGAAAGCAGCCAAGGTAGTATAAGCATTTGGGATTTCTAGCCAACCCATCAAATGCTTGGCAGGCCATTTATTTCGAATATACAGGTAGTTTCAGGCGATAAGAATCTGCCTGCATGTGTGTGTGTGTGCGCGTGTGATTGTGTGTGAGTGTGTGAGTGTGTGTGTGTGTGCATGAGTGTTGATCAAGTGTTTGCGTGTGTGCGAGTATTGCATCTCTGTGAAAAGCAAAGAGAGATCAGCCTGCATTCCAGCCAAAGAGCCTCTTTTCCATTTAATTACAAAGTTGCAGAGGCTCTGTGTCGCTCTGTCTCCGTCCCCATCAGCTCAGTCCTCCTCCGCCAGTGTGACAGGAGGAGACGGGAGGAGACAGCAGACACAGACGTGTTTCTCATACTGGTCTTTGCTCATCCTCCCAGTGAACTGTAACACGTCGACTCGCTCCCCCCACGGCCGGGCAAGCGTCGGCCTTTCTCGCTAGCAGGCCCCGCAGGCCACAACAAAAGAAAGCTCGGAAAAACAAACCTCTCCTCACTCTGACTGGCTGCACCGAGGCGCCGCCTGCCCTCCATGCTCCACAGACACTCCTCAGATTTAGACAGATTCCCAGTTAAGCTCGGGATCCATCGGTGCCTTAGCTCTTCTTTTCTTTTCTTTGCCAATTTGGGACATCTGCTCTGAAAATCGGCAACACACACCCCCCCCTCACCCCCCCCCCCCCCCCCTTTCTACATTTGCTCAAAAGCCTAAAGTCTGTGTCTTCCTCCTCTTTTCTCTCTGTGCCCTTTCAACTCCCTGGTGGGGATTTGTGATTCAAACTGGGTTGTGAGACCTAAAACCTCTCTATCTCATCAGCAAACATAACAAATGCATAATCTGTCCTTTCTTCCAGACCCATTCACATGCATGGTAATGATCTGTGTTGGCGCCTCTTTTCACTGCGTCGGTGCTTTGAAACACAACCTGGCAGGCCAATATGTTCTTTCAGATGCCACATCCCCCAAAAAAATGGATTTTACAAGCAGAAATGTGGATGTTATAGCTATTTTCCAGTCATAATGCTGAATCAAAATGAAGTGAATACAGCGTATCTAAATCCCAACATAGCAAAGGTCATTCATGGAAACGCCGATACAAACACAATGAATGCTAATATTATGGTATGGCGAACAATTTGGGATCACAGAGATAAAAATAAGCAAAATGTAGGTCTTTATTTTGAGTCATTTGACGCTCAGCAATATCCTCCGGCTGTGCTGTATAGTAAATGTATATGTATCAGCTCCTCACCTCATATATCAGCTGTGATGTAATCAAGATCCCACAGCCTGGAGCCAGTTATTGCTTTTATAAAATTTCGAAATCTACTTAAAGTTATTTAACTATTGCAGCCGTATTGGTAATTTCATACCAAAGATATTTTCCACATTCTCCCCGGCAGCTGCACATATAACTACAGGCCATCGCTGGAATGATCAGAGGGGAAAATGTACACAATTAAATTAGGATTATTTGTTTCTCTCTGTTGTTCCACTTGTAAAATCCATTTCAAATCCTGTCCAGCATCAGCAGGACGAAAGCTGTAAACTTGATGGACCTTTAACATGTTTCGACGTCATTAAGTTTAGGGGAAAATCCAGACAAACAGAGCAAACGGGTCAAAGTTCACCAGTAAGTGTTTACAGATGTTGCAGTTCCCTGTTTCCTGTAGCTTACTTCTTCTCTTAGCTGTGGAATGATTCAGTCTGGCAACCATCCCTCCATCCATCCATCCAACCGTCCATCCATCCATCCACCCACCCATCCATCCATCCATCCATCCATCCATCCATCAATCCATCCATCCATCCATCCATCCATCCATCCATCCATCCATCCTTCCATCCATCCATCCATCCATCCATCCATCCATCCATCCATCCATCCATCCATTCACATCTACGGGCAATTTAGAGCTTCCAAGTCTAAGTCTTTGGACCGTGGGTGGCGAGCGGAGCGGCTGGAGGAAGTCCATCCTTGAGGGGAAACATGTAATCTCCGTACAGAAAGAAGGCAGAAATCCAAACCCGCAAAGCTCCAAGCTGTGAGTCGACACGGCTGAAGCACAATATATTCATACAGCAAATCAAATATTACTATTCCACAGTGATTTCAGCTTCCTGTTTTAAATACAGTCTTATGAGCTGAGACCAGTAGCAATAAAGTAATGACACTAAGACTGACTGATCTGTCACCTCATGCAGACACAACTCCAGTGAAATGTCACTTCCTCGCCCTGTCATGATGAACGGCAAACTGCCAAATAACACAACAAAGCATCAAACTTAACACACAAGGAGTTTGTATCCTTCACCCTTACGTTTCCTCCTCTCCTCTCCTACTCTCCTCTTTTAAACCCTTTACTCCTAACCTCACCCACTCTTCCTGTTCATGCTCCATCTACTCAACCCCTGAGTGTGTGCAGCTCAGAGCCCCGGCCCCGCTCTGCCCTCCGCTCTGGCCGCTCTGCGCCTCTGTCAGAGCAGAGGGCAGGGACGGCAGCTCTCAGCCACTTTCTGATGCAGAGGACCCTGACATTCAAACTCAACAGGGCCCTGACACCCATTAATCAATGGCTGGGGCTTAGGGAGGCTTTTTTAATGGATCACACACTGCACTGATCGAGCCGGAGAAGCCTCAGTAAGCACAAAGTGCAGTGTCATGCTAATCATCAGTGCCTGCAGCACTAAAGGCATTCATGACAAAAATGTTGGGAGGTGAATCAGACACATTGTTTACCTCCCGCTGTGAGGTTTTTGTGTGTCGCTGCTTTTTTGAAATTCAAAGTGAATAAATAATAAAACGTGTTGACGGCTGCTGATTAGCTGTGAGGCAGGAAGGAGCACAGTTACTCTCAGAAGCATTCAGTGTTCAGCTTTACGGAAATATTAACACTGAAAACCAGATTATTCTTAATAAAATTACAATAATCTGGCTACCAAAAATGAAAAATGAAATCCATTAATTTAAATTATGCAGTTGAAATGATGACTCATAACTAGTGGCCTTTTTCTGCATTGCGGATTTAGAATTACAGGCACAAATGGAATCACGCAGCACTTCTAATGCTGATTAGTGGTTAATTAGTGGCTTTGGACTGTCAAAAATTAAATGCACATCGCTTAGAACGTGAAAGTGGAACAACTACAATCGTATGTGGAACACAAACAGAGATTCTATATTTCACAGAGCTGCTTAATGTATATTTCTGTGGCGTGATTTGTATCGCACGCATCATATAACACGTCATCTAAATACGTTTCAGCGTGACTGCAGGTATCTTGTCGGTGATGTAATGTTTCCGTCAGTCGCCGCCTTTAAAATGTGACTAATAACGTCTCCCGATATTCATTTAAAATAGAGCCAATTTGACGGAACATTCTAGCTGAAAAGACGTTGATTTGTGTTTGTACTCCGTCTGCACACAAATGCTGTGAATTCTCGCACGAGCGGCGTTGAGAAAGAGTCGTGGCTGTGTCATTAAAACCCCCGATATTTTGTGTCTCTCTCTCTCTTCACAGTTTGGGATTAGTGCTGCATGCGTTTGACTATAAAGAGGGTAGTTTTCCATTGATGAGCCGGCACAGGCAGCTTCAGCGCCACCAGCAGCAAATCACTACTCTGTTAAAAGGCCCTGATGCATAGCAAACTCTCCTGCCAAGCCTCCCTCGCTCCAAATCTGCCTGCTTGCAGACCCCCTGTAATTGGAGGCATTAAACTTGCTTTGGACAGGATGGCAAATGAATGCTCGGAGCTTGGAAAGAAGCGACTGCTGCATTCAGAAAGGAGAGAACACACGTAGATACGGCTAAATCGGACAAATCACTGCCAATCCGTCAGATCTCTGTGTGTGCATAAACTTCAGTGTGTGTGTGTGGTTTGGATGTGTTTAGCAATTAATACGTGTGTGTGTTTGTAGTGTGCGTGACTGGGCATAGTGTGCATACTGTGTCTTTTTCTGCGTATCCTGTCTTGGCTGGTAATTGCATGTGATTATGTACATTCAGCTTCACAGCCACGCTGTTGTTAATCCTGCTGTAATCGTCGGGATCACCGTGGTGACGCAGGGATTCGACCCGGCCTGCTCTCTGTCTGGTCACCGACAAAAAAGCAGCAACAAATGAAACAGACAAACTGTCCTAAAAGCTGCCCGTCATCCCGTTATCAGTGCCTCGACGAGGACTCATTAAAATCCAGGGGTGAAGTGTCGGAGCTGATTTCTCATCTCTTAATGGCCTGTAATATTATAATGAGATATTTTCCTGTACGTTTGCTGCCATTTTGCATTCATCCCTCAGAAGGCAGCCATCCATCTCTGCTGCTGCTGCAGACGCTGCCTCCGCTGAGCCAGAGTGGCCCGTGAAGCTGGCAATGATGTGAATGCGTAATGATGAACTGGATGCAAATGTCACTTCTGACATTGTGTCAAAGCTGCGGAACAATGGAAACTCTATAGCAACACACACTGAGTAAGCTCTTCTTGAGTTTAGTGCAAGACCTTGATTAGACGCTGCTTTGGATGAAAATAGGTCTTCAGACGGAAGAATGTCTTATCTGCGTCAGGCGCTTCACTGAAGGTGAAATAGTCTTCAAGGTCAACATTCAAATACATCTTTTCCTGGCTAAGTAGAAAGAGCAGCTAAATCAGCAAAGACTTTGTCTCTAATCTCCCTGCAAAGCTTCCATGCTCCTGATGAAAGCCACACGCGGTAGTTTGCCCAGAGAATTACAAGCAGTGGATCTTGGTCTGACACTTGATCTCACATGTTCATCCAGCAAGAGGACGAAAGATGGACTCAACCCTCGACTAACCCTGTAAAAATGGGAATATACTTAAATACCACTGACTCCTGTTTCAACATTTTATTCACGTAAAAGCAAAGATGTATTAGGGAGGAATCTGTACACAAGTATCCAAAGTATGGCTCCTGTCAGTGTTAGTTTCTGATTTACAACATGTTACTGCATCAGTAATGAAAATCCTCAAGACGGAGGAAGCAGGATGTTTCATCTGAGCCAGACTCTCTCCAATTCCAAAAATCAAATAATGAAAATTCTGTCCTGGACTATTTTACATTCCGGATGTAAATTTTAAGAGGTACAAAGGTTTCCACCTCAGATTTTGGTGGATTTTCATGCTTTTAGCTGGGTTGAAGGATAACACTGCAACTCTCTGCACTGAAACAGATTCACCCACCAATTTCCCTCCTTTGTAAAAAAATCTGGATAATGTCTCAAATGTAATGTGTCATTGAGCCGCAGCAGGGTTCTTTTTATTTTAGTGGTAATATGTGAGATTATGTAATGTGGACCTTTGAGTCATTTTCAAAGTAGTTACTAAAGTAGGAGTAGGACTAAATTAGTGCTAAAATGTACCCTTCATATTAAAAGTTACAGTACTCAAAGTGAAGAATGTTCCCTGTCAGTGATCCATTATAGATGTGAAGCATGACATCACATTAATAATGAAAATCCCCAACATTGAAGATCCATGAGTTTTTACCTGGAAGTGTTCAAACTCTTTGCACCTCTTAAGAATTTAGAATGAAATAATGAAAACGAATATATAATAATATTAATGAATAATTTTCAAGGGTTTTCTTGCTTTCAGGACAGGTGATTGATTACATACTGCTGCTGTGCTAAGAGCCAAGCAAACTAGCAGCTTTTCAGTCTTTGAACTCCGTTATCTAAAATACATCAGGCTGAAGTGAGACGGCTGCAATATCGCTCAAGTGTGTTGGATTGAAGTCTTCGATGGTTTCCGATTTGTTTTTGAATAAAGTTTTCGCAGTACACTTTGGTTCAGATCTCCCCCCGCCCGCCCGCCCAAAGGATTCGTTTGTGACTGGCCCTGGGTTACTATGGTTACCGTGCCCAACTCAATTGGAATTTAACCAAAACAGAATCTGCATTATCAAGCTTTCAGGCTCATATTTGAGTGAATGAATTTCCACCTCTAGTAATGGAGAAAACGACACCATTAGTCTTTGCTGGAGAATCACCCAGCTGCTGCCTGAGCATCAAAAATGTTATTACGTATCAATGTGACAAACGAGTTTAATTACGGAGAATGAAAACAAATCAGGTCACCAGGTAACGGCTCCACTCATGCGTACGTTTGTAGGGGAGAGGAACAGCGTTTGTGTCCTTCGGTTTGGATTAAAGCCCGAACGACGACAACATTTGCTGTAAAGCCAGTTAAATGTTGCCTCCTTGAAGCCTTTCCAGCGACACACACACACACACACACAGACACACTGAACCGGCCTGTGGTCTCTCTCTAATTGGGAAACTGTGCGAGCCGGTCTTTGATTAATCTTGGAACTTTTGTGAGTCCACCCAAAGCTGCTGTGATATTCCGACTGAGGAGGTGAAACACACTGCGCAATTCCCACTTTTCCCTTCCCTGGGCCTGATGAGAGGCGACCTGGAACTTCAGCCCAGTGAACCCCGCAGAGAAATTAAAGAGAATACCAGATATCTGTTTAATAATTTATTTGCATATGATTATCGTAAAAATACTGAAAGAGAAATGCTTATTTTTGTTCTAGTTTTCTGTCTTTTTTTTCTTCTTTTTTTTACAATCTAATACACTTTTAATTGCACAGGAAAATGTCCGCCTTCACAGACGCACACATCTTCTTCTTTCATTGTGACATACAGTTGCAGCTATGTAATGAGCATTAAACTGGAATTTTCCCATTTATTTGCTTCTCAACAATAAACAAACAAGCATATAAAGGAAAGGTCACAGAGAGGCCAAAGTCAGGTCGGACGGTTGTTAACGCCGAGCGGATCTGTCTGATAGAAATGTAA
Source organism: Genypterus blacodes (assembly GCF_046128005.1). Lineage (NCBI taxonomy): Eukaryota > Metazoa > Chordata > Actinopteri > Ophidiiformes > Ophidiidae > Genypterus > Genypterus blacodes. The sequence goes on from NW_027466842.1 coordinate 1,428,206, forward strand.
TATATACAGTCAGTTCTTTTTAAATAGTTTGATACGCTGACAGCTGGCGTACCGAAACAAAAACGCATGTCAGGAGAAATGAGCCGGTGAGCCGATACTGTGTGCTGCACATCAGGTCTGTGTAGGTCAGGTCAATATCAAGGTCACAAAGAGATCATCGGGATACTGACCTTTTTAATTCCCATTGATCTGCGGAACATTTGGCAAAGTAAATATACACACACGCCACTAGCACGGGTACTGTTCAGTGGAAACAACAATCGGTACATCCTCAGTAATGTTACAGGTTATTATTCCGTCTGTGTGAGTGGAATACTTCTTCCTTTCTGTTTCACTCCTTTCCTGTCTCTGTTTGGTTTGGGAACTCTCTGGAGTCTGAAGTCGTTTTTTTTCTCTCACCAGTTTGGATTCAATTGCTGCCTTAGAAAGCTGCACTGACAGAAGGTTCTTTACTAGACAGAACGAGAAAGTCATTTTATCTTGAAGGCCTCACTTGAATGCAGAGAGAGTGTGAAGGTCTCAGTGACTGAAAGGGAATAAAGCATCTGGAAGAGAAGAGATCCGGAAAGTTTGTTGAGAGGACATTCTTGATTTTGGGGAAAGAAAAAAAAATGACCAATTTTCTTTTATTGTTGAAAAACCTCCTGACTCAAAATTCTCTATTTCTAAATCAGCCATTTGTTTGTTTAGTCAGCAAATTTCGACACCATAACAATCAAGTCTAATTTTCCAGAATCAAGGACATTTTTACAGAAGATTCTTTTTTTTCATGGGGCCAAATTCTTTTGAAGAACTGAAAGAAAATGGATCAGAAAAATGTCTTTTCTCGTATTTGTAGTCAACATATTGATTCAAACTTTTGTATTTTCTAAGGCCTTTATTGTCGTTTTGAGTAAAGGCCACTTTGTTTCCCCAAACTTCCTCACCCTGTCGGCTAAATGGATGTTTACAGTGCAGCTTTGACTGTGGCAAATGAAAACAAAATCAATAAAAAGCGAAACTCTTAAAAAGAAATCAAAATAAAACTTAAGACTCCAGAAGGTTAGAATGTTAAAAAAAACAAAACAAGCATTGAAATAAAAAAAGAATGAAACCCAATACTTCTAAAAAACACATATTTGTAGTAATTGACAATAACTTAGCATTAAAAACAATGCATATGTGAATAAAATAAGAAAATATGAACGTTTGTGTCGACACAGCAAACGCCGATAAAGCAACAGTTAGGTGGAACGCGGTTCTCGTCCCCGTGAAGGTTCCACTTTGGCATGCACGTGTCGTGTCCCGCACAGTGTCAGTTTTACATCTCTCTTCGTCGCCTCGGTGAGCTGAGAGATGGTGTGAAGACTCAGATACTTTGTACAGATTTGTAACACGGAAGGCTCCCAGATCAGGCGGAAGACAGTATTTAAGAGGAAGCGGGAAGATGAGGCGTTTTCAAAGGCAGAACAGCAACGGAAAGAGGAGAGCTGGTTGGTTGAAAAAAGGAAAAAAAAAAAAAGAGGTGAACTGGGTTTGATAATCTACAGATGGCAAAATGTCAGAGTTTGTTGTGAAGCGAAACCGGCTTCATCTTGGCACTGTTGTATTCTTACACAATCCCATCGTCTTTGCGAGTTCTCCCATCCGTAAAGTGAAGTGACGGGGATGAAGGGAAAGTAAGATCGTGGATGGAAGAGGGGAGCGCTTCCCACCAACCAGCAGAAGACACATGCAGACATGCAACCACAACCTGAGAGGGGCAACAGGAAGTTTGGCTTGGATGTCAAAACAGTCGTTTCTCACAAACCCACAAGTGTCAAGTAATGAACACATTACAATGGAAGGCTCTCTTTTAACCGACATGAACTCTCCATCTCACCACCGTCTGAAATCTCCTCCTCCAAAAAAAAAAAAAAAAAGGTCCACTCTGTAGCAGGAGCCTCTTTCTTCTTCTTCTTCTTTTTAATTTACATCAAGCTCTTCAGGTTTAAGAGTTTATAGGTAGTTTGTATTCTGTATTCTTATTTTCTCCCCGAGCTGCGGCGGCTCACACTCGGATGGGGAGAGTTTGGCTCATCTGTTGCCGCACGATTTCCTGACTGCTGTCCGGACTCTTGATATTGTGGCCGGGCAGCGTCCCTCCGAGCCGCAGCAGGTCCCTGCCAACACAGAAAATCACACAGTCAGCAGGTTTAGGGAGAATGTTAGAGCGGGGAAGGACAGCGGAAACGTCCCATTACGCCCAAATAAGGTCACTGAGTTAGGATTTTGGCTGATTTTCACCAGATTACCTGAAGCTCACAGCATAAACTCCTCTACCTGTGGAGTGGAGATCTGACTTGGGTTCCAATAGTGAAATGGAAGGAACATGACAACAAGGTGCCAATTATGCACCAAGGTGTCCATTTTGCTTGGGAACCTTTTCAGCCAATTCATTATTTGTTGCAGAAACATCAAAAGTATTCTCCTTTGAAGCATTACCTCAAACTAAGCCCAACCGTTCCGGATGTCTTTCCTCTTTGCCCGCCCCTCGACTCTATTTACGCGGTTTGATAAAACATAAGCGTTCAGTATACTGTATGTCTCTGCTATCTTGGACAGATGCGTCCAGGAGTGTCCTTTGTTTTACAGCCGCCACCGCCGCCGTCCTTGTGTTTCAGGCCCGGGTGGCTGAAGATACTTTACAGATAGCGGCTCGTCTCATATCCTCTCTCTCTCCACCATTATCTCCTCTCACATCACTGAGCAGCCAGGTGAGCCGCGGCACCCGTACACCCGCATCCAGCACGCAAACACGGAGACGCACTAAATCATGCTCTGACAACATGATCCTCTCCTCTCATCCGCCATCTATCTCTTGCTGTTGCATACTGATGAGCCTATAAATTAATCATTCGCATGTCATCGGCACACGGTGACACGTAGCATAACATGCACACACAAGCATCAGACACACACACACCCACACACACACACACAAAACCCTCTCCCATCACAGCACTGGGTGTGCCCTCCCCCGATGCATTAAAAAGCTCATTAGCAACCTAATTAAACACATTCCTCTCTTTTAGCTTCTCCTCAATCTCCCTTATTACTCACACTTCATCACCTCCTGCTTTTCCACATCAGCAGCTCTGGCTGCTGTCTGTCCTATCACCAACATTCCAGCTTCCAGCCAAGAGCAAGGGGAATTAAACTGAGGTCAGCCATCACGTTTCCACACACAATTAGCTTCACTGAGCCCAGATCCTGGCACAGGGCTCACCCACGGGGCGCAGTGTGACACTGAAACTGTGAGCCGCCGAGCTGGCACAAGACCCGGATACTGCAGGTATAAATTCTGCTTATTGTGTCCGTGGGAAATAGGGAAGGATCCTTTATTTAGTCAGAACCGTACCGTGGGGAATGTGGACGATACATCACTGCGGAGCTGAAGACGAACAATTTAACCCCACAGTTATCCTGCAGTTGACTGAGTGTGACGGTAAATAACATCACAGCAAACACATCAGTAAGCTGGAGTGCACCAGAGACTTCATACCACTGCCAAGGCCCAAAAGTCTTCATCATTCAGATCAATTCTACATCCTTTTCCTGGATATATATTCTCATGTGTTTACAGGATATCATAAACATTTCATATGGCTGAATCAGGCTCAGCTCCTCTATACATTGTTGGTAGTTGCTTGTTTCCAGCCTTATTTGTTTGTCTGTGTGTGTGTGTCTGTGCGATCGTATATTTTAATCTCGCAGTTGTGGATCAATATCTGGATCTGGATACACACGCCTCATCTCCTCATTATTTTTTCACACAAGACTGGAGTTCTTGAGAAACAGGCAAAAATGAAAAAGGGAAACAAGCACGGCGTCCAGACCCGCACTGAAAATGACTCCATTCTTCCATCTACACAATTTAACACAAATCTATCTGTGTTTACCTTGTAGGTGACCTGCTGGCAAACAGAGAAACAAACAAACAAAGAAACATACCTCAGTGAAGACCTAACGTCCTCGTCTGAGCACTGAAGTTTGGTTGTTTTGCAGCTTTGCACCAAAAGGCAAAAAACTTTTACCTGACGTAACCAGAGAGGAGATCTACACTCAACAACAACCCTGGAAAACAACTTGTCAGTGCAAAGGAAGCCTACCTATGAATAAAACAACTTCCTCTTCAAGGGGAAGATTGAGTGAGACAGAGCCAGACGTCTGGCAGGGAAAAACCCTTCAGCTCAAAGTCGCCGTTCTCCAAAAATCAACCGAAAACATTAAACGACCCAAAACCTACAAGCGCGAGCGTTGTTGTGCGTCTCTTTAGGTCCAACGCATTTTTTATTTCACTGCGACATCTCATTCCAACATCCCAGAGGCGCCGGCCGCTTCCCTCTGTGTGAGATGGAGTCTTCATCTTCCACTTCACAGCCGTCGTATAAAATGCGGAGAACGATTCCGGCGAGGCGGAGAGAGAGAGAGGGAGAGAGGGAGAAGGAGCCGCCGCCGCAGCAGCAGCCTCGCAGGGGTGTGTTCACGCTGTTCTGCTGCTACGGGAGGAGAACACACAACCCCGACCGCATTCTGTGGCCATATGGAGGAGCCGGCAACAGAATGCATACATTATCCCCAAAAGGCCACAGTCGTCCGCCACTGTCAGCAAACAGATCGCAGACACACACAAAGACTCGCCGCAGACCGCAGCGACATGCCACACACACACACGCCACACACACTCCCACAACGCGGCTTTATGACCGGAGTGATAACAAACACGGTCGAGTGTTTCTACCACCAGCTTCTGCTTTCTAAACCTAACCGCCTAAGTGTTATTATGCTTGGCCGGCTCACAGAAAATGACTTAATAGCCTGGTACCTACTTACGCCGCTCAGCCCCCTGTGAGCCTACGCGTAACCTGAGAACCTTTGGCAGCAGAGTCGGTGCTAAAGACCAGGACGTCCCCAGAGTCCAGGCTAGAGACCGCGACTGTCCACAAGGCCACAGAGCTTTTCACTCGCAACTGTTTCGGGAACTTGGCAACCTTTTTTAACAACCCAAGAACTTGTTGTTTTAGGAACTTGAGAACCTTCTCAGGAAGTCGTGGAATCGTTTCAGGAACTTTTCTTAATTTCGCCACGTCAAGTAACAAGGAGCATTTCTGTGTACAACTGTCTAGCATGTTCTCTTCAGGACGTAACATGTTTTGTCAGACGCAAGCTTTATTTGAGTCTGATACCGATTATCTGAGCACGACTTATTGTTAGTATTAGTAACTTCTAAGATGATGACGTCACCAAATCAATTTCAGCACACTGCAACAAAGAAACATCCCGCTGTTACTAAAACATGCCTTATATAAGAAATGTCCCAAAGCAAATCATTTCCATCCGTTGCGCAACTTCTGCACACACTCAATGTCAAGAGGGGTTTTTGAAAAGTACTGAACCGGAGCGAGCAGCCACCCTTAAAGTGCCGCTTGGCTGCGGTCTACTCACCCTGAGTAGGTACTGGTCACCACCTTGAGGCTGGCGGCGTTGCGGAGCAGCTTGTCCAGGGTGCTGACGATGCGGGAGAACTTGGGCCTTAGGTTTCTCTCCTTCATCCAGCACTCCAACATCAGCTGGTGCAGCACCATGGGACAGTCCATGGGAGGGGGCAGCCTGTAGTCCTGCTCCACCGCCGTCATCACCTGAGGACAGAGCAGTGGACGCTTTCACATATACCGTTCAAAGAATCAGACCCGGTGAGAATCAAAGCAGGGATCAAAATTTAATGTGTTGTTTGGGGGCTGAACTGGAGATCAGAGGAACAACGTCCAACCAGGATGTACTTGTTTAATATTGAATTTCTACAAAGTCAAATTTGGATTGTATTTATGTTCTCTTCACTCTGTTTAGCTTTTGTCAGTGTGGTGGAAAAGAAATAACCCCCGGTTGCTGTGGTGTAGTGGTGCATTGTCTCTCGCCTCACGCTCGGCTGTCACGCACTTCACTTTTCTTTTCAGCGTCTCCCCCCAAATTACAAATAACGCTCTAAGCTGTTCTGAAACTTTTCACTTCAAAGGAGGTGTGATTGATTGGAAAGACAATAAGAGGAGGAAGACAAAGCCCGTTCATTGATTTGATTTCCCTAGCAACAGCGTTTGCGTCCATATGCTCCGTATGTGTTTTCACTCCCCACAACAATAAAAGTTGCCATTTGGGAACAATAAAATATTTCTGCCGCACTCCTCTCCTCCTGCTGCTTGTCCTTTGATTTTTATGTTGTGCTTCTACCGTGCAAGTACCCCCGTTTATACCCAGTATCTGTTGACTCTGCTACTTATTGAGCAAAGACTGTGGCACTGAGGCTGCAGGGAACAAAAGGAGACCTCAGCTTTGATGCTTTCATTACAGAATGTGGACTTTGTTATAAAGGTTATACATGTGCGCCACATCACTGCCATTTTTCATCCAGCCTCCTTCGCCTTATTGCCATCAGTGTTACAACTCTCTCCTGATCGCACACTCGGCGGAGAAAACAATGGAGGTGTGCGCATTCCTTCAGTACTTTGTCCAAAACGGGAGGAACCAGGAGATTTCTATTCTTTCTTGCTGGAGCTACAATGTCTGTGTGGTTCAGATAGCCCCAGGTAACAATGTTCATGAAAAAAAAACATTTCCCTGCTTTTGTGTGGATGTGTGTGTGTGTGTGTGTCAGGCTTTGCTGTATAGATTTGAAGAGAGTGGGCAGGCTGGGGTTGTAAATAAGGTGGTAAAAACTGAAACACAGGCACCCAGCTGCAGCAGCATCTGCAGGGAGGAGATAAAGACAAGCGGAACAGGCCTCCAGTCCAACGAGTGACGCTGGAAATCCAGGCAGCAACGGCAAGCGAGCTAAACTTAGACCGTGTATATAGATGTATGTATTTGGTCTGTATCGCAGCTCTGATACTGGCCTGTCATGGTACATATTTACAAAACTGGACGGGTCGGCTAAAAATGACAGAGAATAGCAATGAAGCTGCTCCTGCCTGGCTGTGGGACACTTTGCATGATCAGATCAGAACCCAATCCTTTACAAATTAATCTGATTGAACAGGTGCATCTGACCTTCTTTGAAATGAATTAAATCCATGTAAAGTACAGAATTCCTTCTTTGCTCACTGTTCCTATTGGTGGCCATAAGCTCTCCTGTCACTGGTGTAGAGTAAACAGTATTTGTGGTGAGTACAGTCTGGGAGAAGTGCAGCTGGCATCCACCGGGCTTACATTTCTAACATCTCTCCAAAAAAGAACTTCATTTGCATTAGAATTCCATCGGAGAGACTGAAGACTCTCGAGGACTCATCTGCATCAGAGCTGGTCTACATATGCAGCAGATAGATTGTGTGTTCGTGCACGCTCGGAGGCTCTCTGTCCCACATCTGATCTGACTTGTGAATTGGGAGCTCACTCACGTCCTGGTTGCTCATGTCCCAGTACGGCCTCTCTCCGTAGGACACCACCTCCCACATGACGATGCCGTAACTCCACACGTCGCTGGCGGAGGTGAACTTCCTGAAGGCGATGGCCTCCGGAGCCGTCCACCGGATGGGAATCTTCCCTCCCTGCTCAAACACACAGTGGGGGATGGTATCAACACCCTGGGAGACACTGTACTCATTATAACTGCACACGGAGAAGGAGATACACAAAACTGATGAGCGGGCTTACACACACACACACACACACACACACACACACACACACACACAGAAGAGAAGCTAATGCAAATTTCACAGACGGTTTTGCACAATAACACAAATATTGGCACACATGAACAGTCACAGTCAGCGAGGGGGATCAAATTAACAAGCTTAATTAAGCATGCACGGAATATACAAACATAGGACACCCACCCACCAACACACATAAAATCACCCTGACACACACACACACACACACACACACACACACACACACACACACACACACACACACACACACACACACACACACACACACACACACACACACACACACACACACACACACACACACACACACACACACACACACACACATTTACACACACGCTACACTGACCAGAGAGCTTGTGTAAGTTGGATCAGCTGATGTGTCGTCCAGGAAGCGTGAAAGGCCAAAGTCAGAGACCTTGCAGACCAAGTTGCTGTTGACGAGGATGTTGCGGGCAGCTAAGTCTCTGTGGACATAGTTCATATCTGACAGGTACTTCATCCCTGCAGCGATGCCGCGCAGCATCACAACCAGCTGTGTCATGGTGAAACGCCCATCGTTCAGCTGTAAAGACAACAGGGGGGGGAGAGAGGAGGCGGTTAGTGAAGAGGGAGGAGTGACAAACTGGAAAGAAATGGAGACGGCACATAAAATATGGGGAAGCGGAGGGAAAGGGCAGAGGAGATAAGGAGGTGGAGAAAGACGGAGGCACGCAGGCAGTCGATGAGTTTACATAAACATGACATCTGTCATAATGGCTCACTGCTGCCCGTAACACCCGGGGACAGCTGACCTTTTCAAGCACGCTGTCCAATTAGCTGATTAATTAGCCTCTTTAGTGAGGTACTAAGGACTTAATCCTGATACAAACCAAAAAGGAAACTGAATCCAAAACAGAACTGGACGTATTGTTTCCACAAACGTATCTGAGCACAAACTAGTTGCAGGCACAAATAAAAAAAAAGGCATTGTTTCTGTTTATGACCATTAGGTGTAAAATAGGTCAACTGAATAACGAGGTGAGAATGTCAGGAAAAGCTTATCTCCCATATTGAAACGCCAATTTTGTTGCATCTGTCCATTTCTGTTGAGATTTATGACACGAGGTAAAAAAAAAACAAGTTACTGGGTTTCACTTTCTTTCAGCACTCTGCATTTCTGAAATGTGCCATTTTAGGATAAAGTTCAGACCGTAAATAATGAGAAATAATAATAGATCTCTGCCCAGTTATCTGTAAAGGCTCCAAAACCTTAAACCAAACTCATAAATTCAGCAAAAAGAGGTCAACACTCTCAGTCCACACGTAATTGCTATTTAATGGAGGATTTCTGCAAACATGGACGCCACAGAAACTGCACCGCTACACTCACAAACACGAGACTTAAGCATGACCTGAATACAAATACAACTGGAAAAAGCAGTTTAACGCGTAATCAATCCCTTACTTTGACTCCAGAGCCGGAAAAAGAAGAAAACGAGACGTGACGTGACAAAACCATAAACAATCCGCTTTGTAGTCTGCACACTCCAATGATGTCTGACAGCAAAACAAGCCGAGATGGATGGACGGATGCATAAACAGCCATGATTCAGAGCAGACCTACCACTGTGCGGCAACCGTGTGGATTTCTACGTGTTTGCTTCTACTTATGTGTACTTCCATGTGTGTCCATGTCTACGGGGACGCGGTTCTAACGGCTCGTCTTTGTCTCTGTTAACTCTATAGGCTCCTCGTTAGCTCAGCTCCCAGAATTCCTGAGTCACCGGCAGTGTGACACTGTAGGAGAGGGGGTGGGGGTGAGGACAGGACAGGACAGCACAGCACGGGCCGTGTGGGACAGCTGACTGAGAGGAGGAGGTGAGAAGGAGGGAAAAGGCTCTGAAGTCTCTACTGCAGCTGAAACGGTCAAATCTGCTGCTACAATGCCAGCGCTGCCCAGTCCTATTGTCTGTAGAAACACTCGAGTGTGTGTCACTCCGTCGAAGAAGTAAAAGGAAAAACAATTCCATCACAAGTTTTAATTCCAGCCCCTTCAAACAGACACATTATACACATCTTTCAAGTTGGCCGGACAACCACTGACTGTAAAAACATGGACGTTAGCCAAACAGTCACTCGCTAGCCTTGTAGTTTGGAGAAAGTGACTAACCGGGTGTGTAGGTGGTCACAAAGGTAAAGGCCGGACAAAAAAAAAAGCTTTTAGGGCGGTTAGGGACTTTTGCTTTGGCTTACTGGATCCTTTGGTGTTGTTTTTTTTAAATAAACCACAAGTTTAATGTTCAGCAAATACCCCAAATGCTAAAAAGCAGCATGTGTCTCTCTTAGCCACAATTCTATTGTGGTTACCCAATCTTTTAGTGCTTAACACAGCCTTCGTTTTCCCAAAAAGGACCTGTGAGCTAAAACTACCGGTTTGGCTATCAATGGCTAGCGTGTCGTCCTCGGTTTTGTACAAATATGGCAGTTAAGCTGTAAATTCATGCTACATAACTCTGCCCACAACCATAACACTTTACCTTAAAGTGTATCGCCGTTGAGTATTCATACATTTTCAACCCTTCTGACAACGTTCTTAATTTTTCTTCTGTATTATCGAAGCAACTAGCATAAATATGTAGAGTTCAGCTCTTGACAGTCGAGCAGCCGAGATGATAATAGCTCAGGATGACAGTTAAGAGTAAAAGTCATTTAAAAGAATGGCTGAAAGAAAAGCAGTCTTGCAATCTATAATTGTGAATCATTGTGTACTGATTTATTGTTTGTGAGGCAACGCTATTATTCTATCTTATCATTTATTTTATCTTTGCCTCCACGCAGGGACTACAAATGAAAATGAGCAATTTGCTATCTTTGGTGCTATAAATAGTGTTCATTGTCCCTGTTAAAGAACTAATAATAAAATAAAATAAAAATAATAATGAATTAACTGGGGGAAAATCATGAATAATAATGAAGACGGGATAATAGCAAATCCCTGTGGGCTAACCTCATCCGTGCTAACAGCTACAGTCACAGTAAGGGTTCCTCATAGTTCGGTTATGCAAAAAAGCTGCATTACATTGAATGTAAATGACATGTAATTAACCCACACAGCTGAAAATGAACCGTGTGACACCTCGTTTCTCATTATGCCTTTTCTCATGGTTCACTTTAGCGTAGGCGGTGCTGTCCTGAACTAAAAACTCCAATCAGTGATGTATTCTGTAGCTTCACAAAGACTCTCTAATGTGCTGGAACAAAACAATCCGGAGGTCTGGGCTGTGACAGCTTTCCACCAGGAGTTGGAGCACAGCAAGCCTGTCAGCATCAGTCAGTCATGTCACAGAAAGACACTACGTCTGTCTCCAGGCGTTATATTGCACATTTAATCTCTATCACTCAGCAAGTGAGCGCCTCGGGGTGTTTTACAGAGACCAAAACATTCAGATAACGGAGGTGTTATGAATGACCGTGGATGTGTGTGTGTGTGTGTGTGTGTGTTCCTTTCAGCTTTGATACAGAAAAGAAGGTAATCTTCCCCTGCCAGAGGTGTCGCCTATGAGCCAAGCTTACCCGCAGGAAGGAATCCAGCGCTCCGTTCTCCATGAATTCCGTGATGATGAGTACGGGGCAGCTTCGCGTCAGGACGCCTTCCAGCCGGATCACGTTGGGGTGGTCGAACTGGCCCATGATGGACGCTTCGCCTAGGAAGTCGCGCCGCTGACGTTCGGTGTAGCCGGCTTTCAGCGTCTTAATGGCCACCACCATCTCTCTGCGACCGTGCTGCTTGAGCCGCCCACGGCACACCTCGCCAAACTCACCTGGGGTAAGATAATATGGTGGGGGGGAGAGGAGGGGGTGTGGGGTGAGGATGATGGGGTACGAGGAAAGAAGAGGAGGGGGAGGGATGAAAGTCGTGGGAAAGTGTGGGGAAAGGGAACGTTACTGGTGTGTACGGAGGAGAGAATCCAGGAGTGGCTTGAGAAAGTCGGGCTTCGGCTTTGGCTGTGGGGGAGGAGGAGAGAGGAGCGCTACAAGGAGGCAGGAGGCGGGATTGGAGGAGAGAGGGAGCGAGGAATCGATCGAGCGCGGGGAGAGCGAGGACAAGTGAGGAACTTTGGGGTTTTACACATGGTGCCTGAGTAAGTTTACGAGGGAGTGGAGGACGAGGAGGACGAAGATGAAGAAGACAGGGAGGAAGGACAGACGGGCGGGAGCAGACAGTCATTTGAGGTGAAGTTAGGACGCGAAATGCCCCGGGAGAATAACAACCCAGACTAGGGAAGAGCAACGGGGAAGATATTAGCTGTTATCTGTAACACCCGCAGCTCTCACACACTCTGAACTTTGACCCCGCAGAAGAACACACCTCAGGCCTGATGGCACCACCGCTGCTAGAATTAACTGGCTGTTATCATCGGACAGAAATGCCTACCTGCTCCAATGACTTCTTCTATTTTCACGCAGGAGATGTCTATTTCTTTGGCAAACTCGTGGATGGCGTCGTTGGGGTCCTCGTAGGTGAACGGGTCGATGTACACTTTGACCCCCGGAGAAACTGGACATGGAGGGCAGAGACATTGAAAGAAAGTCGTTTGAAACTGAGAGAAGCATGTGATTGTACAAGTCAGCTGATTTAACACACGAACGTCTCCTGCTTCAATCAGGTGACTGGATAATTGATTGGATCATTTGATTAACTGTATTAGCGCGACCAAAAAGACACAAACACACACACACACACACACACACACACACACACACACACACACACACACACAGTCCTTTACTTACTGTACTGCTGCAATTTCTCTGTGTACTCCAACTCAGAGCCGCTACGCTGCTTCCTGTAAACACACAAACAAAAGTCTCATTCACAGGATCAGACTGCAGGTATATGGACTCAGATTAAGCAGTAAAGCACTAAATCAGGACTGCAGGCAAAGATTCTACATAAAAAGATTCCTCCCAAGCTTGAGTAAATATGTATAAGTAGTAGAATTTATTCCAGCATCGAAAGTAAAAGGACGCCAAAGCTCTATTCATACAGTAAGTGTGACATAGAGATGTGAGGTAATTGCTCCATTTACAGGTGCGAGTCTGTGATTTTAATGCCGTCTGACGAGACAGTCTGTACTTTTCCCACGACCACGGAGAAACTCGTGTAACAAACCTTTTTTGGCCCTCTACTTAATGGCGTAGAAATGAGCACAAACTATCATTTTTGCATTTGGCACAATGGATGCGTCGCCGTCAGACTGGGGGTGGAGTGGGTGAGGCACGGGGGTGGAGTGGGTGAGGATTCACACCACTTAGGGAGGGACTGAACACCCAAACTGGCATCATAATGACAGCGACGGGTAGCTTTGCATTAGGTTACATTTATGAACATTTACAATGAAAGAGGGCGTAAATAAGCAATTTTGTTAAATGATGAAATATTGAGAAAAGGCCTTTTTTAAGCAACAGCGTGGGAAAACCCTAATGTGAACTTAAATACGGAGGTTTTGGAAAAAAAACAAATTCAGCTGAATGAAACACTTTATCAGGCAAAGTGAGACGTGCGGTCTGAGGGTGTGGATGATATAAGGCAGCGCTTACTTAAGGCAGACGACGGCGATAACCACCATGGCGACGATGACGACCAGGCCCGCGGAGGCCGAGCCCACGATGAGAGGCAGCTGGTCCTGGACCGACTTCTGAGGGTCACCTAGACGGAATAACACACGCAAAATAAGTAAGTAAGAGTGGAAATAATACTTAAGGGATCAAGTGCAGGGGCTTGTGCTGCATGTGTAATGACTGCCACTTAAGGCAGCCGTAAAGCCTCTTCAGCCTAAACACTCATCAAGCAAAATGTAGCAGTAGATTACAGGGAGCGACGTGTGTCTGTGTGTGTGTGTGTGTGTATGCGCGGCGGGAGAGAAAGGCGGCTCTTACTGTGCAAGCTGGTGCCGAAGTCCATGGGGTTGCTGTAGCGTCCGTACCCGGCGACGGTGCGAGCTCGGACCTGTACCACGTAGGGAGTGGAGGCCCTCAGTCCCTCCACCTTGGCTGAGCTGTACTGGGAGGTGACGGTGTGGGACATGGCCTGTCCCTGAGGAAAAGACAGGGGGACGGATCAAATCGCTGCTTAATAAGATCAACGTTTGAACATGAATACAGGGCTTTCACCTGCATTTTGCAATTGAAGCCGTACAAGTGTCTCAAAGCCTCTCTTATGTAAGGTGCTTGAGTAAATTTACTTATTTGAATAAACAAAAGGGACAAAGATGTTTTATTTGTTCTCATAATTAAAATAACAAATGCAGAGGATTGTGCAGCCTTGTTAGAGGTTGGCACACTAAGTGCTACCAGATGGTCCATGGGTGAAAACAAAATCCATCTTTTGGTTTAGTGTCATTGTCAAACACAGAATTGACTCGGCGCTGCCAGTGAATGTTTTGGTGAAATCTTCCTCGTTTAGCTTTAATCTAAGTGTTTTGCTCCTATCGTGAAGCTGCGAGGAAGATTTTTTTTTACCATCCCACAGCACGAAAAACCACATCACATCTGCGGGGCTTTACTGGAGAAGTCGATCAATAGCAGTGACTCAACACTTACATCATCGCGCTGAGATTTATGTCTTTCAAAACTCACAGCCTGGCACACAGTTGCTAACAAATGAAATTTCGAGACACTCCCAATTCCCTTTTACACACATTTCCCATTTCGGAATTAAATTTTTTCAAACAGCATCTATAAAACGCTGCTCTCTCCACGGGGCTGGGAAAGGAAGAGTTTCACATCCAATAAGGCGAGAGATCGCTGTGACTCACACGAAGCCATCAGCTAAAAAAGACAGAGCTTCTTACCCTCTCATGGTACTTAATCTCGTAGTCCAGGATGACCCCGTTGGGCTTCTCCGGGGGCAGCCAGGATAAGCTGAGGGTGTCTGAGGTGGACCGCATCAGATGGACGGTGGGGACTGCTGAGGGAGCTGAGGACAGACAACAGAGAAGACGTGGCGGCCTGTGAAGTCTGCAGACCTGCGGTTTGCTTTGGGCTTGGAAGGAACAGTCACAGTTCAGTTTGCGAACAAAGGTGGGCACAAATGTCTCAACAAAAGCCAAACGAGGATGCTTTTTATGCATGTTGTCACAAATGTCTGAGTATACGCGAGCCAGGAAACATGGAGCGACCACAGAATGCTGAAGCTGCGTTCACATATGTCCAAACTAAACCGGAGACAAGTCCCGAAACAAGTACTCCAGACTAAGTGGATATCAAAACTCGCTAAGTGAAGCTTTAAGGCCCCAGAAATGGTATTTGTCCGGAGGGTGGTAAGATAACAAAGACAGGAAGACGGATGACCCGAGCTGAAGTTGTTGAAGTGTCCTTGAGCGTGTCGCATCAGAATTAAGTCATTACTCCACAACCCTGAGCAGTTTAAGACAAATGACACGCGTTTCACCTTCTCTGTCCCGCACTTTATTGATTTGCGAGGCCTGAAATTGACTCGATTGATAACCATTGCGGCGGGTCCATAAACCGCGCTAAGGTGGATTAAGTGCAGGTTAACTGGGAGAGTAATTACAATCTGCGAGAGGTGCCGAACGTGGTTTTTGGTTGATGGTGACGCTGCAAATATTAAGCCGGCGGTGTCGAGAGGTGACATTGACGGTGATGTAATGTAAGATGGCAGTTTGAGTGCTGAGGGCGGAGGTGTCCAGTGTGCTTTACATTTCGTCTTGTTTCCAGGAAAGCCGCTTTCTAGTTGTGATTTCTTTGTACATGCGGGCGTCCATTTTAATGAGTTTATCCACTGCCTGTGATAATCTGAGTCTGGATACTAAGAGCCGACTTAGACGCTCATTGACATTGACCGAGTGTAGGATGCACTAACCAGCCTGTTTCATCCTGATGCTAAGTGTTATTGATTAGAACAGCAGGAGAGATCAGCTGTGTGTGTTGACGCGTTTGGTGTGAATCGACGGAGCCGCTGACTAACCGGCCTGGTTGGTGGTGATGTTGACGGTGGAGTATCTGGGCGACGTCGGGTTCTTCCCGGAGACGCCGTTGACCGCCTGGACCTCGAAGCTGTAGCGGGTGTGGGCCTGCAGGTTCCTCACGACAACCTTCCTCTGTCGCAGGCCCAGTCGGCGCGGCGCGATGTCCACGTTGTCGTCGCAGCGCGTGCACGGGCTGCGGTCGCGCAGGCATTTCTTGCACACCACGTTGTAGACCAGGTCGCTGCGGCCGCCCGTGTCCTTCGGCTCGTCCCACTCCAGGGACAGGGAGGTCTCGTTGACGCTGGATATGACATTCCGAGGCGCGGAGGGGATGGCTGCACACACAAGACACGCACACACGCAAATAGGTTTACGTTTGGAAGTTTCCAGGAAGGTGCAACAGATTGGACACACACACACACACACACACACACTCACACACCAAAGAGGCTTTAGTCATGCTCCCTATACTGCATCAGAAGAAAAAGCTGCTTATAATATCCGTGTAAGAAGGCGATGAGGTCGTATTCACATACACAGAAAGTGACTTTCCCGTGAAATAATCCTGTTGCTTTCATAAAGAACTTTTCCATTAAAGAACTTTGGAGCTGAGCACGATTCTGGAGTGCAAAGACGTGGAAAAGATCAGAAGAGAGAAACATCCTTGTCGCGGTGTGAATAAGTAAAGCGACACATTAAGAAATAGGAGGATAGATAAATGTTCTGTCACGCGTAAGCGCAGGAAGAAAGTCGCTGCTTGTCACAAAATCCTGAGCCAGAATCCGTCCACTTCCAGGCACAGCCCCGTCTCCGCTGCTCGTGGAAGTTTGTTAATCCGCTCTGATCGAAAATTCGTGTTCTTATATCAGGATACCCCAAGGCCACCACTTCTCAACGAGCGGGGCGCCACGTTCTGAGTAAAGCGCGTTTGAAACCTGGATAAAGTACAATAACCGCAGAGGGAGGACGGGAAAAGAGATTGGTTCAGCCGACGCTCGTTTCATCCCGTTATAGCCGACGAAGAGAGCGGCTCGCGCTCAAACTTCCAGCTGCAGGAAATCTAACCTGCCTCAAAGCACAGAGAGAGAGGGAGAGAGAGAGAGGGAGAGAGAGGAGAGAGCTAGAGAGAGAGGGAGGGAGAGAATGAAAGTCTTTCTTCTCTCTTCTCTTTCCAGTTAAACCCCCCTTGTCTGCTGTGTTCGGGCAGCTTGCCCTTCGTCGGGTCTCGCTCGCCCCGTCCTCTCTAATTCCCCGGGCACAGGTCAGATCTGAGGCTCTTCTAATTGGGAGCGTCCGTCTCAAACGCACGCTGAGCCAAAGCTGCCGGGCCGCCGAGGCTTTCTTTGCGCAGCACGCCACTTCCTCCCGCAAAGCACAGGCTGCCTGGCACAAGCTCAGAAGAGACCGCAGGGGGGGACAGAACTGACTGAGCTGTGTGTGTGTGCATGTGCCTGTGTGTGTCTGTGTGTGTAGTCTGAGGTGGCACTTGTGTCTCTGCCCGTGCACGCCGGTCACTGTCACAGTCCGGACTGTTCCTGTGACGAAGATCTCGGGGGAGGAGAGTTGCGGCCGTGTGTGTGTCATTCTACGCGGTGAAAAGACCCTGAAGGGGAGAGAGACATGTCGGCCTCCATCACCAACGACTGCTGGGACGCCTGTGAGAGGTCCGTCCATGCAGAACAAACACAGACCACACTGGCTTTGGTTGTGACAGAACGCCCAATTACCATACGTCAATATTTGAGGCGCTGCGGCGTACGTGCTGCAACTTCTCCCCATGAGAAACCTGCAAATACTCCTCCAAACAGGAAACGTCCAGCTGCAATCTGCCACCGGACGTTAACTCGTACGTAGCGTGACTTACTGGTGCAGGCGGAGTCGGGGGGGTCGCTGTCGGCGCGGTAGAAGCCGTTCTGGCAGGGGCAGATGTTGGCTCCTCTGGCGCTGGTGCGGCTGTTGGACGGGCAGAGGACGCACGATCCCTCGCCGTACTTGGATTTGAAGGTGCCGGGGATGCAAGCTGGATGTGAGGAAGAGAGAGAGAGAGAGAGAGAGAGAGAGAGAGAGAGAGAGAGAGAGAGAGAGAGAGAGAGAGAGAGAGAGAGAGAGAGAGAGAGAGAGAGAGAGAGAGAGAGAGAGAGAGAGAGAGAGCAAATGAAAAGCACGTCACTGTCACTCTGTCAATCTGGCTTCAACAGATTCCTTTTCAAAGCTCCTGCAACATTTATGCAGGAATTCTCATATAAGCGTGTGAGGAACGGGGGGAACAGAGCATCAGATCCTATCTATACATTTGCATCTGCTCTCCCACTCTCTCTCTCTCTGTCTGTCTGTCTCTCTCTCTCTCTCTCCAAGGGGTGACATTAATCTCCCTAAAAAGCGAGTTGGGATGACAGCGACGTTCCAGCGCCAAAGCTGCAGGAAAAAAAAAAGAGAGGATGAAGATGAAGATGGACCGCTGACAGGAGATTGCTGTTGTCAGACAAACAGGGATGGAGGACGCGTCGAGAGAAAAGGGATCCACCCTAAACCCATCAATCAGTGTCTGCTCGCCGCTAAACCGGGGCCGCATGAATGCAAAGGAGCGGCTCCCCGAACGCACTCAGAGCCGCTCGGTAATAAGCCAATAAATCAAATCAAATGAAAGGGAGATCAGACTCAACTCAGCTAAATTAGCGGCGGAGAGTTATTAGGAAATGACACAAAGTGGCGTCATCTTTGTGAACGCGTCCGAGCAATTAATTTTGAATTCTGAGGTGTCGAGGCGGAAAGCCGCTTGATACCAGGTCTTCAGAGATAAACCCCGGACGGGAGAAGCGTTCGGATAAAAGGGAGATTAGAGGGGCGACGACAACAGAAACGGGTCTGGATCTATAAGCCGCCGGGGAAAAACTCAAGAGTTTATTGTTTACCACATTCCTAAAAGTGGTGTAAAAAAAAAGGGGGAGACTCTGGCAAACATCTGTCCCATCAGCGTGAGGGCTCATAAAGCACAGCCAGAGAGCGAGTGTGATTAACTAGTTAGCCTGTGTGGGGGGTGAGGTGTGTGTGTGAGTGTGTGTGTGTGTGTGTGTGTCTGTGTGTGAGCTGGAACCTTAATTCCCGAGGAACGCCACTTTCACGGAAATCAGTGCAGCTAATGGCCCCGCCAGGAAAAAAAGGAGAGAGGGAGAGATGACGGAGAAGACGAGAGCTGCAAATGAGTCTTTTCTTCTTCTTCCTCGTCATCTTCTTCTTCTTCTTCTTCTTCCCCGTCGTCACTCACCGGGACCTTTAGGGCTGAGCGCGGCAGGTCCCTCGTCTGATGTATGCTTCCTGTTACACGGTGAATCATCGTTTTTTCTCCTATTTGTTTGTTTTCCTCGCAGCCGTACCGTTTGCTAAACTCCGCCGCAGACACAACACAACTTTCCCTCCCTCCCCTGCGTCGTATCTCCCCCTCTTTCTGCCCCTTCCTTCATCTTCCTCCCTCCGCCATTTCTCCCTCTCGCGGGTGGCAGACGGGGCCCCCTAGCTTAAGAAATGAAACGTCTGGGTGATTAATGTGAGCGTGGCGGTGTTGGCTCACGTTGGCCTGAGTGGTGTTAATGAGTGTGGCCGCCTGTAGATTAACTAACGGGAGGCCGCCGAAGGAAATTACACTTCCTCATCACAACCGCCAGCCGAAGCCCTGGAGAGCTTTTTATCAGGCGCTGGCGGAGAAGCTTTTAACCTTGAGCCGCCAAATGACACGGAATGAGCTTGGCGACGCCATGTTACACACTGTTTCTCACGCCCAGGTGAGAGGGAGGCTTCACTTGTCTGCCTCTGGCTTCCTGCCCCCCCCTCCCCCTGCTTCAACACCCTCCCCACCCCCCCCTCCATTTTGTTTCTCCTGGCTGCTGTTTCCGTCCCTCCTTTGGCAATTCACACCTCTTAACTCGTGCTATCTCGCTCTCCCTCTTAATACCTTCTTCTTCTTCTTCTTCTTCGCCGCCGCCGCCTTCCCGTTCCTATTATCTGTATTTTCCTCGCTCAAATCTATTGGCTCTCTGTTGTGCGCCTTCCTGCTATCTTCCTCTCCCGCCTGTCCCGCTTTCACAATATTTGTATGCGGCGCCTCTCTGCAACACCTCATTAATTCATGCTCTCCTCCACCCTCCTTCACCCCCTTTCAAGAGCCGCACAATAAATGCAGAGAGGAGGGCACAGATTGAGGTGACTTGCGCCTCGCATATAAAGGAGGTTTTGGTTAAATAAAACTCAACAGTCTTTTAAATACACATACCCTGGCACTGGGTACCGTCTGCGGAGGGTTCAAACCCGGCGATGCAGGTGCAGGAGCCCACGGGAACCATCCACTCGCCGTCGCCGTTGCAGTAGAGCTTCAGAGGGACGGACACCTCCATGGCGTTGGGCACGCAGGCGCCCGGAGCGATTACCAAGGACGTCGCTTCCGCCCCGGTCGCCGTCTCTGGGAACACGGCAAAATTGGCGATGGTAGTGGAGCATTTCTTGAAGAAGACCCTCACTGAGATGAGAGACATGCAGGCGCCGAGGTCCTGGAACGCCAGGTAGAAGCCCGCTTTGGACAGCGGGCCGAAGCTGCGCACTTTGGTGTTGATCCTGCCGGCCTCCAGCAGGGAGAAGCTCTCATCCGGGGCGATGGTGTCCACCTTCACGTAGGGGTTCTCCCTCCACAGGGGACTGCTGTCTGACGCCGTGTCCCCTTCAGACTCGTAGTAGAACAGATTAAAGGTCTCTTTGCACGAGCCGGGGATGTTGGGGATGCTGGCGCAGTCGCGCACGGAGAACTTGAGCTCCACGTAAACCCGCAGCACGCCTTTCCGCGGGACAAAGTCCGTCCTCAGCCAGTTGTTCTGGTTGGGCTGGCGGACGTTACACACCTGGTAGGTTCTGATGGGGCTCATGGAGTCGTCGTAGCCGCTGACCTCTTCCCACTGCGGACGCCACAGAGAGACACGGTGACAAAACAGAAGAGATGACGGGACAGAATCTGCACTGACGGAACCAAAGGGGAGGCAGATGAGAGGAATAATAACTGATGATACCACCGTTTATTTATTTTCATGCAAGCTAAGTTATCGTCCTGATTCCCAAAGAGCAGAAACCGGCTTATAAATCAGTTGTTATGACGCAGTGTTAAATGAGGTGCAGCCTAACGCGTCCAGCAGGGAGGCTATTTACACCGGGGAAATGATCCCTGAAACGCACCCACACACATTAGGAAAATGCAACGCGTGCACACACGTGTTTGATGCCTTATGTGGAATCATTTGCAGCTAAAACGCTTCTAATTGCATGAATCATCGAGAAGCGTTGCCATCATTACTGACTTGTGAGTAGAAGACGGGTTTCCCCATTAAGACGTCTTTCACACGTTACGCTTCTTTACAGCTGTGGGCGTGGATCTATGTGTGTGTAAGATGGGAGCAAATACGTCGGTCGTTTATCAAAATGCGCCTACGGCAGTGATACGTGTGTGTGTGTGTGTGTGTGTGTGTATGATGTGTATATTGGAGATGCGAGAGCGTTCATTTCAAACGGAAACAGCCGAGCGGTTCTTTCAAAATGCAAACAGACGGTTATTTATTGAAACGACCATTTAGTGTAAATGCAGTGTCGGCAGGGTGGCAGCACTCTGTGTACTGGTGAGTAGCTGAGGTTAAATAGATTGTGTTACGCATATGCCCCGCCCCCTCCCCCCACCCCCACCCCTCTTCCCTACACATCTGCACATATTTGCATCTGTCCTGGCTCATATATCTGACACCTTTTGAATTTCAGGAGCGACCCGCCGCTCCCTCTCTGCGTGTCAATATGAGATTAACTGCCCCGATTTCAATTCATAGCTTTAGATTTGTGTACGAGTAGTTTTTTGTACATGGTAACTAACACGCGAGTCTATAATATATGGTCACGGGGGTTAATAAATTAGCTCCATTAGGAAATAACCTTGTGAGGAGTCAATCTTTTTTGATTTTCTTCCAAATTCCCTCTTGGTGAGAATGCTTCATTTCCATAACAAATGAGCTTTGCACAAATTGATTATTTCAACTGGGAGAAAATAATGCATAACTCATCTGGCGACGCCGCACGAGTGTGCAATTTATTCCCTGACGATGAGCCCAAGAGTCGCCGTCGGACGTCGTAAATCACCGGCAACACGTTGATGCACAACCTGACAAATATGATAATTGCCGGCCCCGAACGTACGGGCCTGTCAGTCTCTGAGGAGGAGGGCCCGCCGCACCCGCCGTGACATATGACTTCATGGATGCGGGGACATTCAGGGCCGGCCCTTGTTGGGGGGAAAACAGGGGGAGCTGGTGCTGCCGAGGATGGTTTCCATGGAAACCCCCCCCCACCCCCCCGCCATTTCCATTGACTGACTTTGCGCTCACGTAGCGAAGACAAATTACACCGGCCCGGAGTGGGGGAGGTCTGTCAGCCTGTTAGCCCCGGGGTCAAATTCATGTTGTTTTATTTTCTCACCGTTCCTACAGGGGGTATCAAATGAAAACCTTAATTTCAGCCGGTAATGTGCTCTCGGGGCCCAGATTATAAAAGAAACACACATGCTCATGCTTTCAATTATTAACCTCTGGATCCTGTGGAGGCTAGAGACGACCTGTGAGACGAGAGACGACCTGTTAGTCCTCACAGACGGGGGACATGTGTGTGTTTACGAGTCTGCCGGTTTGTTTGTTTGTTTCCCATCGTAGTCGACGGAGATTTTGCAGATTTGGTTAAAATCTTCCATCTTTCATTCAAACATTGGAAAACTTTGATTTGTTCCCTGCAATGTCCCAGAGTGTGTTTCTCATTTTATGTTACTAACGCTAAAAAAAAAACACACTGCAAAAACAAAGATATAAAACAGTAGGAGGTGAGCTGTTCAAGGCAGACTGGGCTCTATTAACAAGCAAATGGAACAAATGTGCTCGGGGGGAAAAAAAGCAACACAAAACAAACTATGGCCACACACGCACATGCATATACACAGACACACACAGACACACAAACTCACCCCGCTCTCTGGGAATGTGGTCCATGCCAGCTCTGTGGTTGCCCAACGACTGTCCATAAGGGTTTCTGCAAATCCAGAGGAAGAGGAAGGAGGATTGAGCAATGAGAATTAATAAGCGAGGAAAGCTAAAATCATCAGACGACACAAAAAACCTCTCCGCTCCTCTCGCACAAAGCAGGTAAAACTTTCTTGTCCTTCTCATTTAGTGCCTACACACACACACACACACACACACACACACACACACACACACACACACACACACACACACACACACACACACACACACACACACACACACACACACACACACACACACACACACACACACACACACACACACACACACAGAGAGAGAGTGTTTGAAAGCCTGGGCAAACTGACAACCACAACAGATCAGCGATGCCTCCTAATTAAAGCTCTTAGAAAACATTTGTGCGTGGCAGCTCTTTCGGTATTCATTTGTGGTAATAAGACGGAGGCATCGCTAGAGAAAAATGCTCCATTATAGAAGAAGAAGTGCCTTTTAGAGCTCATACCTCCGCCAAGAACAAACAAGCCAAAATGTGCCTTTTTAACATGACTGTACTGGTGCCATTGAACGCATCATACAGTGTTACACATTGATTGTATGAACCAAATTGCACTTGATAATCGATAACGGGATAAAGACTTTTCCAGCAATCCTGCAGACAAACGGTCCAACCCAATGCAGCAACAATGGCGGCTATAATCAGCACCTACACAGCGTTTGACAGGAGGCCCAAAGCGCTTGACGGCACCGAGAGTTTGACGCGTCTGTGCGGATACTTGTGAGATTTCCCCAATTGTGAGGAAATCAGCTGATCTGTTGTTTTCCCCCGCCGCCGAGCCGCTTTCTTTAGCGAGGAGGTGAGAGACGACGGTCGGGCAATCAGAGCAGAGGCGCCGTATAAACACCGGGATCAATGAGCATTGTTGTCAGGCTGTCAATTAACTGTCCTCTGAGCGGCGGTTCGGCGAGTTCATTCATCCTGAAAAGCTACCGCAAGGAAAAGAAGAAGAAGCAGAAGCAGAAGAAGAAGAAGAAGGCGCCTGCGTCTCCTCGCATTGTCTCGCTGTTGTTGGGAGTGTAATTACTGAAACAATTACACTTTCTTCGCGGAGACTCAATGACACCACACCTGCTGTGCACCATTTGCTCACACGTCGTTGATAACTGCACCGAGGGAGGTGTGAGGGGAGGTCACAGGGTGAACAAACCAGGGGGAGGAGGAGGAGGAGCAGCGGGACGGAGGAGGACGAAGCCACGCCGGTGTCTGTTTAAGGACGGCGGGCTTTTGATTTGGTGCGGCGATGTGTGAGAGAGCCCCCCCCCCCCCTGCGGTTCTCGGCCTTGGTTTGCGTTTCAATCAACGCGTCTGTGAGCCCAGCAGAACATCGGCTTTATGTACAGACATGAATACTGAAACCTTCAACTCTGAGGCCAGGGGATGAGTAATCAGATCAAGGATAGTGGGAGGAATCAGTAGGACAGGGTGAAAATGAAAGCTTTCAACCAAGGTTCCTTTCAGACTACTAATAAATACTGTTTTTGTTCCTTATTTGAAGACTTAACATAATCCAGTTCTAACTCTAAGAGGCGAGGAACTAAGTACACTTACTCTGCACAGGTACAAGTTGGAGCTGCTTGTTCTTGTACTCCATTTTACTTCACTTGTGTATCTGAAGGCTGTAGTTGAATGTTCCTTCCCAGATTACTACTTTAAAGTCATCAATCTTCAATCGCGGCTGTTGTTCGGGCCAAAAATCCTGTATTTCAGATTTGTGATCTCCACTCTGGAGGAATCAATAATGTAGCACCCCTTCACAATCAGGACTTTAAAGTTTAGAAAGAAATACTTTGGAGTCGAATTTGAACTTTTTCGAATCCAGGACCTTTACACTGAAGGGCAAACTGAAGTCTTTCCCATTGTGGCATTATTACGTTTCCATTGTTCTCCTTCCAGCAGCAACAAGTGACGGTTAATTCCATTTCCTGCAAACTCATATTTGGTCCTTGGTGGCCGAGTGGCGAGAGTGTTTCAGCCCTGGAACACGGCGCTTGTCTGCAGATGGCGGTTTGCTTTGGTCAGATGCTGAGGCGAGATTCTGATAAGTTTGTGTGCGAGTGATTATTTTCAAAGGATAAACTCAGTGGGGCTGAACGTGCCAGACGCTGCTTTCAAGCTTTAAACCCTGAATATTAAAAATGTATGAGCAAATACCATGCTGAATCCTCTATATATGTGTGTGTGTGTGTGTGTGTGTGTGTGTGTGTGTGTGTGTGTGTGTGTGTGTGTGTGTGTGTGGAAGGACGCAGAAGATGAAGAACGCCGGCTAATAACTTCATCGTCGTCGAGCACAAAGATGTGATTGTGAACGAGGTCCAGCAGATTTCACTGATTAGGAGGACAGAAATCTGCTGCTGGAATGAAACGCCGCCTGTCCTTCAGCAGCAGCAGCAGCAAACCCTCCGTGGGCCGAATCCCGCCGGTCTGCGCTGCTGCTGCTGATCCGTCGGATTCTGCCGGTCCCTCGGGTGTCTGATCCGATCCGGTGTGTCAAACCGCTCCCTCCTCGTGCCCGGCGGCGACGCAGAGGCAGAATTGCTCAGCCTCAGCGATCCCTGAAATTATTCTCCTTCCTTTTTTTTTTTTTAGCGCGGGCGTCACCTGCACGCTTGCGAGCAGGGTGACTCTCCTTCAGAGCTTGGGGTTCAGGACCCCGTGTCAGCCGGCTCTCACTCGGGCTGAAGTGTCCTTGAGCAGCGCACCGAGTACCTACCGGGACTAAACCTGACCTTTGACCTCCCCTGCGGAGGAGCGGGGCGGGGTGGCGACAAAAGAGAGAATTCCTTTAAGCGACTGGAGTCAAAAGTCATTCCTGTCACTTCAAAGTTTTGACTCAATTCACCACTTTCAAGTTTACATACATGTTTAAATACAATTGAAGGTTAAGATTTTTCTGCCTTCTTTTCCATTCATTGCTCTAACATTTATACTAATTCAGTGTTATCTCCATGTTAAGCTGAACTCCTTTCTTACACAATTCTGTGTAGCACATCCGAGTCCAGATCCTGCGTCACTGCGAGCTCGTAAAACCCCAGGCATTAAGACATTTTAGCTGTTTTCCACGTCTCTCTCTCTCTTCGCTTACACTATGTTGCTGTCCGCACAACAGTAAATCTCACAAACTGGTCCGGGGAGGGAAAGATGCCGTTTGTTTGCCGCTCCTTCCCTCCTTCCTCCCCCCCCTCCTCTTCCTGTTAAATTTACTATTCCTCTGAGATTACCTTTCAGCCATAATTCTAATCCAGAAATCTCCACCCCCCCCTTCACACACACACACACACACACCCATAAAGCTACAGTGGCGGAGTCATTCCACCCCTGAGGTAAGAAAACAAAGCTCTACTGGGAACTTTACAGCGTCACCACTCGTGGCATTTACTGGGTGTGTGTGTGTGTGTGTGTGTGTGTGTGTGTGTTTTGATCGGTGGAGCCCAAATGCCACACAACTCTGCATTCTCCGTGTGCTCCGGGAGCTCACGCATGCTCATGTTTTATTCACTTTAGGCACCATGAAAGGAGCCCCCCTGCCCCCCCCCCCCCCCCCCCCCCCCTCCTCTCCTTGCATTACTGTGACACGCACTGCCGACAAGCAAACGTATGAAATATTAACGGGCAAACATCCTCATCAGTGAACTCAAGTCAAGCTGACCAAATTCAATCTCCTCTTCGGGGCTGCTTACATCTGCTTTCACGGGTCAATAAGTCATTACTCATATTTAGATTTGAGAGCACTGAGCTAAGAAAAAGGAATGAAAACACGCCGCTGTTGCACATCAGTTGTTGCCTCGAATGGAGAGTTAGAATGTATGTGTTCTGTATCCGCGTGTGTACGACGACTAGATTATTTGGTAAAGTGATTATAAGTGGTCATCCGTCTGTTTTATGGGCTTTTAAAATAACTGTACAGTAAAGCTTTACAGTAAATGAGAATCGTATCGCATTAAAACGTCACGGCCGCTGAGGCTTTTACTGCACGCTGCCGGTGAGAGTTTTAGATAAGTGTCCGTGGCCGTTGTTGCATTCCAGATTGCATCACCCATGCGCCAACTCTTGCCAATCTGAAAGGCAAATTCCAGATCCGAGTCCATGTGCTGGAGCCAGCGTCTAACTAAGCAGCAGAGAGGAGACAGAGGAGACAGAGGGGCCTCGCGTCGGCATCCCCTCCCTTTCCATCATCTCAACTCATCTGACGATCTGCCCTTCATGTTTATCCCCAGAGGACAAACATTAGTTAACCTCTGAGCTTTGAGTAACAGCTCGTTGTTGGGTTGGAAACAAGGCTGATCATCTTGGCATGAGAGCCCCGCTGGGACTTAGAGGGCTGCTGCTGCCGCTGCATTGATTTACTAGCTGACACCGAAATTGATGAGGGATCAAGCTGGCCATGGTCCAGGAGAGGCAGATTGGACGGGGAGAAGGAGGCGGGCAGGGCAGGGAATTGTAGCTGTGCAGAGGAGTGGCGTCGGCCGTGGCTGAGGGTGTGAAGGAGCTTGTGTGTGTGAGGGTGAGCTTCTTCCCCCCCCGGAGCGGCACTCCCCTCGGTGATGAACAGAGCTTCGGGGGCCGCGGCGTACTTGTTAAGCCATTGACCTTTAATTCGCACTTGTCGTCTAATATGTTTCACATGTGGTGTGTGAGAGGCTGGGATTGATCTGCTCTCGGCTGCGTTAAGCGTCCGCACCGTTGATTGGTAGGTGAACCCAACCGGCGGCTTTAAACCCTTTGGCATTCATCATTTGAGGGAATCCAGGCATGCCGCCGTTCCGCGCTGACAGCAGAGGGACACCCACTCAAGGCTGTGGGTAAGAATCCGTGGCGTGATGAGGGGAAAGGGATGTTCTGCTGTGGGTGGGGGGCGGGGGAGCAGAGGTGGGGCACCCTCACCCTCACCCTCACCCAGATAGTGGGTGTGACAACAAACCCGGGGGGACAATAGCAACAGGGCAGGCCTTGAGCCGCAATGGAAAACACTGGGATGTCATCACACACAGACACACACGCTCAAAACACACACAGAACACAGAGGGAATGGGGTGTGCTATTGATCATCACAGAGCACAAAGCAAATTGATACTCTCCTTCTCCTCACTGTGGGTCCATATTACACTAACAGCTGTAATCAACCCAAACATGTCCTTAGTGCTGCTTACTGAGGTAATTTAATCTATCAATAAAACAGATTAAATGGCTGATCTGACGTTTTAATTGCTTGGACGGAACCCAACACGATCCTGTTCTTGATACAAAAAAACGAACACGCTCTTGAGTTTTCCCTTCTGTGCGATGGTTTTGAGGCATTTTTCTCGATGACAATGAGGAGTTTTAGTGCCAAAACACCGATTCATCCAAACAGCCCCATTGTTCGTGTGCGAGGAGACTTCAGTAACAGAGAGTGAGAGGGAATATAGGAGTAAAAAAAAAAATGACATAACCTACCTTCCACAGCCAGCACCGCGGGGACAATAAGGCTGCACACCCACAGCAAGTAATCCATTGTCATAAAACAGGCGTTTGCAACATGAAGAAAGGTGCGCAGACTGGACCCTTCACACGGTCCACCGGAGCTGAGCTGGAGCTGAGCTGGAGCCCCGTGCCCTCAGTCTGAACGCGGCTCCCTCACCGCCCCATCCCGCCACATGAGCCTCACAAGCCGGGAGACGCGAGCCGCTTCGTCCCCTCTCTCTCACTCACACGCGCGCGCGCCGCCTGTTATTCCTCTTTTGAGTTATGGACGCGAAGCTACACTGCGTCTTTTTTCCTCAGTCTCCTGCGCTTTAATCTCACTTTACCGACGGCGAAAGCCCAGCACGTCCAGCGGGCGCATGTCTTTTATCTGCGCGGGGGGTGGGGGGCAGCACGGCACGGGAGCACAGAGCCGGGAAAGGAGGACGAGAATCTCGGCGGGTCACTCTCTCAAACTCCGTGCGGGTGACTGTTGCTCCTCCGCGATGGATGTGCGTCGGAATGGCAATTCTGGGACGGAGAGACGAGGGGGGTGGGGGGTGGGGTGGGGGGCTCCGACGTGGTGAAGAACCACTGAATGAACACTCAGCTTCCGGTGAAAACTTTCAGAATACGAGCAGCCTCCTCTTCTTCTTCTTCTTCTTCTTCTTCTTCTTCTTCTTCTTCTTCTTCTTCTTCTTCTTCTTCTTCTTCTTCTTCTTCTTCTTCTTCTTCTTCTTCTTCTTCTTCTTCTACTGCTTAGAATGATAATAATAATAGGGTTAGAGATCGTCAGCATTTGATCGTTATTATTATGCCCATTATTATTTATTGTATGACAACTGTGTTGCTTCTTATTGTTAAAATGTAAATGTTTTCATTAGAAATCAACAAAAACACATCACATACTATTCACGCATTAGTGTAACTAATTTAATCGCACTGCATTTTCTAATTAACACGACATGATATACAGTTAATTCCTTAAACACATCATGTCATTTATCTTGTGTTGTAGACTTAGAATATATTTGAAGAACTATTAGACATAGAAAAAATAATGTAAAAAAAATAAATAATTAATAATTAAAAAAAAACAGTTTACACAACCGGAATAACAAATTACATTGTAGATAAATACATTAAACACCTCCTCTGGCGTCCACGATTCAAGATTTCGGTGCTGGTTTAATTCCTTCGTAAAAGTGGCATATTTTGTGCTTTTGTTTTGACATCCAGGTTGTTGTACCTCCGGCCTTCGTCCATATTTCTCTGTGTAACTTGACGCAGCCGCTGGGGGGCGGATGAGAAGATGGGGTGAGAAGAAGGAGGAGGTGGAGATGGATGAGGAGGAGGAGGAGGAGGTGGGGGAGGAGGGGGAGGAAGCTGTGGGCCAGCAGACTGGAGCAGCCACTGGCCTTTAGTGTTTGCAGGTAACAAACCACAACAAAGCCGTAATCAATTCTGCTATTAAAACCAGTCTGGTCACATATTGTCTGTCCATTGATTACGATGTACACACAGCGCCATCTGCAGGTCACTGAGACGGATACAGCATAACCACCTGTGATTTAAATGATCCCTGAATGGCGGTTTATGTTATTTCAGCAATAGATTTATCTTTATATATCCAGCTGAAACAGTGCAGGGGAGCTACTCAAATCATTTAACAAATGTATAATCTAATCAATCTCTAACGATCCTGATATACTGTATGTATAATTCATGCCGTGATTTATTAAATGTAAATACGTATTTGTTCCCGTGCTTAATGACTTATCTCATACATGCTATTAAAGCAAATTATGAACATACCAAAATCACCATATCAGCCGTGTGCTCCGTTTCAAAATAAATGAGGAAAAATCATGTCTGTTGAAAAGTTGATGACGTGCTCCTCTACTCTCCAATCTATTCTCCAATGTTGTCTCATGAATAATACATTTGAGATCATGTCTGAGATGCATCGTGCCAACAAGCTGGAACAAGACTGAGACACAGCATGAGGTTTTTACACTACAATTGTAATATTTTATGAGTTAACCTCCTGATTTATCCTCAAGTGGATTAAAAAGCAGTGCTTTCAGCAACACACACACACACGACACACTTTGAAATGTACAATACACTCTGATAAACTGGGTTTGTACCTCTGCACTGTACGATCAAGACACACTGTCATCATGCAATTATTTTCGTACTGTAAATGACAATCGATCTGAATCCTTTGCAGCTGGTCTGCCCTCATGGGTTTCTATCACATGTTGCCTTTTTCTTCACTTTCCTGTCTTGCTGTGCCTCTTTTTAGGTCTCTTTCCACCAGGCCCACTCACAGCCTTTTGTCCCCCCGTGGGCTCCTGCGGAGAGTGTGTTGGCTGGTGGAGGCACAGCTCAGGGACAAGGCTCCCCTTCACACTGCTAATTCATCTGTCTGCCCCACCACCACCAACCCCCTTCACTGCTTCACCACCGCCCCCTCCCCACCACCACCTACACAGGAACACACACATACAAAGACCCCCCCACCTCCAAAGAAAATCCCTCTGTGTTACAAACTCAAGACGCCGTCCCCCACCCGCCCCTTCCTCCCTCACACTCCTCCCCACCCTCCCCAGTCTCCAAAGTCTCTTTTGTCCCCCCGGCTTTGTGCACTAATTAACTACAGTTCAGTTCCCAGCAGGCTTGGGTCAGCCTCCACCACTGAAGCCAGTGATGGACAGCTCTTTTTAACCAGTTCTACTATATTCAGTCTCTAAGACACACACACACACACACACACACACACACACACACACACACACACACACAAAAGACACACAAAAAGACACACAGCATCCTTCATGCCAGCGAATATGTCATAGTCAATAGTTACGTGTGAGGCGTTCGAGTGCTGCTGCTGAAATCAGTTGCTGCTGTGTTTAATCATAGATCTCACAGCTTGCTTAATTGTATGATTCGAAGGGCTAAATGAGTGTTTTGGACGAAGTACAATTGTGTGTGCAGCTGAAAACACACAGCAAACAAAGGAATTAAACTTTTTAATAGGCAGACTTTTTACCACTCTAATTGATGTGGTTATATTTTTTCCATTTCCTGTCCCATTTGACTGACGAGGTTGGCAGAATGACAGCAGACATTTCCACTCCCACGTGTTCTCAGGTTATTATATCAGCTTTCCTTCTGGGGAGAAAAGCTGCTCCTATTGTGTATTTATGGCGGCGGTGATGCCTTCAGGTTCCTCTGTATCTTCAGGTGTTTTTACAGTACGGCCTTTGACCGCTTGCAACATGATGAACCGTCAGTTGAATCCCAGAGCTTTACAGTTGCTGACTGGACTGGAGTTTGTGAGTTTGTGTGCTTCAGTTGTTGCGGCGACAGGTGGGATAAAGTATTGCAGAGCTGGGGGAGTCTCCCGTCCTGCTGCAGATGACAAATCGGCGCTCAGGCTCAGGGGAGAAAATACATATTTTACAGAGCACCGAGAGGAGACGTGAAGAGCCGAGGACGAGGTGGAGGGAATGAAAAGGAGCTCTCTGGGACAGCGGTGTTAAGCTGACAAGGAGGGATGACAGAATATCTTCACAAAGCCAGACGGCCTCCTGCAAACTACTTGTGAATTATGGAGTTAGTCCAGTTCTGTAGGTGCAGTGTTTGTGTGTGTGTGTGTGTGTGTGTGTGTGTGTGCGTTCACTTTTAGATTTGACTATCTCATGAGTATTTCTTCTTCCTTACTGATTTGAAACTCATCTTCTCCCTGTAACACAGACACAATAAGTCAATAAGATATATGAACAAACAAGAAGGGCACTCAGAGCACATACATACCTCCATCATGGCCGAACAAGTAACATTTTGTATTTTTATCAACTTTTGTGAATTACTTTTATGGACTTTGCCAACAAAAATGCACTCTATCACTCAAATTAAAAAAAAGTTGCAAGCAACAACATAGTCAACTTAATGCAGGTATGACAAAGCACAAGATAATAATAGGTAATGTATGGTTATTTCATGCACAGGTGAGTTATGAAACTAATTTCCTGATAAGAGTTTAAGAGATAAGAAGATTTTTGACGAACCCTCTCTAATTTCATCTAAAAATATTCCGAAGAACATCTATGTTTAACACAGAGTGGCTATCTATCCTATTTCAAATCTGCAGCATAAACACTGAGCTCCTACCCACAAAAACATAGTTATGCACGCGGTGACGTAATTATAAATGATGTAACCTATCTACAGTTATTTCATCTCAAGCTTCTTTGAAAAATTCTTCCGTATCACATCAACGAAAAAATAGCAGACATCTATTTCCTTTAGGCTGCTGTTGTGAGCAAAGCAGGGAAGAATCTGTAAACAAACACAGAGAAACAAAGTTAGAGCGGGACACACTGGGAGATAACGAGGGAGAATCAATCAGAAAAAAGACTTCGCCTGACGAATTCTCACATAATTCAGCATATATCCGAATATCTGTCATTGTGTAAGCTCCTTGTTTGTTAACAAGGTCAAAATAAAGGAGTTCAGCCTGCTTCGAGAGCTCCATTGAAGCCAGATCTGCTGTGTTTTGCCTCATTGATTGGAAAAATAATGATACATGATTATGTTCAGATTGGGGAGTTGGCTGTTAGCTGGTGCTGCAGGGCATGGAGCACTGCTGTCACTGTGCAGCTATATGCACCACAGATTGATTAAATATGAATTGGTGTTGGTTGGGCAATTTCATTGTGTTTGTCTCACAGAATCTGGTCCTGAATCCATAAAAGTTGTGAAGCTGTCAGTGTCAGGCTCTGCAGCGAGCAGCAGGCTGGCGCACGGAGCTCCACCGAATGTCTTCCCGTGACTTCAAACTTCACAGCCAATCAGCTGGAAGTTGTCAGGCACCTTTACCGCTCCGACTATACAGGAACTTCCATAATAGGGGGATTTCAGCAGAGATTTCACCATCGCAGGTAATCTGAAAGCACAAATGAGCAGCGCTTGCTTGTGGAATAATGAGTCCTCATCCCGCGCATGAGGCAATACACAGTAAAAACTAATTAAGAACAATTCCATTTTAGTGGGCATATCCAGTTTTTCAGCAAAAGTCTTTTTCCCTCCGAATTATTCACAGGAGGCGTTATTGATGATTCGCCACATTCGGCAATTTCCCCACCATTCTCCTCCTCCATTATTCATCCCTCTCTACTTTTTAATCTCCTGTGAGCTGACTCAGAACTCCACTTCCATTTGGTGACTGTTCCTCCTCTATGCTCATGTCTGTAGCATTGATTAAATGGACCCCAGTGGGCCAGGGATTACATTGGGGTCTATTTGAAATGGCATTTCTACAGTGTTTTTTCCATTACTGAGGATCGTATTGGAATTTAGATAAACTGGGTCTGGGGCAGGCGTGTGTTGATTTCTGAGTTTATTTCCCTGGTTTCACACGGGGTCCATTAGCCGCCGTTTAACAATTACTGGCTGTGGCGTTTTCTTTTTTTTGCTAATTCTCTATGTTGACTTCCCTCACCAGCCTACACTGCAGCCAAAGTGAGCTCCCACAGGAGGAAGAGAAAAAGAAAGAGCGGAGGCAGAAAATGAATACAGATGATTGTTTTTCATCAAATGAGACAGAGGAAGGACATGATCAAACAGCGCCGAGACAAATGAGATCACAGACGATTGAGGATGAAAGAAAACGCTACGGCTGTTTTGTCACTTGCTCTACCTTGTAAAAATGGTATACGATTTAATCTTCAAGCTCTACACACGCCGTTAATGACTGTTTGTGTTCTCAGACTTCAGCCCTCAGCAGGTCAGAGTTTTTATAACGGCCCCAGGGAAGTGTCCTGTGCGAGCCTGCGGTCAGGTGCGTCACTTCACTGATTATTCACACTGTCGGTGAGCCCCTGAATGCAAATGTGGTAATGTGAGCACCTCCATGTATGCATGTAATTCACTTTCCAGTCATGCTGCCGTTCTCAGTGTCATGCACACAGATTGTCTTGTTGATAAATGAAACATCCGGAGATTTTTTTCTATTCTAGTGTGACACACGCTGATAATGTTTGTTGATCCTTTTATCACGCGCAGTTTTATCATCATCATGCAGAGATCAGCTAGTACACGTCTCTGTGTGTGTGAGTGTGTGTTTGTGTGCATCTGTGTGGACAAACAAGTAGTCAGTGATCCAGAGTATGAAAAGTAATGAAAAAAAGTGTAAGGAGGGAGGAAAATGGAGGAGCTCCGGACTGAGAAGGAAGGAAGGAAGGAAGGAAGGAAGGAAGGAAGGAAGGAAGGAAGGAAAAATGGAAAAGGAAGGAAGGAAGGAAGGAAGGAAAAATGGAAAAGGAAGGAAGGAAGGAAGGAAGGAAGGAAGAACAAGCAGCAGAAGAAAAAGGAAGTGCAGAAAGAAAAAACACAGAAATGAAAGAAGACGTGCACAAGGAAGGAAGGAAGGAGGAAGGAAGGGGAAGAAGGAAATATACGATGCAAACAAGAAGAAATACATTTAAAAATAGGGCTGAGTTTCATGAGTTGGTATGAGTGTAAAATAATAACTAAGGTCTCAGTACAGAGTGGAAGTAAAGGAACTGAAACACTGAAGCAGCAGTATCTCACATTGGTACTCAGGCTTGACGCTTGAGTTAATGTTCTTGGTTACGGCTTCACCTCCGACTACAGACAGCTGACATGAAGTGTCCACTTAAGTGGTGTCTCCTCCACTTCAGGCACAGCTGGGGGAGCTGGTGTCACGCCCGCACGATTCTGCCTCTCACACGTCTCGTTTGGAGTAAAGAATCTGTCGTGTCCTGTGTCCCCTCCGCTCGGTTTCGCCAGTCACTCCAGCTGCAGGTCCACACTTTAACCGAGTGTTTCCTCTTGCTGGCAGCCTGTAAAATGATTCCGGTCAGGAAACATCCTCCACTTCACCTCCCAGTCAAGCAGAAACATTATCAGGGGGGGCTGAGCTGAGAGGAGCGCTGGAGAAGATACAACCACCCAGTATGAGAAGTCCTGTCCTGGAGTCAATATCCACCCCCAAATACCCCGAAATGACTTGTGTTACCTCAGTATCTACACTTTTAGAATCATACCTATCTGTATTGACTCACAGAAGCAGCAATTCTGTCATTTCTCTTGAGCAAGGCACCAGGCTGTTGACCTGAAAGTGTCTCCAGGTGCTGCATTTAATCTCAAACTCAAAGATTTCTTTTTTTCCCACTCTTTATTCTGAAGAAGATATAGATTTCCAGCCTCCCCGCTGCCGTCTGTAAAGTCATCACGGCTTTCTGTTACGGTACATTTCTTCTTCATTCCTCAACCAGCAGGACGAGCTGCGTGTCGAACACACGGGATTGAGCCCTGGAGACCTTGGGTAATGACCTCATGGGCCCCTCCCCCCACCCCCTGCGTGATGAGAGAAGCACAGGAGTGTGTGTGGGTGTGTGGGTGGATACACTTTCACCATCAGGTCAGGGTGATGGAACACATATGAGTCAACAGCCTTAAAAAAAAAGGGGTTCATTTCTGGTTAGAGCCGATTAGCTGGATGAAACCTCTGGGAAGAGCTCAACGTATGACTCGTAAATTAACCGTGAGAGCTCGTTCAAGCTTTCCACCTCCGAACTGGGTGACACAAAAGGGATAGAGATGGGATGCAAGGTGCTACACAAACTGGAACTGTATCAGGCGTGAGGACACGGGGAATATTACATCACCCTACAACCTCTCCTGGTCTGCCTGATGCAGTTAGGATGCTCATTTATGTATATGGAACTAGAGTGCCTTCTAGTGTCAGATGCATAAAGTGCAACAAGTAAACCCCAGATGGCTGATGTGTGTGTGTGTGTGTGTGCGTGTGTGATGTGGAGGTGGCAGCTTTTCATGTTCAGCTAACAGTAAAAAGAGCCGGTGGGTGACAGGGATAAAAATGGGATTTAGTTTTTGTTTCTGTATAAAGTCACCACAGGCTTGAAATAAAGCAATCAGCTGTTAGTCCCATGAGAGGTTCACTTGTAAAGGAAGCTGTCATGTTATAGTGATGGATGCAGTACACAGTGTGTGAGTGTGTGTGTGTGTGTGTGTGTGTGTGGTATCGGCCTTGTAGTGTCAGAGGTTTCTTTCGTTTTCAGGGTGAAATCTGGACCTCTCCTGCAAGACAGCGCTAGAAATAAACAATCTGTTCGTTTAGCATTTACAACAATCAAACAAATACAAATGTAAGCTTTCTATGTGTGGCACAGAAAGTTATTCACAGATATCTTTTTAAATACAAGTCCAGATACTAGGAAAACTTCACTACTTGACCTCATGACCTTATCAGGCCAATCTAACAGTTTGTTGTTACTTCATCATCCTCATCCTCATCCTCATCATCAACATCATTACCACTGCCATCATTACATCACCATCTGATCGTCTTCAACATCCCCCTCATCAACATCCAATCATCACCATCACCTTCATTATCTGATCATCATCATCATCACCACGATTCATTCAAGCATAGAAGCATCATTTAAATCATTGCACAGGTTTAGGTCTTGACCATGTGACTGTGTGTTGTGTTGTGTTGTGTTGTGTTGTGTCCTCTGTGTGACATCACAGCAGCTTGACGCTCATACTTACTGTCGGAAGGCTGATGTGTGTTCTGCTTTGGTTTGGCTCTGTCGGTGTTCAGGCAGGTGATTATCTGTAATGACCGCTGTGTGTTATTTATCATGCTGCTGTGTGTGTTCTATGATGGCGTCCTGTAATGCCACAGCAGGAGGTCTAAGTGCCTCCATAAGTGCACACCCACAGTATTTTAAGGAGGGAATGAAGTCAACACTTGCGCTAAGTGATTTCCAAGAAACTGTTGTTGAGATAAAAACAGTCAATTCCCAAATTTGGGGAAGCAGGGATGAGACTCTCTGCAACTCTTTGAAAAAAACAACTGCTGCAAAGGAGGATAAACATAATTATGGACGAACAGTGTTTGAGCTTTCAAAGAAAAAAGTGCACAACCAACATGCTGTGCAGAGCTTTTTACACCAGCCTGCATAATGTGAAGGTTTTATCAGGTCATCCCCGAAATCATAACCCGGTTTCCTCGTCTGAAAATGACAAGCTTAAACCTGCAGTGCCGTGTGTCAAACTAGCAGAAAAGCTGAAAGCAACTGTGATTGTGTTTGAGTTGCAAAATGGGTTTAGAAAGGATATGAATTTCATTAAACCAACAGAATTCTGTAAACAAAGAGAACAAACTATAACGTACACAGCAGATCACGTCATTCAAAACTGGAAGAATGTGTGTGTGTATATGTGTGTGTGTGTGTGTGTGTGTGTGTGTGTAATGCTTGACCCTCCTGCTCTTAAGTGCTCTGCAACTGTATGTAATTCATACTGCAATACTACACTCACTGATGGGAGCCTAAAATCTCCAGTAACTTTCAAATATACTGACTCATTACAAAGTCGTGCACACTAGCACACACATCCACACACACACACACACATCCACACACATGCAAATGTATGTAAAAATGCATCAGAAAGACTGAAAGTGGCTCCTGTCAGCAGATTCTTTGTTAGAAAATGATGCTTCTTTATCAAAGTCACCAGTGATTAAATTATATATGTAGACTTTTTTTCTCCGCCATTTTACATGCAGAGAGAGAGAGAGAGAGAGTAAGAGAGAGAGAGAGAGAGTTGACATGACGTGTTTCCACATGAACCAGCCTAAATGCTCGCACTGATTCTACAAAGAGGCTTGACATGACAAGAAAGCAATTAAGCGCACATCGTGAAAAGCTTCACAATTACTTATTGCTCTAATGAAATTCAACGGTTGCCACAATCCATGAACATTCTATAGATGAATGGAATAACCAGTGGTGGGTTTAATACAAAGATGTGGTGGCTGGGGAGGCGAAGTAGCTATGCAGCATTTTAACTGAGGGATTATTACAGTGCATTAGTTTGTATGGCTCACTTTGGGAAAAGGCATGAACAAACATTATTTGTGTGATGTTGGTGCCGTACGTGGCGCTGCACTGACTTTACACTCACTGGGCTTTAATTGGAGACAGAACTCCCTGAGTGTGTATGCAAACACAACCAGAGGGCATTCAGAGAGCACATAGCACCGTCACGGCCCAGCAGCCACACTTTTACTGAGCTCACTTCATTTTCTGGCAGAGATAAAGCCCGACTTTTTGCAATCATTACTTTGTATTCAGAAATGCAAATTCATTGTAGAGCTGTATTGAGGATGTTTCTAGGACTGACCCCTGCTTTCATATTGATCGTGTGGGTCATAAAATAACCAACGGATCTCCAGAGTTCATACTGTTGACCTTAACTTTAGGGCTGAGAATGTGTTTGTTTGTTATCTTCTCCTCCTCGTCTGTTGCTGTCTGCTGCACATTACTGCACGTTCTCATGACACGTGACTCTTCACCATGGTGGATCCTCTTGACGTTGATCCTAACAATAATCGCTCTCTTTTTCAGTTACCATGGACACTATTTCCGTTCATGCGTGTATCCTGACGCCTGGCGGTGTCCAGATGTCCGGGCCCGCTGGTCTACCAGGTGGCTTCGTGTCCCTGGTGGTGTCCACTGGGTGCCCAGCTGGTCCACTTCAACTGGATATGAAAGACCAAGCCTCCAGGAACCCCAACAACCCCACCTCCATTTAGTTGACTAGGTTTGACTTCGTACACACACAACCCTTTAAAGCTTGGACAATATGGAGAAGATTCTACATTACAATACAATACAATTTTGGACGTTTTCATTTCATCTTGCTCGCTTTAAAAGATGTCATGGATAAACTTAATATCCACCTGCTGGATCATGGTACAGTTCTTCTATTGACATTCTAATTTTGTTGCTGTTCCATGATCCATTGTTGTAAAATTTTCCTTTAATGTCCAAATCTGGATGTTAGTTAGGTTTTGTTTGACATTGTTTGACATTTGCTGTTATGGAAGGTTTGGATTTTAAATATTTTCACGTTTAGTTTTTTGTCAATTTTGTTGTTTTCATCGAAATGAACCATCACTTAATGGAATCTATCGCAGCTTTTAGCAGAAAATCAAATTGATAAATGGACCATTTTCAAACACACACTCTCTCTGTGACGCTTAACATGTTCACTGGCTGGGAACATGATGCAGTCACAACCAGGAGCTTTTATCTCAGTCAGTCCGATAGAAAAAAGTCCAATTAATGTTTGGCTAAATGGACTCAGAAGATGACTGGCAGTGAAATATTGGAGCCCCTGTGTTGGGATTAAACACCGTGATTGAGTTAGACAGCAGCACAGAGGGAGGTGAGTGAGGGAGGCACAGAGATGGGGAAGGGGATGTGTGTGCGTGTGTGTGTGTGTGAGCAGTCAGCCAAATCCACAAATGTTCTACTCTCTGACATAAGCTCTGGTGATGATTTATTGCACCCAAAGTTCCCTGGTTCCCATTCTTGTTTCGTTTCTCACTCTGTTCAAGTCAAATATTAACTTCCCTCCCTACACGCACACGGAAATATTCCCCCCTAAGCACAACACTCCGGAATATTCCACTTTCTTTAAAGCAGACAGAAGGTTTCACTGGAACTCTGCGAAAAATACAATATTTTACATCAGTATTTACAATATTCCTCCTTACTTATATTTCCTGGCTGCAGCAGTGATGAAATAAGAAGCAATAAGACGGTAGAATTGTGTTTAAGCTACAACAAAAATATATCAATAACACGATGCATGAAACACAGACTGGTTACCATCCAAACATGACAACGTGTGCTTTCTTTCATAGTTTTCATGTATTCATCTCTCAGTAGATACATCACATATTAAACTAAAGGGTCAACAGTCCTCTAGGTTTAAACCAATATCAAGCTTGACTTTTACTACTACCTCCCTCGGATGTGGAACAAAGACTTATCGTTCAATTCTTCTGAATCTCAAAAGTTTGTTTGTCTACAGCGACACAATAAACGTAAAACCTGGTGCCAGTTTATAATCCATCAGATCTGGATCAATACCTGGATGTGAGCTGCATTGTCCGTCATGCGACACGTGAATGTATTGTTTTGAGAAATAAGAAAAATACGTCAACCAGAACGTAATCTAATACAATATTACATAATATATACAATATATGAGTCATATATTAAGTAAATGGGCCTAGCAAGAACCTAGTGTGGGAATGTATATGTTCTTCATACATAAAGTGGGTTCATTTGTTTGTTGTGTCCATGAAAGGAAATTGATTTTCTGAACACCATTCACTCCAAACACACACTCAGGCCACGTGTGAAGGCTCAGCGGTCAAACCAATCTGAACTGTGATTATCCGAAAAGGCAATTTTAAATCTTTCAGTGTGGAGAACGATAGAATGGATGATGACAGAGAGAAAGGGGGGAGAGACAGAGAGAGGTGGAGTGGATAGAGTGGGTGAATGGAAAAGGTTGTAAACAAGTTACCGATGAAAAGGAAGGGAGACGAAGAGGAGGAAGATTGGTGAGGAGGGGGGGTCGGGGGAAAGAGAGAGGCGAAAAGAAAAAAGCAAGAGAGAGAAAAGAGAGGAAAGGAAGCGGAAGGCACAAAGAAAGACACAGAGGCACAGAGAGAGAGAGAGGGAACGAGAGAGAGGGAGAGAGAGAGAGGGCGAGAGAGAGGTGTGACCAGTATAAATAGAGGAATTGGGAGCAGCTGTGACACAGTGGATGCAGATAAAGTGGCAGATAAATGACAATAACAAAGAGGATGGAAGGAATTTGGACAGGAACCTTTCTCCGCACTTTCCTTCACGTTCTGCTCATCTTCTCCAGGAGACGTTAGGAGCGTCAGGACCCAACAAACTGTGGGTGAGTGTGGTGGATTCACTGTAAATAACTGAGGCTGAGGAATTAAGACGAAGGTATTTTTATAAAACGCGACAT
This sequence comes from Genypterus blacodes, assembly GCF_046128005.1. Classification (NCBI taxonomy): domain Eukaryota; kingdom Metazoa; phylum Chordata; class Actinopteri; order Ophidiiformes; family Ophidiidae; genus Genypterus; species Genypterus blacodes. The sequence continues at coordinate 1,469,343 of NW_027466842.1, forward strand.
TCATTTCTATTAAAACAACATATATATATACATATATAACTTATATGTTTGCATGTACACAAACAACACAATTAGTAGAAGAGACGGCTGATGAGGGAATAATTGCAATACATTTTTTTGTAAGATTAAATAAAGAAATCAAGCACTTTTTAACATTGAGTGTGTTATTGTTATTTTACATTTATTTTCTTGTTTAGCTGTGATTCCTGAGGGTTCAAAGGTCAGAAACGGCACTTATTCCGTACTTGCTGTGTTTATGAACAAACAAAATGAAAACGAGCAGTTGAGTTCATAGGTTCAGTCCTTTCTTTCTACCTTTCCTATCTCAGAATTCCATTCCTCCCCCTTTTTCCCTCCCCTTCGGATTTGTCTGGTAGCTGTCATGTCCGGGCTGAACTGCTCCCACAAAGCTCTTTCCTCCAGCGGTGACGCCACGTTCAGCGCATCAGGCTGCCCAGAGGCTGCGGTGCTCTGTGGGATGAATCTGTCCGCGGTCTTGGCCAATGCCACTGCCCAGGATCTGAATGAAATGTGCCTGAGCGAGGCCGAGTACCTGGCCTGGTACCTGGGGCCTCCGAGGTCCCCCGCGTTCCTCCCGGTCTGCGTCGCCTTCCTGACCATCTTCGTCGTGGGCGTCCTCGGCAACGCCCTGACCTGCACCGTCATTTTGCGCTACAGGATGATGCAGACGCCCACCAACTGCTACCTGTTGAGCCTGGCGGTGTCGGACCTGCTGGTGCTGCTGCTGGGAATGCCGTTAGAGCTCTACGAGATGTGGCAGAACTACCCCTTCTTGTTCGGGAAGGGGGGATGCTACTTTAAAACCTTCCTGTTCGAGACTGTCTGCTTCGCCTCCATACTCAACGTCACAGCATTGAGTGTGGCCCGTTACATCGCCGTGGTGCACCCACTCAAGGTCAAGAGAGTGACCACACGTGCCCACGCCAAGCGGGTCATCTTCTTGGTGTGGGTGTTGTCCATGTTGTGTGCTGTGCCCAACACCAGTCTGCACGGGATCATGGTTCTGCCTGCGAGGTTTGGACGACAGTTCCCCCAATCTGCCATCTGTGGTACGCTGTGGTAGTATTCAAACCCTTTACTTCCTTTTACCTCTCACAGATTTGAAGAAAAGGCTGAGAAAAAGGCCCGATTACAATTCTCTAATCTCTCGCTGATCGTTGCCCTCAGGTCTGGTCAAACCCACCTGGATTTACAACCTGATCATCCTGATTTCCACGCTGCTGTTCTTCCTGCTTCCCATGCTTATAATCAGCGTTCTCTACCTGCTGATTGGCATGAGGCTGCACAGCGAGAGGGTCATGAGCGAGGTGGAGAGCAGGTCAAGCTTTGGACCTGAAAGTCTTTCCAGCGCAAACAAGCAAAAGCAGAGGACTCGCCACCGGCAAGTCACCAAAATGCTGTGTAAGCCAATTTAATATCAATAACTTCAAATTTGTCATCTTGTCTGTCAGATGATGCAGGTCGGATAGAGATGTAGAATCTCTCGGAACGTGATGTGTGTTTGTGTGTCCTCATAGGTGTGCTGGTGGTTGTGTTCGGCCTTTGTTGGGCTCCTTTCCATGTGGACCGCTTGATGTGGAGCTACATGGACACCTGGTCTGCGCAGCACCTCAAGATATTCGAGCACGTCCACATCGTCTCTGGAGTCTGCTTCTACCTAAGCTCCTCCGTCAACCCTATCCTCTACAACCTTTTGTCCACCAGGTTCAGAGAAATGTTCCGGCAGGTGATGTGTTACTCAAAGAAGTGGCCGCTCAACTGGAGCACTCGGCGCAGCAACACAAGCAAGAAAACAGACAACACTTGAAGGTGGATTGAGAACCTGCAATGCCGGACCTCAGTATACAACATCAGCAGCCAGAAGGGATTTGCTTGTCTCCAAGTAGGACAGACCGAGGAGGACTGGGATCAGTTGGCTGCAAAAGAAGGTGGGAAGTTGGAAATGAGCCAAGAAGTATGAAGTGACCCAGGAAGTATGTTAAAATAATTATCTTGAAATTGGGACGATTTCCAAAGGAGTACATCCACAAACCTCCTGACTATTCCGAGAAGTTCTGGCCTGACCATGAACCATGCAGTCATTTATGTTTTCCGAAAAATTCTTGATCCTAGAAAATAATCTGAGGAAAGAAAGTTTTGAATTAAATACAATTCCAAAAGTCTAGAAGTTGAAAATGACTCAAAAAAACTGGGAGACATTTGGAGATCATTACAAACAAAATGTGGGAGCAAATCAGAGTTCATTCTCTCACTTCATAAACAAAACATTTCATTTTGGCAGGTTTGACAGAAATGTCAACACTTGCCGACATGTAAAAATGTTTCACAGTACAACTTTTTAGGAGGAAAATGAAAACTAAAGTCAATGAAAAGTAAAATTAACAAAAATGACATCAGCCTCCAGAGGGTTAAATGTCCTCCAGGCTGCAAATACACCAAACTCTGCGTCTCCATCTCATTACCCAGAGGCAGACAGGGAAACATTGAATCAGGAGAAAATATGATGAGATGGTACAACATTGATCCTTGAGTGTAGATGAATAAAATTACCATGCAAATGATATAACAACATTCTTATGCATGGGAAAGCACAACTGTGAATGATGTGAATGTATTTGTTGTGTGTAATGTGGAGCGAAACAGTTACAGCTTCCCCACTGTCACCTGTGCACCTCATCAGACACGTGCTGTCACCGCAAAGAATGAAGCTATTCCACGGTAGAAATTAAACAAATAGGAGCTGAAAAATCGAGTCAGTGAAGTAAACACAAAGCATAACCTTTAAATATATGTGTATATATTTGTATAGTTTTACAGTATTAGCACTAGGATTAGTACAATGTGAAATAATGACGTGTCTGACTCATGAATTTCAATATACTCTGGCATAGTGATTTATTGTGAGTGCTTATTTAGTCTGATGTGTAAGGACTTTGATAACCGTAGTGTGTGATGGACACATATCTTGTAAAATAATAGTGATTGGTGTAAAAATGTGAATTCTATAAATCTGAACGTAATACAACATAAATAAACAGACAATTCAGTATATTTCATATTTTAATTATAGTTATTATAATCATATGTTTGTGTTATATATATCTTCTAATATTATTAATATTATCATTATTATCATCATTAGTATCATTATTACTATAATTATAATATTTAAATTATAATTGTTGTTATTATTTATTATTATTTTTAATACTTATATTTTCATTGCTTAACTGCAGAGACAAACTTGTACAGGTTCAAAGTTAATGTTGTGATATGTAAATTACTGCTGCATAGGATCTGAAACTCTCCACTGTTTACTGTAAGGTTGTTTTTGTCTCATTCCATTTCTCTTCATGTATCCTTGAAAACACTTTACATGACTCATCCTCAGGCTACATTCCACCATATGCTCTTTTGTACATCAGCGCTGAGACTGTTGTGATGATCTGGTAGATTTATTGTCCCTGTAAGAAGTTTAACCCTGAGCCAAACAGAGATTCCTCGCAGTCAACTGCAGGACAAGAAACGCTCCTCCGATGTGCGCTGAGCCGCAGAACAGAATGTTTATAATAAATGTCATGGAGATTGTTCCAAAAACCTGCTGATTTTTGTGCCATCTAATTTCAGTTTTGGGTGCCACTTTGGAAGAGAAAACAATATTTGTACAGATGGAAATAATGATGAGAAGTGGCAGGTGTGTACGTGTGCATGACACGGATGAAGAAATGAAAGAGGACCGACTGAATGACACAGCAGCACTAATGAAAAGCAATCTACTTACAACTTCAATCAGCGTAGCAGAAAACAATATTAGTCTGCAGCCAGTGGCTACACAAATGGACTCATTTCAAAGGCTGAATCACAACGACACCAATCCAGCGAGGAGCGTGGCTCTGCATTCTGTTTTAACAACACCAACATAACAATGTGGCCCTGTGGTGAGAAGGTAGAACTCTTTCTGGCTCTTTGGACCTCTCCTCAGGACTGTGCGGGTCAGGAGTGAAGCAGAAGTGCAACTAAACTATGAAAAACTCGATTAAGCAGGAAACCAAGAAGAGATATTTGATGTAAAGAAGTATAGAAACAGAAGAGGAAGATATGTGAAGTTAACATGGGTAGACTGACTGGAGCTGCACAGTCATTCTAACTTAAGTGATTCAGGATAAATAAAGGTGCTCTTGATTGGCAAACACACTTGATCGATGATTCATGTATTTAGTTTTCCTTTGGGTGCGTCTTCATTCTGTTCTCTCCTGTCTGTCATGTGTCTACATTCAGCTAATCAGTCTCACTCCTCACTCCCCTCCTCCACTCATTCTCAGCCAGATCGACTCACAAGTTTCATGTCTTTATGTGATCTTATGCCTCTGTGTTTGAGTTGTTATTTTCCTTCCGAGTTTTTGACCTTTGGACTTAAAGTTTGACTTATCTGCCTCTGCCTTTATTGGTTTTTCATCTTCAGTCTTCAGCTCATCCATCTTCCAGTCGAATTTTGTTTTATAGGTCTGACTTTTTGGTTCTTTCCTCCCCTGCTAGCCACTTTAGTTTAATTAAAAAACTGCTCTTTCTCTGTCAACATCGGACTCCTTATTTTTTTAAATCACCTTGTGCTCCAGTTTCCTTCCACCGTTCAGTGACATGCAGGTTAGATGAAGATCAGAATTGCCCACAGGTACAAGTGTGACGTCTTCCTCTGTGAACGTAAAACATGCCAATCATTCCTTCCTTCAATGCTCCTCCTCCATGACATGGAACCTGGACTTGTCACCTCCTGTCTGAAAACTAATGGAAAAGAGAGCAGGAAGCTTCAGCTGAGATGGGGTCACACTCTTCTTGTCAGTGTGTAATGTGATGATGGAGGAAACCCATCTGTCACATGAATTGTCTACCTCACGTCCTCCGCCTTGTTTCCTCCCATCCTCTGTCTCACACTTCCGGGTAGGATTGAAGAACATACATGCTGGGATTCAGACCCCTGTGACCCTCGTGAAGGAAATTACAGAATGTAACTATACTGTATAGGCTGAGTTACTCACTGTGTACATGCAACTATATTGTGTTTCTTTATTATTCTCATTTGAGCATATAGGCTCTTCTTTTTGCAGGCAAAACATCTGTAACAACATCCACAAAGTCATGCTGTACAGTCAAATATGTCAGAATGTAACCAAATATATATGCGCCAAGAATATAGAGACGACATAATAAAACATATTATTGTCTGAAAACAGCTGCTTTGACTATCAGCTTGCCGTAGACGAGCCAGACACCCTTGGGAGAGAGAGAGGAGGGGTGCATAACCATAAAGATAAGGACTTACAAGGACATACAAGGAGTATAAGAAATGTCTGTTTTCACCTGTTCATTCCTCATTTTGGTTGGAGTTCAATTAGAAAATTTGGCCGTGCTGAAAAGGAGATGCGGGTGTAGTGAATGAATGCATGAATGAATGCATGAATGAATGAATGAATGAATGAATGAATGGGAAGATGCCTGACTACAGACCATGCAATAAATCTCCAGCACAGCCAAAGTTGGTCTTTGACGAATGAATTTCTTTTGGGAAGACGAATGAAAATGTGAGACACACTTCTCGCTGCTGTTTTCTTCCCATTTTGTAATTTATGCTCTTTCTGAACAATATTAGAGTGCGAAGGCATTACTCATCCAAGTGCCTGGCACAATAAGCCCTCTTGTTGAAATGTACTTACAGCAGCAGAGCCTGTCACTGTAAGCAGAAAGTAATTCAGAGATGGTTAAATATTGGTAGATAGCGGGGACTCCACAGGAAGGTACCAACGGCGGAACGATTAAATTCTTTATTGTTTTCATTTTCCTGTGTCTGTGCCAAGCCTAGTGGGGTGAAATGGCCCCCATTGATACTTGAGTTATTACACTCACAAAGTCAAGAGTGTGAAGCATATTTGCATGTCCCCACATCGCATATTTTTTTGGGTATTTTACACACTCACCTGAAGTGGTGATGACACAGAAAGCTCACAGACACACTTGCTATTTGGTTGCGACACACACCGTAGTCACATGAATGGGGGGTACAAACTGATCTTCAATCAAAGACTTCAGGCTTTGAAGGTACTTTCTCTGTACACATACATGACGCCAAGTCTTTACTTTATATCCTTTATGCTTTGGTTTGGGCGTCACATAGGTCAAAATTTTCAAGTGCTGCGATCTTGTGTATGGGGTTGTAGTAACATGCTACACCGTACTCGAGTGTAAAACCCTTCATTGTTAAGTCAGGAGCTTTAACTGTATACAAACTGGGTCTTGACCTGAGGTGTTGGTCCTCTATGTTGGGCCAAGTGCTTCGCTTGCTGTTGCCTGGTGTGCCAACTGCATTTAAGGAAACCATGTCAACACTGGCTGTGCTAATTTAAGCTCTGGTAATTTAATTCTGTGTTGAGTCAACCAGCTGCACATCTCCAAATGTGAGAGGGATCAGCTGTAACGTGTCCGATAATGGGCTAATCATGCCAACAGTACGATCTTTCAGAGTAAGAGGATCAGGAAAGACTGTGTCCTCACAACGCTGTAATGCCAAATTATACAGATAAATTAGTTCCTTTGCAATTACACAGCATATCACAGGCAACATCCTCTTTGGTTTCTCCTGAAGTGAAACATTGATCTTACACTCCTGTGAAGCTGTTCTCATAACATAAAACATTGCAACTTTGTTTATAGTTCAACTTGAAGATGAATGTCTATATATGGACTTACTCTCTGTTCGTACACCCACACTGGACTCCATTCTGGAAACAATGAGGCTATTGTTGGATCGGTGATTCAAATGATTCTGTGTTTCAAAAACACCATTAATACTGGAGTTCAACCCCAGTGCTACCAAATTAACTCCAGTTGCTGCAAAATGTTCTCTGCTAAAAGAGAGTATAAGAATATAATTGTGTTATTGTTGTGTAATGCAGGAATAGAGGAGCTGGTTAGGAACACTCACGCTTTTATCTTGACATCCATTTCATCGGGCACAGACTTAAAGTTAGTGCAGCATGTGGAGGCAAATTAGCTGGCGGGGCAGAAAACTAACATTATTTAGATTCCAGGAAATGTAAAATATCACGCTGAGATAATGTCATTCCCTATAACCACACAAATGATGGTTTCAGCTAATTAGCAGCAAAAATAGAAACTCAGGATCTCCTTCTTGTGAAACGGACAACATAAGAAAAGGGCCTGTAGCACGGAGAAAGTCTCAGATTGTAATTTGTGAAATAGAGTTCAGTGCATCGTTACCTGAAGGGATTATTTTCCTCTGCTACTGAGGGTGCACTTAATTAGTTTTGATGGAAATGGGATTCGTTTCTCCGCATGATTACAAATGCCTTCAATAATCCTCCATTTGGGACAGCGATCGTTGTATAAAACTCATTTGTCCTTTTGTTTCCATATTTTGGGTTATGCAAGTACGACGCAAATATAAGATTCATGTCAGGTTTTGCTGCTGATATGAAGCTAAAAACAGCAGGATGAGCTTTCTGTAGGCAGTAAACGCCACCACATCTTTCACACTCTGAACTCAAAGCTGGCACGCTCAACTGCACAAGATTAAAGCAAAACATCAGCATATGGAATTAAGTCTGCGCACTGTCAGTATGAAGTGTTCCTGCTTCTTGCATCAAGGCCATCTGCTTGACGTTGCTCTTCAGAAGTTTATGCAGGAGTTCTGAAAGCCTCCGACTGAACTCAGTGGCTTTTAAATATCCATTCACACACAATTACTACTGAATTGACAAGCAGCATTATGTCACTGTCAATTCAACATGCTAATTATTGGGGAGTGAGTATAAATTGACATATATGAATAAATGACCAACATACACATCAATGTTGACACAAATTTTCTGTCTATTTTGAAACCTTTGACGTACACTGCACTGGTGAGCATGTTGAGTGAAAACAGTTTGTGCCGTTTAAGTGGCTTTATTAGATAGCGCTTAAAAATTGACCTAAATTAAAAACAAGGCTCACAGAAACATTCAGGGTCTTTGGGTTTCACTCAAAATGTCTGAAGGTCAAGTTTTGTAATCATATTGAGCATGTAATGTATTCTGCTATCATTCACAAAACAAATAAGGCAAAACAACAAGAAGCTAAATGTCCCCTTTTAACTTGAGACATGTGGTTATATTAAAATGTCAAACGATTAAGATTGATTTGAAGAATTTATTCATCTGCTGTAATGACAAAAACAAGACAATGTGAACAGATGTAAATCAAATCAAGAGTTTAAGTATAGGATAAAAAAAAACATACTACAAAGCAGCATGGCAGCATCAGAACAGGTTCCCTCTCATACTTACTAGAAAGGCACCACAGTAACTACAGTATATTATCACTTAATGTTGAGTTCAGCTGCCATAGGTAACAGAAAAATACAAGCAGACATCTTATTGATGAACACAACAAATGGACCCAGAGCTTCTAAAATTAGCTTACTTAACATTTTAGGAAAAACAATCTGTAAAAGATGAAACTCCGACTCTCAAGGCTGAGGTAGACTGTGTGACGACTGTGTTCAACCATAAGGCTATTTTTCATCCTTCAAAGCTTCAAAGCTTTTTAGGACAGTACTTCCTCTCGAACTTGGCTACATCAAACTTCCGCAGGCAGCCTTTGTAGTTCATGAAGCGGATTTTTCCAAAAACAGGTCTCTCCCCCCAGCCCTGGTCATGGATGCCACAGATGGACCACATGCAACCTGAGAGAAAGAAGGGTGCGTTCGTGAGATGAAATACTAACAAGTCAGCCGCGGTATTGCTTCAACAAAGTACAAATGGATTTCCGTCTTACCGACGAAGCCGTTGGGGTCCTGCCCATCCAGCTCGTAGCGATCGTTCAGGTAGAGGGCGATGGAGAGCGCCTCCTCTGGTGAAGACGTCCACTCTAGAATCTTCTTGGCCCAGTACATCCTCAGGAAACCGTGCATCTTCCCCTCAGTGACCATCTGATACTGGAGGAAAGATACCAACAGCAGCAGTGAGTAATCTTCTTCACACCACCGTTAATCAAAAGTAGAAACATTTGTAGCTGGGCGCGGTCGTCGTGGTACCTGGGCGCCGTTCCAGAGCTTGTCGTGGGTTTTGGCGTTCTCCAACTGCTCTTGCGTGTAGATGTACTCCCTCTTGTCCTTGGAGTGATCTTTTAAAGTCTTCTGTGCCCATTCATAAGCACCTGGGGGCCACACAATAAAACATGACAGCACCATAAGAACCAAAGGTGACCTGAATACCAACTTAACCCTGTTTATCCTCTTGATGATCCATCTAGGAAAAACGCCAACTCACCCTCCACACGGTCGTATTTCTTGTTGTAGAAGCAGAAGTTGTCGGTGAGCTCACGGCGAACCACCAGCTCCTCGATGAAGGGGGTGACAGACTCGCTCGCGTTCTTCCCACCGCTCTTGACCTGCAGCGCCACACGCTGGGCGGACACGTGACCTGCCCAGAGAGAAGGAGAGGTGGTTGAAGAGGATGAGGAAGGAAGCAGAGAGAAAGAGAGAGAGAGATGGGAAAGAGAGGAGAGGTGAGGCGGAGAGAAGAGCAGGACTCACCGAAGCGGATCCAGGGGGAGAGCTGGCTGAGGGCGGCGGCGTTTGGGTCGTTGCGTTGGGTGCCGAAGAGTTTAAGGCGCACGTCAATGAAGGACTCCACCATGGCCATCCCCGCGCAGGTGCCAGGCTTCGCCCAGTCCACGTCTCCTACCGACCTGTCCACCTTCAGCGAGGCCAGGGTTTCGTCCCAATCCACTGCCTGCAAAGCGACGATGGAGAGAGAGAACATTACCCTTTAGTGTGACCAAGGAGTGTGCACTTCAAAAGAGGAAGCAGAACGCCTGGGACTGTCACCTTGAGCTCACGTCATCAAGAGGCTTCTGGGAGCTCAAACTAGTGAGCAGCATATCAATCACACCTGCAGCTTTAATGTTTGGACTTGGGAATGAAATGTTGACCTTTGAATGGGTGAAATGACTTTATATTCTATCATTAATAAATCATGCAGCACACAGAGAAGAGGAGATAGTTCTTTGAAGTTTGACAGCTCACTTTTTCCTCGTGTTGTTCCAAGAATAAACTTCTAAGCCGGTGGGTATTTTTAGATAAATTAGATAACTGTGAGATAAGAACCATTCATGTGGCACAGCTGAGGAGCTGAATTCCCTCAGCGTGCTGGTGTGTGATTACAGCAGCACTTACTTTGGCCGTTCTTGTAGCTGTGTACGGGTGTTTCTCTACCAAGGGGAAATCAGTGAGGAACTCTGGCAATAGCTTGGTTATTTTCCCCCGGATGGTCCTGGCAGCGTACTCTAGTTTACTGGATGCGACCCAGCAGGGCACAATATTATGGGCATCAACCTAGAACAAGAAAAACGATGTACTTTACTCATATGACAGAAAATGACCGGCAATGATGATTGCACTAATGGACAGACAGAAATAGAAGATGTTTTAGGGCACAGAGATCCTTTTTTTCCAGACTAAAATGCCATTACAGCTGTGTACCAATAAGATGAGGACAATAAATAAAAAAGGAAATTGAATAAGGAAAAACAAACGGTATAATAATCATCCTCTCTGTACCTGTATGAGGGGAATGTCTTCAGGAAGCTTCTGTTTGACGTCGTCCAGCCACTGCAGGGGCTCTCTGAGGGGGGAGAAGTCGGTCACCACCGCCCCCAGGCTGCGGTCGGACACAAAGCCAGGCAGCACCTCCCCTGCCGCCCCATGGAGCAAGTGGAACTGGATGTCTAAGCTTTTGCATTCCTGTTGAGGCAAAAGCAGCGAAACTGAGCCCGAAAGATTTGAGTGATTGGCACAAAGCACTTAAAATAGACCAAAGCCCATCAGTTAGTTATGTGAAGAAAATCCTTTATTATGGGCTTTATTATTGTGAAAGGGTTTTCAACTTGGAATAAAGTGAAACAGTAACATAGAAGGGTTTGATTAGGTCATAAAATAATAAGTTCCTACCTTGGCAACCTCTTCCAAACCCTTCAGCATGAAACTGTAATGCCGTAGAGTGGACAGTTTGGATTTTGGGACAACGAGACAGACACAGACATGGAGAGGCAGGTTCTCCTTCACGGCGATCTTTTGGGCGTGAATCAGTGCCCAGTTATCTGCAACACACAGGAGAGGAAAACACATACAAAACATTGGCCAAAATAGAAATGGAGAAAATGTCAGGCAGGAACTTCTGGGTAAACTTATATTGTTGCTTTATCTGTGATAGTATAATATGAAACATGCTTGTGATGTGTTTGAATCTCTAGTCATCACCATCAGCTGCCATCACCTTGAATTCTGTGGTCCCTCTGCATCCAGTACAGGACGCCCTCGGAGCCCTGCTTCATTTTCTGAGTGTCTGAGACAAACTGAAGTCGCTTCTTGTTGAACTTCATCTCTTTCTGCTCCGTCCTCTGCTGCATCACCAGGTCCTGCAGCCATCCCGGCGCCCTCTGCTGCTTCTCCTGCTCTACCTTCGGCTGCTTGGCCACAGGACCTTTGGCGGCAGCTGGTGTTCGCTTTCGTTTTACAGACGACATGGTGGTTTGGAGTGTGAACGACTTGGTCAAGCAGGAGAGTACTAAGCTGTGTGTGTGTTTACTGTGGCTGAAGAGCTTCACGATTAGCCTGTACAGAGGAAAAGATGAGAAGTGGAATACGTTTACAGTGTTCTAGTTTTCTCTGTGATCCCACAAAAAAGTGCAGCTGAAAAAAACAAAACGCCACACCAAAAAAAATAAGTTGTGCACAAACTCATTCAACAGATTTTGCTTTGGAAATCGGGACTATCTCTGATTAAAAAAAAGGCATCAGAGACGCTTTAAGGATCATAACAACAACGTTTTCGCAATTTTCAAGTTAAAATTCACTAGAACAGTGTTTTAAATTAAATATTACTTGAAAAAAGTATGAATAATTAAAAGAACACAATGAATAATGGTGCTTGTATCACAAAGACCATCCGAAAAGCGTGTTTTATGATAAGGCCTTATATCTTAGGGGTGGGGGTTCTGTAGTTTTGTCACAAAAAAAACCCAATGTAAATACCAAAACAGACATTAACACAAGGATCAAATTAAGAGCTGCAGTTTGTTTAAACTAACAAAGATGGGAGGAAACAAAGATTTGGGATAATAAAAGATACGTACAGCACGTTTACACGTTAAATTGTCGTCACTTCGCGATGCTACTTACCTTCCGTGAGTGCAGTGCAGCATGCAGCGACACGAACTACAAATAAAGACGTCTAGGTGATATTAGAACCATGAAAATCAAAGTAAATGAAATAAACTCGGTGCTGGGAGTTTCTGCAGCTTCCTCACTCACGCACGAGTCACGTACGTACGTTACACAACCGGCGGCTACGTGAGCACGTTTGTTGCGTAGCTTTTGTAACGCCGTGTTGATGAATTAGACTACATTTCCCACAATGCAAGTTAAAGTTAAAGCACTTACTGCACATGCGCGTTCGCCTACGTTTGCGTGTTAGCTTCTAAAGGGGACGGACCACTAAGCAAGGCTGCAGCTAACTGTAACGCTGTGCCGTCTCGTTTGTCGGTTTCGGTCACGTATTTGTCGTGGTTTTAAGATATGAACAAAGATGAACATGCAGCCGGTCGAGGGGGAAAGCCAGCGGTTCCGGACAAAGTCGACATGTCACTAGGTAAGGTCCTTAACGCCTAACAAAGCTAACATTAGCTGTGTGTAAACGTACGTCGCTATGTGTAAGTTGCGTTCAGCAGCGAACCTTATTTGGCTGAACTCACCGGGACGTCCCACCACCTGTTGTTGACTTTTGTTTGCTCGTGTGATAACTTCAACAGATGACATCATTCGACTGAACAAAAAAGAGCAACAATTGAACAGGAAACAGGGCACTGGGAATCGCAGACCGGTCAAGAAGAAAGGCTTTTTCATCCAAGGGAGGGGGGCTTCAGCTCGGACCCCCGGATCCTTCCAAAGAGGTGAGAGAGTGACAATATGAAGTCTCGTTCATTTTGTGTTATTATTGTCACACCCACTTTAATCTCTTTACGGCTGTAATGTTAATATTTACCAGCAGGTGGCGTATCGAGAGGAGGAGCACCTAAATTAAGAAACAAACGGGTCGCGCCCCCAGCGGGTCGACGGCGGGGACAAGGGGTCATCACGGGACTGGCTGCTAGGAGACCAGCGGCCCTGCTGAAGAGGATCAACAGAGCACCAGTGAACCAGGTGAGAACACACACACCAGCCCACACACACCTCAGGGCCACTGATACACACACTACTTATCCATTCAGTGTTTTCGTCTCATCCCGACTCCTCATTTCTTCCCCAAAATCAGTATTTTCATGAAATCACAACAAATAAAACTCCTCAATTCACTTCAAATGTCTTGCTTCACCTCTGCCATGTTTTATTGTGGGGGTGAAGTTTATGTTAATGTGAAAAATCATTCTAATTTTCATGATTGTCCACATTATTCAGAGCATGATTGGTTCAGTTTTCAGAGGAGGAGAACACACTTTGGACAAAAACTGATGTCAAACTGCTGTCAAACCAATCAAAAGAAGTAATTACTGATTATGCAAAGTAAAGCCGGTGCAGTTGAAATGAGAGTCTCCTTGGGAACACGTCCTGATGACTTCATTAAGGAGCAATCGGAACAAAACAAGGAGTGAAGGAGTCTTTCAGAGAACACACAGATTAATAGGTTAGATCAGAGTCTGCCCTCTCTGGAAAATCAGTTTGCGGGGCCAAAAAATAGGCAAATTCTCATATTATGACCTCTATTCAGACATTTGTTTAGTCGATGCATCGTGATCAGCTGTTTTTTAATGCTGTGAAAGGAGCGACAGCGTTGTAATGCAGCAACAGCGCTCGCAGTCCCGACTCCAACATCAAAGCTGTTCCATTTTGGTTGCTTTTTCCCTTTTTTATGCGACGTGAAAACCATTTAAACCAAACAAAAGATTCAGTGTAACAAAAGGTCGAACTCTAGCGTGGTGAGAAAACACACACGTGCGTCATCGTTTGAGTTATGTAACTCTGCAGCTGGAAGACAAGATGTCAAAGGAAGACTTTTTTAAGAAGGTGTCCGTCGTCTCGGTAACGTGCCTCATCTCACATTGGGCCCCGAGTATTGATTGTGTTTGCCAATTATGATCAAACAAATGCTACAGTTGGGTTCAGGATTTAGATTCAAACTCTACTTTGTCATGGACTCCAGAAAGAATTCCTCCGCCTGCCCTTGATTTCATCTAACTCTCTATTCTCTACTGGCTTAAAAGGGAAAAACGCGTTTGTGCCTTTAGCAAAAACATCAGAGATAAAAATGCACCCATGGCCCTGAATCTCCTGCCGTGCTGTGTGTGTTACCCTGGTAACAAAAGACCCACGTGCCCGCTTGGTTTATGAGCGAGCACATCAGCATTCTGCGTTCAGTCTGTCTGGAATGACACGGATTTAAAGTACTTGACCTTCATCACACCCACAGCAGACATGTCCTCGGCATCCTGTCACCTGGCAACAGGCGGCGCCGGCGGCAATTTCCTCCTGCCATCTGCCAATCAAGTCTTATCATCATAGTACTTAATATGATTCACAGCCAGTGGGTTTGGTCTTTTGAGGACAGGTCGTCTTCAAAGTGCTGTGTTTTGTGTCCTTAATGTTCTGTCTCCTGTCCCACTGCTTAAAAAGACCCTTGCCGTTTTTCCCCTGTTCCAGAGAGCCCGACAGAGACCGAGGCCCTTCGTCCAGCGCCCAGACGCCCAGATCAGGAAGCCAGAGGTCCAGCGGCGGCCGTACAGGCAGGCGGACGCGCAGAGAGGCCAGAACGCGGCGTCCGCCAGGAGGCCCGTTCAGCTGCGGAGACGGTGAGGAGCTGTGATAAAGCGCAACGTTGGCTAGTTGTGATTCTCAAAAAAAACAGGTGTGCAAGTCCCACAGTGTATCGATGACAACGTGTAAGCTCTCTGAAAGATGGAGGTGCGTTGGGACCGCTGTGAGAACTCGTAGTCGGTGTGAAAATGGTGTTTGGTGTTGCGTTTATACAAGAATAGAATTGCAACATCCTCTTGGCTGTCTTTCAGTGTGAATCTTGACATCAGACAGTAAAGAGGAGATGAGACGCAGTGTCAATTTGCTGCCCACACTCTCAGCTTTGATTGATCTTTACTGGTTACAGCGCCGTGTTCTTAATGTATTCTCTTTTCTTCCCCCTGTGACCCTCTCATGCAGACCGATGCCGCCGGTCCAGCAGGCTCAGAGGGACGCACGCCAAGCCACGTTCCTCTTCCGAAGGGGAATCAAAGTACGTAACCTTCGCTCAGCGCCCCGCCGTGTCTCCTGACCCGCGTGTGTACATTAACCTGGACGCGTCCTGTTTACATAATGTGGTGTAACCTGTTCGTCCCCGGAGATACTCCTCCCCCGTCTGTATTCCGCCGCGTTGATTGCTTTGCGACTGTGGCTTGACGTTGCAGGTTCACGCTCAGGTTCAGAAGGCAAATCCTTGCGCCGCTCCAGTCAGAACTCGCCCGTGAGTATTCTATTCACTCTTTTACTTTCCTTACCACGTGCAAGAATGTCCAAATCATCCATCTTTGTAGTTCTCTGGAGAGTTGGTCACGTGTCACTAAGCTCAAGTATTGCTGTAGTACTTTGTGTTGTAATTTGGGATGCTGGGAAATGTCGCTTAACTTCAGAAATGATTTTAAATGCTTCTGAGTGGCCTTTGTCTGAAATAGGTCTGTCACCATATTCATACACTGCTTTCTTTTGTCCACCAGGTGGCGAACATCAACAGCCAGCGATGGTATTTTGACCGTCTCAATTGACAACCCCACAGCCAGGACGCAGCCTGAGTGAGTATCAAACGATCTCACATCTCGTCTCGATGATCATGTAGGGAATTATTTCTGAATTAATAATCAAGATGACATGCAGTCTGCGTCAGGGAATCAAATAACACGTGACGGGGACACGTTCAGGCAGAGTAATGGGTGTTAATTGTCCTCAGGCCTCCCAGTGCTTGGACTCTGCATCCCCCAGCTGCCAGCCCCGCCCCACCCCCGCCCAAGATGGATACGGTGGAGAAGAAGCCACCTAAAGGAGTTCCTCTCCAATTTGACATCAACAGCGTGGGAAAGCCGGTGAGAGCACGTCGTGCAGATATTCCTGGCCCAATCGAAGCTGAGATGCATTCAATGTTCTCCTAACCCGTCACACGTACGTACGTCTTGTCCCCACAGCAGACGGCCATCACTCTGAACGAGCGATTCCGCATCCTCAAAGACAAGCGCGTCACCACGGCACAGGGCGGCAAAGGCAGCCGGTTCGTCACGGTGGGTTAGTCGAAGGGAGACGAGAGAGGCCGCGACCCACAGAGACCCTTCATCCCGCTCAGACCCTCACTGTTTACCCCCACCTGTCCAAAACAGACGGTAAAGGATGGACTCGATGGGCCGAAGCTGATTTGTTGCCGAGGCCAACGGGGGGACTGCACAATTCCTCAACTGTGAGAACTCCGGTCACAAGAGCTAATGGAAAGGATCATGAATTAAAATGTCCATTTCATCATTATTACTATATTACTGGGGTGTGTGTGTGTGTGTGTGTGTGTGTGTGTCTTGTGCTGTGGGCTGTGCTGGGAGAGAATGACCTCGCTTTCCCAACCTCCTGGACTGTTAACAAGACTGCTCAGATGGAGGCTTTCTTTATGTTGGGCGAAGACTGTTGTGTAGTAAAACCATGATGGCACATGTTCTCTTGACCTTTTTGACCTTTTTGGAAATTGTTTTGTAACGTTTCTTCAAATAAAAATAAGAGTTTTTTGTCTTTGAAGTCTCGGCATGTTTATTGGAACATTAAATCCCACTTTATTGGAACAGGTTTGACATTTTTCTCTTCTGATCAAAACAGCAGCATGGATCAGGGAAACATTTTCTGCCATGTAGTTTGAGTTAAACATACAAGTCCTTCTGTCCTTGTTCCCATGTTTGGATGTAGGATTGATGGATGGGAGGCTAAGAAAACATCTCAAAGGTCTCATACATGGTGCGTTCAGGAGCATTTACCCTCCAATTTTCCCACTGAACTGGAAAAAAACCCAAAACTTAAAATGTTGAAACCTCTCATAAGAAAACCTTCAAACTTTGGAATCTGGATATTGCTTTTATTTTAAATACATTAAAATTTGCAATGTAACAAAACTATTGGCATATGAAATTCAAACACCATTTAAATGAACAAAACATGGCTCACTTCATTTTCTGTGACTAGTGTCGGATTAACACTAGGTGAGTTTTTCTCTGCTCGCTCTCTGTTCCACATCGCGGCCTTCCCCCCCCCCCCCTCCCCCCTCGATCCCCCCCACCCCCTCCTCCCCTCCCCCATTTACACTGTTCACAGACTATCTTACAATAAGAGTGCTGAATAAAAATGAGGTAAGAAAGTGGTTTGAAGATTACAGATCATGCAGAACATGCTGAACAGCAACAAAATAGTTTGTGAAGGAGGAAGTAACAAAAAAAAACTTAAAAAAAACAAAACAAGTGTGCATTTAAAAATAATCAATTTACACAGCTTTGCATCTTTGGTTACAAAATAGGTTTGAATGATTTCACAGCTTTCCCCCCTTATGGAAATACAATGGAAAACATGGAAGAAGGGAGGGAGAGAGGGCGGGAGGGAGGGTATGGCAATACTAATTCACTTCCGGGTTCAAAGTACTGACAGAATTGAAGTTTTCAGATGCTTCCTGCAGGTTCTTGTTCCAATTTTGGTGTCAACAGGTGACCGTCACCTAGAAAAAGGCTCAACACTTTTTCCACCCCACTACCTAAGTACATTCAGACTGGATCTCCGCTTCAGCAACGAATTGGCAACTGCAGCACATAATCTGAGTTAGTGTTCACACATACTGTCAGAATTTCTTTGCATTTTAATTGGTAAATATCATGCGTTTCCCCCGTGGAAATATGGCCGACGATTTACACTGTAAAAGAACAAAAGAAAACAAAAAGAAAAGGGCTACTGATTTGCTTTTTTGTTTTGTTTTTCTAAACAGGTTTCATTAGGTTGTTCTTGTATGAAAAAAGCAACCCCCCCCCCCCGAAATGAATGAAACACAGAACAGTAGAACTCAGACTGATGCAAGAGTTGAAGTCGATGTAAGAGTAATGGCAGCAGTGGCGTTCCAAAAATAGACTCTCTCCCACTTCTTACTTTACAACATGAAACAGCAAGGCTAAAAATACCCCTTCACCCACTCGGTTATCAAAAATATCTCTCTTTGACAATCACTCCCATTTGTCCCTTATGTGAGGCCGACCCTTCCCCCTCTCTGCACCCGTCGGGCTTCAACAGGTGTCAGGTCAGGTGTCGGGTCAGGTCGCAGGGCCCTGTCTGGACTCCCGTCTCGTCTCGTCTCGGTTCAGGCCCCCCCCCTCCTCGGCGTATATTCAAACCAGCCCCCCAACCTTCCCTGATACTCTCGTCTTCATGCTCTCTCTATATGATTGCATTAACACTGGAAAGGCCCACAGTACAGACGCATACACACGTACATTCCGACACCGATTCACAGTCATACGCTTGCTTGATAGCACACCCTGACGTGGACAACCGCACACACACAAGCACTGTACTTTGTGGTCAAGCTGGTGGCTAAGAAGACAAAGTTTTTTTTCCTTCTTTTTAATTTCACATAGACTAACTGTAATAAGTTGGGGAGAAGATGCTTCGGGGGTTTTTTTTCTCTGCCCTGTAGGAAGCAGAGCAGATGCACTTCAAGCGGAGGTGACGTTGGGTTGCAGTTGTTGGCAAGGATCGAGCTGAGGCTGAGGCTGAGGCTGAGTCTGGAGCTGCTGGGGATTAGGGTGCTGTTGGAGCTGGGGGTGCGACTGCGGTTGAGGCTGAGGCTGGATTTGAAGCTGAGGCTGAGGAGGCTGAGGCTGCGTCAGAGCCGGGGCCTGCAGCTGGGAAAGCGGCTGAGCTTGGCTGAGTCCTTGTTGGGGAGGCGTGTTTCCAGAGCTGGCTGCCGGCTGGGAGGAGAGCTGAGACAGCTGCTCGCTGTTGGCCAGAGATTTCAACACGGCGTTCTCCCGCTCCAACACAGAGTTCCTCTCAAACAACTCTTTGATCTGCTCCTTCAAGACCTCCACCTCTTCACGCACTGCGTACATCAGATGGCTTTTCACCAGGTCCTGGAGGAAAGAAGATGAAATGACACCTTTAGGATTCTTGTTGTGCAAACACTGGAGCAATATGAAAGACATATCTTTCAATCTAAAGGCCCTGCAGTTGTGGCCGAGGTAGAGGTAGAACATTTAGGTCAATGCAAATGCCTTGACTATATATAAAGTCTAGACGGGATCAGACAAGACTCATTGACACCAAGCCCCGTTCACTGTGTCCTATGTAAATTTATAATCCATCTGAAACATCTAAATGCAAATAAATGACAAAATGGCAGATTATACAAAGCAGGAGAAATGGGCTCTACTCACCATTGCCTGTTCAATCTTATTATCAATGGCAACAATATTGGTTCCAGAGGCACTGTAATAAGAGCAGAAGAAGAAGAAAGGTCACATTAGAAGTGATCTACGGGTCTCACGATCTTGTTAATGTTAGACAGAGTGTTTTAGGTTTTTTGTGTCGTTGTAGAAATGCAATCTTAATGCACTATGCCCCCCAAACCCTGAGAGAACAACTGCTTGCTTGCTCGATTAATCCAAACTACCTTTCATCAGCCCACCAGTGGAATCTAGGGCAGGTATAACATTATCTGTCAGGGCTCACGGTCATGATATCTTAAGCATTTACTCCAATATAGGTCAGGTCAGTGAGACTAACGTGACAGAGGCGTGTGAAGCTCGGCTCAGCTACAGTGTCACGTGGTATTTCCGGGTTGGTGCGACAAATGCATGCGTCTAGTGAACATTAACAATCATAACTACATAAAAATAAACTAATAAATAAAGTGCAGGTCTGCTTTGCTCAGTTATCAGCTCTATGATAGTTCACTCCTCTAGTTTTAAGACAGTTTTGAAATCTAACTTGAATCTAAATTAATTTGGCTTTCAACTGCCAATTTAAAAACCTGCACTTGAATACAATTTTGTCCAACTACACAACAACAAATGAAGCCAAGGACTCCAAAAAACAATCAAGTGTGGAAAGAATATTCTAGAAACAGAAGAGGGTTTCTTTCTCCCTTTCACAGCAGCGATCTCTCAAAATCCTGTCAACTATCTCTGCAACTGATGATATGACTTCATTTTGTTTGTTCCAACACCAAATACACATTTATTTATTAATTTTTCATTCACATTATATCGAATAAGAAGAACGTTTTCAGTGTCACAGTATTTCATTTATCATTATTTAACATGAATAATTGATGCATACTTAATAATAAATCATTTGTTAATTATTATTTGTTAAATATTAACTATATTTCCGTTTCTTTCTCCAGTATATAGTTTATAACAGCTGTGACCTTCGTGCAGCAGCAGCGGCGGCATCATGCAGTCTTTGGGGTCTCCAGCCCTCGTTACCTTCGCGTTGTCCGGCGGGGGTACAGCGGCTGGGGGGGCGCGTACCTGCGCGGCTCCGCGGGGAGGCACGGAGGTCTGTAGGAAAACGTGCAGGGCATTGCTCCGTCACGTTTACCGCGTCCGTGTCTGCCGCTTTCGCCGGTAGCGGGGTAAAGAGGAGGAGTCGGAGCGCACCGGAGCCACTTTAGTAGTTTTAACCCGGACCTACATTTAGACTATGAAACATGAACCGAGGAGTGAAAGGCCCCGACGGTTCCTGGCTCCGCCCGCCTGCTCGGCCTGTCGGGGGGACGACGACGATGATGATGATTCACTTTAGCGGTGTGGATGTCTAAACTGCTGGCTCATAAACTGACCCACTTAATCTATTATTTGAGAAATTAAAGTGCAGAATGGATAAAAACACCGAATACATGAATAAAACAACAATTACCGTGAATAATTACACGTGGAGTGATTAAATACTTAAATTAATTGCAATAAATGCGACACGGGGGCATTACCAGCCACTAGGGGGCGCCGCGGGCTCGTTTTCACTTATTTTCCCAGCTTTCCATAATTTCTCACAAACATGGTTCATGATTTTGGCATCAACTGAGCGGAGGGGGGGCGGGGGTCGCAGTCATGCAGCAGAGTTCTGATTATAATGAAGCTCATTCAGAACATTTGCAGGCCGTCTAGTCTGGATGCAATCAACGCGTGAAGACGTTTCGGCGGCTGAGGAGAACGAGGATGAGTGGAGATTGATCTGGGCAATTCCAGATGCAGGAACGGCCATCCGGGCCGTGCGGTTTACACGGTGTTCAAGAGTGATTATTGTCACAGATGAGTGCAGGGTTGCAGATGTGCGGGGAGGAGCTGTCAGTGGTTCGAGTGGCATGAATGGAGGTTTAATGCGACTGCCGATGGTTATTTCTCATTTGTAAGAGTTCAGTTTTAGAACGTTGGCTCCCACCCACACGCTTACATCAGTGAGGCAGATGGTCGGGGCGATGGACCCCTACACTGGCTCTAACGTCCCCCCAGCACAGCAGATTCTCTCCATACTCCTTAAAATATATAAACTAAAGTAAGTTTGCTTCACCTCCCTGCTCTACCACCACTTCATTAGGTAAACCAGACGTGCTCATGTGTTCAATTCCCTCTAATATTCAAGCATGCCAAATAACATTAAAGTTTTTCCAAAGGAGTCAATTTCTACTTTGTACCATAATTTACAGTAAAAGCTTTTATTTTGGGGTGAGGGCCGCTTAGACAGTGATTCCAGTCATAGCAAGTCGAGAGAACAAGAGTGCATATATGTGCTTGTTTGTGTGGAGACGGACAGACTGACGCAGACGGACAGCCTGCCAAAACACTTCCCTGTCAGCTCTGCAGTGACGCAAAGTATGAGTTAGTCCGCCCACATCGATCAACCTGTAACAGCTCTAGAAACGGTGCCGGCCCTCCAGAATGCCACTTTAGATGTAATGTTCAGGTTTCCCTACTGATTTCTTTATTACTGGTATATCATAAACACGAAGAATCTCGAGGGAAGAGAGAGAAAGTATGAAAGTTAGATGTCATCACCACACTAAACTGTATCTGTAGAGAGGATTGATCAAGGAATTCCGGTGACTTTCTCAAAACTATCACATGCAGTTGCTACTTCCAAAAAGTGGAAATGAAATCAAAATCAAATCTCGCCAGGTTTACACTTGTGACAAGGAAAAGCATCGCCTTCTGAGAAGCTGTTGGAGGATCAATGCCACCCTGTGGTAGGAAGAAGCAGTTGGTCCACAAACTCCTGCTGCACATGAGACATTCTGTTCCTCCACAGCGTCCAATTTATCTGCGTGAGGCCAGCGGAAGCACAGTAGATCGATATCAGGAGGCTGTGCTGGGGAAGGAATGTATCTAGGAAGCACCGACACACACACACACACACACACACACACACACACGCCCCCCCCTGTCCTGCACCCCACCTTTCACCTCAGACAGATGACAATGCATACATTAGGCTGAATTCAAACCTCACCACGCCGTGAACACAACAGACTTGAACAAAAACAAACGGCGTCACTCAGCCAATACGAGCCGACACACCCATCACTTCAAGAAACCTACGCCACAAAGTTATCCCTGCAACATTTTCACAGCCGGTAATCAGTCATTAGCGTTCGCCTCTCCCACACAAACGACGTCATCGACCCCCCACTGCCTAAGTGGTTACATAAGCAAAATGGTTGAGAGGGTAAAGAAAAAAACAGAACAAACCTCAGTTTCACCCTGAACCAAATATGTGTTTAATTTAGACTGAGGTGTCACACACACACATACACACACAGACACACCACACACACACACACACTCCGATAGTTTTCCTTCCTACTCGCAGTTTTCAGGAGGCCCGTGCCCCAAAAGAATCTCTCACTCCATGAAAAGGACAGACTCTGGGTCACACCCTTCTACAGCCCAGCTCAAGTTTTCATTAGAGCGATATTGATATTTGAAACTCAAAAACAATCTGATAGTGCTCTATATATCAGCCGACATTCCTCCTTTACATAAACGCATTACATAAGAGTTTTTGACAAGAACTCCTCATATACAAGCCCTCTGGGACCTGGCCAGAGGGATAATGTTGATATTTGAGGATAAAAAGGGATAATCCATCAACAGATTTTCCCTTTTTTTATCCCCCCAGTCAGGATAATAAATATGAAAACATAACCAAGTAAGCGCCAAACTGTACTTGTTCTCCTAGACAAAAACACAATCGACCACGACACCAATGCTAGAAACACAAACATATCGTGCACATAATCCCCACAAACACATTCACATCAAGAGAAGCTGCTTTTCCGTGAGCCATTCAGGTTCAACATACAACGTGGGGATTCCTAATTCCTAATTGAATAATCTGCGTGTTAGCGGCATCTCTCAGAAAGTTATTGACGGATTTCACTGGAGCTTGGCAGACATGTTGGACATGATCCATAATACTGTGCTAAGACTGATGGCTGCGCTGTAATCACCACTTTCACGTCTTTGCGGATAATATTTGAACCAAGCTTCTTCTACTTCTACTTCGAATCCATTGAATAAACCACACCCATTTAAAACAAACTAGATTTTAAATCGATTTTGATCTTGGGGGGATTTTCCTCCTACAATTTTGGGTCAAATGTCTGGAGCAAATTGGATAAAAGTTGTATCCAAGTAGTTTTTTTGTTCATTTTGATATAATTGGCTGCCAGAGCTGAGTGGGCGTGGCTTATTCTTCAAATAGTGCGGTATCACATGAATGAATCAGTCTACCGTAACTACACTACACAAAAATGAAACAATCGACTGGATGGTGGCGCTATAACAACAGTTACGTTTTGTCAACAACTTTGTAACTGGGTTTCAATGACTTCATCGGTAATAGTAACCGCTGGGATGTTTGAATTGTTTTGTTGCCAGGTGGCTTCTCCTGCTGAATTCAAAAGTACCTCATCACCTACATCATCTATTTCACTTCATTAAACGTGCCTTAAAAGCCAAACAAGGTAAAGAAATAGGCCAAGAGGAGAATGAGGGAGTGAGAGTTCAGAATGAGCGCGCCAGTAAAAACATTGTCAGGTGGTTGATCTGGATCCACAGGTTCTGGGAGGGTTCACCTAAGAACAATTCAGCGATGCCAACAAAATGCAGATGCTCTGTAATGTAGCAGAGCCACAATTACAATACAGACACCAAGCAGACGCGGTAAGGGCGTCTTCGTCTCCGTCATCTATGCAATTGTGACTGAAGGAAGGAGGTGTGTGTGCAATTGAAATTTTGGCCTCAGCGTTATGCATTGTTACGGCTCTGTGTGTCCTAATGAGACGGAAGTGTCCTCGGTGCCGAGCAAAGAGATAATATGTGGGTTTCATTGTTCAGGTTTCCCTTCAGGCGGCTTAAAAAAACCCCAGAGTGAACCAAAGAGGAAAAGGAGAGGAAAAGTACTGACATCCAATGTGCACCATCACTGGGACATGTGACGGGCTAATGATGGGTGTGTAGCTATGGAGACAGGAAAACATCAACAAAGCACCAAGGCTATGAAGATTTTGATGATAATCCCTTTTGCTGCAAGGAGTCAAAATGAAGTCCAGGGGCAGAGGGTGACTTTGGTAAAAACCATGGTGATGGTTTGGGCAGTTATGCTTTACTGCAGCTGCAAAAAGGGAGCAGACCACAGGGAGATGCTATCTGCTGCTTCAAACCACAGCTTGGGTGAGTGTGAGTGGTAGAGTCCTGGTTGTAGCACAGCTGCTGAGACGTGTGACTTTCTTAGAGCAACCAGGTCTCACTTGAAAGACAGAACTCGTCTGAGCGCCTGACTTGAGACGCAGTGATCGCACGGTGAAGCCACCTCCTCTGTTTTACACAGCGGAGAGCAAACAGTGCATAACCAACTAGGATTAGTGAGGCCAATGAGAGGAGGGTTAAGGTCTGCGATGAAACGCAAAGCTAACCAGCCTTTGAGCTTCCCGTGTCACTGATTATGTTGCATACAACTCTGTAAACCTCAGATTGTGCATTAGAAGTTCAGATGTTTATACGCCGAGAGCAGCTTGGAGTTTCCCCATTCAGTATTTGCTGTAAAAATGGAAGAATGTCAATAAAAAGTCCATTAGAGGCAGATAAGTCGTCACTCACACGTAGCCTGGGTAATCTGAAGCAGAGAGGGAGAACCACACTGCATAACTTCACATACTTATCATTCCTTGCCTTTGGCAAAACATTTAAATACAGCAGCAACACAGCAAAAACAATTCGACATCTCTTTGACTCGGCCTGAGACATGATTAAACAAGTTCAGCTCAAAAGGAGGCGCCTGACCATCAGTTTGTGCAACAAAAATCTCTGAACTACACAAATGATAGTGATATTTGTTATGCATGCAATAGTTTTGATCACCGAATGTTCAAATTCTTGAATCCTGAATAATGGATAGCTCCAATTTTTATACCTTTACATTTAGCTAAATTTGCTTCCAAACCCATAAACAACGGACGTACGATGTTGGTTAGACAAGCTACTTCTAGCTCAAACTCTAGCGATTATTTGGTTTTATTGTCTTAGTTAGGGCTGAGTTTGGATACTTAGACATTCTGATCGGGATAACAGTAGTTACACTGTGTATTTTCAAAATAAGATCACTTCCTGTGGTTGGACACATAAAAAAAGGTTACTAAAGGTTTAAAGATTTTGACAGCGCCTACCTCTGTGTGCTTCCTACTTTGCGGGAGCCAGTAAGTAAGTGAAGCCTGAATATAGTCAGGACGACACAAAGGTATGGACGCAAGTATGGACAAGACAGAATTCATCCCCTGCCAGAAAGCAGGAGTGTATACAGTACGCATAGGTTCACTACATAGATCTTGTTCCCTATATTGCAGCTGTCAGGAGGCTATTATGCAACTGATCACGTGTTTTGACTCCCTGTGGACAGAACAGTTTCTATATATTAAGTACTTAACAAAACCTTCACAAATATTTCACGTGTCCATGAGTGGGCAGATGACCACACTTGCCTGTCTGTTGCCTGTTGCCTCTTGTATATACACAGTATATCAAAATAATATTAAGGGATGAGATCGATAGGCCTTTGCTGCCATGGAAACAAATCCGGTTGTGGTAGAGCAGGGAAGTGAAGGGACAGGGCTGGTGGCAGTGCTATTTTGTGCCATCGCACCATCTCGCCCCATCCCACCGTGTGTGGTAATCACCCATAAATTGCTTGGTAGGGGAAGTAAGCCGCCTCCGCTAATTCACAAATCTCAGCGACGGTTAAACGGGCGCAGAGTTGATTTGATCTCTTTCTCTTTGATCTCTTTACTGAGGCAGGCAGTCGTGCAGGGAGAGTGTGTATGGCTCTTCCGCAGCTGGTGAGGGGGCATCAGCTGTACGTTTCTAAGACAGTTTCATTTCCTGTCACTCCGATACGGTGAGATGTGCTTCCCTTTTCAAAAGACATGTTTCAGCCATTTTCATACGCCAAATGTCTGTACCAGTGTGTTTACTTTGGTAGTTTCTATCATTTATGACATTTGAGACGCTATTCCATCCAGCCAAGCAGCATGATTGGTCAGTTGGATTAGAAAAGGTAAAAATAAGGTAGCTCTATCACCATTGGCACGAAATTTAAAAGTTAAAACAACCTTCCAAACTAACTGTGAGAGCTACTTCCTGGTTCAACTTACTGTACTTGCTCAACTCAGTTGCGTGCACGCCACGTTTTCCAATGCGACATATTGTATGATTATGACTGTGATAATGTGACCTCATTATGATAAAGTTCTATCTTTACCCCTGGCACGTTTTGAGATACAGAGCTTTAAAAGTTTTCCGTCCAGCTGAACTCTTACAGGATTTGTGTAATTATTAAACAGCTCAGGAACTGGAATATACAGTATTTGTCTGATTGTCTGGCAACTCATGCCGCTGCCTTGTTCGTATCAAAGTATTCAAGTTGGTGAGTAAATAGCAAAAGACAGAAAAATTAAACCCAGGTTATGCTGAAAGTCACACAAGAGAAACTCTATGAGAGAGAGAGAGAGAGAGGGAGGGACAGAGGGCGGCGAAGAAAGCTTGAGAGAGGAAGAGGTTAAGAGAAAATTACAGAGGGGTTGTTCAGAAGCCGATTGGCCAACGCTTCCCTTGTTGCCAGGCTTTGTTTCCAAATTCAATCCATGCACATGGAAAAAAAGCAAAGCTGGCTGCTACTGAACACTCCAAACAAAGCAATGTTGCACCTACAGGCCTGTCCAGTGCAACAGAGTGCAGTACAGTACCTATCACTGTGGGCCTCTGAGTCCCTTAACCTGCTGCCAGACTGGAAGGCCTGGTAGAAAGCCTTGGAGGGGTTCCTGTGTCAACCAGATTCGGAGAAAACAGGGGAGGGAGGGAGGGAGTGAGGGAAGGAGGGAGGCGGAGATAGGAAGAGTTGAAACACTGAAAGCAGACGGGAAGGTTGACATCTGAAACACGACTGTCCTTGAAGCTTTTTCCGCACCCATCTTCCCTCGCAGTGTGCAGCTAAGCTAGACCCCAGAAAGCAACGGCAGCCTTTCATTAACATTGCGCCGCATTCGACCACGGCAGAGATGGTGCTTTAAGGGAAAGGGGAGTCTTGACCTGAACGTAGGAATGTATGTTCAAAGGCCATCACTCAAGCCGAACCAACATGCAATCTGAAAATAATTACCATCGACTGGTGATCTCTTGCACTCTGGTAAAAGTAGTTCAATTGTAGTTTGTCGAGGTCTGTAGCAAATGTTTTGATAACACCCTGGTTCCTTCAGATGGTTAACATTACCTCCTATATGCCTGCTGATGGGGCCCTTTCAGGCCAGAAGTACACTGTGTTCTATGCCAAGGGATGTATGTCGGGAAAGGGAAAGGAAATCCCCATTCCACCCCCTACGCAAGCTTGCAGAGGCACGGGCACACACACACACACGCACCACACAGACATTTCCTCCACCCCCAACTCGTATCTAAACTAACTGCTCACACTCTCCAATTCACTTTCTTCACACAAACATAAACACACACAGGCACGAGCATATGCGCAAATATGCAACTACACACACAGAGGAGCAAGCCAACACATGCGAGCACAAGAATGCTTGAGTGCACACACGTATGTATACACACACACACACAGTACAGGGATAGAGGAGTTGATATACAGCATGTGTGTGACTATTAAAATGCAGCCAAAGCTTATTTTTCCTAGAAATCTCTGGCACAAACTCCCTTTGTCACATTACCTCATGACCAAATACTCTCACAAACCCCCTCCTATGCTTCTGCTTAATTTTACTTTGCGGGAAGGAGTGCAAAAAAAAAAGAGCAGCTTTGCTCAAGTGTGCAAGCACACACCTCCACAGAAAACCTCTCCCCCTTTCCCTCTCATGGCCAAAATCAGAGTTATGGACCGAAATCTCTGCGCGCAGATGACTTCAGGTCTAAAAACCTCTTTGTGAATGAGGTAAGAACTGGAAGAGTAGTCTTAAGCCGTTTTCAAGTAGCACACACTCAGCTCTCAATGGCCTTCTTTGTATTATTGAACTGTAACATGTCAATATCCATTTATGAAAGCCCTTCTTTGTAAACTTTCTCAAACTTGTCGATGTGTTCGGTATTAAATCCGGGGCTCTGAGAGTGAGAAGACGAGGGAGTGACCTTGTCGATGTGTGCGCACAAACTCGCTTTCTTTTCCCAGAATGCTGCATGAGAGCACACAAGCTTACTTGACACAAGAATGATGGCCGCACATGCTCAGGCCTTGCTCGATGATGGTGCCCCAAGGCAAACGCATGACCCCTGCAGCGGAAAGTACCCTTCTGCCGCATTCTTGCAAGTTGACGTCACACATCAGCTATCATGAGCCTAACATGTACTGTAGGTTTCCATTGACATGCCTGAATTTCAAACCAGTGAATGCATCATCAATGGTTTAGCTTCACAGAGTTGAACCTCCTAACAACTCCAACAAAGTCAGCAAGCACGTGGGGAGAAGATGTGAGGGGGGTAGCAGAGCAAGTAGGGCGGGGGGGAGAAGGGGCAAGCAATAAGCAATTTATTTAGTGAAAAGTGAGTGTTTGTGTGAGGGGGCAGGGTGATACGGGAGGGAGGAAGAGGGGGGGGATAACCTCCAAAGTGGGAGCGGGCAGGCAGGCGTAGGGTGCAGAGGGAAAGACTTAGAGGGGGTGTTGAAAGTTGGCTCTGCTGGGGCTCACGAGTCTCCAGGTCCCAGTCGCTCCCATCCATCCATCTGCCTCAGAGCAGAAGTAGGTCAAAACTATTTAGATTTCTGCTGCCCTGTGGGAGTTTCTTTCAACCGGTTTTCTGCTATAGACAAGGGAGACGGAGTAAGAGTGATGACCCAGCTGAATCTTACAATTACACATGGCCGCCATTGGTAAAAAGAAACTTGGATGACACCAGTTCAGAGTCACGGACCAGTGCCAGGGACCCTAACCTGCCTAGAACCTATCAGGAGACAACTATGGTAGACATTCATGGGTTCCTCATCTCTGCTGACCCGATACAAGCAACAAATTCTTGCCATTTTAACAGTGCATACATAGTCGGTCTTTCGCAGTTAGGGGCTGTCATTAAGTGCAGTCCTTAACACAATCTTAAAACGCAGTAAAGCGCAGTTACACATCCGTTTTACTGCTACAGGGGCCACTGCACCAACACACTACGAGAACATACCCGCAGCTCAAACCGTGACAGCAAAATGTTGCAATAATCCAAATTTAATCATTCAGAACGGATCGTGCAGGCATGGATAAGAACAATTTCTCATAAAATAAAAATAATTAGATTCAGGCCTGCTCTAAGTCCGATCAGATTTTCAGGAAAAAACTTAAAACAGCTGTGGAGAGGCTGGGAGCGCCTAAGCAGCTGTAACGTTGGTTTTGAGGAAGCCTTCAAGTCACCAAAGTACCGCTCTCCAATAACAAGATAACAAGCATGGTCATGGCCGGTCTTATCTGAAGCGCGGTGCAGCACATGCCCAGTGAAAAGCGTGACAATGAAACCTTGGACTGGGTTGGCGACGTTCTCCTGCTAGTGAGAACAATAGGCGACCTCCATTCCTGAGGCGGAGGTGATGACTGAGGTAAAGCTTTAAGACACACAGAGCAGCGGCGTCATCAGGCCTGCCAGGACAATACATCTTTCTTTGGAAAAATAGCTTGAAGGGGCCATTGACAACTTGAAAACTTGTGACATGTGTACACAGGCGCACACACAAAACATACAAAGCTGGAGGTTAAACAGTTTAAGGAACTTCACACACTATTGCTTAATGTAGTTCCTATTAAGGCAACGGCGTGTGCCAGATGTGGTGCTGTTGAGCTCCAAAAACAGCCTCAGCCGTTGCATTGATGGTGTCGGGTTTAGACGTATAATTGAGCCATAACGCAATAATGTGTGCGATTGAAGGTGTTCTGGAACAAATGTGCCCACCCAATGTCATATGATACGACCAGAGCAGCAGCGGGGGAGCAGCCTGAGGAATATAGAATGAATAGAAGGTGGGGAGCGACGCGAGGGGGCTCTCACTCAAAACAGGATACAAGAGTAAACCAAAGGTCACAGAAGAGAGAAGACCGAGACCCATTTTCTCCACGTCCTCCCTGCCTCCCTCCCCTCACGACGTCCAAAAAGTCCCACGCAGCTTCACAGAAGGACGAAGCTGTAAATATCTGCAGGGAAATTATCCAAAAATGTTACTCTCCTCTGCAGATGAACCCCCACCCCCAACAAGTAAACTTTTGCACACACAAGTACACACACACACACACACACACTGAGTCAACCCATCCCCTTCTACAGACACACCCCCCTATCCACCCACACAGGCACAGTCCCTCAATTCACAGTAGCAGAAAAATGTTTCACCAGACTCACCCGGACTCCCCTCGCCCCCTTTCCCTCCTCGAGAGTCAGACGTTATGTTACGCAAGGCCGATACGCCGCTCACATTCACCCAGCATGGGGTGAATTTCATGCAGACCGCAGATGCATTACTCGTATGCAAATGAATCCATAAAAATAAAGACAACTCCTGTGCCAGTAGGACATTAAGACATTACATTGCTGGTGTTATTACATGGATTCATTTGTTAAAGCCATCTGGGATAGATTAGGCTGAGAGCAATCATATTGTAAGTATGAGGACATCTTCGCCTTAGTCTACATCTCCACCGCTTTGTTTTAATTACTCACAGGAAAAACGACAGGGTGGAGGCGGACGCAGACTAACATTAGGGCTAAGTCTTACATGACGTACCAGCTGTGCAAGGTCTAACACCTTCCTACACCCAGGGATCAAAATGGACTCTTTCCCTCCGTGCCCCACCACTTCACAGCCATTGTCCCAAAATGAGGCTAATTTTTTTGACACTAGACTTCATTAAGGAGCATAATGGGCCTTTCTAAGACTCTTAAAACAGTAATGAGCATGTCTTTCACTATAGCTGTGAACATTACAATATTTTCAAGGATAATTTCACACATTAATGAACATAGATACTGTTCATTGACGTTCATTGCTAATGTAAGCTAACCTAGCTAGCAACCCTGTATGTTAATGAGCGGTTAATCAGCAAAATTGCTTATATTTCGGTTTATGTAGCTAAATAATTTGAGAGCCGGTAATGTTAGCTAGTCTGGTTATCATCATAGCAAACTAAACATTATAGTTTTACTCAATTGGGCCACAGCTACTCAATATTTGTTGCCATCTGCTAAGGGTATGAACGCATTTGGGTACTTTGATGCAGCGCTTGTACCTACTTATTACATATTGGAAAAAAAATCAACTGTCATGATATAAACGTTTCTATTGTACCAGAAATGGCAAAGTAATTGGACAGCGGGTGTCCTTAATTTGATCCCTGCAGTCAATCCATCTTTAACTTAGCGAGTCGATCATCTATGGTAAGAAATTACACATCTCCAGAAATGAGACAGCAAAGACGCAGTCATCTGAAGAGTGTTACTGCTGTATGTGTGCTTGTTGCACAGCAAGAGACAAACATGTAAAAGTAACAGCGCAGAGACAAATCCGAAGTTAAGCCGAGGACGTAAAAAAGCAGAGGGGAGCAGGGAAGCGAGCATAGCTGGCATGCCTGCTGGAGAGACACGCAACAAGTTTCACTCAGCAGCTTCCTGCACTTGTGAGCACGACACCGTCGCTGCTGCAAAGGATGTCATTCGCCACTTTATCTGTACGTGAACAACTGTTGTGACTCGTCTGTCAAGTCTATCAGTGGGTACTGGGTACAAAGCACAGACCGCACTGATGCTGCTGCAGAGGCGGTTGCAGACTCGGCGAGAGTGAGCACCGGGGCGATTTGTTTTTCACTTTTCTGTGTGTGTGTGAGGATGTGTGCTACATGCTGGGATGTGTGCTTAACCACTTCCAAAAGGCCCTGCATACTAGAAACAGTCATTTTGCCTAAGGTAGCATTGCAGAGGGGTAGGGCTACAGAGTGTTGACCCAACCCACCCCACTCTTCTCTTGTCTTATCGGCAGAATGGGGGCACAGTGGAAAGACTACTGCTCCATGTGTGATAGGGCCGCGCTGTCGTAAGAGACTCCTACTCTTATCAGCCTGGGAGCTGTGTCTTCTCACTACCAATGCATAGGTGCTTCTAAAACCCAGCACCTGTAGTTAAATATAAAGCCTGCAGCACCAACATTAAACCTAAACAACTGTTACTAAAGTCATATGAGGGAAATAACCTACACATCGCCAGTATGAGGTGAATCACCTACAAAACCACTGATTCATTACAAGTATACACTATTAAGTACACTTCCCAAGCATTTCAACTGTCTATCTATCAATTACGGGAACACAACTGCGACATTTTAAGAGGTTTTAGGACTTAACTTTACTGAGTCATAAGTAGATGTTGCTGACACGGGTCACGATTTAATCAAACGTGGTTCATACAGAGCAGAGAAATCGATCTGACAATGAATGGAATTGGCTTTTCAGATTGGCAAGCAGCAGCCATGACAGGCCTGAGTAGACTATCTGAGAGTCTTGCCTCATAGATTCGAACCCTATGAATGGAAACTAAGCACAGATTTCAGCCACAATACCACCATATATGAAAACCTGACATGGTTTTGCGCAACTCAAGGAATCATTAATAGGCAATGTTATATCTACAGTGCTCTGCTAATAATCAACAGTTAATGCAGCCAAATGCTCTAAAATGCCCTGTAAAGTATTTTGCGAGGCGAGCCTGAGGGGGCTGGTCAAACACTCTTAGCTATGTTGGTATTAGAAAGTCTTTCCTGGTGCAGGAACCGAACTAACTTATTAAAAGGTCATGCACGCAGTGTATTTACTGAGTAGCTGCAGAAGCCAGTGGCCGATAGTAAGGTCAGCTAACTGACTCTATGCGCGGTGGCAACAAGCGACAGGCCAAGGCCAACACTTTAGGCTCTGTCCTGGAGGATGACAACTGAAGTGGGAGGGAGAGGATTCTGTTAGTGGAGGCATGAGACCTGCATCAAGAGCCAAAGTGCACAGAAATGCGGCGTGCATAAAACACACACATATGATGATGCAAATATGCACCCTAACAAAGAATCAGAATGTTACAGGAAAGGTGTATGTTTAACCAAGGTGTTGCCTATGCTGTGCAGGCAAGTGAGCGACAACACACTTACTCTTTTTTTTTTTTTTACTCAAATGAAAGACAATAAACTTGACACTTCCGTCCTGTGTGCAGCGAGTCTCTCTTTTCAGAGTTCCCCTTCCTTTGTCACTTTAAATGACAAGAAGAGGGAAACTGTTCATCTGTCAAGCTACACAACCAACATGAAAGCTATAGGTATTTGCTTCTTCATTTCATACATGAAGATCCACCTGCTTTTGATCAGACCATCTGAAAACTCACAAAGTTGCTCAGAATCTGCTGTGAATCTGCCACATGGCTTGATTGTTGAAGAATAACAAACCCGGTGTGATCTGGGCAGGTCATGGCGATAACGTTCTAAAGCTCAGTAGCAGGATTTCATAACACTGTGATATGCAAACTGAAATGAAATCTCAGCTCTGGGCAGAGTAAAATGAAAGCGAGTGTGTTACCTGTCCTCATCCCCGTCCATGGGTATCGCGATCCCAAACAGGCTGTTGACAGTCGGGGTGGAAAGATGCAGGCTCCCAGGGATGAGGGGCTTCACTAGGTCCTTCCCAGTGTAAGCAAGAGGATGTGCATTGAGTAGACCCTCTGACCTCCTTCCGCTGCTACCCTCAATCTGCCCAAATCCAGTGGCAAAGAGACTTTGCGGACCCAGGGCCCCTGGAGGGTTGCTGTGGGGCATCTGAACTGGAGGCAAACTGGAGGTTGTCACATTTGGCATGGCTGCACTGGAGGCACTGGGCACAGCAGTGGGCATGGTGGCAGGCACACTGGAGCTCACTGAAACGACGACAAACTTTTGTACACCAGAGGCTGTAAGGTTGAGACCATGGGGTTGTGCAGAGGCAGTATACTGATTCCCAGTCTGCAAAGTGGACCCACCAACACCTCCCATTTCCACAGTATGTTGCTGCAGAAGGCCAGTGTGTACAGATCCTCCTCCTGCAACATCTCCAACTTTACTTGGCACAGAAGCCCCTGCAGAGGCTGTGGACATGAGTGAAGAGGGTCCCTGCCCCGCAGAGAGGCTGGACACTGGAATGGACTGACCACTGGAGAGTCCTGATTGCATGGAAGCAGACTGCTGTTGCTGATAATACTCTGTCTGGTTCTGTAGCAATCCAGAGGCCTGGGTGATCAGGTGGTGCCCCATGGGAAGCTGCTGCTGCTGGGGAGGGTAAGCTACAGACTGGGTTAAAGCGGGCATGTTGGGGGACATCTGCATGTGGACACCAGGCTGAAGCACACCGTTTTGTCCAATGGGCAGCATGCTCTGAGAAGCAGCGGGGTGGTGAAGTCCAACTGCTGGCTGTTGCTGTTGCTGAGCAGGTATGGCAGAGGGCTTGCTGCTGGAGAAAGTACTTTGTGTAGGTGACGCAGTGACACTATGTTGCCGAGCAGCGTAGTTCTGATGGTGGATCTGTTGCTGCTGTTGTGATACTGTCTCCACTGAATGCATGCGGGATGCAGAGAGCGACACATCTGCCATGGAACCCAAGCCGTGACCCGAGTGTGTTGCCGGGGAAACCACAGATCCTACTGTATGGCCCAGTCCGCTGTCCCTGTCTATGATAGTCTCCATGGTTACACTGGCATGCCTGATGCTATCAGTCCTACTAACCATTGAGCCCTCAGAGTCTTTCTCATAAAACTCTGTGCAAGTCCACCTGCCTCTTCGAAAAGGCTCTCCGGTACCATGATCAAGTTTGATGACCCTAAAGCGGGAAGTACAGCTCACTGTAGAAGTGGTCTGAGGAGGGGCCGGGCTGGTCACCGGGGCCGGCTGGGACGATGTGCTCACCGCCGCAGGCTGTTGCTGCAGCAAGCCAGTCTGAGTGACAATCATACCACCACTCCCCAGAGACTGCTGACCACCTTGACTTGAGCCTGACACTCCCACCATGCGAAAGTCCCCGATGGGATTGCTGGACAAGGCAGACAGCTGACTGACTTGAGGTATATGCGATGGTGCCATAACACTGCTTGCTTCCGTCTCTCCAATATTATTCAGGGCTTCTTCAGATGAACTTATGTCGCACACTGGGTCGTATTCAGACCGTGAGACGTTGTATATTTCCGATGAAACATTTTCAGCCCGTGACTCATCGGGGTCGTCCAGGCTCTCCGTGTCGTCGGTTCCACCAATTGCCATTACCTGGGCCTGAGTCACACTTGTGATCTGGAAGCAGCTCTTTTTCTTAGCCGGCATTTTCGACATATTGACAGCTCGCTTCGAAGTCCCGTGTGTCTCTGTTTATCCTCCGTCAAAAGAGACGAGCTGGTTCCCGCTTTCAAACGGTTAGATCATATTAAGCAGCACAATTAGATCAATTCCGCTCCATCTATTTAACTGTAATCAAGATGAATCTGCGCCATCTCTCTTCCTCTCTCTGTCTCCTGTTGCGTTTCATGAGCTTCTAACGTAAAGCAACACTTCGATTCTTCTTGCCCAGCAATGCGGCTTTCCACGGCAGCGGTAACCTGCAAAACAACTGCCCCTGGAGACCCCGGTTAGTCCGTATCGGATGGATAGCTTCTCGGCTGTCAGATGGTCGTTGTCGCAGAGTTTATTGCCTAGCTGCAGGAGCTACTTTCTGGCTGAGAAGGGCCCGCAGCCCTCTGCTCAGAGCTAGCTAGCGAGTCAAGCCAACTGGCTGCTGCACACTCCCCCTACGTCTGGACAAGTATGAGAGACATCTTCCAGGAATCAGTCCCCTCTACCCGCTCATTTCATCCGCCCAAAGCCTGTCGGTAGAGAGACTGAAACGGAAGCTAATCGCGTTAAATTCGAAAGTGAGATTCTCTAGAATTTCACGCGTAAACACAAATTGCAATCTAAACAGCGCCTCCCGTTACCTCCCTCACTCAGTCACTCTTGACAAGATGGCTATGTTGTGTGCAGCCGCGCTGCATCGTGGGTAGCTTGCGCAACGATGTTTACGTACGAGGCGTTGGTGAATCTCCCCTCCTGCTGCCTTTAGGGACCGTCGGAAAACGCATTATTACGGTGAAGGTGAGTTACAATGTACATGTGTGGCATCACTGTGACTCACCCTTTTATTCCATCCAAAATATTATTATCTCCGTATTTATTAATCAACCCATCCTTTCCATGATTGAAAGTGTATTTTGTGAGCAATAAAATCTACAATGAAAGCTAATTCTGTGCTGCTTGGAGCTCAACACCATCTAATGTGCTCTACTGGCACAAGATAGTGTGCAGGTATGACAGGCATGGCAGGCATGTCAAAGGGAAGACGTTTGAAAAGTAATGTTATCACTTCATCATACAGTAGTGCAATATATGCACTCTGTGTGAATAAGTTGTTGTTCTTACAGTTTTATTTTTTCATCATTGTCAGAAATTGGCATTTCTGTTTGTAATTATCAGCAGCAAGACTAATGCACATATTTCATTCCAATAAGGATCAAAGAAGCCGTAGGTGACTTAATTTTGATCAATCTATCTCTCTATCTGTAGGATTTGCCACCTGCACCAGCACCTCCGTCTGACACAATAGGTTATATACAGTTCTGAGTCCTAATAATTGATACAACCCTTTATTCAATATACAGAAAACATCACTTATCAATCTATGACATGTCAGCTAGACATAAAAAACTGGACACTCCAGCTCTCCCCATTTCCCCTTTTAATTAAGCTAAGTCTAGAGTTGCTCCTTCACACTGAGCCAACATTTCTTAGCTCTTGTATATAACAACAGTCATTACATGTAATGTAATGTAATGTAACAACAGTCAGCATATGTTGCTGCAGTAAGATGTATGTTCCAGACTACTTCATAGTCTCAACTCATTAGCCAAGCTGTATAAAACGTTTTGAGCATGCAACATTCTGCTTGAAATCAACAGGAGTATCATTTACGGAGTTATGGCTGAAAGAATATAAGGCTTCAAGCATGGTTAAGGCATTTTGCTATATACCCTTGGTGGCACTTGGTGAAATGAAGAAGTAAACTGTGAAAAATTAACACCTGGAGTTTTTGCTATTTGGGGAAGCCGACAGAAAAAGGCCTACCAACCTTCACAAGTATGTATGTGCAGTATGTTGATATGTGTAACTTTATCAGCCTACATACTTCACCAAATATATTATAAGCAATCATGGAATACCACTGATGATGCTTTACCATTTAATCAGTAAAGCAGTCCTAGATTAAAACATTTTTTAAAGGCCATAATATGAGATTTAAAATGTGTTTTGCATAGCTCTGCGCCAAGAAAATACACAAAGACCGAATAGGAGCGCTATCAAACCATAGATAACACTGCCCCTAGTGGCGAAGGGCTGCACTTTTCACACTAGGTATCATGCTTCCTTTTTTGGTTATCTTGCATGAAGCTTAAAACTAACACACCCACGTTGACGTTTTCCTTCCATACTAATCTCTGTATGTATATTTGTTGGTATATTGAGAGGAAATTACTACTTAAAGCTGGTTTAACTGTTGTACATTAATACTAGTCACTAACATTGTTCAGATGTTCTTGTGAACAGGTGTGAAGAGACTGAAATGGTTTTCAAGGCAGTCATGCAATGTGTGAAGCTTGTCAACCCCTCAAACATGATCCAACTAACTGTAAACTTGTCACAACTTAATATCAAAACATAATTATTCCATTTCCAGTTTGACTAAATATAACTGTAAATTATCTTATTTAATGACATTTAAGTATGTGTTTCACAAAATGATGAGTTTATAAGACAACAATCATCTCAACCATCTGAAGTTTATGAGGTTCAGCAATCAAACAGCACTAATATAGTATCTCTAAATGACAGGGCAGCCTCTGGAATTAAACACAATGCAATTTGCATGTATTGAATTACTTGTTTTCCAAATAAGAATTATCTTTATTCAGAAGTGAGGCATTTGTGCAATATTTTTTGAAATGCATTGTAATCCACAAGCCTTTATCTGTTTGGAATCCAGGAAACTTTAGATTAAACTTTAATCTATCAGATTTAGGTGATAAATTAGAAATGGAACATATGCAGCCTCTTGCACACAGACTATTTTTCATCAAGTGTTTTAGCGGAATGGCAGCAGATCTTTGTGCATTCAACCCACTTTGCCAGTCTAAGAATTGTGATAGATTGACTCTAATTCAAAATCCCTTTAATCAGTAAAATGACGTGTTGTGTAATTTCTTTACCAAGCGACAGAAGAAATTGTGTGCACTGTTCCCCCACCAAGCATGGATGCTATTAATAGAGAAGTATTTATAAAAGTTGGTTTGATCCCTTATTTTGACAAGAAGGTTGGGGTCTCACACTTACTCTGACCACGCTGAACGGTCGGCCATGTTGCTCTTGAGCAAGGCACTACTAACTTCTCCATTCCTATCTCCGCGTGTGAGAATATTGGTGTGTGTGTGTGTGTGTGTGTGCGTGTGTGTGCGTGTGTGTGTGTGTGTGCGTGTGTGTGTGTGTGTGTGTTTGTGTCTCAACAACCCAGCAGCAGGAGCAGACGTTGACATTTAGCTCTGTGCATCTACATACCAGAGTTGATCCATTTCAGAAAACAAAATTAGGTTTACATTTGTAAAAGTAATCAGTTAATTCGGGGGCGTTATTAGTCACAAAGCTGCTCCCCCTGGCTGAACTGTAGCCTCTAGACGTATTTCCAATCCGTTCTAACTGTATTACCCACTACATAAAACACAATGAATGGCGGATTGATGAATAAATCTGTCTGTATCTTTCACTTTTAAGTATACCCGTGACACTTGGCTCATGGCGGAGCTGAGAAGTCCCTTTTTTATTCCGCCGCCCGCTGCCATAAAAGCGCCGGGAGCTCATTGTGCGGAGTGATCTGACGCGGAATACACCCTGCCGCTGCCTCCTGCCCTGGCTTTCTCTGCTGCCCCAGCCTTGACGTTGGATAACGTCGGAGTGTGGGTTCCATTGGAGACTCATTAAATTCATCTGCAGCTCTCCCCCCCACCCCCGCCTATATTCGACTTTCTCTGGCAACCTTTGCCTCCGATCTTTAGGATCTTTTTTTATATTTCACCCAATTTCTTGAATATGTCTTGGCAAAGCTACGTGGACAACCTGATGGCCGATGGCAGCTGTCAGGATGGCGCCATTGTTGGTTATACGGACGCCAAATATGTTTGGGCAGCACATGCCGGTGGTACTTTCAAAAATATCACGGTAAGGAGTCGACATGAAGTGGTTGCGGTGGGCGTGTGGCGTCGTTGGACTATGTTTGGTTTATGTTTCGTCCATGTTGAAGGCTCGCAGGGCTAGCTTAGCAGGCTAACGCTAACTCTCTTATCGCTGGCCTGCCACGACTATTTCCTGCTAAAGGAAACGTTGCGGGATTAGACCTCGTGTAGATCAGATAAACCTCCGATCGGTGTTGCTTTCACATATCGAGGCGTAAAATACTACACGAGTTCGCACATGTAATGGCCACATTTTCCCTAAACATTGCTTTATTGCCACTCGGGGCTTGTTTTAAAAAACCAGCGAATAGACGGTGTCCGGGACAGGGGGCGCGTGCATGCTCCGGGTGCATGGTGGCTTTGATTAGCAAATGTTAAGATGCCGGCAACCGATGCCCGAAAATGCTAAACCTGGGTTCCATTCGGCCCCGCATCTGAGCGACGTGACTTATCTCTGCATTTTATATCTAATTATACTATTTTACTCTGCCAACGTGTTTTCTTTTAATTGATTGAGCGAGCTGTCGCCCGACGCAGAGACGTCACTCTTACTTCCTTGACCCACTGCAAGGCTATGGTCACAAAGCTTGGGTCAACACCGGTGCTACGGCGAAATGTGTGACCTATCAGATTATCAACCTCCATTGGTCAACTTTACAAGAGAGACTGATAGAGTTGTCATATGGTTTGCGTGTTTGGCTGATACAGACGTTTCACAATATTTGGCTGACTAGGAGGCAATGTTTTGGCTCCGTTATGGCTAACGGAATTATTTATTTATTTTTTGTTTTTTCCAGCAACTTTAGATTATTACTGCTTTTATGTTCTATTTTAAAGCCACATTGAGATGCATCATTTCAAGACTTGCTTGTGAAACTAACAATTTGCATCTCAAGCTTTTTTCTTTTTTTTGCTATGTTTTTATTGAAGCAAACATTTTACATGACATTGCGCATACAATTATAGGGTATTTTGGAGACCATTTTTTATACAGAAAGAGGGGAAAGAGAGAGAAAGAAGGAAGGAAGGCTGTATTATTGTTACTATTGTTGTTAAACTTTATATGCAGACCCTGAGGCATGTGTTTGATTGTGTGTGTGTGTGTGATATGAGGGGGTGCAAGATAAATTCCAATTGCCTGCGATTTGCTGTGAATTGCATGCAAAATGACGATTAATAAAGTATCTTAGCATCTTAATACAAGTAGAAGGAAATTGCAATGATCTCATAGGGTAAATACAGTTTTTACAGGATGATGTCAAACAGCTAGGACACATTGCATCATAGGCTGTGGTAAAGAGAGGGAGAGAAAAGAGAAACATGAAGGACATCCCACCCAGAGACCCAACCCAACCCCGCATCCATACAACCCCGTCCTGTCCCGCCTGGGATGTAAAATAAAAAGGAACTGTTGGTTGTTATGGTAATCAGTCACTGGTCTGGCATAGCCTGTAGATCTGTGAAGTAAGAGAGAAATGCATCTCAAGTTCAATGATTAGGAGAGACTGCCATACCAAATACAATACTAAA
This sequence comes from Genypterus blacodes, assembly GCF_046128005.1. Classification (NCBI taxonomy): domain Eukaryota; kingdom Metazoa; phylum Chordata; class Actinopteri; order Ophidiiformes; family Ophidiidae; genus Genypterus; species Genypterus blacodes. Next base: position 1,510,878 of record NW_027466842.1, read on the forward strand.
AGCAGCACTGATGGATTCCAACTGTAAATTGAATCCCTCTATAACTTTTAAAATGAAGTTTGAAGACATCTCTTAGAATTCTGGGAACTTTGGATGGACATTTCTCACCACATGGTCCTTTAGGGGGTAAACAAGCAATCAGAAAAATGTAATGACATCAGCAATAACTGAAGCCCTGATGATGCAGGCATAAGGTGATAAACTCAACAGCCTCTGTCACTTAATGAATAATAATGGATAGCTGGTTGTCGGGTCGTCATCAAAATGCCACCTTTATTTTTAAACCATCCAGAGTTTTTAAGCTGCGTGTTTTATACTATTAAGTCACCAAATTGTCTGTCTATAGATTTGACTGAACTTTCCCGAACTCTTGTGCTTTCTTGTCTGTTTCAGAGTCAAGAAATTGATATCCTCACTGGTAAGGACAGGATGAGCTTCCATACCGGTGGTCTCACTCTGGGCTCCAAGAAGTGCTCAGTCCTCAGAGACAGCCTCATGGACGATGGGGATTGGACGATGGACATAAGGACAAAGGGCCAAGGAGGAGAGCCCACATTCAACATCTCTGTTGGAAAGGCTCACACAGGTAAAAAATGGTTAAAGAACTTAACATCATTTTAACTACAGTATTAAGAAGCTGTCTCAATGGGTTAAACTGTCTATGCTCATGGGAGCCACCTCGCATGACGCTTATAGCATAGCAAGACGATTTGAAGGAGGGAAAGAAATATTAAACAGTAGCGGCATCTAGATACTGACAGGCAAAGTTAAATGGACCTCTAATGGTCTGCATTTAGACCTCGTAAGCCAAGGGTTGCCCACTGTACTCTTTCTGGTGATTTCTGGTGGCTGATTTCATTCCAACCTTTTGTTTTCCTGTCTTTAATCCATCACAGTGCTATTTTTATGTTGTTTTGATTCCCTTTATGATTTTTTTTTTCCCTCTCTGCATGTTCTGTGTACAAGTGCTCGGATGAAGTACCTTATCATTGTGAGCAAGTGCATTGCTATGCTAGTTTTTTTTCCCGCATGCAACTTCACCAAGTCTACTTGTTTCCAAGTCTCTGGCATGTTTCCTATTCCTTTCTCGATTTAGCCAGACCAGCAAAACCTCGACAGTTGTCTTTACGAGAGCCACCAGCTTGCTCTGTTAGCTGTCCTCTGCTGTTAAAAGCAGGTGTCTGTAGAGCCTTTAATGCTCGTTTTCCCTACAGCTTGTAATCAATGTAGAATAAGAAATTGGGTAACATTCAGCCATTGTCAACCACAGGCTGCATGTCGGAGGGTTCACTCTCCAGATACAAACTTGTCACTTGTTGCAGTCTTTAGTAGGAGAGAGAACCAGCAAAGGAAACATGCTCCTGGACAAACTCGGTGATGATATTCCTTACTTTTGAATGCATTACCTTTAGGGCTGCACCTAACGATTATTTTTTTAAACGATTAATCGACGGATTATTTTTTCGATTAGTTGATTAATCTATAGAATATATTTATTACGCAATATAGCAATTATTTTCCCCAAGATAAATATGAAACTTATTTCAAAATTTCCCCAATCATTTTCTCTTGAAAACAGACAAATGTAACAAAGATTTTGCAATGCATTATTCCACAAATAGCCACCTTTTGACTGACGCAGGTCAGTTTACGCTGCGATCAGTTGGTCTGACTGGGAGACGCAAGTGAATTTGCGAGGGAGACGCAGGTCAGATTGCGCTTCCGCACGTCAGCCAGCAAAGAGCCGCGTGTTCACCACCCCTGTCCTAGTATATCATGCTTGGTGGGCGGGGACACAAAGTCGTCCACCACGTCCTCCACGATGCTTTTACTTGAGACCATGGGTGACTTTTTTTCGCCACAGCTTGTTCTCCGGTTGTGTGCATGATTTCCACCTGGCGCAGCCATCTTGCGCCATGCACGGTTATGCAAACCGACTTATTTACGTAGTCGGTTTACGTCGACGCATCACCCCACCCCTAATTTCCTTTTTCCTTCACTTCTTCTGAACTGTCCCTTTTCTATCTCTTCTCTTTCAGTTTTGGTGTTTGTAATGGGCAAAGAAGGGGTCCATGGAGGTGGATTGAACAAGAAGGCTTTCTCAATGGCAAAATACTTGAGAGATTCAGGGTTTTAATGTTGTCAAACTCCATTAGATAAAAATTTGAGGGACAAAAGAAGAGAAAAGAAATATTGCTGTTACGATTTTTCCTGCAAGCAGTCAAATGTCTTGAAAAGGTTTAATAGCACTGAAGAGTGGTAAGATACTGTGTCACCTTTGTTTCCCCCCCTTCACAATGTGGTGGGAAGACTCTTCAATTTTGTTCATTTCTCTTCTTTCCCTTGTCTGCTCCAGTATTGATTTTTGTCATGGGAAATGAGGGGGTCCATGGCGGAAAACTTAACCAGAAAACACATGGAATGGCTGATTACCTGAGGAAGGCCCAATTATGAGCAACCTCGCCACCATCCATCTACTTCGCAACTCACTCCCACTCACCGCATTGTGTTGACAGCACTTCCAGGATAAAATATCATACAATATTACTTCCTCCAGTCTACTTTTATATACAGCCTTCATTTTGCTTACCCCCCCCCCCCCCCCCCCCCCCTTTAAACCTTCCCCCATTTGAACATTGTACTTCTCACTTTTTTGGCACTACATTAATGGCATGTTAATTGGAATTGTTTAAATGTATAGTTCCCAAAAGAGTGCAAAAAATGGATCCAAGCTGTAATAAAAGTGTAAAAATAAATTTGGACTTGCATTGTATAACATTCACTCAGCAACTGGGTAAATTTCCAATGGGAAGTACACATGTAACAGCAGTGATGGTTTGCATTTTTTTTATTTTTTTTAAGCATTACTAAGTAACTGACTGAGTTCACAATGTTTCTTGTCATCAGCATGTCGGCATTGAAAAGTTGCGAGCATTCCCATTTAAAGATGCAGAGATCTCAGCCTCCCCGAACATATACTATTCCAGCCAAAACCATCTTCTCATTTGCCTTTGTCTTCATGTTTTTCATAGCCACCATTAAAGAAATTACAAGTTTCCTCTGACAAAGTCCGATGTATGTATCCATTTGCCACCCTTAACACACCTTATTTTACCATCACATTCTTTTGCTGTTGTACCTGAATGTGGTCTTAAACGTTAATGACGTGGTGTTGGGGTATTGAGTGTAGTGTAAACTCAGCATCACTGAGGTCTCAATATTGTCATTATCATCTCTGACATTTGTCCGCCAGCTCTTGCATCTGTAAATTTTGCTGTACCACCACACACTCATGTTTGGAGTTTGTTTTTCTCCCATCTCCCGTTCGGACCAATCGTCAATATGAGGCCTATCGGAATTGCTTCAGCTCATTCTGATCGATTGATTGTTGGCATCATTGTTTGTGAATCATTAAGACAACTTCAGATGACTGTAATACACTTAACAGCTACTTAAGATAACTTTTCAAAACTAATGGATTTACTGCTAATTTCCACTACATTAACTGATAGCAATGTCATTTCACTACAGTATGAATGCATTTGACTGTAAACCCAGGTTGTTGGGCTCCAACACCTTGGAATAATTTGCCTTGTGCTTTAGTTATCGAAGGTGTATTCACAAATTGTCATAGTATGGTACTTAGAAGTATATTTAAAAGAAAAAAGATGCTGTGTACACTAAACCTATTGAAAATGGTGTTGGTTGGAATAAGAACATTTGTAAGTTGTCTTGTGAAAACTTTGAGAATAACTGTGTATTCTGTGCCATAAACTCGATCTGATCTGTTGCTACTATGAGTTGGATTTTTAACTGCTGCCCCAGCAAGAAGTAACTTTTAATGGCACTTTCCTACGGGATATTTTGGCATCAGTAATCTCCAGACTTCGTGGAATATGTACAGAATAAAACAACAGAAAAATTACTTTTGGTATATTGTCTTTTTTGAGTCACATTTCTTCTGCCACAAAATCATTTCAAATGCAATGAATTGGTGACGTCATGTTTACAGACCGATAAGGGGTTCTTCCCTAATATTCAGTTCAAGGTGAATAAAGGTAATGTGAAGGGGCTTGTCAATTATTTTGTATAAAGTCCCATCTTTGAACTTTAATATAGGTTTTGTGGGTTTGTAAGTAAAATCCAAAATGAACATTGTTGGCCAAAAGCATTTCTTGCACCATAAACTGATTTTTGACCACAAAATGCAATGAGAAACAGAAAGTTTCAGAAATCTAACATAGGAACAGAACGCTCTCTGTTCTGCTCCTCACTGTTATCAGTGTTCCTCACTGATAATGCCAGATCACATAACTGGGTTTCATAAATTAACATATACTGTATAAAGCCAAGGTTAAGAGTTAATATGAAGTTATTTAAACAAGTAGAGTTAATTTGAGCTACCAGAAATGTATAAGGCCATATCAGAGAGAAGTACAGGAATAGGCAGGCTGGTGTCAATTTGGTCTAATTTAAGAACATTAAAAGGATGAATAATGTGGGGGACTGCACAGGATATATTGTTTGAACTAGACTGTAATGTATAACTTCACAGTAAAGCTTGGTGATATAAAAACGTCTACCTCTAACACTACGATAGATGGAAGGTCTATGAATAAAGCCTAATTAGTGGAATGGAAGACTGCTGTCTGGGCTGACATCACAAACTGATGCCCAGTCCTTAATTGCATAACAAGCAACACCTGCAAGTACTTATGATTTGAGTCTTAGAGGACTCTTTATTACTCTGAGCATACCAGAGCCCAGCAGGCAAGGCACACTGCTGAGGCAGTGATTGTTTTCTTTTTTACTGAAATGGCGTGTAGTGAGGTCAGGGGCTGTAACTTGTTGCTATGTGTAGGCCTTTTTGCGATGGTCACTTCCTTTTGTCATGGCTCAAAACTGACAAGGGTTCAGATATCTTCAAAATCACACAAAATGAGAGGAAACCTGACAGTGAGCCCAAGAGGTTCACGTGAGCCACACCATGGAAGGCTCTTAATTGGGCTCAATTCTCTACAAGGTTTGAAACTCAAAGGACGCAAGGCCACAAAGAATTTCCCGACTGTTGATGCAGATTACCAGTCTGACATGGGTATGTAAAGTTTACATGTAAAGTATATTGCAGTTATTTGAGCATGGTAATTGTTTTAGATGTCCTGGTACCCTCCTATTGTGATCCTAAATTCAGCACCCAACTTGCATAACCTGGTTTGATCTTGCACCTCCACATCTCACTTAATATGGAAACAAAGGCTTTATATGGAGCCAGATTGACCTCACCAGATATGTTATCAGTTGTGACAGCCAAGAAAAGGAGTTGAAGGAATTGGGAACTGCAACACCTGAATTAGATCTCACTGTGATGGCCTCAGAATGAGTCTGCTCGGCACTATTCATCCAGCAGAATTGCATTAACCTAAGACATAGATCACAGCATTGCCTAGGCAACATGCACTGAATACCTGTTGGCTTCATTTGCTTGAAACCTGATGTATAAAGCAAGATTGAACATGGACTACACCTGAGAGCTTAACTTCTTGTTTTTTTTGCAAGGCTGGGATCCTGAGCAATTTAAAGGACAGGCTGCTGTGTCTCAAATGTCAGACAATGCACCTGTGGAAAGACTCTTGAAAATGGAACCAAAGGTTGAATGTACAGGAGAGTACATGAAGCTTCAAGTCAAAGATGCCGATTCCATTCCTGGATCTCTATTTGTTGACAGGGGCGAGTATTGATCCTATGGCCTAATCTGTACATTCATGCATCATATCTAAAGTAGGCAAAGACGTTGACTGCACTCCATTGGAACTGACATTAAACTGACCTATTTCTCAGGAAGTCTATCCCCTCTGCCTCTGCTCAAGTTACCACAAAGCTGCGGATACACTGTGAGGTCAACACGGAGAGATATGCTTTTACTTGCACCATATGATGGCTGCTTTGTCAATCGTGAGGTGGGATATTTTACTTTTGTAATTTATATTTGAGACATGCCTTTCCTCACTCAAAGTGTTCTTATTCCTGGTTTTCAGGAGGACAACTATGTTCTGCCATTGCGTTGGTGTGGGTTACCAGTGAGGATGTCTTGCCCTGTCGTGAGACAATCAACTAACCCTCCAATGGTCACCTGCTATGCTGGGGGCATGATGATAAATACTGAATGGACCATCTCTGTCAGCAAAATTAAAGTAAATGGTAAGTATGGACTACTTCACATTCTCTGGGTGGAATGAATCAATGCTGAATAAGAACAAAATTGCCGCTGGTTGAAATCTGAGCATGCTGAACAACTGCTGAGTGACATTCACAAATGATGGCCAATGCCTGATGCCAACAATAAGGATTCAGTCCACATTTTAAAATTGTGACTTGAAAAATGTGTTGAAACAAGATTCTGGGGGCAGGGGACCTTGTCACAAAGGCTGCACTTGTTTGAGGTGAATTTGCCTCTACAATGGAGGGGGTGACCATTTGGCCAGGAAATTGCGTATTAAGTCATTGATATGCCGCCATGATTTGAGGCTCTTAAGTTTTTTTTAGTTTTTTTTTTTTAAAAACTGTGGATTGAATAAAAGCCGTTTTATACATGGTTGGGCTAATTTGACATTTTGTGTACAACTTAAATACTAAATCAGTATACAAATCTGTAGTCTAAGCATAAAGGCTAGTTCTGGTCCTGGGAATTATTACGTTTCTCAGTCTTAAGTTTTATGACCACTTGACTGACTGGTTGGTTGTTATACTAACTTTCAGTAAAGGACCAATGGGAGCCATTGATGGAAGTTTCGCCTCGATGTGGTTTCAGTGTAGTTGTCCATCCAGGAGGTGTAGTCGTCTCTGCTCGCTATGAACCCTGTGTCGAAATAAAGGTGAAAATCCTTATTTATTGAAATTGGTTGGATTATTAAATGAAATTGACTGTACTTTAAGTTTGTACTTAAAACTTTTAACTCTTTATTCCAGGATCAAATGTACACTGTTGGCTTGGATGGAGAGGGACAGATTAAAATCTCCTGCCCTTCACCGTCTCCATATAATCCTGAGCCCACACCCAGCCCAGCAACAATGCCAAACTCCCAAAATGAGAAACCAGTCACAAGGGAAGAGCCTTCCAACCCATTGAGCTCACCTGATCTTTCAACTACTGTGCCTTTTCATCCTCAACCCCCAAACGTTCTGCCACAGCCTCAGTTGCCCATTTATCCTCAACCCCCAAAGGTGCCTCCACAGCCTCCTGTTCCCCAGGTGCCCATTTATCCTCGACCCCCAAAGGTGCCTTCACAGCCTCCTGTTCCCCAGGTGCCCATTTATCCTCAACCCCCAAAGGTGCCTTCACAGCCTCCTGTTCCCATGGTGCCAGCTTATCCTCAACCCCCAAAGATGCCTTCACAGCCTCCTGTTCCCCAGGTGCCCATTTATCCTCAACCCCCAAAGGTGCCCTCACAGCCTCCTGTTCCCTCAGTGCCTGCCTATCCTCAACCCCCAAAGGTGCCTTCACAGCCTCCTGTTCCCATGGTGCCTGCTTATCCTCAACCCCCAAAAGTGCCTTCACAGCCTCCTGTTCCCATGGTGCCTGCCTATCCTCAACCCACAAAGATGCCTTCACAGCCTCCTGTTCCCCAGGTGCCCATTTATCCTCAACCCCCAAAGGTGCCCTCACAGCCTCCTGTTCCCTCAGTGCCTGCCTATCCTCAACCCCCAAAGGTGCCTTCACAGCCTCCTGTTCCCATGGTGCCTGCTTTTCCTCAACCCCCAAAAGTGCCTTCACAGCCTCCTGTTCCCATGGTGCCTGCCTATCCTCAACCCACAAAGGTGCCTTCACAGCCTCATGTTCCCCAGGTGCCTGCTTATCCTCGACCTCCAAACGTTCCCGCACAGCCACATTTTCCCCAGGTGCCTGCTTATCCTCGACCTCCAAACATCCCCGCACAGCCACCTGTTCCCTCTGTGCCTGCTTTTCCTCAACCCCCAAAGGCTCCTGAAGAAGTGAAACCATATTTTTACCCTTATCCATTTTATGTTAAACCATCTGATCCAGTCCCTCCACGAAAGCCTGAGCTTCCACCTTTGACTACTACAATTTCTCCAGTTACCCTGCCTCCCAAGGCCCAAATGCCACCACTTCTATACTTCTATCCTTATCGTCAGCCACCTAAACCGGAAACGCCTCCTACACCAGCCACTACAGTTGACTACACACCTGGGCATCCTCAGAAACCTGTACAGCCTTCAGTAACTCAGCCCATCTACCAATTTCCCCTTTTTCCTCACCCACCAGCATCTCGGCCAACTATTCAGCCTGAAGTGCCTGAAAAACCATCACCCAACAACATTGATTCTCCAGGAGCTCAGGAGCCCTTTCAACTGCACCCTGTGCAACCAAAACCCCCAGTTTCTAGACCACCAAAGAAACAACCACAGCACCCTCGCTACCCATATACCCAGCCAGTAAAGGTACCCCCTCGCCAACCAACTCGGTTCACTCCAGCCGATAATCATAAACCGAAGGAGTCTCCTCTTGCACCGCCTAGTAATTCTGGCATACATCCCCAAAATCCTTGCCCAGAGATTTGCCCATCTGGAATTTCTAATTGCTGCCCACAAATTGCTTTTCATCAGCATCTTCACCACCATGTTCCCCTTGGACTTGGGAGCAAAGAGATAATTTCAATGTACCCAGGGCTATCCCATTTCTTTCACAAGTCTTTAACTCCCCCAAACCCAGTTGAAGCAACACCACCCCAAGTTTTGCCAACTTCTAACTCTGCACCTAAAAATGATCAAGCTTTGGGGAACAATAGACCTCAGTCGCTTCCACTTGGAAAGCAGCCATCAGATGGCATTCTTTCTGCATTACCTGACTTGCGAGGGCCAGAACTGCTGCAAACCTTTGTTGTGCCTTCTAACTCACAAAATCTCAAGTGGCCATATCCACCAAGTGACCTGCCAGCAGACGCCCATGTGCCCCCAGCAGACGCCCATGTGCCCCCAGCAGACGCCCATGTGCCCCCAGCAGACGCCCATGTGCCCCCAGCAGACGCCCATGTGCCCCCAGCAGACGCCCATGTACCTCCACCACCACAATTTGGAAATTGGCCTGGATGGCAGCCATACTTCCAACCACCAGATGAAAATCTTGCTGCATTACTTGACTTGCAAAAGCCAGAACTGCCACAACCTTTTTTCAGCCCATCTAATTTACCAAATCTCAAGTGGCCATATCCACCAAGTGACCTGCCAGTGGACATCAACGTGCCCCCCAATGTGAATGCCCACGTGCCCCCCAATGTGAATGCCCACGTGCCCGCCAATGTGGACGCCCACGTGCCCCCCAATGTGGACACCCATGTACCTCCACCACCACAATTTGGAAATTGGCCTGGATGGCAGCCATACTTCCAACCACCAGATGAAAATCTTGCTGCATTACTTGACTTGCAAAAGCCAGAACTGCCACAACCTTTTTTCAGCCCATCTAATTTACCAAATCTCAAGTGGCCATATCCACCAAGTGACCTGCCAGTGGACGTCAACGTGCCCCCCAATGTGAATGCCCACGTGCCCGCCAATGTGGACGCCCACGTGCCCCCCAATGTGGACACCCATGTACCTCCGCCACCACAATTTGGAAATTGGCCTGGATGGCAGCCATACTTCCAACCACCAGATGAAAATCTTGCTGCATTACTTGACTTGCAAAAGCCAGAACTGCCACAACCTTTTTTCAGCCCATCTAATTTACCAAATCTGAAGTGGCCATATCCACCAAGTGACCTGCCAGTGGACACAAACGTGCCCCCAGTGGACTCCATTGTGGACACCAACGTGCCCCCAGCGGACCCCATTGTGGACGCCAATGTGCCCCCAGCAGACGCCCATGTACCACCACCACCACAATTTGGAAATTGGCCTGAATGGCAGCAATATTTTCAACAACCAGATGAAAATCTTGCTGTATTACTTGACTTGCACAAGCCAGAACTGCCACAACCTTTTTTCATCCCTTCCAATTCACAGAATCTCAAGTGGCCATACCCACCAAGTGTGCCCCCAGCGGCTCCCGCCAGTGTGCCCCCAGCGGCTCCCGCCAGTGTGCCCCCAGCGGCTCCCGCCAGTTTGCCCCCAGCGGCTGCCGCCAGTGTGCCCCAATCACCGCAATTTGGGAATTGGCCTGAATGGCAGCAATATTCTCAACCACCAGGTCACAGTCTCTCTGCATTACCTGACTTGCAAAAAACAAAACTCACACAACCCTTTTTCATGCCTGCTAACTTCCCTAATCTGGAGTGGCCATATCCACCAAGTGAGATCTCAGCGGACTCCAATGGGCCCCCAGTGCACTCCAATGTGCCTCCAACCCTTCAATTTAGAAATTTGCCTGAATGGCAGCCATATTACCAACCACCAGATGGCAATCTTGCCACATTACCTGATTTGCAAAAGCCAGAACAGCCGCTGCCCTTTTTTGTGCCCGCTAACTTACAAAACATTAGGTGGCCATATCCACCAAATGAGCTGCCAGCAGTCTCCAATGGGCCTCCAGCGGTCTCCAATGGGCCTCCAGCTGTCTCCAATGGGCCTCCAGCTGTCTCCAATGGGCCTCCAGCGGTCTCCAATGGGCCTCCAGCTGTCTCCAATGTGCCTCCAGCTGTCTCCAATGCACCTCCCAAACCCCAGGATGCAGTTACTAACCCAGTAAAGGTGATATGGCCTTATTATCCTTATCTGCAGCAACAACATGGCCAACCATCTTCTGCAGACATAAGATATCCTTCTGTGCTGTCTCATTACATGAGACAACCACATGCAGCTAAGGAACAGAAGCCTGAGACAAAGTTGAGTACATCTGAAGCTCCAATGCATTATAAAGGCACACATGAATTGCATGACCCTGCACTGATCCCATACTATATGATTCAAGATGCTCAGGCCCCTACAAAAACAGTCTCTAAAACCCCCTCAGAGCCACAACCACCCTTGAGTGACCCAAAGAAATCTTTAAAAACCGACGCTACGGTGCACTCAAATGGCCATGTTCTGCTACAGCATGGTCCTGCAGGTAGAGAGCTCAGCAGTGCCAGTCACCCTCAACGGTGGTTGAGGGATCCAGTTCATGGCACAAAGAACTTCCTGGCTTCAAAGTTTTTGAGACACCACTACAACACCCACCATCCCCAGCATTTTAATCAACCAGAGGATGAACCAAAACATTCCAAACAGCTTGGAGAAGGAATGTCCAGTGCCTCTTCTGGTAACATGGACGCCATGTCAGCCACGCTTGAAGAATCAGGTTTACCGTTCTCTGTTCCATATGGGCCATATTTTAGAAATTTGCCCCATGAGCCATCTTCCAGCAAGGCACCATTAAGACCAAATGCACCTCAAAGCACCAGCAGTAATATTCCACCCTATGTTCCTGGAGAGTATTTTCAAGCAGAGGGCTCTCCAGCTAGCCACCAAGCAAAAGGTATGGTATTATTATTATTGTGATGAGCTATCTGTAAGACACTGGACTAATATGCTTGTCTATTGCAGGATGGATGAACCAGCCTGTCCAGAGAGAAGGGGGAAACTAGACCACCGTAACTGAAAATAAACAATTTAAACTGACCAAATGTTTGCTGTCTGTAAGCTTGTTTGGTTTTGGGGGTTCAGGGTTGTGGTAGGACATGTCAAAATGGTAAACATTGAAGTAAAATGCCATTTGAGTAGGATGTTACAAAAGCCAGCTTGCCTCTCGTGGCATGGGCGGATAATGATTGTTTTTCCTCTTTACTGGTTTCAAAGTTTAGTTGCTGTTTGCTTTCTCAGTACTTGTTGGCAGAATGTCTTCCCAGTTCAAAAGGTACATTGCCCTTGTTTAGCTTATTTGCCATGAACCACTGCTATGAATCATTGATCATTCACAAAAAGAGACTAACATTTACCAGTGACCTGAATGAAATGGGTTTTGGGATGCTTCATTGAAGAAAATGCACAATTCTGGCTTTCTGTTGGGGAGGAGGTGCTGCTCATGGTTAAGATGTAAAATTAGTTTTCTTCAGTGATTATACATAAAGGAACTCAAGGTGGGTATTGAGAATCTTTTGTACAAGATATATATATATATTTTTTTTTTTTGCACAAGTGGCAGATGCATTGGTAGAAATGTCAGTGGGTTCATCTGCAAGTCGTAGGGGCGAGTCAACAGAATGAGCAAACAGTGGGACTTATCCTTGAAGTTCTTTTGAAATCAGATTTGGCAGGAATGAGTAAGAGTGCCATTCATTTATTGTGTTCATTCAAAGATAAGTGCAAATATGTGTTCTTACTCAAAAAACATTAGTGTCAAACAAGTTATACTCAAACATTCTCATGTTTTCTAAGTCACTGGCTGTTTTTAAATGTTTAGTCCAAGTGTCCGTTCAAAAGCCTATGGACATTGCAGGGGAACACCAAATATTGTTCAAATGCTGAACTAAACTTTGGTGACCTTTCAGACGTCAACCACCTGAAGATCTGTGAAATGTAAATGCACTGGAGTATCATTTAAAAAATATCTGATTTGCAGCTGCTATGAATTCATCAGGTACACCTACACAATCTAATGTAATATCTCTGCACCAAGCCCTTTGGTGGCACCTATACTGTCCAGATTTTGCTGAACAATTTGACATTCTGTGCCCTCAAATGTATGTCAGTGGGGGCCAATCAATTGTTACATAATCACATGAATGGACCATTGAAATGACTAATGTAAATATTTGTGTATAATGAGAATGATACTTGATTACAAAACTTAAAAGTGACTTTTTCAGCCACGTTTAATGCAAATCTTTATTAAGCATTTTAAGCAGATTTCCAGTTATGAGATACATAATACACTTATTTGACAGTTTAATAGATTTTTTTATTCAGTCTGGCACAGGGCACTTTGCTTAATCTTTTTGAACCATCAAGTTGAATCAGGACTACTGTTGCTGAAGAAGGTATGTGCAGAGAGTCTGTGTGGTCTATAGGGGAACCTGAACCCTTAGAAGTATCTGATTCTCCCTGGACACAATGGCACCAGAGACATGGGTACTGCAAGTTGGACAACAGCTGCATCTGGAAGAGGTGCCTCTCTCTTAAACACAATAATAGGGATCTCGGCACTCTGTGAGGAAGTGTCAGCAACTGTAGCAGGATCAACTGCAGGCGCTGGATCAGCAGCTGGAGCCGGGTCAGCAGCTGGAGCCGGGTCAGCAGCTGGAGCCGGGTCAGCAGCTGGAGCTAGATCAACAGCTGGAGCAGCAGCCGGAGCTGCAGGTGCAGCTGCAGGTACTGCTGGGGCTACAGGAACCACTTCATCAGACTCTGCTGACTCAGTAGACAGAAGGCCACTTAGATGAGGGTCATGGAGGGCAGTGAGTTTGTGGTGTCCCAGGCCCCCTGCATGGACGTGAACTACTGGACGTGAGACGGGAGCTGCAGCTGCTGTGCTATTGGCATCTACAATAGGTATCTGAAAATGGTTTGCATCAAAACTGACTTAAAAAACATATTCCTTATAGCAATGTTTGTTCATGTCTACATTTTTAATCACAATTCTTAGTGAAAGCAAACACTTACCAGAGTTGGAAACATCTTGCAGTCCACTGTGTGTCCATTATTCAAGCCTTTCGCTTGACAAATACCACGTTCCTGATGGGGAAAATAAAAATGCAGGATGGTTATTATAATGTGTGGATACCTGATGCAATGAATACACATTGGGGGTATTTTTATTTCTTCAATTATTCCAAGAGTATTTTTGACAATTGCTGTACTCACAAATATAACTCCCAATATAATTTTTTTCTTGGTACATAATCTCATGCTTTGTGTACTTACCGCCATAGCATCATCCAGGGCGATGCACACACCATCAGTGCAATTAGCTTCAACTACAACATATTCTGCCGAAAAAAAGATGGACCTACCACTCACAATCTGAAATAGAAATTTCAGAAATACTCATGTATTGACAGACGTGGCAGATGTGCAATGCATTACATATTGTGAACTGTGTTTGGACAAACCTGTGATGACATCCTTCCGACATCAAAAATAGTGTAAATTGTATTGATTGTGTTATTGTTGAAGGTTGCCAGAGATGCATGGACAAAGTCCAGTGCATTGGTGTCATTTAGGGGAAGGAGAGTGGGGCAGCCCACACAAAGGTCCTCTGTTGACTCTACAAAGAAAGAGCCATGCAGATTTTTGTGAATAAGGTGACACACAGAGAATTTGACTTGGTGTGTGTGTGTGTGTGTGTGTGTGTTGACATGGTTAAAAAACGTGTCAAAATGTTTTACCCTCTGTTTTACACTTGAAAGCTGAGACAGTCAGAGATCCGTTGACCATCTTCAACACTACATCACAGTCTCCTTCTACTGCCTGAATGAAGACAATCAAACGCTTGCGATTATTGGACATTAACTTTATTATATTATTTCATATCTAAACTTTTGTACGTCCAATGCTCAACATCAGCTGTACATTGCTCTGAATACCTGCATCTATTTCTGCATGTAAATTATTGTCCACCAAGAAACACATCTTACCGTCAATTGTTTGGGTCTGACTGTGCAGTTGGCAAGAGGTGTTGGGTCCAGCACATGGCAGTCTGTCTCCAGCAGGTCAACTTCAATGGAATACGTGTCCTCTGCTCCAGGCTAAGAAGTGGAGAGAAGATGTAGAGAATGTAGAGGAGAAAATGATTCCCTGGAGATATCAATCCCTCAACTAAAATGTTTTACATATGAGATGTAGTTCTCAGTAATGTCAACAAAAGTAATCAACACCTGCACACAGACATAAAAAGCTCCATCTATTGAGATAAATAAACATCTCAAAGTATGATCAAAAATGAATGTAAACATTTTGAAATTATGCAGTTTTCCTGGCATCTTGTTCTGTTGTTGCTTTGGTTGGTATGTACTGTATGCTATTTTCCAACCTCTAACCTCACATGAGAGTATTCATTGTGAGACCGCTACTTGACTTACGCTGGAAAGAATCTTGATGTCCTCGATCCTGTTGAGTGCATACTTGTAGCCATGATTGTGCTGTGCATTGAGGTAATCCTGGGCGACCAGAGCTGCTGCTTCGGCCTCAGGAGAATCACATGCAGGTCGGACCACATTGGGTAGTATTTGAGCCCATGCCCCCACCAGAAGTCCCAGAACCAAAGTAATACCTAAGCGGTTCATGTCTACAAGAGATTACACACACACAAGAGGTATCAAGTTGATACGGAAATGGAAGGGAGACAGAACCAAACGCTTGTGGTGTATATATCTTGTACTTAAAACAGAAGAGCAGCCAAGGTAAACACCACGATCATCCCCCTGACTCTTGCGTCACATGTTGGTCGTACTGTTTTTGGGACCGCTGCCAAAGCAAATGAAAGATGACAAAGTCTGGTGTATAGTGAACGGACCGGATCTGAATGGACTGATCATTTACTGTGTGTTTGTGGAGGTAAGGATAAACTTATTGATTGATTAACCCGATATTTATCCACTGATATGTCTCTATGTGTTGTGTGTTTGAGTATTGTGAAAAGCTCTGATCGCAGTGAGGGGTCAGCTTCAGAGCAGGACCTCAAAGACAGCAGGGATTCAGTCACTTGCTCAATGACACATCAGCAAGCAGATGTTTGCCAACAGGGGGGCATAGTTGAAGGACACTTGTTTATTTACAAACTGTGCTGCCGCCCACAGATTTTGTGATCTATCGCTGTCCTTACAATGATGCATGCTGGATCAACTTAAAGTTATATTAATTGTGCATCCAAGCCGAACATGGCATGGGCAGATTACATTACTTAGCCTTTATCCCCCTACTGTGCCCACAGTAGGGGGATAAAGGGTTTGGTCTAGTTAATCAAGAGTTCAGCTTCAGATTAACAGCTATTAATCACTGCCAATTTAGTAATTTTATTTTACAACCCTCTGTATTATCCAGTGCCTTGTTTGAACCTTCCTCATTTTAAGCATGTTTACCTTTGCATTTTTGTATTCATTAGACATTGTGCCATATGTAGAAAAAGGACAAGTTAAGGAGAAACGTTGGAAATTGGTATTCCTACACTTCATCTGTATATATAAATACAAATTAAATATAAACACAACCAAATTCCCTTATTTAGGGAAATATATTCCTATTATTGTACAACAGTTTAAGAACCTTGCATATAAAATTTAATAAAATAGAATAGACATTAGAAAAGGAAACACAACATGGCAGCTGTTGCAAAAGCAAATTAAACTATAGAACCACTTTAAAAAGCATCAAAAGCTAATTAAAATGCATGAAACAGGCATAAAGTGCTAGAGGATGAATTTAGTGGTTCAGTTGAGGTAGAAAGTGTATTGCTCTTGGCAAAAAAAAAAACTTCTTAATAACATTCTGGGTTGCCAGAGGCTCCCTGAAGCCCCTCCAAGATTCAAAGAGTCAAAATCAGGAACGAGGCTTAATAAGAAATTAGGCTCAATCCAATTTAAAGAAATGTTGTTTCTTTGGGAAGAATAAAGGGAGTGAATATTTCTTTATACTCTTATTTTATTCGACCATACATCCTCAAACAAGTGACCCCGATACAAAACATAAACCTGACATGGCTGTTTCCAAAAACCAATTAAACCTCAGATATGAAATCTGATTGGTTCGCAAAGTTGTGACGCATTCCACACGCGACGCCCCGTGGATGTTTGTGTACGTGAATGCGCTGCGGTGGCTGCGAAGGTCCATCTGTTAACTGCGCGTTCTGAATGGTGACGTAATGAAGTTAAACTGGAAGGTAAACACGTCAGTAAACTTTACCAAGTAAGGCAGGTTAGTAAACTTGTGTTAGCTCAGTTAGCGGTGGAGAGCTTTTGCTTGGAAACGCCTGAAAATAAAGCATGAATAACCTGCGCAAATACCACGAGAATGAGCAGTTTGGTAAGACGTGACACATTTTATAACCTTAACGCCACCATAAATGTCAATATAACTGCAGGGTAAGTCGTAGAATAAGTTGTCTTAAGTTTTAATACGTAATTTGGCTTAGTATTACCGACTGATAAATTTGTTATGTTGTTTTTGTCCTTGTCCGATCAGATTATTGGTGACTAATTTGACTAATTGTTTAAAGCTGTTGTCGTTTAACATATATGAAACATATGAGAAGCTGGAACCAGTAGCTATTTTGCATTTTAATAAATGATTGAAAAGGTTATTGTGTTGCTGATGCATTATTTACAAATCAACTAATATATTATTCTGTTGGTGTTTCAGTACTAAAAGGATGTGAAGTTGAGGGGGATCACACAGATGCATGAAGTGTCTGCACCTGCTGAACTAGAAATAAAACAAAACTGAAACCCCAGACCTGTTTCCTGTCCCCCCATTCGACAGTCAAACATGCCGTTGGAACGCCTCGCTGTCGCAAGGAAGACACAAGCAAGGCAAGATTCTAAGTCACATTCACCACAGTTTCACTTAAGCTTTACGACTTGACGCCGCCCTTCCAGCAGCAACACATGGCCCTCCATCCGTCGCACTCATGAATGATAAAGCTCTTCCTGATGCACACCAGAGTCACCGAAACAAAGCAAAATACCTCAAGAGGAGGCGTGGATATCCTCAACGAATTTCTCATCTTACCAAGCAAGCCAGGACGCGCCTATTTTTTAGATTACAGCTCTGGAGGTGGAAGATGCAGAGAGAAAAAAGCTGTTTTTGGTTCAGAGCAAAGAAGAGGAAGAGACTAGGTTGTTTGATCAGCTCTGGTCCCAATTTGGTGACACGATCATCCCAAAATGTAGACTTACTTGGAGAGCATCACCCATTAATAAGACAATCAACTCCTAAGCCTGCTAATCTATCTGAGATGCATGCAGGTACCAAGTCTGTGCAGAACCAGGTTGCTGCAGTTACCAACAAGCTGAATGTGCCTTGTCAGAGTCACAGAAAAGAAGTCCAAGCAGCCTCATCTGACCTCTGTCACACTGCCAAACCTCAGCTTGACCAGAGCGCAGGCCATGTTGTGTGTGCGGGAAGCTCACCAAAGGTACAGAGGAATATGAGGCCATCTCAAAGCCGTGGTGTCGATGGCCCACTAGGACAATACACAACCCACATTCCACATCAGAACCAGTCTAACAGAGATACTGGGGAGAGGATCGCCAAGAAGAAGGTGTCCTCTCAAAGCCAGCGCCAGACTGATGTGGGCCACAAAACGCTGACAAAGGGCATCCATGGTATGTTGTGTCATCTTAATATTAACTTTTCTGATTCTCATTTATTTTAAACTCCCTCCTCTTTTTTAAATTCTTCTAGAATTCCTCGATGACTTCTATCGAAAATATGGGAGTTTCATCCCACTGCAGCAGAGCGACTTACTGAAACACCTGAAGAGGACGTTTAACGTTGACTTCAGTGACAGGTACATCTTTGTTCCACATGTCGTAGTTTGTAGCGTTGTCAGGTTCTGTACTGCCTGTGAACTGATGCTGTAAATGCGAGGAGGAAAGTCTTCTCCTTATTTTTCTCCACTTTGCTTGTTAAGATGTTTTTGAGGGCTGTATAAGTAAATCAATGATGATGCAATAATGTGCTACCTGGCCCATCTGACTGATCGGAAATGGAAAGATAAGCAGAGAAACCCTGATTTTGTATTTTTCTCACAGGAAATATGGAATCTTCTCCGAAGTTACTCGGTATCAGTCTACAGTGCTTCAGAGACCCATTCCCTCCTTCAGAGTGGTGTGTAAGAAACACACACTCACGCTGGAGGATCTATCCACCCTGGCAAATGAGAACTGGCTCAACGATCAGGTTACATTTTCCGACACGCCAAACATTTCCATTTCATGCAGATCGATGTGAAAGTGAAAAGAAAGTGTGCAAAGAACCATGAACCTGTTTGTAATGAAGGTACTTACAGTGGGATGTGTGTTTGTATTTGTTTCTATCAAAGGTTATAAACATGTATGGAGAATTGATCATGGAGTCGACCCATCACCAGGTAATCATACACGATTTAAAAGGGTTTAGACGATGCACATAAACCGACAGGAAACAGATATTTCCATCTCCAACCACATGGTATTAGAGTGCTTTAGACACAATGTCCACCAGCACTGTATATTCGACTCATTATCTGGCCTGAAATGGAATTTTCTCAACTAAAAAGACGCACATACTCACAGATGAGTGTAATTTTGTTCATCTCACATTCGCAGTTATGATTTCTTCCCCTCTCTTCTTCACTCTCCAGGTCCATTTTCTCAGCAGCTTCTTCCACCGACAGCTTGTGACCAAAGGGTATGAGGGAGTTAAGAGATGGACAAAGCAGGTTTGATCTAAGGTCACAGCAGTGTGTTGAGAATGATCACGATCTATCTCAATTTTCCTGTTCTCACTCACACATTAACCTAGTTTTTGGTGGTAATTTCTCATTTTAAAAAA
Source organism: Genypterus blacodes (assembly GCF_046128005.1). NCBI lineage: Eukaryota > Metazoa > Chordata > Actinopteri > Ophidiiformes > Ophidiidae > Genypterus > Genypterus blacodes. Next base: position 1,530,339 of record NW_027466842.1, read on the forward strand.
AGGTCTGAAGCAATTCATGTTTCTCTACAGTCTGAGAAATAAACCTTTACATTCAAGGCTGCCTTTCTCTTTCTTTGCCTTTTCTTTCTGCACCCAACACCATCAAAATTCTAGATACAGTAAATAGACAAGTTCTACATTGTACATTTTAGTTCCACATGTTTAAGGTCAAAGTTAGAAAGATGAAAATTGAATGAAGTAATCAAACTTGGTGAATTCTAGTAATAAGTGGCGTTAACCTTGTGCGTGGTTGTCGTATCGCACAGGTGAATTTGTTCTCTAAGTGCCTGATTTTGGTGCCTATCCATCTGGAAGTTCACTGGTGTTTGGTGACTGCTGACATTGCCAAAAAGAGGATCTGCCTCTATGACTCCCAAGGAAGCGGCCTTCAGAAGGTTGCCAGGGTAACAGATTGTCACTCATTGAGTAGCATTCCTGGTGTATTGCTGTATCTCAAACATAGTCTAAAATGGCATTTGTCTTTATTCCTTGGTTGCTATAGAACATCCTGAAATATTTGATGATAGAGGCAAAGGAGAGGCAGCAAACAGCCTTTGAAAGTGGCTGGACGGTGTCGGTGGATGAGGTATGTTGCACTGAATTCTATCCTTCAGAAGATGCATTATAAATTCTGGTGATGCACAACAAAGCAGACATAACAGGCGCCATATGTGAGCTCCAGGCGCCACCTACTGGAGTTTAACTGAAAGCACTGGAAGATGATCATGATTATCCCTTATGACCCCCTGCTGTCTTTTACAGAAGGTTCCACAACAGACGAATGAAAATGACTGTGGGGTTTTTGTGTTGGAGGTACCAATATGCTTTTCCAACTTAACATAGATGACCTCAGTGATTATAATATGACTAAAGACTAAAATTGTTGTAATGACATGAACTCTCCTTTCTTCTCTCAGTATTCTAGATGCCTTGCTCACGGGAAACCTCTCTGCTTTTCACAGAACGACATACCCAAGATACGCAAAAGGATCTACAAAGAGCTGTGTGATGTGAAACTGCATGATTAAGGTCAGACAGTATAGTTCTGCGATATATCCTGTTTATGTCAAGGATGGGCAATGTAAAGCCCTCTAGCTGACTGATACGCTGAGACGCTCTTGCCCTGCGCTGCATCCTTCAAGGGGGAATTTGTCGATGTTGCACATCAGATTCATCTTGTCGGGGGGCACAACTCACTCGCCTGTGGCAAATAGAGGATTTGCTGGATTTGTGCTTAAAAAAAAAGTGTTCTTGATCTGTACACATTTGTTTCATGTTGTCTGTCTTTAGAGCACTAATACAGAAAGACTGTTTAGCGCTCCTCAAGGACAATACACTGAATTTGATGTATGAAATTCCTCATTGTCAGTGTGGCAGTTGTGTAAAATCCCAAGGCCCATAATTGTCACATGACTTTTGTATTAATTTAATGTATTTGACATCTACTGAAGTCTAAAGATCTATGGAAGGTATTGGCGCACTAACAGAGTCCCATCTCTTTTATCTGTACTCATGTAAAGAACTCTGTTATGAAATTGTCTATGATAATAATAGGTAATTTATTTTTGGTGACGTATTTATACACATGTTCATTTTCAGATAGTTGTCTGATGTTACATGTTCAGTTTGAGTTTATTAATTTATGTGTGACGCCCTGGAGAATGATGTGTTGCTGAACTAGAATTGGTTTTCAAATGTTTAATTGTTTGATATTTATTTGTAGTTATGCACAAAAGGTTAAAAATAAAGACTTTTTCAAACCATTTCAAGCTTTTTACAAAGTTAATTTAATGCTTTTAATCTTACAGATCAGACTCTGTATTTGAGGATACATATAGAGATCCTGAAGTAAATACAAGACAGTTAAGCTATGGACAGTTATTATACCAACCTCCAACAGAATGTAACTGAACGATGACCTCTTCCTGTACAGTCGATGATTTCTTTCAGAGATTTTAAGGCACTTAAGGACAAAAACCTAAATGCAGTTTTCAGTATGAGAACCAGATACACAGTAGAACAGAATTCTGTGCGGTATAATACTAAACAAATAAATCTGTTCACAAAAGATTACAGTTCTATCACTGATCTGATCAGAACACATGTGACATGTTTACAATCACATTCATTATAACTGTTTTTCTCTCTTAAACTTTTGAACTGAAGTGTTCATGGAAAAATCCAGCAATGGGATTGTTAGGCTTCACGCTCACCTTTCTTTGCTGAAATGAAATTGGAAAGATCTGTGTAAACTCACGGAAAACTAAACTCACAGTCATGACGTTCAGAGTCAAGCTGAAGGAAACGAAGATGCAATTAATATCAGGTCTTCTTAAATGTAGAATCACACCTTTTTATCAGCCTCAATCACAACATGCCCTGCAAAACGGAACGGAAATTCACTCTTGAGATCTTGATCAAGTATGCTCCCAAAATGAATCCTGTTATTAATGTGGACAGAAAGTGACAAATGGTGTTAAACAGTCTAAACAGCAGAAAACATCATCCAGCATACAAACTTTCTGTCTGTTACCCTTCAGCTGTTGAGAAATGATGATTTCTTTCATCTCAGTAATATAAGTATACCCTCCATCTTTACCCACAGTTAACCTCCGAGGGACCTAATCTTCAATATAGAATGCCCACTCTACTTCTGGGCCATCATCGAGCCGTAGGACCAGGTAGGACACCAGCTGGAACAGATTCTGCCACAGCCCCAAAAAGACGTAGAGGTAGAAGTCACTGACATCGATCTGGCAGTGAACGCCTGTGTGATTTAAATCACACACACACTCGTAACTGTTGATGTAATTGATACAGAAGCCTCCGTTCCAGCACGGCTCTGACGCACATTCATCCACATCCTTCTCACACCTGCAAGACAAGAATGATGATAAATGTCAGGCCCTTTCCATTTGCTATCACTGTCATTACTCATGCATTAGCAGCCTCTGTGTGTGTATATAGCGACCTCACGTGGTCCTCTGAGGACTCTCACCCTCATTATAGGATAGAAAAAAGGATTAAATGACCTACCAATGTCCTGTGAAGCCACGCGTGCAATCACAGGCGTTTTCTACGTCAGAGCAAATCCCTCCATTAAAGCAGCTGTAGTTCCACTTTGTACCCTGACATGAAGATACAGGCAGCTGCGGAAGTCTGGACAAATAAGAAAGCTCAAACAGTGTCAATATCCATTACTTTGGGACTAAGGTGTCTACCAATCATTTGAAAAAGAAAGAAATCTTTATTTTCTGTTGTAGCACTTACGGCATAAATTCGATGTACCACGGGAGTTCAGGAATCTTCTCACTGAAACAGAAGGTTTTGTAAAATTGTATGACTTGGAGCTCACACTTCCTCTAGCTACTAACTTTACTCGTGAGGAAGCACTCTTGAAAATACACTACTAATCCTTATCATTGAGATCCGATCCGATCTAAACTTACTTGCAGTATTGACCCGTCATATTCTGAGGGCAGAGGCATGTGTAGTGGTGGAAGCCTCTGAGGCATGTGGAACCGTTTCTACAATGGCTGTTTTCACACATATCCACTTCTATCTCACAATGGCGGCCTTTGTAACCCAACTCACACACGCACTCGTACCCCTCAGAAGGCGTGGTGCAGTTGCCGTGGACGCAGGGATTAGAGGCACATGTGTCTGCTGGTTCTTGGCACGCTAGCCCCGCCCAGTCAGGGGGACATCTGCAATGATGCATGTCAAAAAGGTCCTCACATACTCCCTTGTTCTGACAAGGGTTGGGTGCACACACATCAGCACCCCAACAGCCATAATGCGGGGAAATGTTTTCACTCATTCTCACAAACTGCTCCTCCTGAGGTCTGGGGAGGTTTAGTTCTGTGTCTCCATGGAAAGGAAGAAGAAGGCCTCCGATCTCCACAGGGCCCAGGCACCCAGAGAAGTTCACTCCAGCGTCCAGACTCTGTCCCCCCAGAAAGATGTCTGTTCCATTCCTAAGAAAGTCCAGGTTCCCAGCATGGAAGTCAGACATATGGACCTCCACTTTGCCTCCATCCACAGCCATGATCCACCTGGAGGTCTGGAGGCTCTGATCCTCCATGCTGAGCTCCACAGTGTGCCACACCCCGTTACTAATTGGGCTGACAGTTTGCAAAGTCAGCATGTGGGAATCCTCGCTAACCTCAGCCTGGAGCTCCATGTGCAGATGGGAGTCACGGAGGGAGATACTAAGGTAGTTTAACCCCCTCTGTGCATGGAGTAAGGTGGCGTCAGGCTGTCTCGTGCGCAGTTTGAGGATGACACTGCTGAGGTTGCGGTTGATAACCCCATTGTCCCGGAAGTGCAGAATGCCGCTTTCACTCCTAAATGTGACATTGGACAAACCTAGAGGACAGAAATGAAGGATAGCATTGAAGCATCTTCATAGATTCTGATTCTAATGTTTCCCATCAATAAGTATATGCCAGAACCTGACTGCATTATGATCAAAGCAGGCTTTCTGCTGGGTATTGTCAGTAGACATGTGACATGTGCAGGGAACTTGTCACAATGAACTTGAACATGCATCTTGTGGTGGACTTAATCTGGCTAGGGATTACCTCGATTTAGAGGAATCCAAAGTAGGATCCCTGCCTCAGCTCTGTTCTGTGCTGTAATCAGCTGCAGTGTAATTACTCATTGCCTACAGTTCAGAGCCCTGAAGGGAGCACACAATGCTGACAGTCCCCTCGGTGGATACACACCAAGATCAGAAATGGTCTGATGTAATTACAGATATACACATTGTGATATATTTGATTAGAATCCTGTTTTAATACTCCATAATACAAAGTTGTGATTATTATTCCTGAACTCAGTCACACTTACACTCAAAGCCATAAGATTGAGGCCGGCATGTTGCAGTGGACGGGCAGGGAGACAGCTCGCACCACTTCACCTCCTCACAGCGTTGCCCTGCCGTGTTGGGGGGACAGTTACAGATGAAGTCGTCCCACATGGAGTAACACACTCCGCCGTTGAGACATGGGTTTACCTAATGATGAGAAATAACTCAAATCAAGATCTCCGGTCTACAAAAATGCAGGAGAGGAACACAAACGCATCACCAACTCATCGCGGACGTTATACATGGATTTGATTGCTGCCTGACACTCACAGCACAGGCGTTGTCGCTGCTGCATCCTCGTCCAACATTGACAAGCTGCTCCAGGTTGTAAGATTCCACAAAAGTAAGTATGGGATAAAACTGCAGGTGTTTGTCGTTAATCCTCAGATCTTGGACACATCCCTTGAAGTAGCCACCAAATGTTGCAGAGGCCCTCGGATCTGGTAGCCCGCCAACGTAGACAGCGTCCCCAGGGTGGACTTGGATACGCCTGATGGGGACGGAGCCCTGGTTCTGGGATGACTGCAGCAAGACGGCCGCTGTGCCTTCCAGCTTGACGGTCACCAAATGGAAATGGCCGTCACTGACCACACCCTGACCAATTAGAGTCTCGAAGTTGTTGAGTTGAACTTTGACCCTGCCCTCCTCCAGCCACAGGCGGAGGTACTGGCCGGTGCTATTGGACAGAATCAGGAGCAGGCCGTTGGTCTGTCGCGTACGGATAAACATGGATAAGGTCACAGTATCTTCTGGACGATCATCCAATGTGAAGACGGCATAGCTTCTCAAGTCTTTGCTTCCAAACCTGGCAGTGAAGAACTCTGTGTGGGTACACAGGGAGGCAGGGGAAAAGAGAGAGAGAGAGAGAGAAAGAGACATTAATAACCTCAAACAATGACTAAATGCGGTTGCTTTTGCACATTATTTCCAGTCTTGTTTTTAGAAAGTTCTCAATTCTAATTCTTTCCACTGAAAACAGCAATCGCCTTAATGCTCCAAACAAAATAAGTGCTACTTAACCTGACTTTGACCCCCGACTGGTCAAAGTTAGGTCACTTGAGGTCAGCTGCTGAACCTCACGTCTTTTTAATCCTTGACTCAGCTGTAACAGAAAGCCACCTAATGACTTGGTGTCTGACTTTTTAAGCCTCTTTAAAGTCGACAAAACAAGTCAATCGTCTAGCAGGGTAGCAACAGAGGCAGAGGCATCCACTGAAATTTCTGCTGGATCAACTTCTTTTGGCCTAGAATCACTTATTTACAAGGAAGTGGAGGGAAATCTTACTTTATTTTGAAATGGGATGCAAAGGCTTTAGTGTGTACACATCTTACCCTCTGCACAGTTGGTTCCTTCATATGGTCTGTGGCACTCACACGTGTAGCTCCTCCATCCCTGGCTCATGCAGCGACCTCGGTTCTGACACGGGCTGTCATCACACTTGTCTTTGTCACTGCATCCTAAAGTGACATTTTTCTGGGCACTGGAATTTGTTGGCTTCATAACAGGCACAACAAGATGGGAGTCCACAAAAACATCTCTGAAGCAACCCCGGAAAGCAGCTGGTGTGTCCGCTTCCTCCAGTGCTTTGCCTGATGCCCAGCTCGCCCCTGCTCCTATGAAGAGGCTTAGATGAACAGGTCCTGGTTTTGGGAGATCAGATGTTAGTTCAAACAGCTGTATCTCTGTGCTGGAGCCCCTGGTGCAGCTTCCTTCAGTGCAGATTAGTCTGATCAGGCTGACCACACCACCCAGTGATGCTGCCACTGTGTGCCATCTGTTGTTGGACATGTACTCTGGGAGTTCCTGGACCAACGTGCTGGACCCTTGACCTCTCAGGCTCCAAAGGGAGAGGTGTCCGTTTAACAGCTTGATGCTGAGGAGGAGATCATCCACTATGCACTGCAGGAGTGTGCCAACTGGCAACCCTGTTCTGAAACTGAATGTTACATTAACAGGCTCCTCTGGGTCCAGAAGCTGAGTGTCTATGTGCAGGTAGCCTTGCGACTCAAATGAAAAGACTGTTGAAGTCTGACATTTTGGGTCCGTGAAGCCAGCAGGACAGGTGCATGTATAACTATGTTGACCATTTACAAACAGAGGTGAGCATATGCCGCTATTTTTGCATTGATTGTCATCACAGCCTGAAAGTGGAACAGTGCAGGTCTCACCGCCATATAGGCGACCACTCTGGCTCTGTTTGGAGCAAAGGCATCGGAAACCTCCCCTTTGGCTTTCACATATGCCACCATTTTGACACGGCTGCTGCTCACATCCATCGATGACGTCATCAGAAAATGTGCCTGGAAGGACATTTAAGTTGCTTCAATTAATTTAAAAACAGTTGCAACCCCCCACCCTGAATGACATCACACACACAATGGAAAAATGTGCTCCATAGCTGTGCGTTACCAAAACGTTTACCACTTTAGCACCTTACATAATGATGTGTGATGTACAGTTTACATGAATATAACCACCCTGGCAACCTCCTATAATGACATCATGAATGAGGCAGCGCATAGGAGGCTGGCTTTCACAGCAGCCATTAACAAAGGTCAAGGTCAAGAGCATAAGTGAGTTGGCATCCCCCCTCCTCAGCCTGTGTTCGCTCACAGCAGCTCTTCTCCCCGTCGCCAGGGGAACAAGCCAGCAGTGTGAAGGTTTTCATTGAAGGTGATGAGGAAAGTGCCAAAAGCTGGTATTTAATAACATTAAAAATTGTCTCTGAAAAATATACTGATGAAATAATAACATTTTTTAATGAAACCAAAAAACACAAACAACTATGTAAGTTTAATAAAAATAAAGAAAACATTTGCCACCCAGATACACATAAATATAAGTACGATTACTGAGTAATGATTAGTAAGATTACCTGCATAAAGCAGCCATAAAATCCACAACTGCATGCTGAGTTTCAACATTGTCATTCAAAGTCCTCCAAATTATTTGACATTGTCTTCATTTTAGGTCACAGGTTCGAGAATACTTCCAAATTCATCTTCAGCTCTTCTCTATTGATGTGTCCACTGCAACGCTAGGAACACTCCACACCAGATAGGAGGGATTAAGCTAATGCAATTATAATGTCTCTTGCACTGAGTGCTGACAATGGGAGGAGACTAAACAGAGTCACTCTAAACATCTTTTTCAGACAGGTCTCCAATGTTCTGGATAGATGAGAGAGCGGATTGCTGCCTGTTGAAACTATGGGTTGTGAACGAGTTACAGGAGTTACAAAAATTGCCATTATTCAAATTATTATTACACCCAGCATATCTGTAATACATGTTTACACTTACAGCGGGACTCCTTCTGCAAGTCGTGCACACACTGTCACTGACACCTTCCAAGCATGGAATGTGTCTTAAATGCCTTAAAGTGTGATTTGCAAATAAGCAACAGTATTGATACTAATGTAATGATTAGAAGGAAGATTTTCACAAACTTGAGTGAGAGAAAGGAATAAGACGTGTTCATAAAGTAATTTGGAGCAGTTACTACAGGTAAAGAGTAACTTTTCAGACTATTGCACTACATTACCCATGATGCTTTGGTCTAATCGTAGTAATCTTCACGATGCGCTTCAGCACATTCGCTTGTTTTACTCGCGTGTGATTAGTTTATATGTGCCACCGAATTTAGACCTATATTCTTCTAATAAAATCATAAAAACGCGTTTCATTTCTATTTTCTTCAACATTATTTTTTCCAATTTGTTTTATACATTTACACAAACGCGCGGGGGGACAAAAGCTCGAAACAGCCAATGAGCAAAAGGTTTGTTACGATGTCCGACATTTCTGTTAAAAGCGATGGCAAAGTGGGGCGTAGCTGATCAGAAAATTAATCTTTGACGGTTTATTTTGTGCAGTTAAACAACACCTCTGTCCTGTGCTTTGTAGACGCCGCCTGTATCCATTCGGTAAGCTTTAAAACCTATTCGTGTTGGTGTTAAACGTCCGGGTAGCCGTAAGGGTCGTTTGTCAACACTCTCCTCTGAGGGGGGCCCGTCCGTCCAGACTGGTAACATAGGGGTCCTCAAGGTGGAGAGTCAATTTACAAATGCACTATTATTGACCATTTATCAGATTATAGGATCGCAATGTTGTTATTTATCTTCATGACGTCACACTTCATTTAGGCCTAAAGCTGTATCCTGTTGAGGAGTTGTTCACCTTTGTGCAGAAATGTTCGCAATGTAACAACATTGTGCATGTTGTTGACATGTACAGTTTGAAAATGTTTAGGATGTTTGTCGTTGTCAAAATTGTGTTGTTTTCTGGGAGTATGCTGCAGCCAGGCACAAACACATAACCTCTATAATAATAATAATAATAGTAAAACAGTATCACTATGCTTGGCTCCATTTATCTCTAATTATCTCGGGACATTTTCACCTTTTAGGACAAGCAAAGCAATTTAAGACTTTATTTTTTCAGGCAAAATTTGCAGTTGCCACTATTCTGCAACTTTCCCGCCAGAATCCAACAGCTCTTGTTAACATGACAGTAAGTGCCACTGGGCTTGACAAGTGCACTTCAAATTTCATACAGAATTACAGTCTCAGTGCTATTGTTTATATTTATATTCTTTACATTTCAGGACGGACTCAAGGTAGCGCAATGAAGAGGAAGTCCACCAATCCTCCGCGTTCCAAAGGCAGCAGACAAGCCAGAACCGGTAAAGAATGTACCGCCGAGGTGGACACCGCGCCGACCTCCTGCCCCCCTGCAAACTCTGCCGCAGTCCCACAATCTGCCTCTCAAAATCGGCACCTGACACTCTCACAACACAGTCACAACCTGCTAAAGTTCCTGAACGAGGACAGGACCCGGCAGAGATTCTGTGATGTGTCTGTGTCTGTGGGCGGAAACCTGTACAATACCCACAAGGTGGTGTTAGCTCATGGTAGTAGCTACTTCCACGCTGAACTGTCGAAAAACCCTGACACGGCACATGTGACACTGGACCATGTGGAGGACTCTGTTTTCCAACACCTCCTTGGCTTCTTGTACACTTCGGAGTGTTTTGTCGCACAGACGGAGCTCCAGGCTCTAACTGAAGCAGCACGCTTCCTGGACATGATGGACCTACTAAAGCTGCTGTGTGAGGAAGGAGACTTTCACTCAGTGTCTGTGATCCAAGAGGAGACAACATGGGCTCTTGAAGGGGAGACCACCTCCAGTAAATCACCAGCAGATGACACAGATGTCAGGAGCCTATTAGATCAAGACCACTTGGCTGAGGGTCATCATATAATGCAGCAGGCTGACCCAACTGCAAAAGTGAAGACTTCAGGTCTGGAGACTGGTACTATGCGAAGATCAGTTCGTAGAAGGCGAACACCTACAAAGTATAAGAGAGATGATTTGGATAATCATAATATCAATTCTCCTGAGGATAAGACTGTTCCAATAAGAAAGCATGACAATGGAGCAGATGATGCAGCCAAGGAGTTGATGGAAAGCCAAAAGCCCAAACTGGATGTGAGGGAAACATCTAAACCAGCTCAGGGGGAAGATGACGACGAGAATGAGGAGGAGGAGGAAGAGGAACGGGACGTAAATGAGGACTTGACTGGTCAGAAGAAGGTTGATGCGGATTGTGCAGTAGACAAAAGTGCAGCTCAGCCGGATTCACATGTGGAAACACCTGATATCCAGACTGTCCAAAAAGGGAAAGTCCATGTGCCAACTGCAGGAAGCTCCAGCCAGACTCCTGTGTACCCTGAAGGTCTGGCTCCAGTCATCATCCAGACCGCCAGCAAGAAAACACTCAAGTGTCCCAAATGTGACAAAACCTTTGACCGTGCAGGTGGGAACTACATTGACCCAAATCATCCTTACTTTTACTTTTATTATGTCTTTGTTAAGCAGTGTCATAAACTTGACATTGATGGAACAGGGGGGACACAATGTAAGATATAATGTTCGACAATCTTTTGAGCAGTAGTCTTGTACACACGGGTAAATCCCATCTTGTTTTGTCTTTCAGGCAAATATGAGAGTCACACCCGCGTGCACACGGGAGAGAAACCATTCCAGTGTGACATCTGTCTTCAGCGCTACTCCACCAAGTCCAACCTGACCGTCCACAAAAAGAAACATGCCAGTGACGCTCCCTTTCAGAAAAAGGAGCACAAGTGCCCCTTTTGCAACAAACTCCACGCCAGCAAGAAAACCCTGACCAAGCATGTGGGGAGGTGAGAGGGGAGGGGACAGATGGAGGATGGAGGAGATCAAACACATTATCTTGCAGTCTGTATCCAGTCGAAGCTCGTCTTGGCATTGGATAGTTGTCAGATTGTGTAAACATGAACCTTTTAGCCCATTTAAGTAAACAAGTTGGGACTTTGGAAATACAATGTACCTGTTCAGTAAGCTGCCTTCATTGTCACTTTCTTAGTTGTGTAAAAGCAGACAGCGTTTTAAGGTTTGCTTCAAAACTCTTAAAACTCCAAAAGAAGAACATTAAGACGAGACAAAGTGTGTTGTGCAGGCTGAGTGAGTTTGTTCGCCACCTGTAATGGATCCACTGGTGACAACTGTCGCCATAGTTCACGATATTGTATCTTTTGTGTCTCATCAGGTTCCATAAAGATCACCTCCAAGAGTTTCTTACCTTGAGGAAGAGGAAGAGTGAAGCCTGGAAATGTGCTGTAAGACTTCTTTTCAGTAGAATCGTCACTTTTGACCTTTAGATGGTGATGCAACCCGGAGCTCGTCTGAAAAAAGGCGAGTTTGGTTTTGATCGTAAAAAACCAGCACCTATGTCTCAATCTCTGTTCCCTCCCCTGCTCTGGATCCAGGTCTGTTTGAAGACCTTCACCCGCAGGCCTCACCTGGAGGAGCACATGATCCTCCACAGCCAGGACCGGCCCTTCAAATGCTCATTCTGCGATGAATACTTCAAGTCTCGCTTTGCCCGACTGAAGCACCAAGAAAAGTACCATTTAGGTGAGCACTGACAGTCAAACCTAATTATTAAACGGCAAATTATAAGCTTGATAGTGACCATGTGAGATGTTTGAAAGGATTGACACTCCCTCGTCTTCAGGTCCGTTTCCCTGTGAGATCTGTGGCCGACAGTTTAATGACACGGGAAACAGGAAGAGGCATATTGAGTGCACACACGGAGGAAAGAGGAAGTGGACCTGCTTTGTTTGTGGGAAATCAGTAAGGGAAAGGTGGGTGTGTTTGCCTTTAATGGCACCTACACTGTCCTACATGTTGGTAAATGTGTGTCTGATGAGGCATTAGATCTCACTTGAGGTCCCTTCAGATTGGGTGAACTGCGCTGAAACGTGATCCAGATTTAGGTTTACAGATTGAACACCGTTTCAGGGAGGCGTCTGACTTTTTTCTACCCTTTAGGACGACGTTGAGGGAACACTTGCGGATCCACAGTGGGGAGAAGCCTCACCTCTGCAGCATCTGCGGCCAGAGTTTCCGCCACGGCAGCTCCTACAGGTGGGTCCAGTTCATTTTGGAAAGGGTTACCGGCGTGATTGGCGCGGGTTACACTGTGTAGAAATGATAAGTGATCCCCGTCTTTGGACAGGCTTCATCTTAGAGTTCACCATGACGACAAGCGCTACGAGTGTGACGAATGTGGGAAAACCTTCATACGGCACGATCACCTGACCAAACATCAGAAAATACACTCTGGTGCAGTATTCCCTCCCTCCTTCCATCCATTTCTCTCTCTCTCTCTCTCTCTCTCTCTCTCTCTCTCTCTCTCTCTCTCTCTCTCTCTCTCTCTCTCTCTCTCTCTCTCTCTCGCTATATACAGTAGATGTTTATGTCCCTTAACCCTGGCATTCACTGTGATATTCTCTGGCTGTCTCAAGTCGTTTATTTTGAGTTTCTCGTGGTTTTTACAGGGGAGAAAGCACATCAATGTGAAGAATGTGGGAAGTGCTTCAGACGCCACGACCATCTGACGGTCCACTATAAAAGTGTACATCTGGGAGAGAAAGTTTGGCAGAAGTATGACAATAAATTATCTTCAAAAATTCAATTCATAAATAGCCCACCTGATACTAAAGAACGACCTCAAATGTTTTGAATTAATGACTGCTGATTGTCTAAACAAGAGCATAATGTGGCGCAGACAAAGATGCAGCTGCCTGCCTCTTAATCTCCAACAGAGGGCACTCACGACTCACATCGTCATTTACACCATCTCACATCAGCGACTCTCTTAACTCTACTCCACTCTAATAGATGCACTGTGAATGCAGATGTCCTCACTCCCTGTCCCTGCTTATGATGGATTGTGTTACAGGTATAAAACTGCAGTGCACCAGTGTGAGGTCTGCAAGAAAGAATTCAAAGGAAAGTCCAGTTTAGAAATGCACTTCAGGACCCACTCGGGTAAGAGCACAGTGATGACACAGCGTCAGCCAGCGTGTGTTTGCTGGAAATGTTCATGTTTTCTAATTTAAGATGAGGGTGAATTATACTTTACTTTGTATGGTGTAAAGAAATAAACAGGAGATAACAGATTTGAAGATGTTGCATGTTCTGTTGGACAGACAGTTATGGATACATTCTGCTGTGTATACCAAGTTGTATCACTTAAAAATAGCAACAGTTTGTTTGAGTTTGATGTTTGAGCTGCTACAAGCATAATTTTAGTTACATCTCACTAGCAGAGAGGATGGCAACCTATTGAAATGTATTCATTTTTGCTTTAATTAGTTTATTTCTTGTGTTGTTTAAAGGTGAGAAACCCCACAAATGTCCCGAGTGCCACCAGACATTTCGCATCAAGAAGACTTTGACAAAGCACATGGTGATTCACTCTGATGCCCGACCCTTCAACTGCCCACACTGCAGCGCTACATTCAAGAGGAAGGACAAGCTCAAGTATCACGTCGACCACGTGCACAGCAACAGGATCCCTGAGCAACCTATGGGCACGCTCAACGAGGACAAGATAGTCTGTCTTCCTTATGAGGAAAACTCAAAGGTATACCGTCTCGAAACAAAGTCAACACAGCAGAGCGTCTCCACGCCTGCAAACATCTGCGTGCCCATCACCATAGTGCCTGTGCAGATGCCGGGAGTCTCAGCAGCGCAGGGCGATATGGGCGCTCACGGGCCGCCCGTTTCCTCACAAACCCATGGTGTGGTGAACATGCAGCCTCAGGCCCAGCAGCAGACCTCCGGCTACCAGGCGGCTACAGAGCTTGCCTTTTTAGAGAAGTACACACTCACTCCACAGCCTGCCAACATCGTCCACAGCGTGAGGCCGGATCAGATGCTGGACCCCAGAGAGCAGTCGTACCTGGGCACGCTGCTGGGACTGGACTCCGCTTCTTCTGTACAGAACGTCTCCAACGCCGATCACACTCACTGACACGCCCACATTTAGTGGTAACTTTGATAATAGGAGCAGGAAGTTAGAATAATTTTATCTGGTACAAAAAATACATTCTAAAACTCTTCATTTAAACAAAAAGTATGCAAAGGTTAGCACTTGTATATATTTTTCTTACCATGATGAAGACAAAAGCTTGACAGAACTGCAAGAATAGTTGCACTTTCATACTTACATTTTCCACATTTACATATTCTGTAAAACCCCTTTCAAATGTCTGTTAGAAAATAAATGCACTTTTGCGATTTGTTTCTCGCAACCAAAAACACAGTCCATGTGATTTTTAGTCAATCAACCCCAAAGCAACATTTTGGAAGTTTTGTTCACAGGAACTGTTTTAACATGTAGTTCGGTACAATTTCTTGTCTTGAACCCACGATGACAACAAGAGCATTTAGATGGAAATGATTAGATGCACTTTGTAAAGAAGTTACCAATGCCTGTTTCATTGTAGTTTTGAGTCATTAGTTTAAATGATACTAATGGTTGATTGAAAACAATCATCAGTTGCAGCTCTTGTTTGAACACAGAGGAGTCATACTGAGGCCTTAACATGTGATGTCATCTGTATGCTGCTCTGTGTGTTGTGTGATGTTTGCAGCTTAATGTGATCTGATATGTGGAAGGAATTTTATACTCAAGATGTGTAAATATGAGCAACTGAAAACTTTTTTGTATTTATTAAAATGTGTGGGGGGGGAAGAGGGCTGGTTCATAAACTCAGACAGTTACTGAATGGACCCAGTTGATGTTTTGATTATGGACCTTGCAGTTTGTCTCCCATGTATTTTCAGTATTGTAGTCCCTATATGTGCAAAGAAGTAATAAAACTAAATTGACAAATGTGTGCCTGCCTGTTGTGAAGCAGTGATGATACTTCTTACACAGTTTCACTTATTGTTAATCAATCAGAGTTGCAAACGTCCAGTGTGATATGGAGACAGAACAGTGAATTTGTGGTTAGTATTAGAGAATAATGACTAAAAAGAAGTGACAGTTACAATTTGAATTTGAACTTTGGTTTAATAGTACAGTTATGTGTAGTTCAAAATATATATAGTTACATTCCAAAATGCACAGCACAAAATCAGACTGGTGAGTGGAGCCAAAGTCAGCAGTCTCCTTTCCATGAGCCACGGCGTTAGCACGTATTCTGAAAGCAAGATATTGAAGACAGTTAGTTATTGGTAATACAGCACTGTTAATGATTCTTGAGATGAGAATGAGAGTAGCACTTACAAAGTGGTGGGATGCCGCGACACAACCTAGAAATAATTATATAATCAATAATCCTTTAGAACAGCTTCTCTACCTGCATCTTGTTTTATTACTGTTATATTGTAATGCAGAAAAAAAGAGACATGTATTTAATTTTCTTTCATTTCCGACAGCACTGTTATGCTCCTAGGTTCCCATGTTATGAGTTCATTATAAGTGTCAGTTATGCTATCCAATTATTACTTAGTAAAAAGGTCACCATCCAATTTTTATTTGACAGAATAACCTAAGTCAAACCAAGACATTTTAAGGCAAAAATGTATTATATTTAAGAAACAAATTTTGTGTATTTATATGTTTCATTATATTTCTAAACTTTCATTTTTTTAAACCCTCTGAACACACATGTAAATAAAATCGTTGATGGAACAATGAACCTGTTTGTGTTTCTGTCAAACATCCCCACATGTTACACATAAGACACTTAAACACTTCAATACAATAATCTATATGGCACGTTCATGTAAGGAGTGTGTTTAAACTTACAATCAGTAAATGATAGTTGTCCATGGCTGCACTTGACAACAGTGAAATGTTGGAACCACTGATGACTCAGTTTCAAACACTCAAGCTTAGTCTTTTGACCTTCTTTCAAATGTTTAACCCCAAGGAAAGGTTTTAAGAAAGGGTTTGAATCTGAATCCACTACACAGAAAGCCTCTACACAAAAAGAACAGAAAAGAAGAGGATATTTAGATTGAGGTAAATTATTGGATCAGCATTTGGGATCAAAAATAGATTGTTAACTTGCATTTACCTGTGCATGAGGGCAGCGTTGACCAAGTGCCGCTGTGACACATCACTATTTCTGGACCCCATAGTTTGTAATAGGTAATACATTGGTACCTCAGATATGTTTCAGTTGTTTCCACAATGTCGCCATTTGGGACACGGGGTCTCTCTCCACATCTTGTAACTGGGAATCAAAACAAAGATGATAGCTTTATAAATCTTGTGTGATCAGCGTGTTACTTTGTTTAGATTTGCGTTTTCTCATGTAGCTTCAATTCAGTAAGTGGTCAACAAATGAGGAAACCTTTTGAAAACACACACACACACACACACACACACACACACACACGCACACACACACACACACACACACACACACACACACACACACAAAGACAGACACACGTGGTATAAAAGGAGCAATGAGTGCTGTGACTTACTTGCTGTTGTTGTCCGTCCAGTCTCTCTCTCGTTGTGTCCGGAGCCGGTAGAAACTCCTGTGAGATACAGATGAGATGAAGGAACACATGCAGCAGACTCAGCACTTTACTGTCAAACTGGGGTGTTGGGCAGATGGTTTGGACTCACCTCCGCCTAGTGTCCCGCTGCCACCAGGTCTACTGGGCCCCCCACCAGTGGTTCCTGCTCCCCCCCCTGTAGTTGGATGTCGATCATGTCTAGAGGTTGGTCTGCTTTCTCTCCCTGAAGACAAAGGGGAAAAATGACATTTTTGCAACCCTCACTACATGCATTTTAAACATGGCGCAAAGGACACAAGTAAGAAATTAGAGATGGGACACAGTGTACAATTCTGGTTCTCTCCCATGGCTTCCTCCCAGTTAAAGGTCTCCAGATTACCTCCTCATGACAGCATCCAGGAGGCATCTCGGCAGCGAGAGATGCCTCCTGGCTGGTATCTTGGCATCTCATCGCTGTGCAGTTTAGATGATTTTGGCCAAAAGTCTTTCAATAGCTGTCTATACTAATTCAAATTCATACACAGTGTCTACTCACTGCAGGGTTGGCCTTCGCTCCATTCTCCCATGATGCAAAAGAGGGATTGCTGCTTGACTGTTCCCTCCACACCATATTCATCTTCACATTCATACAGCACTTCTGAATTCGCAGCAAACAATCCCTGCATGCTCCGATGAATGATTACAGCATGGGGGAGTTTAGGGGGCTCACCACAGGCAGCATCGTCTCCTGCAATTAAGCAAATATATCATCAGTAAAAAGAAGTTAAAGCTATGTGATTGCTATTTGACTTACCATTTAAAAGATGCAGTCCTAATATTATTGAGTACTCACCCCTTGTTCACTGTAACACATCACACAAACTTACTCTCACAGACGGGCACAGACAACCATGTTCCATTTTTACATTCGGCTGTTGCATCATGGTCTTTGTGGATGTATCCTTCCTCACACTCAACCCTTATTCTTCTTCCGTCCTTGTACCATCTCTTAGGGGTCTTGCTGAATTTTGCATGCGGAATATTTTGAAGAAGGCAGTATTCTTCCTCTGGGTAAAAAAGAAAGAACAAACATTTGAATCTTAGAAGGGTGGCTTTTAGTGACATTTAGTGATATCTTATTATTTTCATTATGTAAAGTTTGACTTATATCAGCAGCTTTCATTTGGTCACTGCATGACTGCATATTCTATATACAATACGTGTCAAAAGCAAATACTCAGTATAAACTAGTTTTAAACTTTGAAAAAATGTATTATCCCATCATTCAAATATATCCTTTAAATGGCAAAGAGTAAGAGTGCAGTAGTGTGAATATCTTTGAATTTGGATTGATGACCAAACTGATGGCTATTAATTCATTTACACAACTTTACTAAATAAACTCCCATATACATATTTTCACCCTCCAAATTTTTGTTCTTATTTTCTTTGGGCTATCATTATAAATATTGATATACAGTATATCACATCGATTTGTTTAACTGACTTTTTATTTTATGATTTTTTTAAAACATGAGCCTGAACAGTTGAGATCTCTGTTATTAGTTAAAGTACCGTTTGAGCATTCTGTAGAGTGTTAGAATAAAGACCTTTGTTGTTGCTTTTACCCAAAAACAAAAGTAACAAAAGGCCAAAGGGAAATAAAATAAAATGAATGAAAGAAATTGCCAGAACAGATACAATGCAGCCTTTCCACCCATTCATTCACACCACATATATGTTTACTGATCACTTACCAATACATTCTAGTTTATGAGACCATTCGCCATTTTCACATGTGCTTGTCCCCCACCAGCCCTCCACTGCTGGTTTATGGCCTCTATCACAGGCATAATAGAGCTTTGTTCCATGCAGGTAGCTCACTTGGACAGGAACAAAATAACCATCATCAAGGTCAGGAGCTTCACAGGGTGATGTACTTTGGGCTGAAAAGCAAAGATAAGCGAGAGAATACAAATAATGAACATAAGGAATTTGTGCTTATCAAAATGTTGGTATGTGAATTCATTGTTCTTACCATGTAGCGCTCCAGGAAACCAAATCAGAAGAACAAATCTGAGGCATTTGAAGGACATTTTGTCAGGAATGAAATCACACAACCACAAAGCAGAGCTAAGAGCCACGAACAGATCAGGATCAGTTAATAATTGCCAATCCCCAAAAAGCTAAGAAATGTAGACTAAACAGTGATTGCCTCACTGACATATTGCTGAGAAGTGAGAGCACAGTGTACACGAATAACAATCGGATCGATTAGGGAACAGATTTCCAAATAATTTCCCGGACAGCTGTGATCAGAGGTCAACATGTTGAAATACTAAAACACACTCAGACCAAAGGACAAACAGTGTAAACACTCAGGTAAAAGGTACTTTGTAACTACTGTGCTGTAAAGTAAAAATGTCTAAATAATTAATTAGGTGTCGGAACATGAGTACTGCTAATGAGTACAACCCCTTGCTACATGGAAGCATGTAAAGGTTAAAAGAATTAGGCCCCGGTATTGATCCCTGCGGAGCACCACAGATTAGCTCAGTTTCTCTGTTAGAAAAGGTTAAATCAAAAACTCTCTATTTGAGAATTACGAGGAGAATCACTTGAGGCCCGCCATTGTTAAGGGGACACGTTACAGGTTACAGTTCTGATACTACTTTTGGTGTCAGTAATTCTGCATTAACCAGGGCAAAATGTTCTATGTGGTCTCACTTGATAAGAAGTTAGGATCATTTTGTAGGCCGATACCAGATCAAATCCTAAATAGTTCTTCACATGTAGATGATACAATTTCACTGTTAAATTCATGTTAAGTTTGTGTATTCTTGCGTTAAGCCCTTGGGTGCACTGGCCCATTTGGTAACGGTCTATCCCCTCCCAGTACCAAAGTGCAGTCTCGGATTGCTGCTGTGCCTTTTGGCTGCATAGACTTGCTGAAGCCATTTGTTTCCTAAAAGTACTACGTAATAGTAACTGAAGAGTTGAGTTGTAGAGGAATCTTAGCTTTGTAATCCAAGTCAGGCCTTGTTTGACCTGTCTTTAATTTGCCCTCAGCTGTTCCTTTCACAGATCTATGATTGCAGCAGTTTGTGTGGTCAGAAGAAGAAGTTTTGAAGAGTCCATCTTGGGAATAAAACGATTAGTAACATAGGCAACTGCTTGTTCTCATCTATACAAAGTTGGAAAGTGGCGAATGACATGTTACCATTGTTTCAGTGGCACACCAGTTCTTACTGGTTTGTCACTGCTATTCGTGTACTGCTTCTAATTGACTTGAGTGCACATCAGTGATGTTACACTGACAGCTACCATTTCCTATTAACATTAACTTACTAGCAAATTCCTCTGGTGACTGCTATCTGTTGGCATATGCCTCTTAAAAGTATCAAGCCACTCTTGTTTGACTATCTACCAGTTCTAAACACCACAAACCTCTTTGGACTGTAGTTACTATGGCATGCAAAAATGCAAAAATGCAAAAACCTAAAATACACGGTTACTCAAAATGAATATACCTATTGCTACTTTTTGATCTGAATTCATTGACCCTTTGATGTGTTGAGGGTGGATGTGCCCTGTTGACCCAGGTGGAGTTTGAAACCAGACAAAGCACAGAGGAGTAAGGTGCAAATCGGAATAAGGGTTTATTTATCCCAAAACAGCCAAGCAAAACAAAGAAAAGGTGCAATTATTACACTGATTATGAAGTCTTTTGAATCTCCTCCAAGTCTCCAGGAGAAGCTGAGACCCATGAATAAAGCCCTCCTCTAACCCTGAGCTTGGGCCGTACCACTTCTCAACAAAATCACAGGGGACAAAAAGTGAACAGCAAAATCAAAAGCATAATTGATCCACATAAATATATAAAAACTACTTTAAATTATGAAGATAAATACAATATCAACCCAAAGCACGCATGCACGCACACATACACACATACACACAATTCGAAAAATGTCGATGATGAAATATTAACATAAAGCTGAGGGACCAAAGTAGCAATTGTGGTTATTTTTTGTTGGTGGAGAGAAGGACAGCTTACACTATGAACTGGGATTTAGAGATAAAGGAGCAGGACTGCAAATCGCCACCAGTGCTGAAGTTAAGGGAATATTTTGAATTAACACAACCCAAAATAGCATATACAATACCATAAACAATGACAAAGTGTAACAAACAAGTGGCAGTAATGGCTGCCACAAAACAGGGCAGATCAGCCGCGTCACAACACGTATAAATCTTAATTGGTATAGAACCCTGACCCCTCCGTACAGGTTTGAGCATGGGAATGTCTGCGTTTAGAACATACAGTAGATCTCGCATTATCATAAAAAGCAGCTTTAGTACCACAGTGAAACACACATCAGCTTTTTCTTTGTAAAATAGAACTATAAACTCATACATATCTTGACTCATACATATAAACCATCTGTTATGTACAAAATACACATACATTTTGGCATTTGCAATTCTTCTGCAAAAGTCTCATTTATTGTGGGTTTCCATTTGGATTTAGTGGATTGTTCCCTTGAGATGGACATAATGGTGTGCTTGTTAGTTTGACCTAAACTGATGTTGATTGTGTTTCCCTCCATTCATTCTGGTAAGGTGTGGCCTGTTCATCTTGTCCTTGAATGAGTTGATGCAGGCGTTACGTTTGTTGCTTTGCAGGTGATGCCAGTATTTAAGGAGTTCACTGGGATGGAAGCCGTGTGATGTTATGAGGTGGCTGTACTTGCAGCTGGAGTAAGACACTCGCCAGTGGTTGAATAGGAACCCATTGGGCGGTGGTGTGGGCTCAATCCGGAGTTTGGCAAGACATAATCCAACATACACGTCTTCCAGATGCAGACGGCGGATGCTTAAAGATGCCCCATAGATTTTCCTCGCCAAGTCTCCAGAGAACACGTAACCGGTCCCAGAGCAGAATGTGGGATACTTCTCGTTTGGGTACAGCTCAGGCGACATGAACCACTTGCTGTTTTTATTCCTGTTGGGTGCAAAGCCCCTCATGTTATTACCTGTGAAATAGTTCTTTCTGGGCTTCAGTTCTGGCTTAAGCAGTTTGTGGATTAGGTAGTCCGTGTTTACAAACATGTCGCTGTCTGTCTTCATGACGTAGCGGGCTGACGGACAATGCAGTGTCACCCAGTTCATTCCCATCAATGTCTTTATGGTCAGATTTTTGTAAGTATCCCTAAAGTCTTGTTGGATAATGTCATGATACTTCCGGCTCTCTGCTTCCAGCATTCTTTGTTGTAAATTCCCCAGTTCCCCCTCATTTCTCCCAAGCAAAAATAGCCGGATGACCTCCAGGCCTGGAGCAATGCTCTCATTTCCCCATGTCTCCCGTATGGCATTCCTAGCCTCCACCTGCCGAGCCTCAGTGGCTATCAACAGCACCAGAAATGGTGCTGGTCTGCTCTCTGGACATTTGTCTGGCTCATTGGTGAGGTAAGGGTGGGGTCCTGGGGTTATCTTGTAATGTGGGGCTCTCTCTTCCTTTTGGGTTGTGTTGGTTGTCAAAGAGTTCCCAAGACCTGGGTCTCCCCGAGGAGAGGTAACTGCTTCCTCCTTGTGGGAGCTGATGTTAGTTTCAGCCCTAAAAGTTGCTTGAGTTGCAATCACAAATCTCCACAGAGGATGCTGCGAACTCAAGTTCCATTTGCCTTTGGTGAAATGCAGTCCTCCCCCTCCATACACCACAGGATGTACTCTCTGCCATGACATACCTGTGAGCCCAGGTAGCCACTCCTGGTGGACAAGAAACACCAGTAACCCCAGCAGGGAGAGCAGATACACAAGGCCTGCTAAATGTGTACAGCAATGGCGTCTCCTCCACTGCATGGCTCTTGAGGCCACTCACTAATTCACGAGGACAATCACCACACTTGGCTGCAGCTTTTAGATCCCTGGACACAGTGTGATGTGCATGTGATGAGTCTCATGTGCAGGGTTGGTAATCCATTTCCACATATGTCAATGTAAATCAGTTTGTTATGTGACTATCCAGCTCTGGGGTGTCGGTCCATTTGAATGTTGAATCTTCAGTGGTTCCTTTTGTCTAAGAGAGAAGGGAGAGAACATCTGTAATCGATAACATAAACAGGTCTGTAACCTACAAGTACGAGACTAAGTAAGGCTAATATCAGGCTAAATTAGTGTCATTATGTATGTTATATAATAAATATAACATGATATATGATATTGTGCTCAGTAAAACTGCTTCAGCAGGAGTGGAAAGTAGCATCTGCCAGAAAGTTAAAGCAACAGCAGCCTTCGAGGCAAAGAGAAACAGCAGAAAATGTCGCAGCATAAACTCATTCAAGATGACCCCATTTGGTGGAACTGGAGAGAGAAGTTGGCCAGTGACAGCGGTATTGGCTTTCATGACTTCATGGCTTTCATGATGTTTGTCCTCCAGGTGCCACCTGACATCTCTGGACAATGACAGCCCAGCAATCTGCAGCACTGAAGGGGACAATGGCCGGTGAGACTAAGAGAAGGAGCCGTCAGATGTTGGATCCAGCAGTGTGTACGTCCTTTCAGCTCCTGCACGAGACCACCGCTTTAAACAACTCAAGTGTCTCGATGAGGAAAAAGGAGACAGTGTATGCACTGTGCACGGCTGAAGAAGAAGTGAAGGTGATCCCCCCAAACTCATTGCGCCTCTTCACTTTCACCACCATTAATTCCTGATGCTGAGATAAACAGTGAGACTGTTTGTGCACGGCTGCAACTAATACTCTGACATGGTGCTCATGGTACCTGCAGCAGGCATCTCTCCTTTCTGCTGCTCAGGTTCATACGTTCAGGATGGGTAAACATTCTCTCTCTCTCTCTCTCTCTCTCTCCCTCTCTCCATTATTTTGTCTGAATCAAAGCAGAGTTTGATCCATCCCAGCTGTCAGCAGCACTGGGTTGCCATTGTCTGCTGTAAATGCCACTTGTGTGATCGACAATGAGTGGCACAACCTATCACACTGTCTCTTTGTGCCGCACATTCCAGTGAGTTGATACTGAGAAATGAATAAACTGGGATTATTTGGTCGAGCATGGATGTGTTGTCAGTGGGAAAAGGCTGATTTTGCTCTTACTGATGGAGAGAAGTAAGGGATGTAAATGTCATAAGGAGGATCATCATGTAAATTGCACATCCCCTTTCTCATAAACAAGATTTATTACATTTATCAATTTTATTATCAGCATCATGTGCTGTCTAGGCTTACTACCAGAATGAAATTGAACAAAATCCACATAAAGGAACAGTTATAAGACGATCCGCCTGTGTCTGTCTTTGTGTGCTGCCAGCACTATGAAGTGGAGTGTGACTTTCCACTGGCTTACACACTGCCCCCTTCAAGGACCCCCCCAAGACAAAGAGCGGTTTGTGAGAGCTCACAGAGGCACTGAAAAGACCTACACTGGCTCTCACGGCTGCATCAACAGAAATAGATGCGTTCCTTTAAAGTAGGCGCGCCTCTCATGTGCAGTGCTTTCAGAATGAATAATTTCCTTCCGTGCATTTTGTAGAATTATTTCCTCACCGTTGCACTGACTCGCAAAAAGCAATTATTTTAAGCCTTCTACAAATAAAAAACGTACCTGATTTGGTTTGAGTCTGTCTGTTTCTCTTGCACAGATCATTCTGAGAGATGTGATCCGTTATGATTCCCAGACGTTGAACTGCAGCCTGTTCTCCGTTTTTACTGTGATGTCGCCCAAATTCCATTGCTGTCCCTTATATCCAGCATGAGCTCGACTGCTCAGCTCCTCTAAAACACGTGACGGATCCTCTCCTCTTCATCCTTCATCTGCATCTGTCACTCAAACAGCATTGATAAAATTGATTCTCCTGCTCTTCCACTTGCACAGCTACCGGCACACAGACACACACGCAAGCATAGGTACAGTATGTCTGTGTGTGTGCATAGGCAGAACATCTGCGTTGGTGCATAGTCCCACGAGGCTTGACGCCAACACTGCTGTGCTGCCACTGCCTCTGAGCAAAGGCAAAGAAAAGTGTCAGTGGCAGGTTGGGTTACTGCAGTCACTGTCACTGTCTTTGCCTTATGTGCCTGTGTATTCCAGCACAGCGTTGGTCTATAGATGCTGTTTTAGCTTCACGTCTCTCGCACTGTGACGCTCGTCATACTCTGTTTGGCTCTCAGCTGCATTAATTCAGTCACTGCCTTCCTCTCTCTCTTCCTGTGTGATTCGCACGCCCTGTTCTTCACTTCCTCCACCCCCCTTTGCCCATTTCTGTTATATTGCTGCTACTGCTTCCCCCCCTTTCCACCCTCCTCAGCAACCATTCTCGCCGATGTGTTGTCTGCTTGCATGAAAAGAGGCGTGAGGGGTGAATGCAGTGGGGGAAGAGGAGGAGGGGGAGGAGGAGAAGGAGGATGAAGAGGAGGAGGGGGAGGAGGAGAAGGAGGATGAAGAGGAGGAGGAGGAGGAGGAAGTGGTGGTGGTGGTTGTGTGTTCGTTCTGAAAGGCAACTCCAGGCTTGGTAGCAGTTCACTCTCTCACCACGTATCACACACACACACACACACACACACACACACACACACACACACACACACACACACACAGTGTCTGCTGGTGTTGCTGACTGCTCTGTTGAAGGGGGGGGGGGGGCTCCTGACCTATTTATATTCACACCAGCCGCCCATCAAGCGATATAAAGACAATCTCCACTGAAACAAAACAGGTTATACAGTAATGACAGACCCCGCCTGTGTCACGTCTCATTTTTGTGCTTTTGTGACAATGTTACAATTCAGCACACGGTTTTGCACCGCCGTCCCTCTTGTTTTAGCAGCAGCAGCAGTGCAGCCTGTTACTCTGCAATGAGTGAGACAGAGGGTAACATGCCTCTTGGCAATTCCATTGATCCAGTCTTAAATGCCACATCACATATCTTGTGGGTCTTTTACATACTGAGCACAGATAATTAAGTGTTTCTGCCGCATTCACTCAGGCGTGGCAGGTCACCACGCTTGAATTTCCACTGCCATGTGCACAATGTTGCTTCATTTCTCATCCTTGTAATCATTTCCACCGCAACAGCTGTTCTCGTGTTATAGTAACTGAAAAGTGATATCATCTTCCATTTCGTACATTTCCTAAAGTTTGAATTTGACCTGCAGCTGGTGGATGTGAGGAGAGAAAACAGCATTTAGTACAAGAGACCTTAAGCATACTTACATTTGTGTTGTTTACATGCACACTCAGTAACCACTTCACTACACACAGCAGTACAATTCAATCTAACAGCATTGCTATAAAGCCTACCTTGTGACTGCTGGGTTTGGTTCGGGTCTCTGGGTGGAATTCCTTCTCTTTGTTTTTGTTTTTTTATTTTTTTTTCTCTTCTTTTCTTCACCAGTACTGTGTCATGTTCTCACAACCTTCAGCGGCCGTGGCTTCCTGCTATTTCTCCTTTAAATCTACTTGTGCAGTTTTAAAGGCAGAACCGAAAATGTTAGTGTGTGAGTGTGATGATCCCTAAGGTATAAGTGCACTATAGGGACTTTTAGTGTTGTTTCGTAATGAACATCTGTGCTGTCAGCGTCACTACTGGGTCGCTTAACTTCAACATTAGACACACGTGACACAGTTACAACTTGGCCTGGATGTAGAAGATTTTATGCAGGATTTCTGAGTGGAGCTGTGTTTGTGAAAGGCACCTTTGTTTGAGAGATGAATCCAGTGTCTGTTCCACTTCTCTGTGATGCAAAGCCCAAGATGCTCTTCCACCTCTGCAGCTTGTGTGTACGTGTGTGTGTGTGTGTGTTTGTGTGAAACGCAGCAAAAGAAAGCGCAATCCCATCGGGGTTGAGTGATGACCTGAGAGGCTGAATGTGTGTGTGCGACCCTTTTCCTCTTCCAGCAGAAATATAGGTCAATAAGCTGATTTTCACACACACACACACACACACACACACACACACACACACACACACACACACACACACACACACACACACACACACACACACACACAAACAAACACACAAAGTGGAATGCATGAGGCAAACTCTGAAGCTGTAAGCCTAAACCTGAAACAGCTGAGAGGAGATGTGTTAAAGCACTGCTGTGTTAAAGTGATCTTTCTTACAGTCATTCAACAACAAGTTTAGAGTCCAGATTTCAAAATGGTTTCCCCTGAGTTCAGAGGTCAGTATGTTGAAGTAGCTTAACACTTACAACTCAGTGAGAGTGCATAATATTACTTTTTGATCAATAAATGATATTCAAAGTGGAACTATTGTTGAAGGTTACTTACTAAGTTTGAGTGATGATGATGATAATGAAGCTCATCCACTTTACTATTACTTATTGCAAGCTTACATGATAAACAGACAACATACTTGTGTTAATGTTTTTATTTATTTAAAGTTGCATCTCCAGCTTTGAGCCGATCACCAAATACAATGCAAGCCAGTCCGCTGTTGCATTAGATATTTATGTTTTAGATCCAGTAGATCCACAGATTTATTTTTGAGATGTTGTTAGATGTGTTTCTGTTGATTTTGAACTTTGACAGATCCAATGTGTGGAATGAATGTAAAGATGGATATGTCACAGTGGGAACATTCACACAACAATCCCTCAGCTGCAGCGCTGGACAATGGAGCAATCACCAACCCTGCAGTGAGTGGACACGGCATCTTGAAAGGTGTTTTAGTATTTTACTCCAATTGCCCCCATAAGAGAAAGATCTGGCTTTAGTTGAGGACATATGGAGTTGCAGGAATCCAAACATGAGTCAATGATTGTATTGATAACTCAGTAACCTTGACTACAATGGCAGAGAAATTAATAATACTTAAAACCAAGAAAAAAACACCCACCTCTGGACGTGGAGCTGAATGTGTTCCAGGCTTGTCTGGTCCATCTTTTAGGAGGCCATGTTCATGATTTGGTTTTGAGAAAGATTCTTGTCTGCTTAAAGAGCTTGTGACTATTTGTCCATCCATCCAAATTGTTCATTTCAGAGCCAAAGCCTCCTGTTACAGTTGGGGCCGCTTCAGGTAAGACGAGAAATCCATTTCTGATCTGTACAAGTGAATCAAAACATTACTTAATTCATTTCACAAACTAAATATTTCTTCACATATGGACTCTCTGAGGGAGTGGAAGCACACCAGGCACTGGACACAGTGTGCGTCCACCTACAGTGGAGGATGGAGGAGCTAATGCTCATGGGAGACCCACAGCAGGTGGAGGTATGTTATTGAAAGAGAAATATTTCGAATACAGTGTTTCAATATTTATATTTGATATGAATTGCAAGCAGGAGGAAGACCTACAGGGGGGGGAGCAGGAACCACTGGTAGGGAGCCCAGTAGACCTGGTGGCAGCGGGACACCAGGTGGAAGTTCCCTAGTTAGCAGATGTGGAGACAGACCCCTTGTCCCAAATGGTGACGTTGTGGAAGAAACTGAAACATATCTGAGGTACAAATGTGCTGCCTTCTACAAACTGGAGGGTCCAGACAGAGTGATGTGTCACAGCCACGGCACCTGGTCACAGCTGCCCTCATGCACAGGTAAATGCAACTTAATACAACTGCATATAACAATAATATTTATACTAATAATAGTGCTTAATGTCTAAGATCTTACCTGAAAAAAAAATCATCTGTTTTCTGTTCTTTCTGTTCAGTTGAGACTTTCTGTGTTGTGAATCCTGGTTCACCCCTTCTGCCTCATTACTCTCGACCTTTAACTGAGAGTAAAGTTATCAGCGAAAACAAAGTTGAGATCTTTTATTGTTACTCACAGTATTATTCTCTGGGGCGATGTGAGAATGGATTGGTTCGATTTACCCGATGTAAGTACAATTAAACTCTTTGTTAGATACTTTAAGACACATTTATACACAGTTACATTCATGCTGCTTTGTTATCTGGTTGTTTGTAGGTTGTCATCCTTCTGATCATCGAAACGTGAGTTGATTTTGATTTTTAAATCTGTTTGATAAAAATATGTATATTACTGCCAGCTCAGTCCACAGGGACTCAGCTTGGGAACCGGAGGGTCGCCGGTTCGACTCCCGTATGGACCAAGAAAGTGGACTGGCAGCTGGCGAATTGCCAGTTTGCCTCCATGGCACTGTGGAGGTGCCCTTGAGCAAGGCTGCTCCATGGGCGCCGTATCATGGCTGCCCTGCGCTGACCCCTCTGTAATGCATGTGTGTGTGTAAGAGGGGCACGCAAGACACATTTCTGATTGACGTGTTTGCATGGTGACGTGTTCACTGGTGATTTGACCCAATAAGTCATCTTTCTAAAACAACAGCAATTTTAGATCTAGAATAAAAGTGACTGATATTCAAGTATTAAAATGAACAAAGTTTCATAAAGCTTGATTACTTTAAAACTGTTCTCTTGTTCCCAGAATCATTGCACCTGAGGCTGTTA
Organism: Genypterus blacodes; assembly: GCF_046128005.1. NCBI lineage: Eukaryota > Metazoa > Chordata > Actinopteri > Ophidiiformes > Ophidiidae > Genypterus > Genypterus blacodes. The sequence goes on from NW_027466842.1 coordinate 1,559,513, forward strand.
TGTGGAAGGGAAGGGACCGCTGACCTTTGGGCCACTCAACACAGAATGGAGAAAAGAAAGTTGAAAATCAACAGAAACACGTCTAACAACATCTAAACTACGTTTATGTGGATCTACTGGGTCCAAAATATAAATAGCTAATGTAACAGCAAACTGTTTGGCTCTTGTATTGTATACACAAGCATGTTGTTTGTTTATCTGGTAAGCTTGCAATAAGTAAACAAAAAACATGTAAACATTATCTTGATTTGTCTGACACACAAACAATGTGAAGCGACAGAACCATCACTACAGTCACTTCTCTGTGTGTGTGTGTGTGTGTGTGTGTGTGTGTGTGTGTGTGTGTGTGTGTGTGTGTGTGTGTGTAGGTGTAGGTGTGTAGGTGTATGGGTGTGTGGGTGTGTGAGTGATATCACTTACACATGCAGACAGAAAAGAAATTCTGCTGTAAGGGGAATAGGGTCACACACACACATTCAGCCTCTCAGGTCATCACTCAACCCCGATGGGATTGTGTGATGTGATGTGACACACACACACACACACACTCCTTTAGTGTTGCTAGTACTAGTTCATGATTTCTTATAAGAAGATACAGAGTTTCTGGTTATTAGATGGAGACATTCTGAGTAGACTGTCCTTGATGTTTTTATTGTTACTATATCAAGATGTAAGCACAGCCCGTCCTGCCCGATCACACACATGAGGGGGACAGAAAGTCCTCATTGATTATATAGGTGTGAATCTAGTCAAACAAACTTGTGACTCAGGTCTAAGTCTGATTAGGAATGATTGGGACAACAAACGATGCAGAGCTCATGAGCGTCCAGCAGATGGCGATCAGAGTAATTTGAATAGATGCTTTCCCTTCTGTTCTGGTTCGTAGTCTAATGATTAGACTACGAACCTGCTGGACGTCCATGAGCTCTGCATCGTTTGTTGTCCCAATCATTCCTAATCAGACGTAGACCTGAGTCACAAGTTTGTTTGACTAGACTCTCACCTACAGTATATCATCAATGAGGACTTTCTGTCCCCCTCATGTGTGTGATCGGGCAGGACGGGCTGTGCTTACATCTTGATATAGTAACAATCCAAACACCAAGGAAAGTCTACTCAGAATGTGTCCATGGAATAACCAGTAACTCTGTATCTTCTTATAAAACACATAAAGTAGTACTAGCAACACTAAAGGAGAAGCAAGCTGTGTTTGTGCAGCAGCCAAGAGTACGGTTTTAAAAGCACACCCAAAATGTTAGTCTGTGTGTGTGATGATCCCTATGGTATAAGTGCACTGTAGGGACTTTTAGTGTTGTTGGTGTTGTTGAACATCTGTGCGGTCAGAGTCAGTGCTGGGTGGCTTAACTTCAACATCAGACACACGTGACACAATTACAACTTGGCCTGGATATAGACGTTTTTATGCAGGTGGTGTCTGTCCCATTCCTCTGTGATGCAAAGCCCAAGATGCTCTTCCACCCCTGCATCTTGTGTGTGTGCGTGTGTGTGTGTGTGTGACGCGGCACAAGAAAGCGCAATCCCATCGGGGGTAGAGTGATGACCTAAGAGGCTGAATGTGTGTTTGTGGCCCTTTTCCCCTTACAGCAGATTTTGTTTTCTGTCTGTGTGTATGAATGATCTCAGTCACACACACACCCACCCACCCACCTACCCGCGCACACGCACACGCACACGCACACGCACACGCACACACACACACACACACACACACACACACACCTTTTCATCAATAAATGATATTCAAAGTGGAAATATTGTTAAGGTTACTTATAAGTTTGAGTGATGATGATGATGATGATGATGAAGCTCATCTACTGTATAGAATAGACTGTAGTGATGGTTCTGTTGCTTCTCATTGTTTATAAGTCATTCTTATCAAATTTATTGCTGGGCTATGCCAGACAAAACAAGATAATGTTCACATGTTTTTTGTTTACTTATTGCAAGCTTACCAGATAAACAAACAACATGCTTGTGTATACAATACAAGAGCCAAACAGTTTGCTGTTACATTAGCTATTTATATTTTGGATCCAGTAGATCCACATAAACGTAGTTTAGATGTTGTTAGATGTGTTTCTGTTGATTTTCAACTTTCTTTTCTCCATTCTGTGTTGAGTGGCCCAAAGGTCAGCGGTCCCTTCCCTTCCACATAACAGCCTCAGGGGCAACGATTCTGGGAACAAGAGAACAGTTTTAAAGTAATCAAGCTTTATGAAACTTTGTTCATTTTAATAATTGAATATCAGTCACTTTTATTCTAGATCTAAAATTGCTGTTGTTTTAGAAAGATGACTTATTGGGTCAAATCACCAGTGAACACGTCACCATGCAAACACGTCAATCAGAAATGTGTCTTGCGTGCCCCTCTTACACACACACATGCATTACAGAGGGGTCAGCGCAGGGCAGCCATGATACGGCGCCCATGGAGCAGCCTTGCTCAAGGGCACCTCCGCAGTGCCATGGAGGCAAACTGGCAATTCGCCAGCTGCCAGTCCACTGTCTTGGTCCATACGGGAGTCGAACCGGCGACCCTCCGGTTCCCAAGCTGAGTCCCTGTGGACTGAGCTGGCAGTAATATACATATTTTTACCAAACAGATTTAAAAATCAAAATCAACTCACGCGTTGATGATCATAATCATGACAACCTACAAACAACCAGATAACAAAGCAGCATGAATGTAACTGTGTATAAATGTGTCTTAAAGTATCTAACAAAGAGTTTAATTGTACTTACATTGGGTAAATCGAACCAATCCATTCTCACATCGCCCCTTAGAATAATACTGCGAGTAACAATAAAAGATCTCAACTTTGTTTTCGTTGATAACTTTACTCTCAGTTAAAGGTAGAGAGTAATGAGGCAGAAGGGGTGAACCAGGATTCACAACACAGAAGCGCTCAACTGAACAGAAAGAACAGAAAACAGATGATATTGTTTTTCAGGTAAGATCTTAGACATTAAGCACAATCATTAGTATAAATATTATTGTTTATGCAGTTGTATTAACTTGCATTTACCTGTGCATGAGGGCAGCTGTGACCAGGTGCCGTGGCTGTGACACATCACTCTGTCTGGACCCTCCAGTTTGTAGAAGGCAGCACATTGGTACCTCAGATATGTTTCAGTTTCTTCCACAACGTCACCATTTGGGACAAGGGGTCTGTCTCCACATCTGCTAACTAGGGAACTTCCACCTGGTGTCCCGCTGCCACCAGGTCTACTGGGCTCCCTACCAGTGGTTCCTGCTCCCCTCCCTGTAGGTCTTCCTCCTGCTTGCAATTCATATAAAATATAAATATTGAAACACTGTATTCGAAATATTTCTCTTTCAATAACATACCTCCACCTGCTGTGGGTCTCCCATGAGCATTAGCTCCTCCATCCTCCACTGTAGGTGGACGCACACTGTGTCCAGTGCCTGGTGTGCTTCCACTCCCTCAGAGAGTCCATATGTGAAGAAATATTTAGTTTGTGGAATGAATTTAGGAATGTTTTGATTCACTTGTACAGATCAGAAATGGATGTCTCGTCTTACCTGAAGCGGCCCCAACTGTAACAGGCGGCTTTGGCTCTGAAATGAACAATTTGGATGGATGGACAAATAGTCACAAGCTCTTTAAGGAGACAAGAATCTTTCTCAAAACCAAATCATGAACATGGCCTCCTAAAAGATGGACCAGACAAGCCTGGAACACATTCAGCTCCACGTCCAGAGGTGGGTGTTTTTTTCTTGGTTTTAAGTATTATTAATTTCTCTGCCATTGTAGTCAAGGTTACTGAGTTATCAATACAATCATTGACTCATGTTTGGATTCCTGCAACTCCATATGTCCTCAACTAAAGCCAGATCTTTCTCTTAAACCTTTCAAGATGCCGTGTCCACTCACTGCAGGGTTGGTGATTGCTCCATTGTCCAGCGCTGCAGCTGAGGGATTGTTGCGTGACTGTTTCCACTGTGACATATCCATCTTTACATTCATACAGCACATTGGATCCGTCAGCAAAGACGTCTTGTTGTCTCTGAATGACCACAGCATGAGGGATTTTGGGCGGTGCGACACAGGCATCAATGCTCTCTGTGAATAAGCAAATATATCATCAGTAAGACAAAAGAAAAGATATCTGAATTCAACCTTTCATTGATGTGCACTGTAACCATATAGGTGCAGCATTAAAATGAATGCTATACCAGACAGGACAAGACATTTTGGAAGAAGCAGGTGATCTTTCTACCACCAAATTTCATTTTCAAACGTACTCTCACAGACGGGCACAGACAGCCATGTTCCATTGTTACATTGGGCTGCAGCATCGGGGCTTTGGTCAGCATATCCATCATCACATGTAATGAGGATTTTCTCTCCATTATTATAGCGTCCAATCACGTTTCGTTCGTATTTAGCATTGGGAATATCTGGCGGTAAGCAGGCATTTTCATCTGAGGAAAAACAAAGAACAAAGTACTTGAATACATTTACTATTTAACCATCAACCAGTCTTTTAAAAATACCTACACATTACTACACACTACTGCCACAATCATCTTAATCACCCTCTCACTGGTTTATGTTGGATGTAGACATACGCTAATACTTTCAGCTGTGTCCAAAGTTTCACATCACAAGCCGTTATTGACTGTGTTTTCATTGTTCAATGTTGCATTTGAATAAAATGAATCATTTAGGAATTCTAGCAAAACAGGCCACACACACACGGACACATGCACACACTATAGACTTGAGATGTTAGTGCTTCACATACCGATACATTCTGGCTGATGTGACCATTCGCCATTTTCACACGTGATTGTTGCCCACCAGCCCTCCACTGCTGGTTTCTTTCCTCTTTAACAGGCATAATCGAGCTTCGCTTCATGAGCATATCTCACTTGTTGAAAAGCCAAAAAATGGCGAAAAGAAAGTTGAAAATCAACAGAAACACATCTAACAACATCTAAACTACGTTTATGTGGATCTACTGGGTCCAAAATATAAATAGCTAATGTAACAGCAAACTGTTTGGCTCTTGTATTGTATACACAAGCATGTTGTTTGTTTATCTGGTAAGCTTGCAATAAGTAAACAAAAAACATGTAAACATTATCTTGATTTGTCTGACACACAAACAATGTGAAGTGACAGAACCATCACTACAGTCACTTCTCTGTGTGTGTGTGTGTGTGTGTGTGTGTGTGTGTGTGTGTGTGTGTGTAGGTGTAGGTGTGTAGGTGTATGGGTGTGTGGGTGTGTGAGTGATATCACTTACACATGCAGACAGAAAAGAAATTCTCCTGTAAGGGGAATAGGGTCACACACACACATTCAGCCTCTCAGGTCATCACTCAACCCCGATGGGATTGTGTGATGTGATGTGACACACACACACACACACACTCCTTTAGTGTTGCTAGTACTAGTTCATGATTTCTTATAAGAAGATACAGAGTTTCTGGTTATTAGATGGAGACATTCTGAGTAGACTTTCCTTGATGTTTTTATTGTTACTATATCAAGATGTAAGCACAGCCCGTCCTGCCCGATCACACACATGAGGGGGACAGAAAGTCCTCATTGATTATATAGGTGTGAATCTAGTCAAACAAACTTGTGACTCAGGTCTAAGTCTGATTAGGAATGACTGGGACAACAAACGATGCAGAGCTCATGAGCGTCCAGCAGATGGCGATCAGAGTAATTTGAATAGATGCTTTCCCTTCTGTTCTGGTTCCTAGTCTAATGATTAGACTACGAACCTGCTGGACGTCCATGAGCTCTGCATCGTTTGTTGTCCCAATCATTCCTAATCAGACTTAGACCTGAGTCACAAGTTTGTTTGACTAGACTCTCACCTATTGTATATCATCAATGAGGACTTTCTGTCCCCCTCATGTGTGTGATCGGGCAGGACGGGCTGTGCTTACATCTTGATATAGTAACAATCCAAACACCAAGGAAAGTCTACTCAGAATGTGTCCATGGAATAACCAGTAACTCTGTATCTTCTTATAAAACACATAAAGTAGTACTAGCAACACTAAAGGAGAAGCAAGCTGTGTTTGTGCAGCAGCCAAGAGTACGGTTTTAAAAGCACACCCAAAATGTTAGTCTGTGTGTGTGATGATCCCTATGGTATAAGTGCACTGTAGGGACTTTTAGTGTTGTTGGTGTTGTTGAACATCTGTGCGGTCAGAGTCAGTGCTTGGTGGCTTAACTTCAACATCAGACACACGTGACACAATTACAACTTGGCCTGGATATAGACGTTTTTATGCAGGTGGAGTGGAGGGTTCGTGAAAGGCACCTCTGTTTGAGAGATGAATCCAGTGTCTGTCCCATTCCTCTGTGATGCAAAGCCCTGATGCTCTTCCACCTCTGCATCTTGTGTGTGTGCGTGTGTGTGTGTGTGACGCGGCAAAAGAAAGCGCAATCCCATCGGGGGTTGAGTGATGACCTAAGAGGCTGAATGTGTGTTTGCGGCCTTTTTCCCCTTACAGCAGATTTTTTTTTCTGTCTGTGTGTATGAATGATCTCAGTCACACACACACCCACCCACCCACCTACCCGCGCACACGCACACGCACACACACACACACACACACACACACACACACACACACACACACACACATACACACCTTTTGATCAATAAATGATATTCAAAGTGGAAATATTGTTAAGGTTACTTATAAGTTTGAGTGATGATGATGATGATGATGATGAAGCTCATCTACTGTATAGAAGTGACTGTAGTGATGGTTCTGTTGCTTCTCATTGTTTATAAGTCATTCTTATCAAATTTATTGCTGGGCTATGCCAGACAAAACAAGATAATGTTCACATGTTTTTTGTTTACTTATTGCAAGCTTACCAGATAAACAAACAACATGCTTGTGTATACAATACAAGAGCCAAACAGTTTGCTGTTACATTAGCTATTTATATTTTGGATCCAGTAAATCCACATAAACGTAGTTTAGATGTTGTTAGATGTGTTTCTGTTGATTTTCAACTTTCTTTTCTCCATTCTGTGTTGAGTGGCCCAAAGGTCAGCGGTCCCTTCCCTTCCACATAACAGCCTCAGGGGCAACGATTCTGGGAACAAGAGAACAGTTTTAAAGTAATCAAGCTTTATGAAACTTTGTTCATTTTAATACTTGAATATCAGTCACTTTTATTCTAGATCTAAAATTGCTGTTGTTTTAGAAAGATGACTTATTGGGTCAAATCACCAGTGAACACGTCACCATGCAAACACGTCAATCAGAAATGTGTCTTGCGTGCCCCTCTTACACACACACATGCATTACAGAGGGGTCAGCGCAGGGCAGCCATGATACGGCGCCCATGGAGCAGCCTTGCTCAAGGGCACCTCCGCAGTGCCATGGAGGCAAACTGGCAATTCGCCAGCTGCCAGTCCACTTTCTTGGTCCATACGGGAGTCGAACCGGCGACCCTCCGGTTCCCAAGCTGAGTCCCTGTGGACTGAGCTGGCAGTAATATACATATTTTTACCAAACAGATTTAAAAATCAAAATCAACTCACGTGTTGATGATAATAATCATGACAACCTACAAACAACCAGATAACAAAGCAGCATGAATGTAACTGTGTATAAATGTGTCTTAAAGTATCTAACAAAGAGTTTAATTGTACTTACATTGGGTAAATCGAACCAATCCATTCTCACATCGCCCCTTAGAATAATACTGTGCGTAACAATAAAAGATCTCAACTTTGTTTTCGTTGATAACTTTACTCTCAGTTAAAGGTCGAAAGTTTTGAGGCAGAAGGGGTGAACCAGGATTCACAACACAGAAGCGCTCAACTGAACAGAAAGAACAGAAAACAGATGATATTGTTTTTCAGGTAAGATCTTAGACATTAAGCACAATCATTAGTATAAATATTATTGTTATATGCAGTTGTATTAACTTGCATTTACCTGTGCATGAGGGCAGCTGTGACCAGGTGCCGTGGCTGTGACACATCACTCTGTCTGGACCCTCCAGTTTGTAGAAGGCAGCACATTGGTACCTCAGATATGTTTCAGTTTCTTCCACAACGTCACCATTTGGGACAAGGGGTCTGTCTCCACATCTGCTAACTAGGGAACTTCCACCTGGTGTCCCGCTGCCACCAGGTCTACTGGGCTCCCTACCAGTGGTTCCTGCTCCCCCCCCTGTAGGTCTTCCTCCTGCTTGCAATTCATATCAAATATAAATATTGAAACACTGTATTCGAAATATTTCTCTTTCAATAACATACCTCCACCTGCTGTGGGTCTCCCATGAGCATTAGCTCCTCCATCCTCCACTGTAGGTGGACGCACACTGTGTCCAGTGCCTGGTGTGCTTCCACTCCCTCAGAGAGTCCATATGTGAAGAAATATTTAGTTTGTGGAATGAATTTAGGAATGTTTTGATTCACTTGTACAGATCAGAAATGGATTTCTCGTCTTACCTGAAGCGGCCCCAACTGTAACAGGCGGCTTTGGCTCTGAAATGAACAATTTGGATGGATGGACAAATAGTCACAAGCTCTTTAAGGAGACAAGAATCTTTCTCAAAACCAAATCATGAACATGGCCTCCTAAAAGATGGACCAGACAAGCCTGGAACACATTCAGCTCCACGTCCAGAGGTGGCTGTTTTTTTCTTGGTTTTAAGTATTATTAATTTCTCTGCCATTGTAGTCAAGGTTACTGAGTTATCAATACAATCATTGACTCATGTTTGGATTCCTGCAACTCCATATGTCCTCAACTAAAGCCAGATCTTTCTCTTATGGGGGCAATTGGAGTAAAATACTAAAACACCTTTCAAGATGCCGTGTCCACTCACTGCAGGGTTGGTGATTGCTCCATTGTCCAGCGCTGCAGCTGAGGGATTGTTGCGTGACTGTTTCCACTGTGACATATCCATCTTTACATTCATACAGCACATTGGATCCGTCAGCAAAGACGTCTTGTTGTCTCTGAATGACCACAGCATGAGGGATTTTGGGCGGTGCGACACAGGCATCAATGCTCTCTGTGAATAAGCAAATATATCATCAGTAAGACAAAAGAAAAGATATCTGAATTCAACCTTTCATTGATGTGCACTGTAACCATATAGGTGCAGCATTAAAATGAATGCTATACCAGACAGGACAAGACATTTTGGAAGAAGCAGGTGATCTTTCTACCATCAAATTTCATTTTCAAACGTACTCTCACAGACGGGCACAGACAGCCATGTTCCATTGTTACATTGGGCCGCAGCATCGGGGCTTTGGTCAGCATATCCATCATCACATGTAATGAGGATTTTCTCTCCATTATTATAGCGTCCAATCACGTTTTGTTCGTATTTAGCATTGGGAATATCTGGCGGTAAGCAGGCATTTTCATCTGAGGAAAAACAAAGAACAAAGTACTTGAATACATTTACTATTTAACCATCAACCAGTCTTTTAAAAATACCTACACATTACTACACACTACCGCCACAATCATCTTAATCACCCTCTCACTGGTTTATGTTGGATGTAGACATACGCTAATACTTTCAGCTGTGTCCAAAGTTTCACTTCACAAGCCGTTATTGACTGTGTTTTCATTGTTCAATGTTGCATTTGAATAAAATGAATCATTTAGGAATTCTAGCAAAACAGGCCACACACACACGGACACATGCACACACTATAGACTTGAGATGTTAGTGCTTCACTTACCGATACATTCTGGCTGATGTGACCATTCGCCATTTTCACACGTGATTGTTGCCCACCAGCCCTCCACTGCTGGTTTCTTTCCGCCTTCACAGGCGTAAGTGAGCTTCGTTCTATGAGCATAACTCACTTTGTTAAGAGCCAAAAACCCATCAACCAGATTGGGAGGTGGACAGGGTGATGAATATTGTGCTGAAACACAAGATAAAAAAGAGAGAATACAAAGACAAACATGCTATTAAACTATCCATGTAACAGAGTCCATTATTCTTACCCTGTAACACTCCAGCAAAACAAATCAGTAGAACAAAACTGAGGCCTCTGAAGGACATTTTGTCTGCAATGAAATCACACAACCATAAAGCAGAGCTGAGAGTTTGGTTCTGACCAGGATCAGTAAATAATTGGCGAGGTCCTGTTTACAAATGCTGACTGGAATACTGAGGGCAGGCAGATAAAATGCACTGGGCTCATCCAGTGTTCAACACAGAGGGTGGGGAAGACACACAACATGTCATTTCCCAAAACGGCTGAGGTCAGAGGTCAGCATGTTGAAAGACCAACACAGGGCCAAGCCAAAGCACACAATGTAGACACACAGGGGGGGAAATGCATTAGACTAGGAACCAGAACAGACGGGAAAGCATCTATTCAAATTACTCTGATCGCCATCTGCTGGACGCTCATGAGCTCTGCATCGTTTGTTGTCCCAATCATTCCTAATCAGACTTAGACCTGAGTCACAAGTTTGTTTGACTAGACTCTCACCTACAGTATATCATCAATGAGGACTTTCTGTCCCCCTCATGTGTGTGATCGGGCAGGACGGGCTGTGCTTACATCTTGATATAGTAACAATCCAAACACCAAGGAAAGTCTACTCAGAATGTGTCCATGGAATAACCAGTAACTCTGTATCTTCTTATAAAACACATAAAGTAGTACTAGCAACACTAAAGGAGAAGCAAGCTGTGTTTGTGCAGCAGCCAAGAGTACGGTTTTAAAAGCACACCCAAAATGTTAGTCTGTGTGTGTGATGATCCCTATGGTATAAGTGCACTGTAGGGACTTTTAGTGTTGTTGGTGTTGTTGAACATCTGTGCGGTCAGAGTCAGTGCTGGGTGGCTTAACTTCAACATCAGACACACGTGACACAATTACAACTTGGCCTGGATTGGACGTTTTTATGCAGGTTAGTGAAAGGCACCTCTGTTTGAGAGATGAATCCAGTGTCTGTCCCATTCCTCTGTGATGCAAAGCCCTGATGCTCTTCCACCTCTGCATCTTGTGTGTGTGCGTGTGTGTGTGTGTGTGACGCGGCAAAAGAAAGCGCAATCCCATCGGGGGTTGAGTGATGACCTAAGAGGCTGAATGTGTGTTTGTGGCCCTTTTCCCCTTACAGCAGATTTTTTTTTCTGTCTGTGTGTATGAATGATCTCAGTCACACACACACCCACCCACCCACCTACCCGCGCACACGCACAGGCACAGGCACAGGCACAGGCACAGGCACAGGCACAGGCACAGGCACAGGCACAGGCACAGGCACAGGCACAGGCACAGGCACAGGCGCACGCGCACGCGCACACGCACACGCACACACACACACACACACACACACACACACACACACACACACACACACACACACACACACACACACACACACACACACACCTTTTCATCAATAAATGATATTCAAAGTGGAAATATTGTTAAGGTTACTTATAAGTTTGAGTGATGATGATGATGATGATGATGATGAAGCTCATCTACTGTATAGAATTGACTGTAGTGATGGTTCTGTTGCTTCTCATTGTTTATAAGTCATTCTTATCAAATTTATTGCTGGGCTATGCCAGACAAAACAAGATAATGTTCACATGTTTTTTGTTTACTTATTGCAAGCTTACCAGATAAACAAACAACATGCTTGTGTATACAATACAAGAGCCAAACAGTTTGCTGTTACATTAGCTATTTATATTTTGGATCCAGTAGATCCACATAAACGTAGTTTAGATCTTGTTAGATGTGTTTCTGTTGATTTTCAACTTTCTTTTCTCCATTCTGTGTTGAGTGGCCCAAAGGTCAGCGGTCCCTTCCCTTCCACATAACAGCCTCAGGTGCAAAGATTCTGGGAACAAGAGAACAGTTTTAAAGTAATCAAGCTTTATGAAACTTTGTTCATTTTAATAATTGAATATCAGTCACTTTTATTCTAGATCTAAAATTGCTGTTGTTTTAGAAAGATGACTTATTGGGTCAAATCACCAGTGAACACGTCACCATGCAAACACGTCAATCAGAAATGTGTCTTGCGTGCCCCTCTTACACACACACATGCATTACAGAGGGGTCAGCGCAGGGCAGCCATGATACGGCGCCCATGGAGCAGCCTTGCTCAAGGGCACCTCCGCAGTGCCATGGAGGCAAACTGGCAATTCGCCAGCTGCCAGTCCACTGTCTTGGTCCATACGGGAGTCGAACCGGCGACCCTCCGGTTCCCAAGCTGAGTCCCTGGGGACTGAGCTGGCAGTAATATACATATTTTTATCAAACAGATTTAAAAATCAAAATCAACTCACGTGTTGATGATAATAATCATGACAACCTACAAACAACCAGATAACAAAGCAGCATGAATGTAACTGTGTATAAATGTGTCTTAAAGTATCTAACAAAGAGTTTAATTGTACTTACATTGGGTAAATCGAACCAATCCATTCTCACATCGCCCCAGAGAATAATACTGCGAGTAACAATAAAAGGTCTCAACTTTGTTTTCGCTGATAACTTTACTCTCAGTTAAAGGTCGAGAGTATTGAGGCAGAAGGGGTGAACCAGGATTCACAACACAGAAAGTCTCAACTGAACAGAAAGAACAGAAAACCGAGATGATATTTATTTTCAGGTAAGATCTTAGACATTAAGCACTATTATTAGTATAAATATTATTGTTTATGCAGTTGTATTAACTTGCATTTACCTGTGCATGAGGGCAGCTGTGACCAGGTGCCGTGGCTGTGACACATCACTCTGTCTGGACCCTCCAGTTTGTAGAAGGCAGCACATTTGTACCTCAGATATGTTTCAGTTTCTTCCACAACGTCACCATTTGGGACAAGGGGTCTGTCTCCACATCTGCTAACTAGGGAACTTCCACCTGGTGTCCCGCTGCCACCAGGTCTACTGGGCTCCCTACCAGTGGTTCCTGCTCCCCCCCCTGTAGGTCTTCCTCCTGCTTGCAATTCATATAAAATATAAATATTGAAACACTGTATTCGAAATATTTCTCTTTCAATAACATACCTCCACCTGCTGTGGGTCTCCCATGAGCATTAGCTCCTCCATCCTCCACTGTAGGTGGACGCACACTGTGTCCAGTGCCTGGTGTGCTTCCACTCCCTCAGAGAGTCCATATGTGAAGAAATATTTAATTTGTGAAATGAATTAAGTAATGTTTTGATTCACTTGTACAGATCAGAAATGGATTTCTCGTCTTACCTGAACCGGCCCCAACTGTAACAGGCGGCTTTGGCTCTGAAATGAACAATTTGGATGGATGGACAAATAGTCACAAGCTCTTTAAGCAGACAAGAATCTTTCTCAAAACCAAATCATGAACGTGGCCTCCTAAAAGATGGACCAGACAAGCCTGGAACACATTCAGCTCCACGTCCAGAGGTGGGTGTTTTTCTTGGTTTTAAGTATTATAATTTTTTTCTGCTATTGTAGTCGAGGTTACTGAGTTATCAATGTAACCATTGACTCATGTTTGGATTTCTGCAACTCCATATGTCCTCAACTAAAGCCAGATCTTTCTCTCATGGCGGCAATTGGAGCAAGATGCTAAAATACTTCTCAAGATGCCGTGTCCACTCACTGCATGGTTGGTGTTCGCTCCATTGTCCAGCGCTGCAGCTGAGGGATTGTTGTGCGATTGTTCCCACTGTGACATATCCATATTTACAATCATACCACACTTTAGATCCGTCAGCAAACACGTTTTGAAATCTCTGATGAATGACCACAGCATGAGGGATTTTGGGCGGTGCGACACAGGCATCAATGCTCTCTGTAAATAAGAATATATATCATCAGTAAGACAAAAGAAAAGATATCTGAATTGAACCTTTCATTGATGTGCACTGTAACCATATAGGTGCAGCATTAAAATGAATGCTATACCAGACAGGACAAGACATTTTGGAAGAAGCAGGTGATCTTTCTACCACCAAATTTCATTTTCAAACGTACTCTCACAGACGGGCACAGACAGCCATGTTCCATTGTTACATTGGGCCGCAGCATCGGGGCTTTGGTGAGCATATCCATCATCACATGTAATGAGGATTTTCTCTCCATTATTATAGCGTCCAATCACGTTTCGTTTGTATTTAGCATTGGGAATATCTGGCGGTAAGCAGGCATTTTCATCTGAGGAAAAACAAAGATGTATTTGAATACATTTAATATTTAACCTTTGTCTTTGACCAAGTCATCTTAATCACCCTCTCACCGGACCATTAGTTTATGTTGGATGTAGACATACAGTAATGCTAATACTTTCAGCTGTGTCCAAAGTTTCACATCACAAGCCGAGGGTGTTTTCATTGTACAACATTACATTATATTACGATCATTTGTCAGACGCTTTTATCCAAAGCGACATTACATTACCACCCTTCGCAGAGGGGGGAGCAATTGAGGGTTCGGTGCCTTGCTCAGGGGCACCCCAGCAGGGGCTTGAACTGGCAACCCTCCGGTCCCAATCGGAAGCTCTACCCACTGAGCCATCGCCTCCCTACACCGTTGCATTTGAATGCAATGAATCAGTTATGTGGTGCCTGTTAGATTGTGCAGCAAGGTATTGATTGTTACTACTGCTGTTAAGACAGAGATGGCGATGAAAACACTGAATGTACATTAACTTTAATGTACTTTAACTCTGTCCTCTGTCCTACAACACAGACTTGAGATGTTAATGCTTCACATACCGATACATTCTGGCTTATGTGACCATTCGCCATTTTCACACGTGATTGTTGCCCACCAGCCCTCCACTGCTGGTTTCTTTCCGCCTTCACAGGCGTAAGTGAGCTTCGTTCTATGAGCATAACTCACTTGGTCAAGAGCCAAAAACCCATCAACCAGATTGGGAGGTGGACAGGGTGATGAATATTGTGCTGAAACACAAGATAAAAAAGAGAGAATACAAAGACAAACATGCTATTAAACTATCCATGTAACAGAGTCCATTATTCTTACCCTGTAACACTCCAGCAAAACAAATCAGTAGAACAAAACTGAGGCCTCTGAAGGACATTTTGTCTGCAATGAAATCACACAACCATAAAGCAGAGCTGAGAGTTTGGTTCTGACCAGGATCAGTAAATAATTGGCGAGGTCCTGTTTACAAATGCTGACTGGAATACTGAGGGCAGGCAGATAAAATGCACTGGGCTCATCCAGTGTTCAACACAGAGGGTGGGGAAGACACACAACATGTCATTTCCCAAAACGGCTGAGGTCAGAGGTCAGCATGTTGAAAGACCAACACAGGGCCAAGCCAAAGCACACAATGTAGACACACAGGGGGGGAAATGCATTAGACTAGGAACCAGAACAGAAGGGAAAGCATCTATTCAAATTACTCTGATCGCCATCTGCTGGACGCTCATGAGCTCTGCATCGTTTGTTGTCCCAATCATTCCTAATCAGACTTAGACCTGAGTCGAGAGTTCGTTTGACTAGACTCAAATATCACTGAGGACTTCTTCTTGACTTGAGACTTGATATACCACATTTAACATTCACACAAAAGTCACCTTTAATGGTCATAATTTCATGTATTTTGATGGAATTATATCTGGAAACAGACCAGCATATATAACCCAATCCCAGGCTGGTACTGGTTGATAACAAAATGACACATCCTGTTAGGTAATCGGTGGAGTCTCAAACCCACTGACAGGTGGGCCAAGTCCTCGAAAGGTTCCCAGCCTGGATGTCATTTGTTCTACTCTCTGCAGTTTAAGCCTGTATTGATTCTCTCTGTCCACCATCCCCTTTTCCAAAAGCAATTTGTTGAAATCTCATCCTGCTCCCGTCGATTGATGAGGAAGTTCACTCGACTGTTTCTTCCTGGACGTTTCCTCATCTATCCTCCGTCTTGTCACACTCCCATCCTTCCTCATCGTGGATCTTACCGTCTCACTGTAAACCATCCTTCAGTCTGAACTGAAAACGAGCAAGCGGAAGAAGCTCATGCAGCAAGACATTTATAGTTGATAATAAACACTTACAGGCAGTACACCTTTGTTTCTGAGGCTTTATTGTCCATTTTCAGGTGATGACTTAAAGCAATACTTTCCATTATTTCTCTCCTATAGCACGACACCAACCACGAGAAAAAAAAAGACTTACCAAGGTCATTCAATGACGGAGAGATGTGCTGATCTGTCAAAAACTCATTCTTGTAGCGGTTTTCTAAAGAATTAAATCCCCGACCTTGATCCTCCTCCCTGTTCAAAGAGCTTTGGCTCTGAGAGGTTGGACCGTATGTACATTCAGGCCACACACACCCAAAATCAATATAGAAGAAAAGTCTTGTTGCTCAAGCTTAGTGGCCTTTTTATGTTTCCCTAAAACTTTCTGGGTGTAAATTACAATAATTAATTTCACCAGGGGCAAAAGAAAAAAACCTCCTCCTCTGATCAGTTATGCTGCTTATTAACCCTTAAGATTCCACAGTATGTCGTCTTTTTCTTATAAAACATAGTTTTGGTATATTATTTAACTACATGAAAACTTTAGAAAATATTACAACAAAAATCCACAAAATTCCCCCGTGTCCCCTCTCCAGTTCTCAGAGCAGCACATCCGATGCACCGGCTTCTCTGATTAAAAGGTTGGAGGGAGGTCGGGGAAGGAACATGGCGTCCACTGGCTACTCATTCCCTGTCCCCTCTGTTTAAGTAGAGGTCGGAAGTTGGAAGATGGAGGTTGAGGTGACCCGAGTGCTGCAGGGAACGAGGTGAATCGACAGGCTAGAGGATGCGTCTGTGTGGGTATCGGGATGCCAAGGCTCAGAACCTGAGGTGAGCTTTGTGTTTCACCAAGTATCTGAAAAGGAGCAAAGGAAACATTAAAGCGGACGGTGTCTATGGTAACCATCTGACGGGTGGCGACCACTAACACGGATGAACGGGCGCACTAACCTGTCGAGGGTTTCCCAGAAGCGCAGGAAGACGGGCCTGTCCAGGTGGCGCCTGTGGCGGCTCAGCTCCAAGACGGTCACATCCCACTTCTGCACGTTGGGGTCAATCTTTGCTTCATCATACTTCAGGTGAAAAGCTCGAACTGGACAGAGAAACAAACATGGGCTCCAGTATGTTTTCAACATAACTGATGTGAATACTGAAGTGAACAGACAAAATGTAAACACTGCCGGGCTCTGAGGTGTCACTTACTTTTAGCAAAAATGTCAACGGGCGATCCGTCAGGCAGCAGCCACGGCCAGCCCTTAAACTGCCAGGCGGGGCCCTGCACGAAAACAGCCACCACTCGATCCCTGCAAGAGGTGAGCAAAGGGGACGGGCGCTCCTTTTTCACTTTCAAAACAACAAGAAACCCTTGTATTTCATTTTCTTTTAATGATACCAAACACTCACCAGTCCTGTGGAGCCAGTTTCAGTGGTTGGTCGATGACACGGTACGGCACAGTGACGCTGAGTGTGGCGCCACCGGGCTGCACCTGGTCTTTGCGTCTCTGGAGCAGCACCTCGTTGTCCCGCTGGATGCCCTGTTTCTTCTTATCTTCCGACGTCAGAAACCTGGCAAGGAGTCATGATCGTCACACTTCCACCGCGGGATAAACTCAATCTGATGAGGGCTGATCGGATCGTTCCCAGCTGCTCTTTCATTAACCGCCGGGGGACCCGGCTACGTTCTAAACATACACACTTACTTTAGATCCTGCAGAAGGTCCTTGGCGTTGAGCATAGTGATGAGCGAGGTGGTGGCAGCTGGGATGATGATGATGGGCGTCCGCGACCCTGTCAAAGGAAAACATGACACGTCATACGGAGGAGGTGTGGAGAGATAAACTAATCAAGTCAAACTGAATCAGGACAGTGGATCTTAGTGCTTAGCGCGTAAACTTCACTTCAATATCAGGGAGAAATATGATCATCAAACTTATTTACCTTTCTTCTGATTTGGCGGGGGTCTGGCTTGTGAAACTGGAGGGAAAAGAGGAAGAAGTAGATGCATTTGAGATTTCTCCAGATTTCCCATTTCCCTACTATTTTACATCAATCACACGGACCATTGACTTTTACAGACTGAGTGAAGCCACATGGCTCCACTAAGCACTAAACTGCAGGAATCTGAATGATCCCTGAGAGATGATTTAAAAGGACACGCCTTGTCTGAAAATCTTGAAATAAGAATTACAAATAGAGAAAGACACAACATTCATGGGTAAATTGCTATTTGGGGGAAATTGACGCATATTTTAAACCATGAATCAGCGGCACGCTTTTCTTTTGTGTAACCGCCAAGCCATCCGTCTTATTGATCTGTGTTGCCGGGGGAAAACTGTCACACACAGGCCGGTTTGCGCTTCCCTGTGCTGCGTTTCTCCCTCACACTCACAGAAACGACCCTAGGGCTTTGCGTCGCTGAGGCGGGGGAACAGACGGCTGGATTCATCTCCCAAACAAAAGCGCCTTTTAAAACGAAGCTCCTCTCAGAAATCCTACATAAAACCGTTCTGTATCCAGGCCGAGTGCAAATGTGTCGCACATGTCCGATGTTGCAAAGTTTAAAAGAGAAATTGACCCAGTTCCTCTCCCACTTAGGACCCAGAGAAAACAAAAGCTAATATTCTTGCGGCTGTAAACGCAGCAGCCTTGTACACGTTGTTCCTGTGTTATGAAGCTCAGTCGGCTCGTGACAGTGATAGGTTCAACACCACACATTACTAAACTCTACTGTTTGGTGAAATCTAATGAAACCTGCTGCGGTATTGAGACGACTTGATCGTTATTAGTTGTCTTTGTCCCAAAGTCCATCTGAACAAACAGCCGCTATCATTCAATTTCATACTGTGATCGCCGCACTACTCTGCTTTCCTACATTCACTGCATTACAAATCTTCCCTCTGTGTTGGCTGTTTGGAGCTTGTGGTGGCGGTGGATGTGTGGTAGCACTGACCTGGGCGAGGGACCGGCTGCAGCGCAGGAGTCTGGGCCTTCCGAGCCGATGCTCCTTCCTGGACAACACACGGAAAAACAGAGGAGAGCTCTTACTGAGGAACATAACAAGAGAACTGAGATGGAGTGGAAAATGTTCCGTGCAGTGAAGACTCTTCCATTTCCCTTTCGGTGTGAACATGTGCCGGACTAGTTTGGAAGCAGTTACAAAGTAGTCTGGCACACATACAATACAAGCTCACAGGTTAAAGGTTAGTATGTCGTTCAGTGCGACCCGGTTATAAGGACAGGAACTGGGCTACTAAGCTACGTCATTCACCGAGACATGTGCAGTTAGTTATTCCGCCCCCATCTTGGCTACATGATGGTGGTAGCTGTATGATAACCCTTTGGTCTTACCGTCACTGACTTCAGGGTCATGCCGTGGTAGGTTCCCATGGTATCGATCTTGAAACCCTCCGTTTCTATGACAAAACACAACAAAATGCTTTTTAAAAAAACAGGTGTCACCGCTCAGGGCCTCTAATCCTGGTTTTCCTAAAGGAGACATGAGACTCACCCTCTTTTCCTTTGAATCGCTCCTGATCGTATCTGTTGTAGGCGGCTGGGACGGGCTGCTTGGTCCGTATGGACTGATCCTGGGGGAGACGTGAAATAACTGTAGTTACATATCTTTAAATACACTTTTACCAGTCAGTTATAAATGTTCCAATGCATCAAGGGCGCTAAGTAATTGCCGACCTTTCCTTGACGGCCCAACAGTTCATTTCAAGCTCGATTTATTTGACAAATGGCACGTGTAAGATAGTAATGGAGTCTGTGTGAGCCCGGCTCTTTCAATGGATTTCTTTCCAAGGGGATCAATCATATTTCACGCCACAATGCTGTGAATTTACTGTGCCGCACCCTTCAAACCCGCCATGCATCAGGCGCCGGGGCCGGCAACACTTTAGGAGCTCTGGGTTTGTCTAACTGCTTGACGAACGGTCTATCAAATGTGCAATACGGTGACATAAAATGCAGGAAGTGTGAAGGTGTGGAATAGAATGGGTGTCCTTACCACCTGAGTGGTGCTCTGTGCCGGCCTCTGCTCGGGCGCTCGGCCTTCTTCTCTGGCTTTGACCGACTGCAGGATGGCAAAGATGTTCTTGGAGAAATTCTGCAAAGGAGCAAAACACTTTGGAATATTAGAGACTGGAGGTACACACCTTTGAACAAAAACACTTTATCCAACATTCGACGAACTAAAGTAGGTTTCCCTCGGCAACGCATTCAGATGCTTCTAGACACATCAGGTGTCACTCTAACCCAGGACTCTGACTTACAGGAGGTTCTCATTTGGACAGAAATGTTATATGATATCCCAACCTCTACAAAAATGGCAAAGTGCTACTGGGAGGACTTTGTGATGCAACACTGCCATCTACAGGCACATTATATTTCTACATGATGTGAATTGAGGTACCGTGCGACTCCAGAGTGATGTAAGACACACATCAGTCTTCACTATATGTAAGCCTCAACCTTGAACCAAAGGAGGCTCTTTCCAGCGTGAACCAATCTACTGTGAAGCTGCTTCATCGGTCACATTTACAATCTCTGGATCGTTGGCAGAGCTCTCACTGAAGCCCGAGCACACCTACAGGTACAAATGTCTGAAAATACTCCAAAAGCTTCCATACTAACCTGACACGAGTGTATCTGAAGGAGCATTCTGGCAGTTTGGGACGTAAAGAACACTGTGCTACGTTTGCTGGCTGGCTTAAGGCGGACAGACCTTTCCGGTGCTCTGGAGGATGGTTGTTCTGGTCCTCCAGACCCGCTCTCGGCTGACAATGTCTCTGGTGACGTCCACCTCTGCGTCCACAAAGCTCCTCTGCTTCAGAGTGATGTCGTCGTCCAGGTCCGTTTTGATGGTGGAACGTTTCTTGGCCATAATCTTGGCTTTGATGGCGGCGATCTTCTCCACTGACATGGCCTCAGACAGGGATCTGAACACAGGAGGGGAGGCTGGATGATTCAAATAGCTCACTGCTAAAAGGACCTGGTGAGTGGAAATGTACAAAACTAACTTTGATCTGGAGAATGTAGGTAAGTCATAAAGGAAGAATGCCATGTGAACCCGTTCTACCTGATCTGGTCAGTCTGCACGATGCCCTCTTTGTGGCCCTCCAGACGGGCAGCCAGCCGCTCCTTGTCCAGCCGCACTCGTTCTTCATCCTTCAAATGAAAGCAGTGTACCGGTGTTTTCACTAAACTAATCAATCAAACGATTTGAAATACATTTTTGCCTCCATATAGTATTTGGATGAATGAAAATATTAAAACACCCAGTGTGCTTGGCCGCTGCGGTTCAATACGGATTAACTGAGCTTTACTGGCCAACAGAAGGGAGTAAGGAAGTTAAGGCCATTTGTTACCTCAACTCTGGGTTTCTTGGCTTCAGACGATATTTCATCAGCTGCTCGTTTGACTGAGGAGCAGAAGAAACAACAAGCCGGCATTAAAAAACACCTGTGGAAATATGACTTCTGTGGCAATCTGAGGTTCAAATATCACTCCAAACCTCAAAAAGAATTCAATTAGACAAAATTCTGAATGAGATTTAGACGACTTACCTTGCGTTGGCCTTTGCAAACCTATTTCTATGGGTGCACTTCTGTCAATACTCGTCGACGTAGCTGCAAACAGACAAAATCACAATTATACATATACACACTCCTACAGACAGGGGCTTGATCAGGGAGTACGTTTACTTAGAAACTAGAATAAACTCTGACCGGCATTATTTAAGACTTTAATGAATACGTGAGCTGGGTTACTTCTAAAGAAACTGGCAAAGATTATCACCTGTCGTAAACATGAATCAGTATCAGAAACAGAATCTTATCTAGGAAGTGAATTGAATCAAATGACAAGCAATGAAATATTGGTTATGATGATAAACTGTAAATACGCTGCAACAGGGCGGACAGAGAGACACAAAACTGCACACGCGAGTGTAGTACTATTAAGTAACAACAACTTACAACTGTCGCCGTTGAGATACGACAACAAGCCCTTACGATCCGGTCGTCTGACAACAGGGATGTTCTCCGTCTGTGAACAACACACAAGCATGTTACCCCAAAAACACTTTCAGAGCTTTTTTGTCCTCTAATAACTTCACCCCTCTTGCACTTACTGCAGCTCTCCGGACGTAGGACGGATGAGGGAGATGCACATTATTGAGCAAGAACAAGATGGAGTCGAGGGTGTAGTACTCTTTGGGCTGCCCTTCTTTGCCGGTCCTGAGGGTAAAGACACAAGCAGACTAAAAGTTATTCCCTGGAAATGTAAATATTAGTGGCTTCTTCAGTGAGTTTCTTCTTTGCTCGCATTCCCAACACACCAAGTGACATCTACACTATAAAGTGACAGCTGAGTAATGACAAAAGATGGCAAAACGTCAAAATGACAGCTCCAGAGCCAAAATAAATCTTGATTTCTTGCTGCAAAACCAAGGAATAGCATCTTAATTCCTTACCAGGTGGCCGGGGTTTTGTAATTACATGTTCAGGAATAACGTACAGGTGTAATGCTCAGCTGTCAACAAACTAATGAACTTGTAGTGAGTGCCTAAATACAAAATAACAGATACAAATACTGCCTGGCTGATAAGTAACAGCTAAATTAGCTCAAAGACAAATCAGATACGTTGTGTTCAGATTTAATTCCTACAATTAACAAGTAATCACAAGCAAAACGTCATTTTGAAATGTATTGACATGCAAGCCCACAGGTCTGTCCTCTGCGCCGCTGACTGCACACAACTTAGCGCAGCGTCGCTACTTAGTTAGCGTTGCATCGCTACTGCTAAATTAAGCTACAGCTCTCCCGTGGAGTACACAAGTCTGAAAATCTGTAATAGACTAGCAAAAGATTCGTGTCCATCTAGTTAACACAGCGGGACACACAAGCCGCGGGATTTAAGTTAAAGCAGCAACAACGAAGAATGTAGTTAGCATTGTAGCAACTGGCAGCTAACGGCAGCACAAGGCACAGATCGGGTTGAGCCGCGGGCCTATTAGGGTCGATTTGCACCGTTTCCGTACTGACATACCCCCAAATTATGTAGTTCGTCTTGACATTTTTCGGCCAGGAGAACTCTCCAAATATAACTTCATCTCCTTTAGCGACGATTTCCTTTTTCTGGAAGTTATACTGACGGAGAACACTCAACACATCCGCCATCTTCACTTGTCTTGATGTAGTGTGTTTGTAAGGCCCCCACTTATCAACATCGTGTGGCCTCGTAGAATGCCTGATCCCCGACAGAATTACTATATTGTGGTTATTTGTTACGTGTGAGTGTGTGTGTGTCTGTGTGTGTGTTCTATAAACCGGACCATACTTTGTGTAACTGTGTACATTTTTAAAATACAGTTTAATACATTATTCCTCTATCAGCCATTGGAGCCGTATTTTAAAGTTTTCCATGTTTTCAGTCCAATTAATTGCACATTTAAATAACGATAATATAATCATTTCTATACAGTATAATAATGTATTGTCATTTTCTGTTTTGTTTTTTTGCTTGTGTGATGGACCACATCGAAAATGAAGATATTGCTGTTGCAGTGTTGTCAGGACAAGCTTGTGGCTTCTTATCCTTCTTGCCTGAGAATTGTTTTAATCTTGCCTATTTCCCTGATTTGCTTTAATGATTTCTTTTTTGTTTCCTTTTTTGTTTTCTTTTTTTTTTAATGTATGTAGTCCTGCAAATAAAATGAAATGAAAAGAAAGAGCCAAAGATGAACTACATGTAGTAATGAATAAATATGACATCATTGTTGTCACTTGACATTGGGGACATCGCTATTGTTTATTTAAGTAGCCTAAGAGTCTGACACGTGTTGTTTTTTCCAAACACTCAAAGGGAAGTTACCCAGTCTGGCTGTGAGCGTGACAAACGTTTGCCAAGGTTACTGACTCACCTTACTGAAGAGGAAGTGAGACTTACCACAAGAAACATTCAAATTTACTGCTTTTTCTTTTTTCTCTTTCCTGAGAAAATGGATGATAGAATGCACCTATAGCAAATGTGTGCAATGCTGAAAAAATTATTGTTAGAAGGTTGTTTTATTGTGAAAACATTTTGTTTGTGACAATAATTCTTCATTAAGCAGTTGACAAATGTCTTTTGACACAGAGGATTTTTATTATTACATCTACAAATATTTGCTGTTGTAGCGAATATCTATATTGTAAAAGGGGTCTTTTTGTAATGCCTCTTGATATACAGTATATGGCAAACAAGGGCAACAAGTGGTTAAATTGTAAATTCAAATGATCTAATTGTTTTATTTTCCAGCCCAAATTGTCCAAATCCCCTTTTTCAAACCAATTACAAAACAATGCCTTGCTCAAGGTCATTTTGGTCAAGTCATTTAACCAGTGTATGCATGCATGCGCCATAAAGTTATGTTTGTGTGTCAAATAGTGTACATGATATAGAAGTCCGCAATCAAAGACTAGCAAAGTGTTTATTAGGGGTTTATGTCACCACTACAGTGTTAAGCAAAACAGATCCAAGAGACAATAGGATGGAAGTCAAGTTGACCATGATGGTATAATACGTTGCAATAAAAGTTGTATCATACAAATACTTTGACCTACTTTTCCTCTCCACAAAGATCAACATTATGTGGATAAAATGAACCCTCCCACTTATTTTCTTAAAGGTGAATAACATGAGGATGACAATCACTTAATGTTCTCAGTAATAACAGCAATTACTTGTAAATAAATAAATAAAACAATAAGATCCAGTGTAGTTGCTCATATTTCTGTTTCCCTTAACAAAATTGGCCCCAATCACAAATACATCCTAGTGGTGTGTATTTACTCAATGTGTGATGACATATAAAGCATTGTAGTTTAAATCACTCAAGTGTCACACGTGTTTTGCAAAAAGTTACATTCAATGTATAGTATTCTGCAAAGGTAGTTAACAGTTAGATAGCTTAGATTTAACCTTTTGGAACATAATACAGTAACAGAAAAATGTGATGCATAGAATTCAGATGAGATTATAAGCATGTATCCATCTCTAACTTAGTGATATTGGCATTATTTCAAGAAAACCCCAATAGCCATCGATCATCATCACATGAAAAGCCCCTAGGGTATTCATTTACTAAATAATTAAACAAAAGTAGGACGCACAAACTCAAATTTGACATAAAAACACAGTATTGGCATTGGCAAATTCTACATGTATACAGTATGACCACAATATGACCACTTCACCACCACAGTGAGTAAACATTTATGAATGAACCTTTATGACCAAAGCAGTAAGGTTTTTGTTTTACAGACTATTCCGGAAAACAAAACAAACATTGAGGTATTCCAATGACCCTTGGTGCTTTGTATCGATTCCTCTCTTTCTATCAGTTATCTGTGAATCATTTATAACAATGCTACATATAACAGAGGGACCAACTTTAAAAGGCCTCTAACCTTCACAACAAACCTGCTAGAATCACATCAGACACGGTAGAAGCTATTAGAAACTCAATAAAAAGTTATATCCTCTTAAATTAAATCTAAAGTTGCTCTAACATTCAACAACCTTATGCTACTCCTCTTTGATCCACAATATTTCTAATACCGGTATCTTACTAGAAATTAATTATTTTCTCATTGAGTTGGGCATCGTAAACTTCTTCGACCACCAAGATAGATCAAACCACTTGGATGGAAACTCTTGACATCATGATACCTAGTGGCATATCAATGTTGTACTCATCAGTTCCTATTCAAACTTCAGAAAAAAATATGCTCATAACATTTTTATAGTATTGTCCAGCCCGCTGAACTCTTTGTCAATTCACCTTTCTTTAAGCGACATAATAAAAACATAAAAGTAAATGTCGACATAATTTGGATAAGTGCTGTTTTCGGGGCACTCTACATGTTAAGTGAGCACGTAGTTCACTTCATGCCTATTATACTCTAATGACATGATTCAGAGAAGATCCTACAGCGTTATCAGATCAGATCCTGGGCTAGATTACGAATGACGCTCAAAGCTCCAAGGTCGAAGCCGCAGATGCTCAGTAGTCCTCTGTCTTCAGCGTCTGCAATGGCGTGCCCGATGGAAGTCAGTCCACACGTCACCAACTTAGAATGGGCTCCCGATATCTATTGTTAAAAAAGCACACACACACAAAAACTCTCTTAGGTAAGCAACATTCAGATTTGCACAATTTTGTCATAGCTATAGATTGACAGGTTGGCAGGTGCCCCTTAAAAGGTATGTTTCCTTATTTGAGTGTATTCAAATGAACCCCCTCCCTGAGCATACATGAATAAACAAATGTACCTGTCTGTGCTTCTTTAGAGACGCCAATGGGCTGGCAGCAAACGTCCACAGCGGGTTGTTGGTCAATACTATGAAGACATCCACAGCTTTGTTGTTCTCTATGGCCCATGTGATTGGACGGCTGCAGTCTGTGGTCCCACTGGGGATCTAAAACATAAAGCAGGCAAGTCAGAAACACAGCGATTGCTTTGCCAGAGAGCGTTTGGTGAACTGAGCTGCACCTGTCGCTCTTCGGTACGATTACATAACTTACCTTAAGCAGTTCAATAGTTGCTTGGGCCAGAGTCATGTCTGCAGAGATGGAGCACGGGACCACAGCGTCTTCAGAGTAGGCCAGGACATGGATGTCTGCCTCTGTCCTTGCAAAGATCTGTACCAGACAAGGCTGACTGAAGCACGTCATAAGCATTCCAATGAGTCGTCACATACAAAAAGCGTGATGATAGTCAAATATACCTTGTACATATTTATACTTATAGTTGCTATGCATACAGTTCTGTCAACAACGCTAAGAAACATCATCCTGGTGCCGTGTCTCTAACATTCCTGGAGTGCCTGTGTACTAAGCTGATGGCAGCATGGAAGAGTTACACAGGAATCCACAGTATGCGTCAACAGACTCATTCCTTGACCCGGGGTCCCGCCAAAAATGGAGCAGCCTTCGTCGGACTTCAAGGACGCAGCTGTTCCAACTGTAGTAGCAATTACCCTCGCCACTGTGTCCCACTGTTACTAGCTGGAGTATCTTACCATGGTGATGGCTGCGGCGACAACCGCGGTACTGATTGACATCCCGGGGACCACGCTGCTCAGTGACGTGCTGACGTCCACCGCCACAACGATCCCTTTACCCACAGGCTCCACATTCTGAGGGCAAAACCGTGATGGCGCAAGAGATATCTGTGTTAGTTAACGTTTCTAGTCAGAAACGTCTTTGATGGCGAGACGGATTAAATTCACGGCGCCTACCATAAAACTCTTGTAAAAGGCCGAGTCCAGGGCTTTGAGGATGCTGCTGTCTGGGTCCCACTTTGTTTGACCTTGATAGCCTTGACCTCTTTTGTAATTTTCAGTAGCGACGAGTATGCTGAAAGGATGGATCTTTGCCTGGAAATTCCAACACACCAAATATGTAAATACGTGTTCAGTTCTAATCAGAGGTTGAACTATAAAGCGATGTGGATCTTACTTTCTTTAGCGCTGTTTCACTCTGGATTCTGTCACATAGAGCTGCCGTTTCTGAGCCTCCCGGTTCGAGGACTTTGTTTGCTGTCATCTTACCCAAGATCCTTAGCGTTGCTTGGAGAGGCATTTCTTTCAATAAAGCTCTCCATACCTGCAGACGGAAAAAAAGCATGTCGGCAAAACAGAACCACAACAACGGGCAAGAACTACAGTTACATGCTGTATGTGCTGCATCTTACATTGTGCAAATGTAACACACACTTCTGAGCCCCAGCACAGGAAACTCCCAACCATTACAGACATTAAAGAATAAGAGATGAAAGGTTAACACACATCTTACTTGTTTGGACTTGAGGTGGTCAGTCAGCATTTGCTCTCTCTCCAGTGTGTGTTCCTCTATTAAATTGACGACCTCCGTTTCATCACAACTGTGCTTCACCTTCTCCACCACTTCGAGATACGAAAGCACTCTGACGACCTCTTCAGAGTTTTCTTTCTCGGCATAAGCAACCTGGACTTCTTTCCATCCTTTGGTTACATATTTACTGATCAAAGCAATTGCTGAAAGGACAAAAGTACAGATATTATCGTCTTTTCAAGCCAGGTTTTCCAGGTTATCCTCTACAAATTGGCACAAAAGGAGGTAAAAATACATTTGGCATGCTTGTGATTGATTTAACAGGCTGTTCTTTCACCTTCATGTGCTGGTTTGGTGTGAGAGAGCCTGAGCAGATCCTGATGTGACCAGCCTTCTCTCTGTTTACATTTGGTCACAGCCACAGCCAGACTCATGGCGTCGTGCTCATTGTACCAGTCAGACACGGCTTTCCTCAGGGCACGCCCCCATATTCCACACTTCATGCCTTCCTTTAATTCCTTCTTGTATTGAATGAAGGAAAACAGATGAGCAGGGACTCGACAAACTTCCTTCAGTGCTTTGAACGCCGCCTGCCTGGTCTTGAGCTCGGAGTGTTGGGAGCACAAAGCCAAGGCAAAAAGCGAGGGATTTAGTCTGACAACTCGCCCGTCCTGAGAGAACCTCTTGATCTCCTCCACCACTTCTCCGCCCCGGCCCTCCTGGAGCAGAGACAGCAGGGATCCGGCGTTCACCACGCTGACCCGAGACTCCTCCCTGGCTGTGTAGATGCCTCCTTCCGATCCATAGCAGAGGAAACGGCACAGTCTGGCTTTGTCGCTCACCTCCCACGGACAACCATCACCTGTTGAGGTCACAGTGCAGTTGCCGGATATCGTAGTGCTTCCCGATCCCGGCTCCATTGTAACACTAGATAAGGACCGGAAGAGCGTGTTGACAGCACATTTAATGTCTTTTCTGGCATCATTAGCTACTTATTAATTGCCTGAGTGCACTGACAGAAATAGCTCAAAGCTGATTACGGCACATGATGATACACAGATAAAAGCAACACTGCTCAAAGATGCTGTTCCAGATTTATAGAGCCTGAATACATTGACGGTTGATTAAATAGTTTAAGATATAACGATCATGAAGATGGTGTTCAAATTACATTTACATATTTATTCAGTGGATGAACAGTTTTGATACGCCTTTGTTTTGAATTACGAAAGAACTATAGAATTGCATATGCTTTGGTACCCCCATCTATGTAAATTAAATAAATTAAATAAAATTAAAATTATGGTGACAAAGTTCATTGTAAGTTCAAATATATTCAACTGATTTTGGAATGAACTTTTCATAAGAATGGACAATAACAAGACATTTACTAAGAGAATTAAATGTTTTCCTCCTATTCTAAACACCTCCAGAGTTTCAATTGCGTTAAATTAACTTTAAAAGACACCGTTACTAGCTCGGGGTTGCTAACCTAAGCTACAAAAGAAAGACAGCCAGGGCAATAAAGTATCGAACTGAATTAAACGGATGAGTGCTTACTTATTAATAATTAATGATATTCACTAGCTAGGGAATTATCTGCCTAGAGATCAGACGTTAATACAACTTTCTGTGTCGCGACGCCGGGTTCCCCTGCAGCCGATCATTGATATGATTGTTTACTAGCTCACATTGCTATGCTAATCACAGCGTCAAGTCTGCGTCCCTGTTGTATATTCGCTGACGACATAATGCCATTAGAGGAAATCGCCATATCTGCCCATAAACGACATAAGAATTGATTAACTTACCGTAATGTATGAGCACAGGACACTTTGAGATGTAGCGAAACGCGAGAGGCCTCCTCCCCTCTGCAGATCTGACCAGCAGGGGCGGTGCCGAGATGGATGCTGGGATACGATGTGCCCCACACCCTCAATCACAGCATCACATCCTATTGATTATGATTCATTTATCGATTATTTCATTGATTTCGACACTTCTGTATACATGAGGTTCCATTCCGATAGATTCAGACTGCATTCAGTCATTTATTAATGCTTACTGCAAAGTGTGAGATAAAAATTGGATTGTTTGTCAGCTGAAATTGAAATGTCAGGTTTGATGCATGTCAAAGTCTGAGATAAATGTGACTTGTTGCTTCATGATCAGCAAGAAGGAAAATGTGCAGACAGAAACACAATCAAAGGGGCTCATAGCAGCAACAGCAGCCACATTGAAAGATTTTGACAACAATTATATCTATTCTCTATATATCCTATCCTGGACCGCAGGAACCTGAAATTGGAAGAGAGGCCTGGCACATCATTGATAGGCACAGTAGGCAATTCAGTCATACTCCCAATCACACCTAGAGAACATGCAGAGTCCACAAAGAGCTTGTCCAAGCCGGATTTGAAACCAGGATCTTCTTCTTGTGAAGCCAAGCCACCACACAGCACAAGACAATTACCCAGAATCCGCTGGTACAGAGAATAAATGGACATATCTACAAATAATGCAGCGCAAAGTGCTTTCTTTCTATTCATTCAGTGTGTCAGTGTATCTGAAAATAGAGCTGTAGAAAAGTTATTTTAACACACCATATGAAATATGTAAAACACAACACTCAGGTAATACATCTACATTCTCCATCTCCTCCCTACAAGTGTCCTACTTCTACTACAACTCCTCCATTCTTTGCATTAAGCTATTGCCCATCTTTCTCTTTCTTCTCCCTTATCACTTGTTGTGAGTCTTTTCCAAACCACTGCCACCATAATTACCTTATCCACGCCGCCAGTGAGATACAGAACATGGGAGGCGGCACAGAGAAGCAGAAGAGGAAGAGGAAGGGCCCTTCACAAACTCATAAGTGCAATCCCTCCTAACTACCATAAGGTGGCAGTAGCACGTCAGGAACAAGTATGCTAGACACATTTTCTAGACACCCAAACAGAAATAAAAGAAATGGTTGGCAGTGTTTTGCTGGAACTGTTATCTTTTCTTGTGTTCACTGTTATGGCATTACTTTAAAATACATTTCGCAACAATGCAATGCACCATCATTCTTACAGGTAGTAGTCTTTTAATTTTCAATCATGAATGTGCAAATTTGCAAAGTATACAACAGCCCTGCTGTCATGTACATTGTAAATATTAATGTTAACATTAGACAAAGACAACGGTCATCTCAATATTACAGAATCAGAAACCGTATTTGACTTTGGGTTACACAAAACAACACACTTGATGCTGCGCTGAGATACAGTAATGCTGCCTGGAAAACAAGGAAACTTAATCTTAGTCAAGTGGACTTGCTAGGAAAGGCTGGACAACGTTTCAACTCTCATCCAAAAGGCTTCATCAGTTCTGAGAGAGTGGTGGGGATTCCCAGGATTTAACCTGTCAGGGTCATTGTTACTCCTGATTAGTCATAATCAGGGTTGTTGATACCCCTGATTAGTCCTCCTGGTTGTTTTAATGATTGTCGTTAGAGTGATCAGAGTCCCCTGTGGCCTGGTGTGGATGATGAAGTCAGTCATTGGGGTTCTCCTCTCTGCTGTAATGATGTTCATTAGAGGCTGAATGGTTGTTTAGTTCCTCGGGAGGGATGAAAGAGCAACATTGTACGTGGGTGCGCCCCCTTCAGTCTCGTAAACCACTGTGCTTTATGTGACATTCTGCACATTCTGCACAGTGTCCGTCATTTGCAGTCTCTGAGCCTGTGGCCGTGCGTTAGAAAACAGGTGTCAGTTTTTTTGTGTCTAAGGCAAAGCTCATTCTGCAGGCTGATTGGTTTCAAATCGTATTGTTTCAAATCTTCACTGTTCTTCGACTTCAAGGCCTTGTGGTGCTTCCCAGACCTCTTTTGTTTCGAAGCTGAACTCAAGAGAGCTTTATACATGTCAGACCGAATGAAGCGTGGGAAGGAGTCATTCTCCATTAGACTGTAGATTTTCTTCTGGGCCGCATCAAAACACAACGGATTTGGTTGCTGGAGATCCTGGCTGATTGTATTTCTTATGTAGAAATCTAAGTTTACCTGCAAAGGCATGGGAGACAATACACAACTGCACTGTACTGATTTGAGTGTTTAAATTTTTGGAGACATTCTACTACTTCTACTACTTTGACTTCACTGCAATTCAGAGGAATTATTATGATTACATGTTTTACATTTCTCATTTTTCTGAAGGTTGTAGTAAATAGTGCAGATTCAAGTGTTACACTCAGGCTGAGATATGATTGTCAGTATCAGTGTTGGCAGTAAATACCTTGTATCTCCATACTGGAAAACATCCATAAAAGTCTTAAGATAAGAGTCTTATGTAGATCAAAACTCACACCTAAGAGTCTGTTAACTTGACAAGGTGAGAAATTTCAGTGATGGGGTTTTTTCTTATATAAAAATATATATTTATCATTATATAGATATCATTACACTCTTTTTTTCCCACTTTTGTTTTTTACATGGTGATATGAGTTGAGCTAGTAAAGCATGCAAATACTTCAAACACCTGACCTGTACTATCTGAGCATTGATTTGACTACCAAAAGAAAAACCCCTGTAGTGCACAAACTGAGTTATGCTCTGTTTCTGCTGCATACATCCTGTACTTTCTCCAGTTCTGCTCTCGTGGAATTCTACTGACCTGTCTGGGCGACTCGGCCTGGATGAACTCCTCATAAATACTTGTCGCTCTCTGCGTTAGCTCCTCTGGACTGCCCAGGGCTCTAAACTGTTGACAGACGAGCCAGAAGTCTAGGTTTTCTTCACAGAACTCTGACTTTAAGAACTCCCGGAAAGCTACTTGTCCATCTTTAACCAAGGAAAAAAAACAATACCTTAATAGAATGAAATCAGTCAGCAACAGTGATATTATTGTGTTGTTGAAAGCAAACAACAATTACTTTTGTGTGAAAGGAGTGTCTCAAGGGACTCATCCAGTAGGCTTGTTTCTTTTGCTGTCTGTCTGCACTCAGACTTGTGTAGAGATTTAAAACAAAAAATATTACACAATTAACCCAATGAAATGAACACACTACCTGCTGAGCTTGCTCAAAGACAATGGACTATGGGTGAAGTCATGTATTCTTTTCTTTCCATGCTTTATGTCTACAAAGAGAAATAGAAAATACGACGCAGTTCTAACATTCCTAAGTGCATAAAACATGCAGTTGAAAGAGACACTTCCTTCAAAACAATACTAACTGCTTTACAAATAAACCGTACTTACATTCTGTTTGTGTCCTGAAGGTCCAGAGAAGCTGTTTTACATTGCCTGTTCATTCTCTAATGTGAATTTGAATAACTCCCCCGTGAATAAAAACTCTGCAGTATCTCTCAGTATGCATGATGCCACTGGATCCTCACTAAAACTTTCCATAGGCTTCTGAAGGCTGTTTCTCTTTTGCTCTTGCCAAGGAAAGTAAAAATTGTCATCCTGACTGCTTCTCCTCTCAGATCCTGACGGGCTCATTTCTGCTGATGAGTGTAAATGTCATGGTGGGGTCTGACTGTAATGTCACAACACCACACGTCTCCCTGAGCTGCACTTTTCCTTATGTGTCTTGCTATTTTAAACCGGTGTTGACATGCAGCTTGATTGTTACGTAATTACAAGGCTCCACATGAACACCGAATGCGTCAAACCTTGTGCTCTTGCTCAAAATGTTTAATTATAGAACAAAAGATACTGTGTGTCATCACCCCCATTGCATTCTCCACGGTTAAAAGCATTACAGAGACTACTGAAACTCACTCAGTCTCTGCATCAGCTGGTTAGGGGTGATTGAACCAATCATGTCTGGTCTATTCTTAGTCACAGGTCAAGTGGTCATGAGTTTTTCCTGAGAGGATTTTTCTGTCAGTTTAGCACCCTTTTGACTCATTATGTTTTGGCATACCCTAATTTTAGAGGAGTCAATTTTAGCTCCATGAAAATTACAGCGTATATTGTATGTAAGTAGAAGAAAATGAGGGCAGATCCCTGAAGACTTCATCATGTCACACACCATGCAGAACTGAAAAATCTAGGTCATTGGTCATTGATTACTTGAAAAGAAATCTGTAATTTAGTGATGGTAGCTCAGTTATGAATTTTTACCTGTGAAAATTGAATTATGAATAGCTTGAATTCGTATTCTTCTGATTAAAAATGTAATTAAATATATTTTGAATGGCATCAAAAAGTTTTTCGACCAAATTTTCGACCAGACATGCCAGGCAGTGAAATGCTTTTCTTCTTTTCAAAATTCAGTGCCTGCCCGAATGTTCCAAACTTTTTAATTAAAAAATCAGACAAAAATCCTTTTTGGTAACCGGTACAACACAAATGTTTGTGCATGTGCTTTGATCTTTGAAAATGTAGTTGAAGAGTTGAAATGGATTTGAAAATGGAGATATAGTTACAAAAATAATAACAATTGTCACTCGCTAGCCAACCATCTGAGAGTAACATTCGTTTTGTCTGGCTCTTTTTCAAAAACATTGGTCAACAGCTATCAGAAATCTCTTTGTTGTGACATGTTGAACCTGTCAGGAACGCAATGTGCACATATTAGGAACAGTTCTAATAATAGAATGAAAGTTAGAGAACAAAAACCCCTCTGTGAATGAAAGTGTGCCCTGCTGAAGTAGTGTGAACATTAGGTGTTGTCTTGGATGAGATATATTACTGATCATACGACACAAACATACAACACATAGTTGAATACGACTTTCTGAGAAAACAAAAAGCAAACTCTTATGGAATAAGAATGTGATTTAAATGAACCACAGTGAAACAATCAGGAAGCAGCCGTGAGAGAGAAAATGTGCAGCTTCATAGAAATTCTAATAACGTCAACTTTCCAAAGTACAATAGAGCAACAAATTAAATTAAATTTTCAACTGCATAAAGGGAACATATTATATATATATTTTTATATTCTCCCTCATTTCTATGATGTAATAAAGGAGAGGGTGTGTGTTGACTATCATCAAACCCATGATTAGTCCTTTACTGCTGTAAGACGTTTCCATAAACTAATCTTCAGTATATTCAGAGCAGATGGGGCCTGAAATGGAAAGTAATGAAAATCAGGTTTCACTCAGTGTGCACAGTAGTGCTACAGTGAAGGTGTGCAGAAGCAGATCAATGAGAGGAAATCTGTATAATCTGTCCAATCATGTACATCATTAAGAATTTCCTTGAATGAGAGCTGAGGTTTGATAGATTCCATTATACATGACATGAAAATATATATAAAGTTAATGGAGAAAAAAAGGAATAGTAATATAGTATATAGTAGTATAGGAATATAGGAACATGTGGTCTCAGCTGGCATTTCCGTTGTGGATTAATGTCATTGCTGAGGAAGTTTTGTATCCATCCAGATCCCCATTTGCAGAAGATTGACGCCATAACTAATAAAACCACTATGACCACACAAATGTAGGGCACTGGCAAACAGGATGTACAGCAAGGTTTGCTTGTGGTGTGATTATGAAACATTAACAGGGCCATCATCATTTCTTTATCAGTAACATCACAGCCGTCATTGTAAAAAAGAAACTTGTGATGAATGTCAAATGTCACGTTAAGAAGTATTTCTCTAAATGTATGTCACAAACAGTGTTGCGTGACCTATTTGTGTGATCTAAAATATAAAACGATACTACCTCTATACAGATATAAATATAACAACTGGATTTGCATAAATTTAGCAATATGTTGTCTCTGTGCTGCCCGGCAAATCTGCCCGGCAAATCTGTATCAAACTATTGTAAACTCAACTGACCTTTTGGAAAACTCAAAAACTGAATCTTTTTACAATCTTATTTGTCCAAACCGTTAAAGCTAGTGATTGAAATATTTCTCACCTCATCGTTTGGGTGAATAGATTTTTCTATCTGTTCTAAATTTCTCCACACTGTTATTTGCTCAGCTTGCAGCATTTTTTCACCTGCCTCTGAAATGACACGGCCAACAATGCTTCCTTTGTTTACCTGGTCTGGCAACATCAGGTGACACAGCACATCCAGTGACCTCAAGCATTTGGCCCATTTGCTTCAAAGAGGATGACTTCCTTCTCATGGCGCACTTTGTGTTAAAGGTATAATATATCAAATCACTGGACTTCATATTTAGGATTATTCACATATGGAAGCACATTAAGTTTAAGGTGCATATTCACAGCATGTTTTGAAGATGCATGTAAGACATTATGAGACAACTGAAACATCCTATACCTCTGATCTGACCTGGTTTTGTTTTTTAGATAACCAAAATATGATATGAAAACAAGGAAATGGTAACCAGTCACGCGCCACCTCAGTGCAACACCTCAGACGAGCCAGAGCCAAAGTCCTGTATGAAATATAAAAATAACCTTACTGGCCCTTTGAAAGCTCTTAGGGGAAGTGTGAAATTACTGAGGTTCATTTGTATATTTACACTGTGTCGGTTGTTATTAGCTGAGAACAAAATGTGTCACAGAAACATTTCCACTCATGTGCCTGCATCAATGCTCGTATGTGTGCTCATGGGCAAACACAAGGCCAGAGTGAGCTGAGAAAAAGAGGATGTGGCGGAAGAATCAGGTCTAAATACTTCTCCCCTATATTCTGACATTTAAGAGGTTGATATGTAATGAAACATACGTAATGGATCAGGACAAACCTACTTCCAATATGGGGATTTTCTCTGATGTAATGTACTTCATAAAGGGTATTTTTCTAAAGAGAACATCTGATTCCCAGTCTGATAAATGGTCATATGTTTGAAAATGGAACAAGAAGAGAATTATGTTTCCTACATAATTTCAATGACATAAACTGTACTTACAGAAAAGGCAGATGTAAGCTGTGACATAAGCTGTTTACAGTAAAAAGCCTGTAAGAACCCCCGCCACCATGCACTCCTCACTGTGTACAGCAAAGTTCAATCCATTAAGAACACATATTTCACACAAGACACGTAATCTTACCTTCACTGCTTCGCTGTCAGCATGTTCACATATGTTTGAACTTTACTTATACTCTTGATTAATAAAATTATTCTTTCAAACATCATGTAAGCATCACAATTAGATGTAAATCAGCATATATCAATGTATGTTTACGCTGAGTAACAGACCTAAACTATGCGATTCTAAATTGATTTATTCATGTATGTAAACATAATCAAAGTATACCACCTCTGCATGCATTCAAGCAATGAGTCTAGTATTCAGTGAACCACAGAATCCTATTAATTCTGTTCATGTTTATATTTTACACATGTTTGTATTAATAAGGTAAAAGCGTTGTGTGTTGGCTCAGGGACATAGACGTCACGGGTTGACTGTAGACATTTTGAGACTCATAAAGTTCAATGGTCAGTAAATAACTAGAAATAAGTGAATGAATGATCCAGTAAAGAAATGAATGAATGATGATATGACAATGTTATGAAAACATTTCCTGTATTTGCTGATCAAGTCAATGAGTTGTTAACCATTTCAATGCAGATTTTATATTTCTTTATTAAATATCAACAAATATTATTCACATACTATTCACATGCAGAATGTTACCATAAACTATGACACTAGTTGTCATGTAGCTTATAAAAGGTATATTCATAGTCAAAGTATGGATGCCACAAAGTAAAGACATAACTGTGCATGGAAATTCCTCATCTTATCATAGCATCTATGTATCTATTACTGTAAGGAGATAACAGCAAGGTGAAGCTGACATGCTGATGTAGATGCTCATGCTCATGCTCAGGTCGAGGGTGTTGTTTGCACCTCTGCTCTACTTCCTGACGACTGACAGAAAGTACCCAGTAGTCACACAGCCATGGTTCATGTGGTGTCTGGGAAAGTCCTTTGCTTTACAGCAGCTGACTAATGCATAACTGTGACCCCTTTTGACCCGGATCCTAGACTCCTATCATTCTTACTCAACTACTACCATCTTGATCTTATTCCCATCTCCAGTAGAGTCATGTTTAGGCAAAAGACATGTCAGTAACAATCCTCCGAAAGCCCCCAAAAGCATTACTTCCACACATACTGTATTTACTGGCAACAGAAGCATCAAGCTTTTCCCACCACCACACGTGGAGAATTTGTGTGTTCAACAAGATGTGCTTTGGGTGCTTTTGTTGTTAGAAACTAAAGAATCACCACTAGTAGTCCAAGGATGAGCACACAGATTTGTTCACAACAGTTCCTCCAGGTTTCACTGTCTCAGCGTCTCTGGTATTTGTCCCCTTTAATCTGTGTGTGTTTACGGGTTCAGTTGCTGTGAAGCGACGACTCCAGTAAGGTCCTATAGATGTCAGACCGGAGGAAACGGGGGTAAGAGTCCCTCTCCATGAGGCTGTAGACGATCCTCTGGGCGTCGTTGAAACAGACTGTCGTGGGTGCCATCACATTTCGCCTGATCAGCTCCCTGGTGCTGTGATCGATGTTAATCTGGAGCGAAGAGGAAATGTGATGAGGAACAAAGAGCACTGAAGCAGTAGCGGTGGCGGTGCAGACATATGACTAAAAGTGACACATGACAGTTCTGAGATCTTTGTACATTTTGCACCACTATATTTATGAAATAGCTGTAGTTATTTGTCACTTTGAGACTAACTACTTCCTTTTTTTATTACTTGTTTCCCTTTAACTTTTCTTTTAAATTTATTTGCTTATCCTTATTTCTGCTTCACTCAGTGCCAAGCTTTCAATATTATCTTAATGATAATGCATATAATAATATCCTGAGAAGATGTGTTCCACTTATCTGGGAAATTCAAGTATATTTCACTCTCACTTTTCTTATTTTTCTTGGGTAAAATATTGAAAACAGAAGACAAAGGCTTTATTTGTCTTTGTATTAGTTTCACACACAACAAACTTTGTTCTCTGCATGAACTCATCCCTGAGGAGCAGTGCATTTAGCTGTAAGGGAGTATTTCTTTGTCGTGGCATTGACACTAATGTAAATCCTTTTACCAAGAGTGTAAATGTGTGTCTGCAGTCTGAAAGCCTCCTTGCTTACCTCCCTGGGGGCCTCAACCTGGATGTAAAGTTTGAAGATCTTCTTGGCCCTGGAGGACATCCTGAAGGAAGACCTGATCTTCTTAAAGTCTTCACACACCAGCCAAAATTTTATGTTCTCATCGCTGAACTCAGACTTCAAGAAGGCCTGAAATATATTCATGCCATCTAAAAAAGAAAAAAATACATTAATCGGTGTTGAGACAGAATATTGATTGTAATCAGATCAGAAGCAGAGTTATGTTTTAACTTACATTTTGAGGCTAAAAGACGCTCCAGCGAGAGAGACCACTGGGACATTTCCTCAAAACAAAGCCTGCAAAAGAGGGACATGTTGTTGACCTAAGCTGTAACACGCATGATTGTTTGAACGTTTTTCAAGTTTTCTTGAAAGATGGAATTAATGTCTTTACTCACGTCTCTTTAGTTGAGGCTTGGGAAGATCTGCACTTCAGCCGAGATTTCAGATTTCCTCCCCTGGTTAATAAACAGGATAGAAACCAACAGAAATTATTTTACTGTTATGTTGTTGGCATTATTAATAGGTGATCAATGGTGGCATGGCATCTCAGCATGTTATCAGTTCAAAATGAAACATTTACCTGGCTTTGCTCCTTTTCTTCTTATCCGTGTCCATGTTGAACTGTTGTAGCTCCCTTGATGGTGAGGTAACTTGAGTTGGCATGATAAAGTTGCAGAGCTCTAGTTTTGGATGTATCTGTGTATGTTGGGATGATTGACTGATCTCTGACAGCTACTGGGTGTGTTTAGTGAACTCGCTCTGCACTCAGCTTATATAGTGTGAAAGGAGGCTGTGTATAGCGTCACAGTGTCATTCTGAACTAACCACAGAAATTGAGGAAGTTGTCAATGACGTGGATCGGCTCATACTGGTGCTATGGCTGTTTGTCTATATTGTTCTGTAACGTGCATCATTGCTAGTTTCGTGTGCAGTCTGAGGATGCAAATGGGCCAGTGGAAAACCCAGCAGCAGATATGCAAACGCCGTGTCTAGCCAGGGCTGACTTGAATGCACGACAGCGAGGACGAAATGTACCTGCATATTAATAGTCAAGTTAATCTTTGTGCAGACAGAATCAATGCAAAGTCATCTCTAGGAGGATTCACACTGGTCTGTGCGTCTTTGTTTATTAGTGTGTTTACCCACAGACATCTGCCTCCTGTCATGGATTTGTCTCCTGTCTGTTATATGCAGTGTTCCTTTAACGCCAAGTCATTTCAAAACCCCACACTTGAATGCATCTGAGTTCTTCTATATGATGGATTTATGCAACCTAGTGTCTGTTGTCTCTGCTGGCTGATTTTTCCCACTTGAATGAAATTAGCAGAAACCAATAGCTGCAATGAAAGGCAAGAACTGAAGCATGTTTTGGGACGTGTAAAGTGTATGTAATTAGTAGAGATACACAGTAACATTGATGATCCTCTTAAAGTGAGACTGCAATGCCTATATGAGCCCGTGCTTACATTCACCAAAGTGTTATTGATTTGTATACATTCTTTCCACATTCGAAATCTTTGAAAAGACACCATGATGTTATGGAAGAATAAGTAGTTCCCTCTTCAACCACAAACGTCCTTTTTCAGCTGTTACATTCCAAATAGTTCGTCCTTTGGCCATAAACTAAATGTGTAATATTTAGTGGAGTCCCCCTTTAAACTCATCTGCACCCATAGGTTCATATTTATCTTCAGTAATTTAATTGGAAAAGTTGTTCATCACCAAATGTCATTTTTGTGGCTAAGTAACGTGCACTGCATCTTAAATATCTCTTCTGAGTGAATAGTGCAGAGCCAGATGGGAGTCCTATTCTTCTCTGGGTTCAGGAGCATCTCAGGCAGGAAACGTTCAGTCAGAATGCAGCTGTTGATAACAAGCTGTGGTAGTTATCAGACATTTTCTTTATCAGGCTGTGAGTTTCCGTCACCAACTGCACGACACGCCTCAGATTGTGTCATTTCTGGATGTTGTGCGCATTTGTTTGTTTTCTGCCATCATCATGCACGTCTGCCTGGCTGCAAAAAACATATGAAACTAGAGCTTTTACACTAAACGACAAACTTTACCCTGCACCCACAGAGAGGTGAATGTAACCTGACGACTTGTCATGAACAGAGGA
Organism: Genypterus blacodes; assembly: GCF_046128005.1. Lineage (NCBI taxonomy): Eukaryota > Metazoa > Chordata > Actinopteri > Ophidiiformes > Ophidiidae > Genypterus > Genypterus blacodes. The sequence goes on from NW_027466842.1 coordinate 1,600,550, forward strand.
AGTTGTGGTTGAATGTCTGCGTAGCACAGCATCTGCTGAACGCGATGGGTCTGAAAATAAGCGCAAACCAAAGGCGTGCCGTCAAAACAAACACAGAAAAAAGGTTCAACCGTCACATTCAGACGTCGAGCTTAACCGACTTCCACTTTCCAAACAGACACACACAAACAAACTAAAACATCAGATTAGGAACACACACAGATCCTGTGCCAAAGGTGAAACACAGCAACATTACACGTTCTCTGTGTTGAAGTTACTCTTTGAGGCCTGCTTTATTGTGCTCTTGTTTATTTGCATGCCATGTTTTACATAGATGACACAGATTACATAAGCAGCAAAAATATACAGAAACAACAACTGTGTCACTGTATGTTGTCCCAGTTCATCTAAACACACATTAAACTCCAAAAAGCTACATGTAACATTTCTAAAGCGATATTTCCATAGATAAGTATTGGCGATGATTACGAAGGATATCTTTATGTTTTGTAGTCCCCTCCTTATTGCGTGAAGCCAATCGACCCCTCCCCACTTCTTCTGAAACGCCCAGACTTTGTGTTTTTTTTGTCTTGACTCTGTTGCCATCTGGTGTTTGTTTGACGGGCAACAACGCCATCGCAGACCAGTCGGCACCGATACGAACACAGATGTTTTGCATTATATTCAAAATGGCCACGCCCGAAAGCCATTCCGTGTGGAGTGCATTTTGTGATTCTGAAGGATTGTTCGTAAAAAAAACAAAAAAACACTCACACACACAAAGCAGCACATAAGAAAACAGGTCAAACCTGACAGAATGATAAATACAAGGGAAGGTTGAGTTTATAGATTTATATAGATCAGTCAGACAAGAGGCTGATAATACTATACAGCAAAGAATTTTTTTTATTATCAACTTCATGGGTAGATGATAGAAAGCAGATGGAATAATTATGTGTATTTTTTTCTTCCTCGTCCTATAGTTAAAGCGATTACGTTTGACACAAGCTTGACTTCATCTTGAGCTGTAACTGGCTATTGAATCACACAGGTTGAGAAAAGACAAGAAAAAGATATTTCTATTACATTTAAGATCTGTACAGAGCGGCATAAACCTGTTATCCACGCAGAAAGCAAAGAGAGCTACAGTAGATCCGAGTTTGGGGGGAGATTTTTGAGCCCTTCTCACCGGGCGTCATTGTAAAACAGTCACCTCGATTCTCCTCTCCTCAGGAGTCCCTGATAGATGTTGGATTTTAGGAACCGCGGGTAGCAATCCCGGGCCATCAGGCTGTAGATGAGCTTCTGCGCTGAATCAAATGAAGCCAGGGTGGGCTGGGAGATGTTCTTCGTTATGTTTTCTCTGGTGCCACAATCTATGTTGATCTGAAATCAAACAAAATTTCTCATGGGCGTCTTATATTGACTCAACCTTTTCATCATGTCTCTTCATAATGTGCTCTAGTGCACTTAAGTTGCGAAATCTGCAGGCTTAACAACATAAAAGACACAAACTCAGCGTTTAATTTTCACCACACAATATCACAAGGCTTATTGCTTAGGATAATGTCCTTGAACGCCCCTCTCAGAGAATATTTGCAAAGTTCGAGCAACAATAGTTTGTTCTTGCTATAGTTACCTGTCTCGGTGCTTCTGTTTGGACAAACTCTGAGTAGATCCTGTTGGCAGTGGAGATCATCTCAGGGACTGTCTTGCATTTTTTGTAATCCTCACAGGCCAGCCAAAACAGTATGTTCTCCTCGCTGTACTCTGACCTCAGAAACTCCCGGAAAGCTATCTGTCCGGCTTGAACCAAAATCACACCACATCATGAGAACAAACAGGTAGCAGGTGCACATCAATATTTGTTTTAATTTCATCCTAGTGTTTAAGCAGTTAATTGTTCCAATTTAAATGCTCAAGGAAAATCCACAAAATGGAACAAAGAGGTTCTCACCTTTACAACCAAGGACTCTGTCCACAGATTCACCCCAAGTTTCAACATCTGCAAGTGGATCCTTGGGAAAGCAACACAATCTACCCTTGAAAAGATCAGCAAGATTTATCACTAGCCCGGGTATCTAGAAACTGAACAACCAATATGACTCCAACTTAAAGCATTGCCAGCCAAGACATTGAATTAATGTTGTGTGTCATGTTTAAGAAAGATCAGATATTGTAATTAACACATTCAGCACTTGAGTCAAACCTCTGAGCTGAATCAACCCCTTCAGAAATAATGTTAGAAAACAAAAAAGAGACTTACAGTGAAGGACAAACTGCTTGGTATTTTCCACATTGCTGCTGTTAATAGTTGCATGTTGAAAATGGTAGAGGCCATATTATCAAATATGCAGTAACTCACTTTATCGCCATCTCCGCGTCCTTTACGAAGGGAGAGAGATAAGATCCTGCCAGAGTGAAGATGTTTGGGTTGTGATTGTTTGGAAACGAGAGAGTCAAGTGAGTGGACTAATCTAAATGAGAGCACACACACTCACACGCACACACACACGCACACACGCATACATACGCACACATCATGAATGGAATATATGGAAATCTGCATGCAAAGTATTGTTGTTGGGAGTGACGGGACATCCTTTCCTCTGTGGGGACAAAGAGTCTACCTTGATTTTAACAGATTCGTATACACGGTATACATATACTGTATATATATTCTTGACTGTATTGACGCATTATGTTCAAAGCAGTGAACAAACTGTAGGTATCATGAATTCCAATCAATGTGTTGGTGATAACTGGATGAAAATAAGTTACATTTATCAGGATACAGATCAAAACAAGGCATGCTGTTGATCTGATGTGACATTTCTTCAACTCTTAATAGGACCACGAGACGGATGTCATTATGAGTATGATAAGAAAATGATCTGCGGTGGTAGAACACTAAGAGACAAATGGATTTAACTAAAGCAATGAGCTATGGTGGAAGGAGCTGGGGAAAGATCCTGACCATAAACAAATCACCGTAAACAAATCTACAGTTCAGGAAAAGGCTCCATCTCCTTCCATTTGCCTTTGTGCTCTGTTCCTTATGCATCATGGAGAAAACACAAACCAAAACAAGCACTTATTTATCATTATACAGCGGCTCTACTGAGCCTTCAGCTGCTGTAGATGATACTTGACCCTTGTGCCACGATTCCACTGGGGAAAAATGTAATACGACAAAATAAAATGCAGGTTCAACTCAATGCGTGCTGACTTTGGATTGCAGAAAATATTTGCGTTTAAGACTGGAAGGTTGACCTGTCGCTGTTGTCAGTGTCGTCCATTGCATAAAGAGTGAAAGCTGACTGCTGGATTTAAAAGTAATTTAGCAGTTTTACTTCTGATTTAATTTGTTTTTCATGACTAAAAGACTGCACTGTTTAAACAAAACAAAAAACTCAGGATGGTAATTTTTGAGTTGTTAAAATCTGTTAACAACCAACAAGTCCTGGAAAAAAAGGATTCGACCATCCATTTTTTCTTCTCAGTTTTTGTTTAAGAAATGTTTGTAGAAGCTCTGAAGCCCTTTTCACTTGTTCTTTTTAAAAAAAAATGATTATAAAAGTTTTATTTTTAATTTTTTTTGAGAAAATTAATAACTTCCAAAAAATGAATAACTTTTAAGAATCAGTCCCTAAAAACTGACAGTCTGCATCAAAATGAAGCTTTTTTGGGCCATCCATTCTAATATAGTTTCTTGGGTACCAAATAAAACACAAATCCAATTAAAAAAAATCAATTTGATTTGGGTGATTTCAGTCATTGATGGGTCGTCGACTATATCACCTGATGACTGATTGTTTTGATTTTAAATAGATCAGACATAGACAATCTGCCCAGAGGTTTTGGGTTTAAGCTCTTCCATGTCTGGACTTGACTCACTATATGACAGAGACGTATGTGTGACGCACTGACACTCACTGCTTTGGGCCCCTCGGGTGTTTAAATGTAATGTCACTTATTATGTATTATGATTACTACATACAGTATCTGGTGTGGGCATTTTAACCTGCGCTGACCTTCCTGAATGGAGATGTTATGTGCCCAAACAATGCCAGAATGTAAATCTCAGCAGGTTGATGGAAAACACCCGAAGCCACCTGAATTTGCATGTGGGTAGAAGACACCAAGTGAGGGAATTTGTTTTTCAAAAAAGGAAATAGGGTGTGTCAGGGTGGATATGAAGCACATATTGGGTGTTGTTGCCATGCAAGCACTGCACGATCAAAGATGTTTTCTCTTCTTGGGATTTCATATTTTAACGCACCCAAACATCAAATCTGTTTGTACTGACCCATATCAACAACGACAACATGACTCTACTGCAGTGAACAAAAGCACACTTCTTTCTCCAGCAAGGTGCGTTTTCTTTATCTTGCACATGGTGGCACTCTGGTCCTCTCCACCTGCCCACCTCTATTTTCTATCATCTAAGTCCAACATTCTGTATAATTGAAGACAGCATTGAAATTTGTTTCTCTCCATGTTGGCTTTATTTCTTTTAGTCATGTGAACAAAAATGTGGCTGCAGCACATAACTCTCCACCACTGACTGCAAGGTGTTGGGGTGATCAAATATTTAGGAAGTGATAAAGAAATGTCCCTCAATACATATCGACTTAAACAAACCAATACATTTAAATATATATATATATGTATACATTGTACATACCATTTCCTTTGATCCCCCTTGTTTGGGACAGATATCATGGAAACGGTGAGCAGTGTGGATCCTGGAGAGACCCGCCCCTCTTTCTTTATTTCCTCTAACCCCCCTTCGGCAGTAATTTTCATTATATATCTAGGGGCTGAAAAGGGGGGAGAAAATATCACAACAAATAAACAGCAGTAGAAAAACTGAAGAGGAACATCTCAACCACCATGAAGAAAACAATCTAAATGAAATTGAGTTTCAGAATATTCCTACAATACTGTCATCCAAATGTGAATAAAAGACATCACATTGTGTTCCAAAAGTCAAAACACACGATTGAATCCTCCACTCACAATCCAAGAGTCCTACTAGGAAACACGTCATTAATACTTTCCCTATCAGCAGATTTGTACCTTTACCAATCAATTATTAAAACAAATCCCTCTGTATATGAAAGCATCTTAAATTTACAATCTGTAATAAAATCTTTGTTGAAATGAAATTTCTTGCTGGAAGTCAACATGTTATATATGGTCCCTGACAAAATAAGATGAAATAAAATAAGATAAAATAAAATAAAATAAAATAAAATAAAATAAAATAAAATGAAATGAAATGAAATGAAATGAAATGAAATAAACTAATGGGACTAATTCACATGTAAATACAAAACCAAATTGCAACATATCATTCATTGAGTGTGGTGTGTAGTTAAAAAAAGTATTCACTTCAAAATAGAAAAATTAGATTTTCACAAAGCTTTTCCCTGACACTTGACACACTCCCTGCCTGCCAGAATTAATATCACTGCCTGAGCAGCGTTTAGCCTCAGGGCTGCAGAAATTGTTCTTTGAGTTATTTATATGAAAACTGTCATCTATTCATTGATGAATGTTCATCAATCACTGGATCCCACTACGTCCCCCTCCATTCTTTCCAGAGGAGCACATCACAGACAGGTCTGAACGGATGGTGAAAGGTAAGAATGCTCACCTCGAGACACTCCAACTGAACTTAACCTTCTGTTTGGAGTTGCACCGTAATTTATTTAGTTCTGTCAATACTGTGCCAGGCCCTCGGCGTCAATCACAATTGGATTTGTAAGGTTAAAAATTTCTCGACTCAATATCTGAGCCTCCAAGTCAGCAAATCTATTACTAAATTTGGCTCACGCAGAGCCAGATGAAAGCAGAAATCCTCTTAGATAGGGGTGTCTGGGACACATTGTTTGAGAAAATGAGACTACAGTCCTTGGAGTCCTTGTAAATTTGTCAGTTATAGTGTTATAGAAACATATACCAGCATATTAAGGAGTGCTTTCTTACTTTTAAGAGACATAACTACAAATTATGCAAAAGCTGCTGAACTGTTGGGATATAAGAATTATTTTTTATTGTAAACCAATTTGTTTGAGAAAATCTGTATAACTCTCCACTACTGAACGACCATACTATGAATCATTCTGTCTTAAACTCACCCTGCACACTGATTTTCATCAAGTTATTACAAGCTTTGCATGTCTGGGCAACCGCGTTGGTGCTCTTTTGTTTCCCTCTGAGGTCAGTGCTTTGGAAGAAATCTACTGGCACAGGCTGAAGCTGTGGTGATTTTGGCACGCCAGCTGCACTTCTACCTTTGTTGCTCCCCTCTCTGGATTTATGTGAGGAGACAGCCTGAACTGCAGTAACATCCTGGTACTTCCTGCATAATTAGTGTGAAATGAAATGTATTCCAAAGAGGTTATGACTGTAACTTTGGCCGAGATAAACATCACTACAAAGGCAAAGCTAACCCTGACATGTGTGTTAATGAGCTATCTGTGTGTGTGTGTGTCTGTGCGGGGACTTGCACTTGGATACCAGTTCCTCGTTCTTCCCTCCACATGCATATGCGATAGTTTGGAGGCAAAGTGGGGATCACTCTGACAGGTTCACATGATGACACATCTTTGAACTATAGGTTGAGCATGCATATACAGTAACATGAATAATTCTATGCTACAGCAGTAGAAGTCAGTTGATTGGGTCTACAGTATGAATTTTTCATTGATTTGGAATAGGGAGCTTCATAGGATTTCCCCCCACAATCGAAATATGCACAGCAAGTATTATGGTTCCATTTTTCACATTAGTGTGTCTGTGTCTGTGTGTTTGTGTCTGTATGTGTATCTGCGGTGGTCACTCTACTTAATGACACAAAACAGCTCATTGAAAGTATGTTTATTTGAATTATTCTACATGTTATGAATATCTTACAACAGAGTGACTACATGTATGATCATAAATTATTAGAATCGAGAAATGGTAATAAAATAAAATAACAGCAGTCAAAATTAATGGGATGTAATATTAGTATTGAAACAGGACATCTGCATTTTCTGACTCAGGAGATGGAATATTAATTCAAAACAGAAGTGAGAAAATTATTTTGCTCATGATCCCTCATTAAAAAGTTTCAGTGCAGTCACAATGGCTCCAGGCTTTCACTGTGAGCTGGTCTGGAGGGGGGTGGACACTGTGTGCGTGTGTGTGTGTGTCTGTGTGTGGTAGTGGTGGTGGGGGGGATAAAATCATGAATCCATTTTAATTGGATAGGGGTCACAATAGCTCGTAAGTCATATCAACATGATTGATGTTGCATTTAGTGCAGTTGCAGGGTTGGAGTAAGAGAAACTGCAATGAAACACCTTTGAAGTCAGGGGAGTGGTGTCAGTATAGATGGCTGGAGACTCCAAGTAGCTTCAGGGCGCTTTAGATAGATATTGTCTTTAATCATTCCAGTGTCATTCAAGTTTTGAAAAGCTTGAGAAAAATGAAACTCTTCATTGAAGCTCGAGTTCATAACAGTACAATGCCTCTGATAGAGAGAAAGGAGAGTTCGATATGGCACCTGCGTCGTTGAATGAACTGATTAATCTGATATCATGCCAGAGATTTCTCAATTCCAATTGGCTGGAGGGTGTGTCACATGTTTAGATAATGAATTTAAATGATGTGATTCTACATTAATATTTGTAGGATATAGTCAGTATCCATTTAGCTGATACTGACTTCTGGAATTCTAAAGTGCTATTTATTAATTTCAAGCTCCAACTCTAATTTCCCATTTAAAGAATGTAAGGCTTCAGGAATAAGAAATACTTCTGTTTCAATCACTGCCATGTTGCCATTGTATTAACGGGGGAAATCCCTACAATGGCACCCCAAGAGGCGGACAGGGGAGTCCAAACAGCCTGGATAGATCTAAGAAGGGCCCTGTGAGAAACTGTCCATGACTTTACAAGACATTTCAACAGAAGAGCACAACGCCCTGAAACAACCTGCGTCTTATTTACCAGCTTCTTGTTTCACTGTTCCAGCCCACCTTAAAAGTAGCATTACACCCATAGAGGGCACTGTTGAGTCATTTTCTGACTCAACAGACTCCTACAAAGAAAATACAGTATAATGGCAAAATGCGATGAAATGAAGGTGAAGGGATAAAACAGCAACTTTGCATTTTTTAAAGAAATGTTATTCCAAATATTGACTCCTGAAATTCCCTCAAAACCTTTCAGTGTGCCATCTTAATATTACTACAGTCCCTCCACTGTATATGGTTCTGCAGGCACCACTGACCCACTCTGACCTCTGCATTTATTTAAAAGAATGAAAACATTATTTTCATCATAGATTATCTCCCACATAATCCCCCTGACAGCAGAGTGAGCTGTCTATACAATGTTAGCACTACCAGGCTGAAGACGTTGCCTCTCCTCTCTCGTTGAATACACAGGAGCGTGACCTCCTGCGGAACATATTGGCACCTGGGGCCCTTCTCTTCGTGAGCCGCAGATAAATGTCAGAGGTGAGGAACCTGGGGTAGCAGTCCTTTCTCATCAGGCTGAAGATTTTAATCTGAGCTGCTTCAAAACAGCTCTTCGTCGGGTGCGTTATGTTTTTCTGGATGATCACCTTGGTCGAGTAGTCAATGTTGACCTGTGTGACAGATGAGACCGTGATGGATTAGGACAGAAAAGTGTGCAAAAAGGTCATTTACACCTTAATGAGGATTTGTGCATGTTTTTCTGTACGTAGATATAAATATGATATAAGAACAACATCCATTGAAACAGCAATAGTGGATGAATTTTCACCCAGAGAACTCATGAACACACAGGATTCAGAGACCGTTATTGTAAAGTGCAGCCCATTGACACATCTCTCCATCGAAGACCCTATATGCACGACTTAGATGGTCAAATAAATACCAATAAGTAAAGAGTCTGTTTGTGATTGCAACAATTCTCTCCGTGCTTGAGAAATGAATTCTCCTCAAACCACTTAGGAAGATTGTTTACCACGCAGGTACAAGCAAAGTCACTGCATTTATGGGTTTGAAAGCGAAGCCTTTCAAAGGCAGGAATAATGGGAACCAAGGCCGCAATCTGTGTTCTTTAGGATGCTTTCTGTTGCAGCTTTAATAATAGGTGAGAGACTCAAGGTGATAAATGGGAGTTGAGGAAGAAGGAGCTCATGGTACAAGGTGACTTTGGGTTTAAAGCCCAATCAGAGACAGGTGTCAGCTTGCAAACAGTGACCCGTGTAACACCGCAAACAAGCTTATTCAGCTTCTTTTTAAAGAGATGTTTTTGTGTAATAACAGTGTTCTGATTCTGATTCGAATTCTATTTCAGGGAAGAAAACTACTGACGTAGCTTTCAGTAACAAATAGTAATCAGCACGAACGCTTGCTTACAAAATATTCATGTGCATCAAACTGCAAGTATCTCACATCAACAGTATGGAAGGCGAGTGTAGAGTTTAGTCTGTATGCAGCATGTGCAATGATTTCTCTCGAGGTATCTTCATTTACATTTGAATCTCTTTGGAAATCACTTGAACTGGCATTTGCTTTCGTGCAACTGCAGTACGCTCCAAAACTTTAAAATCATTTCATTTGTATGTTTGATTATCATGGACTGAAAGTGTGTGGGCGACGATCTTTCCAGTTCTACAGCGGAATATCAAAACCTCAAACCCAGACACATTTCCATGGCCCATCTGCTTCAGGCCCTGACAGCGTATCAGATGGTGGTCGCAGCACAAGGCTCTGAGACCACAACCGTCTCACACGGAACAGCTCGACCTGTTTTGCAGCCCTGCTTGTGTGAAAAGCGTAACCTCAAGCTGCTGCCGCCCCTAAAGGTCAACCTGCTGTAGGCTGGTGCCTGCAGTGCATCAGGAGGATTCATGTGTTCTATTTATGACAGTACAATGACATTCATATTCCACACTCACTGATGAATAAACCGTTGCAAGGAAACACAAGACTGCAGAGGCTAAAGCCCACAATCACACAGTATCCTGTTCAAGTAATGCATGAATGATGACAATAAGAAAAATTGGAGTTACAAGGTTTTCCACGTGATCAGCATTTTTGAGTTTTGAATGAAATAATGAATAAAACCCCGCAAAGTTGGAGATGCAAAGTTTTCACCCACAGATATTCAGACTGCGGGGTCTATTTATGGATTATAGTAAATTCTTTTGAACTTTTTGAACGAAATCTGCAAGAAATTACGTGTTTCATGTTAAATTCAAACGTAACTACATCCATCAACTAAATGTAGTTGAGTAAACTTTAACTAACAGGGGAGGGGAAATACAAGTACCTCAAAAAATGCAATACTTGAGTATATTTTCTTAATTACTTTCAATGTCTGGCCACTCCATAGCCTGGCTCACAGCGTCACATCAATGCTTTACTATAGTTTATGATGAATAAACATTTTCATACCTCTTTCGGGGCCTCTGATTCAATAAAGACTGTATAAATGTATTTGGCTTTGGACAGCAGTTTGGTCTCTGAATCGATGGTCTTGTATTCTTCACAGGCCAACCAGAACTCCATGTTTTCCTCGCTGAACTCTGTCTTGAGGAACTGAGAGAAGGTTTCCACACCATCTGATGAAGAGGGTCAGAAACACACTCACTGTCACTCAACGCCGTGTTCACTTCACACACACAGCTGTCTGATCAGAGTCACACCACATCCGAAATTAGGCAATCGTAAAGGGCAAATCTAAAAATTCTCTGTGCGAACCTAATGGTGGTGAGTCATTTCCTCATCCAAAAGTCAAAATTCATAAATAATTCCATCATGAACTAACCTTTTCTACCTTCAACATAATTGTATATGTAATATTAATACAATCATACATTAGAATACTTTTCTAGCAGTTAGTTCTTCAAATGAGCAGTGTCTGTGTGATGAGGAAGTTGACCAGCTTCTGTATTTCTGTCTATGCTGACAAACACAAAAAGATGTAGTGAAACTCTTACTGCTGTCTCCATTAACTAGTTGCTGCCTCTAGCACTCCAACAGATAGTTTACAATTCAGATGGTGCAGACTGCTTGATTGCAGAAGGAATGGTATTGGACAGCAGTTTAACATTACATTTGGAGAGATTGTGGGCATTAATCTGACCTGAGTGCTTTAGCAGTTCTTCAAAGGAATCGCTCCATTTCAAAGCCGCCTCTGTTGGGATGCTGCAAAATTCAGAGAGGCGGTCAGTTCTCTGCTAATGATGCGGCAGAAAATGCTTTAGATCAAAGATGTTCAGTCCCCATATTCTTCTATCCAGAATTAAAACAATCTTTTTGGAGATTGAGGTTAAAATGAAGAATACATGTTCAAACAGGAACGCCTGGATATGAAAATTATGGATTTTGACTCACTTGTTGGGTGTCGGGTTTGTCTTTTTATGTGGACTGACATTTTCATGAGAGCCTGACTTGGTGAGAAAAAGGCTTAGTCGACTCTTCCTCTCCTTGTCTTTAAGTCTGCAAAACAGAGAATATGCCACATGTTCCACAAGCTGTATCTGTGTGTGTTTGTGTGTGTGCGTGTACAAGCACGAGAATTACACGTAGTCATTTACAAGTTGGCTTACATGTCGTGCTACAGAGTACAAACAGGCCTTTAAAGTTCTCCTAAACAAATTTTCTAGACACAAAGCTGGTAGTAGCTCATCGCTGAGGACACACAGCCTACTGTCACACTGTCACATCTCATAGACAGTCTCATGTACTTAAACATCACATAAGCCCATTTAGATTTCTGACATACATACATACATTAAAGACACTAAAACACAATATGAAATTCAGCATATATGGCTCAAGTAGACTCAAACACACACCAACCTTGTCGTATCGTCTTTCATTGTTGGTGCCTGTAAACGCTCTGTGCCCAGCATGTTGAAGTAAGCTTCCTCCTTTGGGGCCAAAAAGTTGAATTGAGGAAATAGAAAAAGCAACGTCTCCATGCTGGTCTGTCTGTGTTTGGTGTGCGTAACACCAGGCCACAAATAGCTGCCTCACAAAAAGTTTTTTAACCCATCACTGGTCGAGCCATCTCGTCTTTTATAAACCCTGTCGCAGTTCGTTTCCCATACCTGTAGATGTACTTCCTGTAATAGTGTAACCAATTTCACAGCAGTCATACAGAAACTCCCCTTCCCCCTGTGTTCAACATCCTGCCTGCTGTTTACTTTGAATTCACACACATTTATTGATGAGGTTGATAATCTCAACCAACCAAATGATAATGTGGATATTATACTTTATATGTTCTTCCATTGCTATAATGTGATCATGCAGGCAGTGTTTTGCATGAATCTCACATGTACAATTTCTTCAGTGGGCAATCTGGCCCCATACTGTGATAACGCAACATCTAAAGTCAGGGACTAGTCGCCAAGGATACGGCTTAATCACATGTTTGCCTTTGATTGCATTGTGAACACATCATGTACATGTTAACATACCATGCTGTCTCTTTGAGTCATCCATATTGCGGTGAGTTCAGTGAGTTTGAATAAATGGAACTTGCTGATACTCATAGATGTGACTCAGACATGCTAACTAACATGACGGAGCACAATGTGGTCAGTCACAAGTGAATTTCTTCATGTCAGCAACAGGGAAAGCAATTTTTTGGGGGATTTATTTATGTATTGCTACAAAGTTGTGGCTTGGTTTTCAAAATATTCAGAGAAATGTAGAGGAGCGGAGTCAGTAGCCTATAAGTAAAGGATTTGGTTTGCCGACTTAGTTTCAAAATTCGAATACTGTGAATAATTGAAATGTCTTCCGTCATTCTGGACATCATAAGACAGGTCGTGGTTATCCTGAGATTCCACTTCCAGCATTAACAAGAACAGACGCTGCAGAGACAGAAAGAATGAAATGTAATGAATAATAAAATGCGCCTGTACCGACTCTGGGCTCGGCTCTTTCCAGAACATCAGAGCTTTAATGGAGAAAGACAAACTCACTCTGACACACTGGAAAGCAACAGGGAATGGGTGTGTTTGGGTGCAGATGGAGACAAATGTGATGTCTCTGTCTGTGTGAGAGAGAGAGTTAGAGAGAGAGAGAAAGAGAGAGAGAGAGAGATGAGAAACTGTACCTGATAAGAAACCTAGACAATATTTCTCTGTGTCAATTAACAAACAGCACATTTAATTATGTTTTCCCTCGCTCCACGTTAGTTGATTATCCCAAGTGCAGCCATCATTGATTTTCAAGGATCATTCAACAATGGAACCACAGCCTACACACACCTGTGCTGGTACAGGTGTTTGGGAAAACTCCCACACACATTCATTGGATGCTACAATTCAATTGTTTCAGTCATCTCCAATGAAAATATGCAATTCTAATACAGAGAGAAAGGAAACGACAGGAGAGAAACTGCTAACACTTATCCTTTCACTCAATAAGTTTTCAAGCACTCAATTCTGCAAGTATGTCCCTTGTTTTCCTCCGAATAAATAGGTGTTGCGCAATAGTAGTATGAGCCGAGTCTCCTGGTTGGGGAAATGGCGGTGGTTCTCTCCAATTATGACATTAATACGCCTGAATGAAATTCATTATGAAATGTGTAATGTAGGTCTGTTACTCTGAGTTAGGCATACTTTACGTAAGTTATGCCTTTTAGACACGGAGGAATAATTGAAATACAATATCAACATGCATGGAGGACTCAATTCTAAAGGGGAAACACTGTGTGAGCGTAACATAACAGAGAGTACATGTCTGAACACTTTGACGGTTGCAAAACTTGAGGTAGAAGCTTTACGACATGCTTCCAATGAAGTCATACCAAAGGCCCTGCAAGTTTTGTTTTGATTTGTCCTTTACTCCCACAATGTCTTTACATCACCGTGCAACATATCTGAATTTGAATTTATCCACTCGGCACCACCTGGTGAGACACACCCAAGAAATGTTAGGCAATTTTCTGTCAGGTCGAGGGCGTTGCTCCAGTGACTGACACAACAGCCCCATCAGAACCAAACAGGCAAGGGAGCCTTAAAGAGACAGTACCTTTTTTCACTTCTTTGTTGCCACATTAATGCATTGTAAAGGTATCAAAATAGACCATTTATTGAAAATCTGTACAACAAAAATCCCCCTATGTACAGTATGTGTTGACATTGTGCTGGAAGTGTTGTTTCCTATCTAGCATCAATGCCAGTAAGCTGCACATCTAATACCCTGTGTCATATAACACCTGTTAGACCTCAGGCTAAATGAAACCCTTTCTCCCCTCTCACTAAAAACAACAGTTATTGATTAAAGAGTCAAATTCTAAGTGGCGTAACTGTGTGTGTGTGTGTGTGTGTGTGTGAGTGTGGTCCAATAAACTATGGCTGCAGTATGCTCTCCCTTCAGGTAAACAGGGGACTGCTGAGTCACTGAAAGCAAATTAAATAGCACTCATTTAGCCTCACGGTATGTATTTGCCTCTTGTCAACATACCAGATGAGAGAACCAGCAGATCAATACGGCCACAGAACCGAGAAGGTGCTCCCGCCATCTGGTCACAAGAGATTCCATTTGTTTCATTTGATCGTTTTGAAATAATATTCCTGTTTGCAATTTCAATGATTTAACTCTGTTGCCAGCACTCATTCCTTTATTAGATTCCCAACATAATGATAATAGCAGAGAAAAGGGAAGAGATTTGCCAGAGAACTTTGTCTAAAAGTGACTTAGCCTGAAGATAACTAGTTTGGCTCAAGTGTTTTTGTGAGAGTCGAAGAAGATTCAAGCACGAAACACTCACACTAACAAGAAAATACATGATTACACGATGCCAGGTGGAACTTGCTTAATGTCTGCAGTTTCCCCTGCATGGTGACTATGCTTCCTCATCTCGTTGGCTTATTACTTGAAATGTACATTTACAGATAGTGACAACGTGCAAATATATTTATTTATTAGTTGACTTTATTAGTGGTGTTTGGTGAAAAGGGGAAGTGATGGAACTATAAAGTGCTGAAGTTGTTAAATGGGGAAGGTGGGGTTTGTTACTTCCTGTCACAAAACATCTGTTTATATAGGTCAAGTTAAGTTTGTCTTGTAGGACTGTAGGGTGGTGTTAGTGAGTGAAAACTCAGTCAGTGGAAATATGTCACAGCATTGCAACATCCGCATGGTGCCTTCTTTCCTCACACACATAAAGAGGATCAGAAGCGAACCTTCCACACATAAAAACATTTAGATTTAGGACTGGAGAGCAGCATTTGGAATATTCTCTTTGTTGTGTTCCATTGCCTAATGAACAACGGGCCAGAGGGGAGATTCTTTTATCCATAAATTGGACATGGCAAGCCTTTGCATTTGGGAGTGCAGTAGAGTGTCCAGGCCTCAGTCAGGCCTTACTCATGTCTCACTGGGGTGCCTGATTGAAACAGCTCTCCCTGTTTCTT
This sequence comes from Genypterus blacodes, assembly GCF_046128005.1. Classification (NCBI taxonomy): domain Eukaryota; kingdom Metazoa; phylum Chordata; class Actinopteri; order Ophidiiformes; family Ophidiidae; genus Genypterus; species Genypterus blacodes. The sequence goes on from NW_027466842.1 coordinate 1,615,961, forward strand.
CTCATCATCCCTGCTCACACTACAGGCTCCTATCTCACGTTTTATATCAAAATGGAATCACTTCAAGTGCTTTTGGGGTCTTACTCATCTGAAGAAATGGGACTGACAAATTGGTTGAGTCCTGGTGTAGTGAGTAGTGATCTCGCGAGGTCATCAATCCATGTAAGATGAAAGGTCAAAAATAATGAAGTTGAACAAAACTGGTAACACAAAACCGTCAAAGTACAGGAGTGCACCAGCCTTCTTAGAGATACCCTACCATGAGATTTGTAAGTGATATTCATTATGTGATGTGATGGATTCCTATTAAAAGCTCAGTAAAACTTAATAACAATATTAATAAATTCCTGATTAGATTTGGTTTCTAGCACTATGTCTCAGGATTCAAGCTGGTCAGTAGGCCACTAAATGAATGATGATGTTTATGCTGGTTCCTATTGAAACCAATCCTAGATAAAGGTATGACTGGGCTCTGACAGAAACCTTGATGTGAGATTTCTTTTAAGCTCAATATTTTACAGGGGTTCTGTGTGCAGCTAGATTTTTCAAAAAAGTTTTCTCTAAGATTCTATAAGTCCAAACCAACATTACATAGACATAACGCTCCATGCCTACCTACCTGATGACACTCGATTCTGCAGGAAACTATCTGACAGCCTGAGCAACTAATACTAATTAATAAATTAATAACTGAAAAATAAAAACTGGCCCAAATATCATATGGCTGATTGTGTCACTGGTGAAGAGGTCAGAGGGCAGATCTTGGTCAGCCATGTCTCGTTTGACCAGGTTCAGGTATCTGAAGTACGAAAGACCCTGCAGGGAAAACCCCTCAAAAACCTGAGTCACCAGTCTTGAGCTTTGTAAGACTTCTTATTACAATTAAAGCTGTCCTCCCTTAGAAGTATAATGGATGTTTTCTTTATTCTTTCTCACAGGATAGACTGTAAACTGGGTTCACAGAGTTTTGCTTGGTGATCTGTTTTGCGATCAGATGTGGGATCTCCCTCATTAGATTTTACAGAAAGCTCAAGAGCTTCCAGGAAACAAGCTCTTCTTTTAGCTGGTGTGTGAGAACCGACAACAGACACGACAAGATGGCTGCTAACTAGTGACATCACTTCCTTTTCAGATGGTCACTCGCAGAGCAACGGAGGCGCCACATGCAGCGCAAAGCCGTAGAGACGCCAGGCGGTGGTGTGAATGGGGGAATGCACAGGAAAGAACAATGTGTTTGCTGTGGTTTGATGGGGGAAATGAGTCATCAACACATATATAAAATCTATTCCACACTATCAGATTTGGGAATCTACCAGTAATCATACCAGTCTTATGTTGCAGTTGGGTAGAATTCTTAAAAAGAATTCATTATAATCCAGTTCATGGCCCAAGCAACACTGAATAAATTATAGTAGTTTAAAAAATATATTAAACACTATCAAGGAGGTCTGGTTAATATGAATATTCCTTTACTTGTCTTCCTATGTATAATGTTGCCCAAGTTTAGCAGGTGCTTTGTTGTCATTGAGGCTCGAGAGCCTAAACACACTCAATGGCACCACCTAACGGCATGTTGAGGATAAGACATGTAGTTTAGTCAATTTATTAGCTGATTTGTGAAGGTTAGAAATCCTTTTGGAAATTACCATGATTTAACACAGGCACTCCAACACACACACACACGCGCACACACGCACACGCGCACACGCACACACGCCCACACGCACACACAATGGTGGAGTTGAGTCAAGGTGTCTGCAAGTTGAAGCTGTGCCTTTGTGCAGACGCCCTGACTGATGTGGTTGTAGAGCTGCCTGGACAGAACCCTTTATCATAGGTCTATGAGACTTCAGGAGGCTCTCAGTAATCAGCACGACATGCCAATAGTGATGGATTCAACGCCACAGCAACCCTGCACCAGCCAACACACATACAGTACGGATCTGAATTTACATGCCTGAGTCTTTCTTGATCAATAAACATTCACTCCCGAGGAGAGACTGCAGCTGCAGCCCGCCTGTGTAATCAGATCAAACTTCCCTTTGAGAAAACACATGAATGGGACAAACTCTTCTTTGTGATGAATCGTCTGTCGATGAACATGAGGGAAATTCGGTTTTCTCGCATCAACATCTGAAATTTAAATCCAATCAAAAACTCTTGCACGGATAAACATTTGATGCTTCTTGACTGTGACAGAAGCAAAAATCAAACAAATGCAAATAAACATTCAGCGACTTGTAATAAAGATTTCATATTTGCAATTTTACATTCAATGTATTTAGCTTTTATCTGCTATCTAAAAATCTGCACTGTTTTTATTTTGGATTTTAAGATATCCATTAGTAGAATTCTGCTTTTTCTACTGTGCTTTTTGGGGATTTTTCAGTAGACTTTGTGATTTTATTGTAAAATGTTAACATTATTTTAACCGACCACACGAAAAGCATTTGGATCGCCAATTAAGCCTGGGAGTGCAGCAGCTACCAGCTACCACCAAGAAGTAGTCATCTAGTTTCAGCTGTGTGAGATGCTGGAGGAGGGCTGAACACTGCTGGACTGCTGAAATTTACAGGCAAACTCTTTATATTCCAGATTCAACCTCACTTCAGCTCCATTGCAAGAAATCTTACACACGTTTGACTGCTGCACTATGAGAGAGTTTCAAGCTGTGACACAAATTGGAGTCTTTCTGCAGTAGCAGCACTTTGTGAAATCTTCTGCAGTCCTATTATATATCAAACTGCAATACGTGTGCTTTTTGTGTTAAATTAACATATTGATCGACTGAATAAAAATTTCAAAACTAAAACACCTCTGTACATCCACATACTGGACAGGATCATGCAGTTAACCAATGTTCTGTGTATTTATTTTCTTGTTTCACTGTTGCATGTTCTATCATTAGTTTTGCATGTGAATGTTTGTAAAAAGAGTTTTTATATGAACATTTCATTACTGACACTCTGCATTCTTGTGTATCTCTGGTCCTGAGTGTTCATGTTTTTCAATTAATTCATTCACCGGATAAGTAAATCTCATACTGCAAAACAGGCGGACGTATTATTCACTTAATAACACGTCCGTCTGACCTCCTAGACTCTAGGAGGTCAGACAGGTCGTAGTCATGGTGCAGACAGGGAGTCATACAGCTCAAGTAAATCTCAATGCTGCAGAATCTGTCAGCATGAAGGCCAAACTTCTCTTTAAAAGACACCAAAGAATGCCACACATATACAATACATGAAATGTTCCACATCAATCAGTCATCCTCTGTCCTGTTACGATTCACTGAAGGGAATCGAGATAGGTGTATTCTGTATTTAAAATGTAAAGATGAAGCATTTGTTGAAAATAGCTCATCCTATGTGGACACTATGGACTTCTGTACACACTATGGCTGCACAAAAGTACAAGATTTCCCTCTGAAATCTCCAGTAGAGGTTAAAAAATAACACCTCAATAATAACCTCAATCATAGCCCAGAACTCTACTGAAGTAGCACTTGAATAATATCTTTCTGCCTTTGTCCCTTCTCCATTAGCCACCAGCCTCTGGACTCTGACTTCTCTCAGCGTGTATAAGTGAAGTGTAAATTCAGTGAACAGTTTGGCTGCTGGTCTTTGCAGAGATTAGATAACGATCTGTGAAATCACTCAGCCTGCAAGCTGTAGGACAACAGAGACGATTACTATGCAGAGAAACCAGGTCACAGAGAAACTATCCACTCGCCAGTTTCTCCCAAAGTTTCTCCCTTTGTTGTCTTTGTCTAAATTTGAGCACATTTGTCATTTGGGAAGGTTAAGGATATTCCACTGTAATCATGGCCGCCCTGTGGCAATCCATAGAGATCCTCCCAGGGCCCCACCCTTACCCAGGGGCTCTTATGGGTGAATCTTATTTTCATAGTGCTTTTGTTGTTTTTGAAGCTGTAAGAAGCACGAGATGGGGTCGATCATTCCAAGCTTCTGCTTCTGTGTACACATAAACTTTGTACTGACTGCTCAAACGGGTCATAAAGGGCCAAAAATATGTGAAAATAGCAGGAATGCAGTTTGTACATCACTCAAGATTCTATGAATAAATCTCACAGTTACAAGGAAAGTCTGACCTCCTCATGCTCCTCTACCTGCTGAGTGTCCATCCTACTTATCATCATGATAGAACATCGTTTCGACGATAAGAATTTTCATGCATTTGTTGATCCTCACGAGCGATTCCCAGTTCAAAAATATGAGCCAAAAATATAAGAATCACAACAGCAACCGAGCAGATGAGACACAGGTGGCTTGCACAGAGACGCAAATATTGGATCTGATTTAGAATGTGGTTGACAGATTACTGGTTATATTAAATGTTTTCAAGTCACGTTTGTTGTGTAGTTGCTGTGGTATGAGTGGTTTAGCAAAGGGGAAAACTATGTATGTATAAGTATTAATGATCTAATTATACGGAATAAATATTTTCCTCATGCAAAGAGTTTTGACAGAATTGGGTGGAAGGGTGGAGTGTGAGAGGTGCTGATATCAATCCAGGTTCAGGTTCTTAACATTTTTTATATATTTCTGTCAATTCTTTGAAAAACTACATATATAATCAGTATGAAAAAAATCATGCATATACATCCCATGATAGACTATTATTTGGTGCACTTTTGCACCAAATCTGCATGAGGATCTGGGTCTGCAGAATAGAATATATGCTAAGATAGCAGGCACATTAATGGGATTTATGGGTAGGCACATTTTGTCTAAGCTTGTTTTGCCATGAGTCAGGCATGAGCACTCACAAGTGTCCTTCTAAAGTTTAAAAAACAACAACATAACATTATCAAAATGATTTCAATTCGTTGTAATGATGACTGTATGTTCTGATCAAAACCCATCAACAACTGCAATAATGATCAACTACTGAATCTTAAAATCAGTCAAGGTGATTCAAGAGCCAATATGTGCATTTGAAATACAGCACATTTCTACTGCCAATGTAATATTAAAGTGAAGACCCACATCATTTACAATGTGTTATTCATTGAGGTCCCTTTTAAGTGCTTTTACTGAATAAAAGGAAGAACTTAATGTGTGCTGACAGTGACCTATGATGACTTAGAACATCATTTGAATGAACATTTATCAAAGTGTGGGCTGATTCTGGCTGGAATAAAAAACTAGATAACATCTAACTAAAATGTTGCTTGGCTGCTTCATAAATGTTGAAGATTGTTTCAGCTCAGTTAAGATATATTGACTGTTTAGAGTGGGAATGAGACTCCATGTCTTGGTATGAATATGTGATTCTGAATAATCGTTTTGTCTCTTACTGATTCCTGAAAATCGGATTTTGTTCAAGCAAAATGAAAATCAACTTCTTTCGGGAATATTCCAGAAAATGAATGTCAGGCTCCTGAAGCACCAGACACAAGAGAAACGACACAAATTGTCTACACTTGACTTGTGATCCACTTTTGATTGAACACTTGCTCTGTAAATGATGGAAAACAGCTGAAGCAGACATTTTCAAGGCCTTGGTGGTTCTTTACCTTTGGCTTGGCTTTGTAGTCCAGTCTCGCCGAGGACTGTTTTGCAGTGCAGCCGTTGTGGGTGACAAATGAAAGCCAAATTCACTCAAATACTGCAAAAATGACTCTAGAGGGTTAAAGGACCAGCAGTGAATCATTATTATTCCATTATAGTTTGAACTTTAATATCCTCTGCGTAAATCATCCTCAAATTCATGCATTTCAGATGTTGCCCTTGTTGAGATGCATCCACACAGCGTCGTCCTAGAGGTGTTGTGCCCTAATTAACCCACTTAGATTGAATCCAGTGACTGAGATTAAACGATAGCTTTCATTCTGTGCCAGCAGTCCCACTCATCTGTCTCCAAAACACAATGTTTTCTGTTTTAAGTCAAGGGTAAAGGAACCGCACAGGCTGGTTGAACATACAAGTCTAACAAAACACTGTTATCCTACACAAGACCATTTGGTTTGCATTCGCAATTAAAGAGCCTCATTGCGGCGGCCTATGCATGTGTGTGTGGGTGTGTGTCTGCTCACCATGCCGCTCATGATTTACTTTCAATAAGAAAGCTGCTATCACAATAAGCAGGAAATTAGATAGGTAAGGCATTCTTCTTCGCTTCAAAAAAAGTCCGTCCTTGGTATTCATGTGAGGCACCTGTCACGGTGCCTCCCTCCTAATATTCAGGGGATTAACTCTGCCTGTGATAGAGGACACACTTCCTTTCCCACATTCCTGTTATGAGAACTAATTAATACGCAGGAAAAACACTACTTTTTTACACTCAGCCTTGAATATTCATTCTATTCAGTTCAAAAGATTTGAAGCAACCATTCGTCCTGAAAACGTCAGGGTGTGTGTGACACATAGATTTTTTTTGGGGGTGGGCAAAGTGAATTTGTCAGAACTTCCAAGCTTTGGGTCAGTCACACATTTGAATAATGAATAAGTAATTTGTGTTTGCAGAGATCTTTAATACAGCCCGACTGCTCGCTGACAGAACTCACTGATTTAACGATTAACCTTTCACCCCGCTGAGATTCGTGCATCTCATCTCTTTTCAAAGCAATCGTCACAGTGGACAACAACAAAAATGTATCATCTTTTCTGGCGTGTATTTTCTTTAAAGTTACTCATCAAGGAATTACTCTCCAACAAGTTTGCTGTCTATGAGGTTAAGTTCAGTCGAGGCTGTCTCTACAGTCGGGCCTTAGGGGGCACACAGTAGTTTGTGCGAGTCCAGAAACTGTGTCCGGAAACGCAGAGATTGGGTTTGTGAGATTATTTTACAGTGTTATTGATGTTGTGCAAGGAGAGACGGGTGTGTGTTTTGTAGAGTACAGTGGCGAGCTCATTGACGCGTCGGCTGCTTTGAATCCAGAGGCCCGAGAGAATTTCATGGATCTATCGAAAGTACGGAACGAGAGAGCGCTGAACTTCAGCAGAGTAGATTCAGAGGTGTTCGAGTGTGTGTGTGTGTGTGTGTGTGTGTGTGTGTGTGTGTGTGTGTGTGTGTGTGTGTGTGTGTGTGTGTGTGTGTGTGTGTGTGTGTGTGTGTGCGTGTGTGTGTGCGTGTGTGTGTGTGTGTGTGTGTGTGTGTACCTTGCAATACTGGTGTTAAATGCTGTGTTTGTGCTTTGAGCATAATCCTGTACTTACTGCTTTGAACTATTCAGATCGACAGCATGCACTGTGATACGTTTTTTATTTGAGACATGTCGGCTGCTTTGCACTTCTGCTCTCAAACTTTGACATTCAATTAACTGAAATTGTTGGTTACAAACGTTTCAAAACTTAATGTTGACAATTTAGGAGCAGTTCTTCCTGTGGAATATCTACTGCTACCTTGTATGAGTGTAAATCCAGTAAATGACAAGAAAATAATTGATGCATGTTGTTATTTCCACTCAGTATGCTGGACAGCTTCCTGCTCCCTATCATCCGTAACATTTTCATGACACTGGTCAATGTGTAGGTCTGTTTGCTGTCAAAGGTGTATGATTGATCACTGATTGTGGTGCCAACTTCCCTGTTTAGTCCTTGTAGAGCCATCATCTATTGGTTCTCTAAAGCTAGTTGTTTACAAAACCTTATAAACTGGTTGATGCTAGTCGTCTAATCTAGTGTCTGCATTGTGAATATGCCAATGTAGTTACTGTGTGACTTCTGTGGTGGTGCTGCATGGATACAATAGCATATTGGATTATCAAAAATACACCCCCCATGCATCTTTTATTCCGCCTCATTTCTTCTGGATGTCTCACAGTCTCCCCTGCAGATCACTGACCAGTTTTGTGTTAAAAAGATTATCTTTTATTCAGACCCTAATCAAACTGTGGTGGAGTTTGACACATTTTCTGCTCATCCAGCGTGACATCACAGCTCCTTCTTCATGCCCTAATGGCTTCCACTATTCTGGCTGAGAGCCACGCTCCACACTAACACCACTCATCACTTTCAGCCATTCTGTGATAATGCTGCTTAAATGCATTTCACTACTCAAAGAAGCCATTTGGATGAAGAGTAAAATGTCTTCAGTCTACATATTTCAGTGCAGTTATTCTTTTTAAAGCATCTCACTACCTGCACAACCCATGATAAGGCTTTACAGACAAGTTTGTTGTTGTTTTATACTTTATGCACAGATTAGATCTCAATAAAGTCTGACTCTGCTTTAGTTGAGAATGAACCCATGCAAGAGTCTTTACAATTGTACATCAAATGTTTTCAAATTACATCTCAGTACCTGGAAATACACTGAGATATTTACAGTATGTTTCTGCTTTAAGAACCTCTGAAGTAAGTCATCTTCATGTGGATTCTGTTGTATATTAAATCAGAGTCTGAAGTGAGTATTTTTTATTTTTTTATTGAGTTTGTGCTGCAGCTTCACAGTATGTGTAATGCGGTTTAAAACTTGTGGGATTGTATTACCAAGAGTATAGTAAACATTAATAGTAAAATACATAATCATCTGACCTCATCTTTATGAAAGGTTTGATGGGAGTGGGAGTTTTTCTTATGATATTATATCTTTCAAATGATTGTTTGTTGTTGTTGTTATTATACGACAGTTATATGGCAATTACAAAATTAATGAATATTATTTAAGTAACTTAGTAAAATTAGACATTAATAGCAGTGATCTAGCAGGAACAGGTTGAATTTGTGTGGCAGGTTTGCGCAGAAAATGGTGGCAGATGTTATTCTGCTCCCTCTGCTCTGGTCTGACCCTGAATAGTAATAAGTGAGTGTGGAAGGTCAGTGAAAGACGCTTACACAAAAGCATTCCATTGAGGAAAATCATAGAAGAAAATAAACATATTAAAAGAATAGAGTAGACCTTGTTTTAATGATATCCTAAATTAAAACCGAGGTACTTCATTGTGGTGGAAAAGGAGTCCCAAGGTTTAATCTGAGGACCCTGACACTTGAATTTTTTGTGGGATTTGGAGGTTTTACCATGATGTGAATATTCAACAATTGAAAGTTGTGAGTTGTGCTTTCAAAAGGCTGAACAACTTCCAATTCTGACAGAAAAAAATTAATTTCTGAAAGGCTTGTGGCAAATGATCATGCAGGAAAACTCTACGAACCCTTCTCGGAATTTCTGCATTAACCACTTGCTGTAAGCCTGAAAAGGACTTCTTCTACACTGTCTGCACATTTCCTGTTCTGTTCAGGAGACCCACAGTGATCAATCGAGAACAGTCACGGTGAAGAACATCTAGATTTAGCAAGAAAACAATTTGATTGAAAAGGAAGTTGACACAAGCCGCCCCCCCATGCATTGAAATACTCATATCTTAACTTCACACTCCATAAAGACTCATATTGAGACTTCTCATATGTGTCACCACAATGTTACCATGGAGTTTAGTGCTTTCAATTCAATTTTCAAATGTCAAAAATCTGATTTCTATTCATGAAGTTAAAGCCATTTCTAGCAGGCTTGTAGAATTTGTGTTCAGCCGACCTCAGCTCTGTTTTACATTTTTGTAAGCTCTATTTCCTCGCTAATGCATCCTACACACTGTACCACTTTCCATGTAGCGAGATCACTCTGCAATTCACAGGACATGTCAGTGTTGTCTTGTGTTCTGGTGTCTTGCCAGGAGAGAATGTGTGAGAATTGAAAGTGCGAGGCCAGGAGCAGGAATGAAGTCTTTGCCCTCATTGTCAATCACAAGATGATGCTATTTCTTTTGAGTGACTTTACATAGTCGATATCTGCCGAGTGTCTATGCCTTAATGGCTTTGGTTGGTGATCACCCAGATTTAGTTGGCAAGCAAAGTCTCTGGCCAAAACCGTGTTATGTTAAATTTGCAGAAAGGCCATTTGCAACTCCTGTATCTAAATGTTTAAAGTGACTTTCTCAGTGTTACAGCGCCACTCAGTGGACAGTCTGGGGGGTGGTCTTTATTTCACGTTTTCCCGAAAGTCCCCTTTATCATCTGTTGGTTTGTTTTCCTCCAGTTTCAAGCGGTCATTTATGTTTTAAACTCATCCCGTCCTGCTCCGGCTTAAGTGGTTTAATTATTCGTCAAAATTTGCTGCCTCGGGGCCTGGACCAATTACATCGTCACTGAGGGGAAAATGCATCCAAATTGTACCAGACAGAAGTTGGAGTAGCAGCCTGGCTCTGAAACTGACACCACTATGAAACAAAATACACAACAAATACACACAAATCAGCAACAGAATGGTTTATTAAAAACAGAAAACAGATTTAACCCAGGAAAGGATGCGGCGTGACCCGAGGAGAGCTGATTGTAGGAATATTAATGAAGTGAAGCAGCTTTGTGATGAGGTATGGGCTGAGATTCCTTCTCACTGCTGTGCCAGTCGATACAGCAAACATTTGGTGGAGGTTATAACAAATAGGTTCTACCACTTTCATCGGAATAATTATTGCAATTAAATGCCACAAGGTTCAATATCTCTCTCTCGCTACAGTACTGCCCAGGCTCTGAATATATTATAAACCACAAATATATAACAACGTGAATGAATGAAGCCTGAAAATGCGTTCCTCTGAAATCGATTTATAGTTGATTGATGTGGGTTGATTGTGATGTATAGCTCTACAATGCAAGGGTACATACAAGGGTACGTACAAACACGGATAAAAGAAGTTGAATAAAGGGATATCAACAGCTTTGTTACACCATGAAAAATGTTTGAAGGGATAAACTGGGATTATACCCCTGATTGTTTCATTGTGTCCTTTGTTCATCATGAAGGAGAAGTTGAAACCGCGGTGTTTTCCGCTCTGCCAGGACCAAATGACTGTTGTAGGCGTTTGATCCAGGAAGAATCCTGCATTCTAGAGAGGATCTCCGCAGGGAGCGCCATGAACACATTCATGATGGAACGTGGTGCCATGAATAGAAAACACACCGCAGATGACTGACAAGAGCCTGAAGGAGAGAGAAGGTGTGCTCGGAGGCGAAGACAGTCGGCTCGAGCCCCTAAGACTAAGCGGGAAACTGTGGGCAGGCTGGGTGGAGAAGTTACCCTTTGCCTTCCCTCACCTCCTGGCACGCATCATCAGGAATCCATCACGGTGGAAAAACAGCCTATTTCTCATCACAGGATCTTATCTTTGCTTGTTCTCAGAGGCACAGAGTTCTTTGCCATTCAAGTGCTAAAGCCTTTGAGCTGTTTTGGCGACGTAAGTGATGCAACCCTCTGTCTCGCGTGCTGAAATATGGCAAGTCATGTAGATGAAGGATGAATATTCTATCAGATGTCAGGGTGAGGGGTGATGGGGGGTCTCTGCTGACATTGTCTCAGCAGCACAGAATAAAAGCTTGTGAATGCATCTTAAACACTGACAGGGTATCACTGACCGGCATGTGCACCCGCTCATCTCATCCTAGTCTGACGTGCCACAAACAGGGAGGAAAACATTTGCACATCTGTCGCTCCCTCAGTCATAAAAAAGGACGAGCTTGCTGGTGTGCATCAAAGGAGGGCGCCGCATCCCAAACGCTGTGGAAAGAAGTTTATGTGGAAGGGGAGAGGTTTTCAGTGGCAGAGTTTGGACCCGTGAGCCGTGAGAGTAAAGCTAAAATTATACAGGAGTTTACGCGAGCAGCATTTCTCACATACTCCGTCATTGTTGAAGCCAATCTGGAGACTTGAATTTAAGAATGCATGAAGGAAGCAGGAATTTCATGGCCAAAACACGTAAGTCAAGCACATTCCCTCTGTGTGTTGTCAAGGCTGTCCAGGCAGAGCTGTGAGGTGTCTAATTTCAAGGCTTTTACATTGAATCTTTGCTTTTTTCAATGTATTTCTGTTGGCTTCATCAAGCCGTGATCTCAAATAAGCAGTGAATTGGTTTGCTGCCAAGTGGGAAGCGTCTGGGATGAGGATGTCTAAATCTGCACCTCCATATCTGAGGCCCTTGTTCTCAAATATTTCTGCCAGAAAATGGTGGATTGTCCTCTCCAGGTGGAGAAAGAGTTGCTACCCCAAGCCAAGGAGTTCTGTCTTGTTAACAAGTGATGGTAGGGGTGTGAGATCGCTGGGCAGATTGGTGCAGCTTGTGCAGAGATGCAGAGGGTGTCTCAAACTGTCATGGTGAAGAGAGGCTGAGCCTGAAGGCAAAGCTGTCAATTTACCGATCAATCTACTTTCCAATTCTTGCCTATGGTCATGAACTCTGTGTAGCGATGGAAAGAATGAGATCGTAAGTAGCTGAAATGAGCCTTGGCCACAGGATGTCAGGACTCAGCCTCAGGAACAGGATGAGGAGTTCAGACATCAGGAGTGACCCCGGGGTAGAACCGTTGCTCCTTTGCATTGGAGGGAGCTGGTTTAGGCGGTTAGGTCATCTAATCAGGATACTTCTTGAGAGGTGTTCCACAAGCTTCTAACTGGGAGGAAACCACAGGAAAGACCCAGAATACACTGGAGGGGTGATGTAGCCCACCTGTCCTTGGATGGAATGTCTTGGGATCCCTCACGAGGAGCTTGAGATAGTGGACAGGAGAAGGAACTGTGGGCCGCTTTGAATAAGTGGTGGAAAATGGATTCATCCTTAATCTGTAAGATGTACAGAAGTGACATTAATGCACAAATCTACATGTGATCTCTGTTGTACACACAAACACACAGCCACATAGGTATAGCTCATGAAGTTCAATTTACACCATAATTCCATGAAACCTGCAAAAATCTCTACAAGAAACGTGAAAAGTGAGAAACAAGCAAAACTGAGTGGCAGATAAATACATTGTTCCAGCAGATTAAATAGGCTAAATTCATTCCTTGAATCCAGTTTAAACCAGTATAAACCAGTTTAAATCAGACTCTCCATTCAGTAATCACAGGGGTTTATGCAAATTCAACAAATTACCCACATTTTCCAGGACGCTGCATAATTTCCTAGTTTATCGCATATTTACCAAATAATTTGCAAAGATGAAGAAACAGGCGTGTGAGGTAGCAGGGATATGATTACATCACAGAACAGACTGATGAGAGACCAATGACATCGTGGCTGCTCCTGAAGCCCATTCAGCTCATCAAGTCACCAACCAGCACCTAAACAAACTGTCTGCATTCAAATCTAAGTAATGCGGAAGTGGACGTCTATCATGTGTTGATTACAACTTCAAACAGAAGAAATCGTGATCTTTCTTTGTTTCATTTCACTTCATTTAAAAGTTGCTAACATACATAATTGTACAAACAATGAATATGAAACATGTCAAAGGCAAAGATGTGGGAAATAACAGTTTTACGTTGTCTTTGTTTCTTTATTTTCATGCTGGGAGAGTGGAGGGGAGAGCAGCTGGGTGTAAAGGCTGTGAGCGATTTCAACTTTGTGAATAAATTAAAAAGCGTAAATGTTGTAATTCACAAAGTTTGATACAAAAATCAGGAAATTTATGCAGAACAATCAGTGATTTTGATGGCAAAAATCCTGCGGGGGACTGATGTCTGATGTCTCTCATCTAAGCAGGGTTTGCTTCATGTAGGTTATGCAGCATTCAAACGGTAAAGGTCCTTTAAATTAGATGTTTTCATTTCATTTTATGCTTTAATGGCTTTTAAAATCGTACCACTCAAAGTCCTGTAAATAAATATATTGATGTCCGTTATTATTTTTAATGTTGTTAAATATCTACGTTATTACATCATAAACGTGGTTTGTTTATTGTTTATCTCTCTCTGTATAGATGTCTTTTAATGTTGCACAGGGCAAAATAATCCATCACAGAGTTATGATCTGTGTCGTGGTGAAACAGATTATTATGCAGAAAGAACTGCAGAACAAAATGGGAGATTGTTTGGATATAAACAATTAATCTTTAGATACAAACATGACCTTAAGCCATGTTCAAAACAACAAGACACAACAGTCATTACATCTGCTGCCATTGGAGCCTCCTCCTTCACTGACCCGGCCAACATTAAAATGCAAACATCAGACCACAAAGCTGGAAAATCCAATCAGAAAATTTCACAGCTATTCAACGCTTGCGGTCCAGACTGCTGTACGGTTAAGGCGATCCACTCAGTATTTATTGGAGCATGAGCTCTGTGACAGCTGTTGACATTCAGACTATTACTGAAAATCATAAAGCTATTAGGAGTTAAATGAGGAATGCCGTGAGTCAGGTGGAGAATGTCAGTGATGTATAGAAAGAGCTTTTCTCGCTAATTACATATAATTTCCAGGTAAATTTGAGTTACTTGTCAGGTTAATTAACCTTGATTTACATATGTTTAACCGGAGCAGAAATATGTCTGAACAATAAAGGAATGAGTCGTCCTCTCAAGTCTCAAGCCTCTTTATGTTCTGCCGACTGGAACCAGATGGCCACAAAAAGCCTCTCTTGCAGTGCCTTTTATCTACGCTCGTTAAAGAACTCTTTTGTGCAGGCACAGACCGACTCAAACACAACCTGAGATATCGCGCTGCTCACTCTGCTTGTATCAAATTTGGATATATCTGATTTCATGGGGGAAAAATGGCCATCCAGAAGACCCAATTACTTGACTGTGTTGCCAAGGCATGAATCACAGAGATCAGAAACCTGGCCGATAATGGCCTTCTGTCCTTAAAGTGATAAGTATTGAACAGCCTTGAGAGTCAAGTGCCTGTGCTCGATTGACTGAGAGAAAGAACAAGAAGGAAAGAAATGTCTCTGAGTCAAAAAGACCGACTTGAACCTCTCAGACAATAAAAATGCTCCTCTTAACTCTGATTATGTGGCCTCGGCTTGATCCACACTGATCTAAAATGACTTTGGAGTTTCGGAACATTATCCCGGCTCTCCGCAGCCATCAGTGGCATCAGCCAACACACAAGCATTAATTATAAATCCATTAACAGGGCCAGTTCGTCAGCAAAGCAGCCATTATCAGATGACATGTCATTATTTTTGCTGCTCGTTGCAGCAGCGAGCGGTGGCGGGTTCACAGGAACAATCATCCCATCTGTCTAAAGAGGCTGGTTCCCCAACATATAATGCATGGTGAGAGGGGTGTTGGGGTCTCTGGTGGTAATGTGGCATCCTGCCATGCTGACAGTGGGTGGGATATTTGTTAAATAATTGTATCTATCAACTCTAATATGATGCCAGCATGCATAACTCAACACATAAATACTGCAAGGTGAAAATAATGTTTTTCAGCAGCGATGGAAGAAGTATTGAATGAATTAAAAGTATAAAGGAAGTACAGGCAGCACTCATGGTGATAAATGCATCCTGACATGTTTAACGGGACATATGATGCGTTTACGTGACCAAATTTTCCTCATGTTTTCCCATGAGCCATTGCGTAAGTAATGCAGGTATGAAAATATGCATGTCGTTGCACAGAACTCAACCCTGTTTCATACAAATTTCCGATGATTTCCTTCCAGGATAAAGTTTTGATGAGCTGAGAAAAGAAACTGTTTCCCCAATTCTCCAAAGCTGATCATGTTAAACTTCCCCACAGTCACAAATGCTCCAAAACAAGGGGCTCAGATGTTCACTCATTCCACAGGGAAAGGACCACATGTAGGAGCCAAATCAGAGTTTGTTTGTGTAGCAGGTGGACTGTGTGCGAACAATAAAACAAAACCCAATCCAATTTGATTCTTGCTTTGTTGCTCAGGATAGATAAGCTGTAATCAAACGGTGACGTTCGGCAGAACAAGGGACATCATGTCCTGGGAAATCATGTGTCGGTGGGTTTTCTGCAGAGAAATGTCATTCTTAACAATGTTGTTTTTGGAGCGTAAACAGCTCTCTGATGTTTAGACCTGAAGCACCTACGCTGCATACTGTAGCTCACAAGCATAAAAAATGCACAAAATTAATTTTGACCCAAGATGACTGAATTGGTGTCGTAATTTGGTGAAATAAAAAGGAAGGACTAATTAGCAGGGTGCAGATGGCCACCAGAAATTAAATCCTGCCCGATAATAAAAATGTGCAACTATTAAGAGGACTGCAAACCCCTTTGGTTTATCTTCAGTCCACCATTTCTCTCATTCCATATAAACCCACAGTGAAAAGTGAAAATCAGCATGTACAAACGTATCATCATGTTGTCTCAAACATCTGAGCCGCAGTTTGAAAGAGTGCAGGGATGAGCGGGGAGCAACACAATCCTTCACCTTCTCCTATTTATAGCCTTTTTGTTCTGTCAATATCTGTCACATACTTGAGACGAGTAGATGCTGCTGCCCTGCAGACCTGTAACAGGCCATCACTGAGTTTGGTTTGTTTTGATTTGGCTGGCGTTGCCTCCTGGAGGGGTTAATGAGACGTGTTTGTTGGTTTCTACAGCCCTCCGTATGAGACATCCTCATTATCTCCATCCGCGCTCTCACAGGCAGAACATCTGAACAGTAATCCTTTCTCTCTCAACTGTTTTGGACCAAAGCTGGTCTTCTTCATTACGCACTGATCATGTTTATTTCTGCTACGTGCTGCTTTCAAATGATGCCCGCGCTGCTGGAATAATGTAATCCAGGCTGGATCCTTTATAATTCAGGTTGTTTGCACAGCACTGTAAACCGCATTTGTTCTTGTGAAGCAAGCAGAGGGGGAGAAATTGCTCCACTCCTTTGAGTAAAAGAAGCAATTTCACAATGGAATAAATACTCCATTATGAGTAAAAGTTCTTCATTCATGATACTATCTAAAATCTTCTACGTTCATATTGTCATTTATAGGCTTATTTTGGAAAAATGTGCAAAAAGAGACATTGATCTTCTTTTATTTCCCCTTGCTGCAATGCATTCGTGCACACTGAGTGATAACAGACGGTTCTAGGCGTCGTCTCTTTCACACCCTCCTGCCAGAGACCTGCTCAATTCTGATTGACCAGCTGCATCAAGCCTGAACTGGCAACACCTGAGGATGCAGGCCAAACACTCTGACCTCTCTAAACATGTGTGTGGGAGTGCAAATTGAAATATGTCAGAAATGTACATAAATATGTTACACAACTGAACCTGTAGGTGTAGAAGTCTATAGGTATTGTATAAAAGGAGGAGAAACATGATGTAGGAGTTCCTCATATGACACATTTTGGGTTAAATGTGATAAAAACAAGACTAAATATTACAGAAATCCAATTTAAAGGCAGACTTTCATGCTTTGCAGAGTGCAGATCAGCTCACACTTGTGTCTGTAAAACCTCTTTGTCCTGCTGCTATAGCCACTGAGCCGCCACACACATACACACTTCCTCAATGCCTCCTTTATAATTCCCTCTTGTATTTCCCTCTTGAGCTCCTCTCATGGCAGCTTCCCTGAGCAAACGATGATTAAATGGGTCTCATGCCGCATGTCTTGACATTGCGGTCGAAGAGCTAACACCTACAGAACCAGTTCGGCAAACAGAAGGCCACCTGGAAGGCATCGCGCTCTAAGCTCGCTCTGCTGAAACTCGTGCCCCGAGCTGACAACGTGGCAGGAAAGGTGAGAGTGTGAGCGTGTGCGGCCCATGCAGCTGGCAGACTGGGTTAAAGTTGATCTTGTATGAACTCTTAACAGCCGGGCGAACATCATGTCCAACCCCCACAGAATAAAACAAATGGAAATGCGGCTTTTTGGCTGCAAATCTAACTCCCATCTCTAGTTTCAGTCTATATTTGACAGAGTCTGCAGATGGCGGAAGACAAGGGGACTCTGCCATATGACCACATCTTCCTCCCTGATCCCCCGAGAGGACGGTGGCAGTGACAGACTGCCAGATAAAATAAAGCGCAAATGTCTGAAACAAACTGTCAAATAGTTCAACTTTATAATAAGGCAAAGAGATCATAAAGGGTCTTGGTTACTTTCATCATGAATTTCAAATATCACCTATTAATACTTCATATATCCGCAATAAACCATTAATATGAACACGTTTCTGGTTGCAAAGTTGTGAGAATCCCTCTGCTGAACCTGCTTCTCCATTATAACTTGCTACACATCTAACCAACCTTTTCTATAGTTCAGTTTGTTTCGAGAAGTATGAACACTGGACTGGTGCTCCGGCATGCACAAACAAGTCAACCCTCCTCAAAAACCAGCGGTCGTCCATGGTATTGTGCAGCTAAGTGGTATCATCATCACAGCAAGTGTTTATATTAGTTATCACCTCAGAGCTCGTGTTTGTTCTTGCTCTTCATTGCTGCATTGTGTTATCGAGCATATTACAGCTCAAACTTGAGGAAATTATCCTAAAAGAAGAACTGGTGCAATTCCTTTAATGTAATTGGAAATACCGACCAAACTAAATAAAAAAAGGTACAGCGCAACGAAAGGTCAAACTCTAGTGTGGACACAAAGTGTGAAAATGACCTCATCCTCTGCAGAAGTGCTGCAGAACATCAAGACCTGAATCCATTTATTGCTACAAACTCGAAGGTTTATTATCGAGTGAGAAACCCATGACCTTTGGTTATAAAGTGCCACGGTTTCTTATTTAATTGGATAAGGTGTGACTGATGAGGTTTCCAGCATTACTGGTAGTGATAAAAGGTGTGTCAAGCTGCCATTTCAGGTCAGTGATCGTAACATACAAGTTGCAAAGAGGCCAAGAGTTCTGCGGGCTGTGCAGGACGGCCGAGCTTTGAACTAGTACAGTGCTGACTCCTCTTACCTTCTTCGGTCCCGGAAGACTTATACTTCTTTCCAAACATTAAAGGCTTTGGCTGGAATCTGTTTTGCCTAAGATTCTGACAGAATCAGCTGTGGGGAGATTTTGTTTTGACAAGAGTTCTTGCCCAAAGCCAGGATAAAAAAAATTCAACTCTCGACCGTCATGGGCAGAAATGTGTTGAGTTGGAAGGCGATTAAGCTGAAAAATAAAGGTCAGGGTTTGATGTTTCAAGTTAAAAATCAGGTTCTTTAGTTATGAATTCAGAGTGAGTCATTGCTAGGCAGTAATTGGTCGGTTTGTGCTGGAAGAAGCAAAAAGGTATTTCGCACAACCTTCCATTAAAAAAGTTGTTGTTAATGGATGATTATTGATCTTGAAGTATTAGTAAAAGATTAATGAACTCAATCGAGCTCATAAAATAGTCAGCATCAATGAAAGTGGCACCAAATGCTTAAATGACAAACTCAGAGCATAAGACTGAGGCGGCGTGCTGTCAGTGCTGCTCACTCCTCATGTAAATGCATCTTCCAGGTGCAACGAGAGGAACATTTCACTTTGCATTTCGTGCCATAAAATGTCATGCTTTATCACCTTTCGAATTGATAAATGTAAAGTTGGAGCGAAATGCTTTGTTGACCCTTTCCCCATCATCTTTACACTTTTTCACACGTAGGCATTATTACAGTGAGTGGCTCCACATATGAAAAGGAAAGCTTTTTGAAGAAATTACAGGGTAGGAAGCCTCTCCACCAGCCTCTCTTCTGCTCCTCCTATAGCCTCCGGTTGCCATAGTGTTTAAAGAAACTCCAAGACATAATGGATGAAGTAATTCCTTCACCCCTTTGATTCGTTTCTGACAGATATTCAGTGAGATTGTCTTGTGTGTGTGTGTGTGCGTGTGTGTGTGTGTGTGTGTGTGTGTGTGTGTATTTTTTCTATAACAGATGACTGAAGAGTCAAGCCTTGACCCAAGGGATTAATTAAATTTTTGATGGTGAAAATTATTCAGTTCCTCTCATACATCTGCTCTCAAAGATAATAACAATTTTTTTATTAAAACAACCACGTACAAAAGGCACGCTATGGCCAAATATGCTGCCAATGGTAGATAATTGAAGAGACTCACAAAAACTAATGGAATTTTTTTACTGTATCTAATCCATGAGATTCCAACAGGCAGAAAAGGCTCCACTCATACTGGAGCGAGAGGGAGCTATCTGGTGAAATATGGTCTGCAGAGGACAGGGAATTAAGAATTAGTGCTCTGTTGTTTTGGAAGGATCCGAATCAGACTTTGGTGGCCAAGAGCCCAAAGGATGCTAAGAGGTCACTTTATCAACAGGAAAACACACACAATTTAGATAAACTATACACTCACTGTGCAAAGAAGCAAATATGTAAAACAAAGCTCAAGTTAATCCCCTCATTACCACCTACAGGCAATCACTAACTAAGACAAAGTCAAGAGTTACTAAGTCAAAAACAATAAATACATACAATAAATGAATAAGAATAGCATCGGCACAGGTTTGATGGAAGTTTATAGTTTATGTTTTATCTATTGTGGATCTCATGTTAACCCCCCTTCCCATACTCACACACACACACAACACTCCTCCCTCCATGTCTGTGTCATCCCTGTTAAAAACAGTTATGTCACAGCCACAGTGAACGCTTTGATTAATGCTTTGTAAAGTTGTGGCACCTGTGTCCTGATGCCAGCGCAGACAAATTATGGGCTTTTAACATTGCCGTCTGTCAAGCCAGGGACGAAGGCTAAACGCCCATCTACCCCCCCTCCCGCCCCACCCCATACAAGAGTCGTTATGGCTGGCTGCTACAGCTGCTACAAAACAGCAGGTAGAAATAACAGAAACACGACTAAAGCTGAAACACAATGAAGTCATCCTGAGATCTGATGCCAAAATTTAGAGGCGTTCATGAATGCTGCGCTTGTTTGATCACGAACACTACAATACACGATCAGTACATGCTGGGATAAACAAATGATAAAAATGCAGATGTATTTCCTGGACAGGTATACTGTAACAATTTTTTTTAAATATGCAGATTCAGTCGAAATTGCAGCGGTAAATATCCAGTTTTCTGTTCTTAATACAATGGTGGATGGATTTTGTGATTAATTAAAATGTTTATACCGCAAGTCATCATTTATACACAGATTTTTGCCAACATAACTACAGAAGATTCTTTCCACTCTAAATTGTCATTAATTATCACAGTCCTTGTGTTGGAGACCTTATCTTGGCAGAAATGTCATAAATTTTCACGAGTCAACAAAATGATCGGCATCACAGACCACACTGAGTACTAAATGTAATTTGGCATTAACACAATGAGCAGGAACTGTTTCTATTCTTTGACTTTAGTCTCATTTGTCACTCCTGAGCAGCTCTACCTGCTGCCATGCCAACACGACCACATGCTGTTACGTTATTCTGAGGAAGCTTGGCACAAGACGACGTGTTTTTATTTCGCTCTTTGATTTCATCCATCAAAATTCCTCCAGCATCCATCACGTCGGAGATACGCCCACGAAAACACCCTTACAGGACGTGAGCGACCTTCACCTCATTTGAACCTGACGATTAACAGCAGTAACAGTAAAACATGCAAGAACAGAAAGTAATGACTCCCCCTCAACAACAACAACAACAACACTTTTTCTCTCTTTTTCAAAGTTGTGTCAGTCTCCAATCTCTTTGGCATAAATAAGAAAAATGAGGTGATTGATAAATGAATGCCACACGTGGGCAGTGGCCTACTTGAATGTTAGTGTGTGACTGATGGCTGCATCCATCACCTCAATGTCGTTATTCAAAACACATCCAGCAACTATTGGGTAAAGTGGGTCAAAAGAGGGAGAACTTGGTGAGTGGCACCGGACATGATTCAACATATGGGATGGCTGCATCTTTGAAGTATAGGTTGAACCATTCGCCCCGTGACCAATCACAACAGCGGTGGAGTTAATGGTCATGGCGAAAGTCATTGCGCTAACTAAATGAACGTTAGATGGGCGAACCCAGGAGCGCGTGGCGCAAAGGCAGAATTTACCTCCAGGTCTCAAAAGTTAACACATAATCCCGCAGCGCAGAGGAATACCTGATGAGGACATGTTTATATGTATGAGGCCTGGTGGCACGTTTTATATCCCCATGAAATGCTGGAGCAGATGGTAATAAAATTCACACGCCTACGTGGTTGGGTGTGCGTGCGTGTGTGAGAGAGAGAGAGAGAGCAGGAGAGAACCCTGCCATCATTGTTAGGAGGGCGAGGAAATGTCTTGTCCACTCTTTACATCTTGGCTATGACAACAGTGCCAAGCAAAATGTAAAAATAACCCGAAAAGTGGTTTAGTTTTTAACAAGCCGGCTCGGTGAAGCTACTGCTGCTTCCAAATGGCACCAAGAAGCGGGAGATAAACAGACGGGAGCAACAAAACTGTTAGTTCACAAGTTTAGAAGCCATTTGAGAAGTACGCCGTAAGAGATAGATGACATCATTTATCAAGACACGGGAGGGACTGAAATGCAGACAATGGACAGGAATTAAAAAGAGAGAATAGACTTTACTCAGCAAAAAGGTTTTTTTTAATGCTTACTGTCAAAATGACAGATTGAAAGGGACTAACAAATTCAAAAGGCTAAGGCAAGCAAACAATGCTCCAGAGGCAGACAGGGACAAACGAAACAATGGGCGAATCCCAAAAGCTGGACGGCTACGAGGACGAGCTGGAAAAGACAAAAGAGAACTGGCCAGTATGTATAAATAGAGGGATGATTGGTGAATTGGAAGCAGGTGAGTGTGTCAGGTGAGGTGGGGAAACTGGTGGATAGATGGAGGACAGAACACACAAGACTTACCAAAATGTGTGGGTTTGTGTGTGTGTATAGTAATTCTTTTGAACTGACAGCTTTTTTTCCTGCAAAAATAACCTCCAGTGTTAGTTGAAGCTTCTGTCGTGCAGCTTTTAAGGTGATTTTCATTGGACAGTTTTGCTGAACCTGGTTACCAAGGAGATAAGAGAAGTGTAAGATCTAATGTGAGCCCGTTTCTGCTGTTTAGAGGACCATTTTTTTCTGTAGATAACTGATTTGTCACTGTTTGTGGGCATATCCTGCACCAGACTTTCATTTGTGTAAACAAGGGGAATTTCAGTCTTCATAGGAAATAGTCATAGTCATAGGAAATAGTGACAGAGCAAATTGAAACAAGTTTGCTCTGCTGCCTTGGACAATCTTATTTCGGAAATAACTAAATAAATAATCTTGAATAGTCCTCACACACAAGTGAGCAAGGCTAGAGTGCTTCACTCAAGTGGAATGTTTCAGTGTCATAAACCAGCCTCACTTCTGATCGCACTCTGTCGCCACGGTTACTTCTGCTCCACAGCTAGGCCTGATACAGAGCAGCTTGTGTTGTCTTGAGTTTAGTCGGGCTGAAATCTAATCATGATTGGAAAATAGCGTCACCATTCCTGCAGGATCTCCTTGATGTGTTGTTAGGGGGTCTCTCCATGGAGCTGGGCGAGGATATGTGTATACTGGCAAAATCTGCTTAATTTCCCTGAGGATATTCTTTGCCAACGCTATAGATTCTTGTTGGAAAGCAGACAGTATTTATGTACTTCCTCTTTGCTTTGCCGTGGGCATCGATCACAGATATTCAATCAACAAGATAGAGTAATGACACTGAAGACAAATCAAATCCAGCTTTATTTAAAGTGCTTTTGACATTAATGTCCCAGTGCACCTACATAGAATCATAAAAAGGAGGACAATGCGCACACACACAAACCTTGGGGTTATTGTGTAAAGGTGTTTAATACTGTCAGGAGTAGAGGCTCAGTATGGCATTTATGAGTACCCTGAGTAATAATGTAAAGTTATGAACGTGCACCTTTTGCAGTTTTCTGACAGCATTCACAGCAGTGGTGTTGCTCTTTGTGGCCATTATAGCTTTATATTCTTCATACCCGTGTGACATAATTCTTTGCTCCTTATACTTTGCTGCAGACACGCAGCAAAGTATAAACTATGAACTGTCTGTGAACCAGAATAATCAATATTTATTTACAATTTTAATCTGATGTGAACAAGGTGCACAAGAATCCTGTGTCCTCACATAATCCTCTATACGACTGTACAACTCTTAAGCATCTTAGGAGGCTCAATTTGTGTAAAATTGCAATCTGCATGGACTAATTAGAACAAATTAAGCTCTAACAGAGCACTTAACTGCAGTTTCAAGCTTATAAATGACTCAACACAGTCTGTCAAGCACCTCAATTAGAGAGAACTTACTTTGAAAGGATAGAGAGAAGGCTAAGTCGTTTATTGCTCCACTGTGGGAAAAATACTGTCAATGCGCTTTCTCACAATGGTGACAAAATGTTCCCTGGTCTCCCCTGTGTGACTGGTGAGAAATTTTAGTGGCAAGGTGTCTAAAAATAGTCGCAAAATGTCACTTAATGGTTACATGTTGGAGCCCGGAATCCATTTTATGACACAGTGGTGTGACTTTATCACCAGGTGAAATGTGGACACGGTATAACAAGTACAATGACATGTAAACAGTGGCTTCACTAACTTAATGGCTCTCAATCATCAACTCCTACAAATTAACAAAGCTTTTATCCCGCCTACAATAATGCTCCACTAGGACGCCATTCCCCGGAGCGTAATTGGAAGTTGTCAGTTATTATTTGTGGCTGGGAAGCTGACAGAGGGTTTAGTGACTCCTACTGGTCGATTAGGGAACTGACAGGAGGAGCGACAGGATCTGGGATCTCTCAATGATGATGTCATATGTCGCACAGGTAGCAAGTTGACTTCCCTTCAGCTCTGACTGAAGGTGAAGTTAAAGGGGAATCGGACATTATACAGCAATTACCCACCTATAGTTTGTGAGATATGCTTTGGAAAATGGTCAGGGGGATAATTTATGGTACAAAAAAGGAGTAAGAGTACAGGATGAAAAATGCAAAGCTCTTGTGCCAATCTTTGATGTTTCTCATCTCAAGTTCTGCCATTCATTGTTGTTAAAGTGTCAACCTCAAGCAACACAATCATGATTCATTTGGCTTCTTTAGAAATTGTGTTCAATTATTTCTGAGTGTTCTTACTTTCCATTACTCTGCACTCGCTGTCAATCAGCAGCCGCAGTGAGAAGCCTCAAGCAGATAATAATCCATCAGAGGCATTTCACCTCGCAAATCTTAATGTAGCGACGTCCATTTCCTCTTTGTTAGTCGAGTTTGGTACAGTGAAGGTTTTTAAAAATATATAAACATTTCATAATGCATGCAATGGAAATCGATTTCCAAGAAACTACATGAAGACAGTAATAAATGGGATATAACTCTAAATGACAATGTCATGCTGAGAGAAATAGCTCCAAAAAGACACGAGCAAGAATAGAACTCAATACACTGAAATCAATGCTTTTTAGTTTGAAGGTGGCACATAATGTTACAGTTGCAGTTCAAACAAGGTAAGTGAGAACAATAGAAAGTAGAATCATCTGTGCTGTCTTATATGCATGTAGGTTTGGACTGCAGATGTGGACTCCAGTTGCACTTCTACATCATTCTGATATTAATCGACCAGACTAATTATTATTATTATTATGGCATTAAACTTGATATAGAGACTTCTTCAGTACGCGTGACTCACTTCTGACTTGGTCCTGTTGTCAGCTACCCTGCATCCTGAATGCAGTAACGGATATGAAATGAGCAGAATAAGCCACATGAAGCAGCCAAACACTGGTGGATAATTAGCTTAGACTTAGATAAACTCACACCTACTATCACACAGGCTGCTGCGTATATATCTCCTCCAACAATGAACTCAACATCGCCATGATTCCAGGTTATTGCACACTCAGAGCTATAACGTCATCATGAGATCTCGGCGCTGGATCTATGTTGCGATGAACTATAGCTGCACTAAGCCAGTGACGCCATAAAGCCACAATAAATGGTGAAACCTTGACATCAATCATGTTTAAAATACACTTCCCCTTCATATACAACACCGGTCTCACACAGAGATGACTTCTGCAGTCATTATAATTGCATGCTTGCTGCTTTTTATGATCTTATAAAAGATAACAAATGCAAATCACAAAACTCGAACATAATTGCGTGCTCAGGCATTGTTTATTCTTGCAGGGAGTGTTGGGCAAAAGGCAGTTTAATCCTGATATCTGAAGATGCTGCAGTGTTTTATTGTGGAATGTGTGTATCTGTGTAAAATGATGAACGGATGCAAATGGTTTTCAAAGTCAAGTTAGAGAAATGTTAGAGAAAAGTGCAGCACTGACCTGAGAGGCCAGTGTGTCTGTAGACACGAGTGAGTTTGTGTTTAGTCTTGTCTGATTTGTGTCTTGTGTTACCGCACAGGCTGCGTTATCGCTTGCATCAGGATGTTATCTCGAACTTTGCTAGCTGGCAGTGAGCCAGGACAGAGGCAGCATTTTATTGTGGCTCAAATTAATTCTTTGCAGGTTTTTGTTTCACACCCCTGCTGGCTGCTGTTTCATAATGAATTGCAAAGGACAGTGTACGTGTCTGTTTGTTCAGAAAACAAGACACAAAATGGAGACAAGATGTTTTTCAAAGTGAAAACAGCCTTCGGGCAAACTGAGCAACACAACATTTTTATAGGGTATTCATCATTTATGGCATTGTGTATTGTGGCTGTGGAAACATATAATTAATGTTTGAATGACATTTGCTCCCATTTAATTTATCAAAATGTCAGTGGGAGGGGCCCACGTTGTATTTGTTTGAAAAGTTAATTTTTTTCAAAGACAGAAACCTTCACAGGGATGAAAAACATTATTCAGTATAATATTCCATTTAAAAGCAAGCCCATTAGCATCAGTTTGTTTTGTTAAAGACTTTGTAAGTAGGATCATTTATATGCAAATAACCAAATTAATCTGAATATTGTTGAATCAACAGGGACTGAAAGGCAGCGCTAACTGTGACAACATTTGGCTTCAGCATTGATAGATACTACACAAAGGTAGGATGGCTGCGTTCTCTGACTGAAAATGTCCAACCTGTGTTTATTATACCAAGGCTGAACATACTTAATCAGGTTTTTATAAAACATATTTTACAAATCGAGAGACCAAATTGTGCCAGGTGATATGGGATGACTATGCCTGTTTTTGGAGATTGGTGTTTTATTTTTAGCAACCTGGTTTCAGCAACATCTGTAATCAGGTCTAATGGACAATTAAGACACCCGATTAACACATGTAGATTTCGATACATACCCTTAACTCTTTTTTAAGGTTTTTAAGGATACACATGTACATGACAAACATCAGATTGAAAGAAGAGAAGAATCTGGCAGCTGCATCACTTGCATCAGCCAAAACAGACAGAAGCAGATCTCATGTTGAACCTGATGAAAGAGGCCAAGTACAACAAAGTCAGATGTTAGACAGGCGGACAAAGCGCCAGGGGATGATGTTAAACTTCTTTTCACATTTCATGTTGACATTAGATCCTATTGCCAAGGGAGATAGCTGGTAAATGTAAGTGTGTTTACAAGAGTACGCGTGTTTCTGCATTAACCAGGTTACTGGTGCATGTAAACGCATCGACTGTTGCCCGGCGAAGGAAGCCATAACAGAGAAAATGAAACGCCTTCAGTGGCCTGTTATGGGGATTTAGGATTTTCAAATGCTGTGTGTGTGTGTGTGTGTGTGTGTGTGTGTGTGTGTGTGTGTGTGTGTGTGTGTGTGTGTGTGTGTGTGTGTGTGTGTGTGTGTGTGTGTGTGTGTGTGTGTGTGTACTCATGTCTGCATACGTGGCTCCAATAACAACATCAAACCTGTTACAATTACTAAAAGAAATTCCTTGACTCAAGATCAGGCCGCAGTTTAACAGGTTCTTCCCCGGATCACCCCTTGCCCTCCTATCGTGTTTCATCAAAATCATTTCGCATCTTTCTTAGTAAACCTGGTACAAGCACAACCTCCCTGCCAGCACTAAATATGCCTCAAAAGATAACTGGGGCTCAGTAAGTGAAAAGAATGAATGTGTCCTTTTTTTATTTTTACTATGCCGTCCAAGGTCATCGTCATTCATTCAAAGTGGTCAATAACAAAAACTCTCAGGGGATTTAAGTTTCGGGGCAGCGTGCTAAATAATTGATCAGGTGAGAACTCTCAAGCGCCGTATGAGGCACAAATTATTACAGCTCGTCAAAATCGATAGTGCGATGTGAGACATGAATCCTTCCCACAGCCCAAACCTCCCATTCTTCTCTGACTTACACGTTTCTCTCCCCTTCTGTTTTTGTGCTCTGCCACATTTTAGATTGATTGTGATTCTTCTGTGGCTATAAGGCAAATTTAGATGATTCTCTGTTTAATCTGCAAACAAAATGCATGTGTGAATTTATGGATGTGTGTGTGTGTGTGTGTGACAGAGGCAGGGGGTGGAACTGTGCCTGTATGTGTCTCTGTGTCTGTGTGTGTGTGTCTGTGTGTGTGTGTGTGAAAACATTTCTTTAATTTAGCTTAGTGAAGCATGAGGACTCACACATTGCACCGGTGTTCATTTCATCGTCCCATTTGTATTGTGCATTTGGAATGCAAATGAGCCTCAGTGCTGATATTTCACCGCTCTGTTTGGCTTTGTCCTAATGAGGCATCAGTAAATGGTTTTCTATTACACCAGATATGGAGCTCAGAGGCAAGAGACAGAAACATGTTTACCCAGACCACTAGGATGACTTTAATGAGTTTGGACTAGAGATTTTCTCATTTAAAAATGCAAACTGAAATCTTGTCATTAGGTGTGATCACTGGCAAAGCTGTACAATAAGTGAACTTATGTTTTACTTAAATGTGAAATCCATTCCTGAGCTGCTGAGTGACAGAACCCTCTGGCCCAAGCACGGATTTCACCCGCATCGACGCATCGTGAAGTGAAACTGCAACACCTACTGCATGCATCAATGTAGGCGTGCACACAAATAAGCAGTCACGCACACTCCCCTGTAAGATGTTAACACTCCAGGGCTGCTGGCACTAGCACACACCCCCCTTCCCATTGAGAGGGATCGATGATAATTCCTGCACCTCCTGACCTGCACTCCGAGTTTCTGCCACCTCTCCTCCCGCCTCTATCAGCCGAGAGGCAGAGACGGCACAAACTCGTGGCAAAATGAGATGTGCGCTGAAAAAGAAAACCCTCCCGTCTGTGGTTTGATGCACTGGATGCCACGAAAGGTCTTTGAAATGTTCCTGTATTTCTCGAGTGCCAGTTTAAACAAAAGGCTGGAAGTGAGATAGAGTTTTAAATTAAAACACAGCCACGCTGTCATACTTCAGCTGTGTGGGATGTTCTGTCACATCAAGTACTCTGTAAAGGGTGAGAAGTTGAATTTATTTAAGTTTAATGCCCAGGAAAGTTATAAGAGAAATACCAGCACAGTACAATACAATATCATGAACGCAGAGAAATGAAATGGACTCAGAATCTTGTCGTGGATATTAAAGACCAGGGGAATATATGAAAGCAGCATTTTAAGACAAAGTTATTAATCAAATCTTTAAAACTGGAATTCTTTTGACTGTAGATTTACTGTAAATACAGTCTGACACATATTCTCATACATAAACATCTGCTTTCATGTGATATTCTGCTCTTAATCCCTCAAAAACCTGCAGTTCTTCACCACTGCACCACTTCAACTCAAATTCCACTCTGAGATTTAAGAGGAGAAATTCCTCTCTAATGCGTCATTCTAGCCATTTAAATGAGTCTCTTAATCCCCAACGATAGGTGATGATAGATTCTCACTTCATTTCCACAAATGCCACATCAGCAGTCTCACACCTGCAGCATCCTCACCAGCCACTGAACACACACACAGGGAATTACAACTGACAGCCACTACAGAGAGACATGAGAAGCTTTCAGCTCAAAGACTTAAATTAATCGAAAATCCAGTGTAGCGTCTTCTATTTTAGTAGTCTGAGGTCACTATTGTCGGTTGGAAATGAATCAATTTACGTTTTGACCGTCAACCGAAAACATTTCATAAAACTACACACGTCTTCAAATGTTTAATTCTGCCAGAAAACAGAAACCATTTATATAGTACCAGTATTAAATGAGCTGGCAAGAAGAAGATGGTTTCTAATCTTGATTTTGGCTGGCGTGAACTACACGTTTCTTTACATTTGGATTGCAGATTGCATCGTTAAACAAGACCAGAAAAAATAATGAGGAATTCAAAACAGACACAGAACAAAAACCTACCCAGTCCTGACGCTGATAATTGAGTTTTCTAAAAAAAGAACATTCTCAAATAAAAGCAATACCTCTAATAGGGGTGTGCCACACAGTTTGAGAACCACGTATGTCACCTATTTCAATGGGAGTGGGTTTATTCTTAGCAAAACAACCCTTTATACTAGATCTAACCTATGCATACCTTATATTGTGCATTGGGACAGTTGTGATAAACACACAGCAGCCAGCCGTGCAGGTTAATGAGGAGCCGGAGCTCCCGCACAGGTAACTGTATGAGAAAGTGGCTCCAGCTAATGAGAGCTGCAGCAGCTAAGGGGACAACTGAGTGAACAAAGAGATTACAGCTGAATCATAACGTGCATAGATGCTTAGAGATTTTCCTTTAACTAGCAGCGTGACAGGGAAGGAAAGAGGAACAATACATGAAACACACACATACTTAAAAGCGGCATAAGAAGCTTAGTTATAGTGAGAGGACGCCTATTATTGTCCTTTGGCTGTCTGTGAAAGCTGACAGGACAGATTATTGTGACAGTGATAGGGTCAGAGTCTGTCTTTGAGCACAAACTGAACCACTCCACACATTAATAAAAATGATTATAACATAACACAACACACCAGTTAAGTCCTGTCGTACCTTTCGGTATCCATCTGGCTTTATATTTGATTTCACAGGTGCTTTATTGGAACGAATAGCACCAAAGCACATGCACTGACTCACTGATTCTTAACTCTTTGGCACTTTTGGGTGTTTTTATACGCGCAGGCAATCAAATCTGCTATATGTTGATGTGAACATGTTACAGACCAATTAAATTAAGCTTTCAGGGCAGTTCAGGACCTTTGGGTTTGCCTTTGTGGATGCAATTCTATTATTTTTAACCATAACATTATGCAACTTTGACAGCACATTCTCGCTCCTTAATTACACTGTCTAGAAGAGAGAAAATAACAAATACATCCAAGATGTTGCCTTTCTCTTGTTTTGGTTTAATGATCCTGCATTGCTGAATTCCCCCTTTGTTAAATTAGTGATACAATCTTTCTAATCAGAAACCTATTAACTGGCAGATTTCAGGATGGCTAACCCACAGTGGAATATGAGCAAATGTTTGGATTATAAACAGATATTGAAACAAATATTCAAAAGCCTCCAACCTGGCAAAACACTCATGATGTTTTCCTTCCACGGGCTAATGCACCACTCACCAAGAGTGGATTACATATGCATTGAGGCTCTGCAACGTAATGTCTGTACTAACACTCACAAATATACAAAATGGCCACTAATGATGCACGGAGAGCAATGCATACTTCTCAAGAAAAGCTTTCACAATATTTCCCTTATTTAATAATATCACCACTTCACCATGTTGACATGTGTATGTTTGCTGTCATTCAAACCTCCCTCAGCCTCTCTGACCGCTCTAAGTAGCTGAAATACTCCACCTGCTTGACCCCGACTCTGAGGCCAAGACAGCGGATCGATGGAAAGGCCCAGCATGGGAAATGCGAGTTCATTAGTATTTCACAGCTACGGCTAACAAAGTCATGATATGGAAGTAATTCAAAGTAAAAGAATCATTATTATTCTATTGACGTGAGGAGGGGTTAACAATTTTTCCTTATTTGAGGAAAATAATGATTTTCTACTGTTTACCTGTATATATCAACATTACATTATACACTTGTTCATGTGGTGGTAATCACTTTCTCTCAGACCTGTGGGATGTTAACACACTGTACCCTATAGAAATATGGACTCATGCTTTGTGAATCCTTGATTATTGTTGTGAGTGTAACAGAGCTTCTGGTCTTCTAGAATCAGTGTCAGCTCACAGTTGGATTTCAGTTTTCCTATATTTCATGATGCCTTTTGACATTCTCCATGAAAAGATCATAAGTTGAAGATTCAAAGGTATTTTCAAAGGTATTTTCCCTGATTCGTTGGGTCTATCCACATCCATCCAGGCCATGCCAGCGTTTGTTTGCACCTACAGTATCTAGATCTACTGCCATTCTATGTGTGTGTGTCGGGTTGATCACGGTCTAGTCAATAACCTGTTAAATTCAATAACTGCTGGCTAAATCGATGTATGCCTTTAAGTGGGTCTTGATTTGTCTGTCATTTGAAACCACTCTGAAAACTACACTTAATTGTTAATACATTAAATTTCTGTAATCTTTATGAACACACTTCTCCACAAGTAATCCTGAAAATCTTAATCCTGTTTAAAGCAGATGAAATAAAATCTGCCTGAGCAGTGTGATTTTCTTTACATAGATTTTGCCACTCATTTCTAGATCTTTTATCCTGGACCTCCTGACGGTGCTGAATGGAAGCGAATGGAAACCAGCAACCTTAATGTAAAGTAACATAAAGGATGTATTGTACTAAATGGATTTCGAATGTGCAGGCTTTGGCTTGATTCTATAGATGCCAACAAAACACGAAACACTTCATAATACCCTTAAGAGAGAGCAAAGGTATATAAGGTGCGTTTTAACTGCATAACATTTAATTACCGAGTCTCTGGAGATGCACTCTTACTCTTTGCATTTTCATTCAAGAAGCACTAGGAGTTTGAATTCAGTGTGATGATACAGCATGAGAGAAGAGCTACAATCAGGTGACATTGGCGAGCACAGAAGTTAAATAATGAAATGTGTCAATAGGTGCGCCATTTTGTGTGCTCCTTTGGCAAAATGTGACATTTTTAAAACTCTCTCCCTCATACAGAAAGAGACTATTAAACTAAGCTCACTTGCAATTTACTTTACATTCATAATGTCCCGGCAAGTTCCAGCTTCCATCATCTAAAAGGGAAGAGGTGGTTTAAATGACCTTTTAACAGTGTGTCATTTCCCCACAAAGGTTTATTCTCTGTGCACAGTAAAATTACCAGCTAAATTCAGCATAACCAGAATATGAAATTGCAAATGAGAAACAGAAAAAAATATCCTTTTGTGCCAAATAACATCGACTCAAAATCCCTCTCATTTCCTCTCTTGAGCTCTAATAACTGAATGGACACTCAGCTCCCAGACCCTCATTTACATAACAATGAGAAAGTTTCATTTTCTGCATAAAATCACTGGACTGCTGAGGTTTTCTTCTTTGACAGAACCTTAAAATGTGCACAATGTGAAGCTTTAAATTTGACATAAACATAATTAATGACATTATGAAAACACAGATGAGAGAAATAAGCGATTGTGGGGAAGATTGAATATATTAATTCACACTTCAAAATGTATTAATTATTGAGGTGATTCAAATGTAATGTGCAAAAATGTGTATCATCCCCTGAAGAACATTAATTAACATTTGGTTTGGGAAATCTTTGATAATAGCTGAGAAACAGCTGATAAATAATACAGATTTGAATGATCCCTCTAGAGTCTACAACCATTTTTCCCAATTTTACCTTGTAGAATTTAATTTTCCAAAGTCTTGTCCAATAAAATAGACTTTCAAGAACGAGAAATCAATAACAGTGTTTGTTTGTTGTTGTTGTTGTAGGCTGAGTGGAGATTTTCACAAGCCAAGCGTTCTCTAGATTCATGATTGCCTTTGTTGTCATTCTATCAGCCTCTATATAAAAGTCCTATGGAGGTTAAAATATGATCAAGTGTTGGTATAAAAACATTATGTAAAGCGACCGTATGTGCAGTAACTAGTAGAGTGGCTAATTAGATTGTCTGATGATTTACAGTAAATGGAGTGAGGAGTTATATTGGCAGTAAATTATACGCGTGGGTTTATAGTGATGAGGGTTATTCTGCTAAGTATTTTGTCCCGTGTTGACAGGCAGTAAATCAAAGTTACATCATAAAAGGGTTAAAGATTGCCACAGTACATGGAGTGATCTGTAACACTTGATAGCATAACGCAGCAAGGCCATGAAGTTCATTCATACTGAAGTACTTTTGTGGAAAAGGTCAGATGCATCGATCATCAGAGAGTATTCATAGGCACTGTGGCTGCCATGGTACTTAAGAATGTACCTTTAGACAAACAATGTGAGTTTCCATTCATTTCCTGAAACGTTATTTTGTCGGAGTCCTTTTGTGCGACAGGCTTTCAAGCACTCCAGCTCAGCCCTGCGATGCTCCACAGTGACTGAAGGTTGGAAGGCCAGGTACAGTGATGGGGCAAAAAATAGCAGCTAGGGCCACAGAAGCCAAAGCCTTGACAAAGCCTGGGACATGTGTGTGCCCTGACCTGAATAAGCAAGAGACTGCTGCAGCAGGTAGACCTCTGCACACACACACACAAACAGCAGCACAATAATACCCTCACATCCATCTGCTCCTTTGTTGGTTGTTTACTTTCCAACTAAAGCAATATCCTGCTACAGTTGGTCAGCGTAATGGCATCCAAGTGACTAATTTGCTAAAAGAGAAGAGACATTACACTACACTTCTACATCCAATAAGCAAGCTCATCAAATCCTAACTTCATTTGTTTCAATGAATCTCAGCGCTGAGGTGCTGAGATGATTGCTTATGTGACTCACCCTCCTCACACTCGCATTAAAACGCGGGGAGGGGGGGACTCGCCGTTTCATTTCCAAACATCTTTTCGCCGGCGCCTGCCCGATTACTCACATCAGAGAGATTTTGGTCCAATCGTTGTCTTCACTCCAGAGTTAAATGACATTAGCGCATCTAAGGGCTCATCATCGTTCTCTGTGTCTATTCTCAGTTTCACATTCTCCACCTGCCAAGCTGCATCGCCATCCCATGCAGAGGCACTTTGAAAGAACAATGAGCATGATCACGATGTGTTTTACACTGTGCCCATCAACTGGGTCTCAGCCTTCTAAAAGGTACAGGTACAGGACAAGTCATTACTGAGCAACGTGGATTTTTAGACGCAGAGGAAGTGACTGAAGCTGCTGAGCAAAGTTTGTCATTTTCTGTCACAGATGCACCAGTCACATGCTGCTTTATGCCAAAGCCTTTAAGGTGCAGAAGCTGCTCTTTTTTTTCAACCCCCAACCCTAATTTCAAAATGTGTGTGGGGGCACGATGTCATTCTTGGCTTGTGATTACTCTGGCACATCACATGTTGCCAGGCCAAAGGCGTTTCTGTTCAAGCACAGTCACACCACTCGCTTGTCAAGCCCCCTCACGTCACAGGAAACGGTGTCCTGGCAATTGTGAATTTCTCAGTGCCCTTTTTTCCCCCCCCCCACTTGAACGTTAGAATTCATGGCACCGTCGAGTGCAAATTATCAGAAATCTGCTCAAAACATCCCAAAGCTCAGCAGGCGACAGAGCAGAGGAAGAAATGACGGAGGGGGGGAAGGAGACGAGAGAGGAGGATGAGTTCGAATAGAGAGGAGAGAAAAGACAGAGGCTGCGAATAAAGCTGAGAATGCTGGAAGAAATGTTGGCAATGTCAGACCAGAAAAGAGAGAGAGAAGCAAAGGCAAAGGAAGAATGAAGGGCTGGAGGTTCAATTACAGCACAGACAGACAAGAAACACGACAACAGTCTGCAGCCAGGAGCCACAAGCTCATTTAGCCTGCTTTCCTTCACAAATCACAAGTTGGAATATATAATTTAATAACGTCGTCCTTTTATCATACGTGCAATAACCAGGTTCCCTCTGTCCCAACTGACAATATCCCACTATCCGACCAAGCAGCTGCTCCCGTCTGAAGATTCACAGAAAACTGCACCCAGCCTTAAATTCAAAGTGAGTAGTTTGAGTTGATTGAGACGGCGCCGACATCTGTCAGCGGCGATGTGACAACTGCGATTAGGGCTTTGAAGATATGACCTCTCCTTATTGAATTTACTGTCTGGATTTGTGCTCGTGGCATAAAGGGGCCGCCGGCGTCCTCAGAAGTGCTCGCCAAATAACATTAAAGCAAAAGGAATCAGTGGAAGCGGACTATCGATTCAACCCCATTGTGGGGGAACAGACACTGTTCACAGCCCATTTAACACAGGGAGGCTTTTGTCAATCAGGGTTTTGCGTTTGAATGACAAGCGTAATGACAGGATGAAAGTGCTAAACATATGAGTCTCCATGGCAATAACAGGAAAGTAGTAACAGCGATGACATCAAATGACTGCTGCTCGGGAATTGAGCTTCCTCCTTGTTTCAGTCCCCAAAGACTGAAGACGGGACTAATGAGAGATTCTTCGCCTGTACCTGCTGACCCCCTTCCCAACACACACACACACACACACACACAAACACACACACACACAATTCCAAGATATTCTCTCCCGTCATAATTTGCAGGCTCGTGGCAGCTTCACTTTCTTCTTACGTCAATCAGTTTATACATATGAATGAAAGACATGTCAGCTATGTGCCAGTGAAGACGAGCAGGAGGAGGAAGAGAAGCAGCGTCTGTCTGAGGCATCACAATGACCACAGCAGCCACGTTACAAAAGAGAAGGAACCTTAAAAAGGCTTTTGACATTCTGAGATTATTACTTACATGCAGGTCAAATGTTTGTTTTTTGTACAATTGTGACTTTTCGACACATTTTGGTGGGGCAACAGCTTTGAGTGTATGGAGTCCAGGGAGTGAACTGGTGAACTCCGCTCACATGCACCCAAAGGAACCTGTCCTGTGATAATGGCCTATAATTACTCCCCCACACACAACACACACACACACACACAAACACACACACTCCTGCATCTCCGCTGTGAGCACGCATATCATCACAGGAGAAGCTTCTTTTTTTTTGTCATGGCTGCTGCAAGGCTTTATAGCTCGCCACAATAAAAGGGAAACATTTGCATTTAATAATGAGCCCATTATTGGGATTCTTTTAGCACATTCGTGGAGACGCTGCAGTGACAGATAATGAGGACGGATTATGTGATGATGAGGAGGATGATGAGGATGAGGAGGATGGTGATGTGAGCCTTCATCAGCATCACTCTCATCTCCAGCTGAACACACTCAGAGTGTATGCTACCTCTCCCTCTCCCTCCCTCTCTGCCTCTCTCTCTCTCTCTTTCTGTCCCTCTCTCTCTCGTTGAGGGAAAGGGGACATTTTCACCCAGCAGCTCGATCAGAGGAGGAGAAGCGGCCACAGCGGCTCCCAGCGCAACATTTATAAAAGGACAAACTGCCACTTTGAAGGGTGGGGGGAAGGACAGAAAGAAAGGAGAGATACTTACTACATTTAGCGGTGCAAGTCTTTGGGAATATTTTTCTTACACCAGAATGAACTCCTGCTTTCGTGCCTCCGACGCTGCAACTTCTCACCGGATACATCTCCGCATGTCGTAGCCGGATTGTCCCCCAGAAATAAAGTTGTCTAAGAGCAGAAATCAATAAAGGGCTCGTCTGGAATGCCGGAGAGGTTCTATATCTGCGCGTCTTCACGCACGTCGCCGCTTCTTGTGCAGTAAAACATGTGATTGTTCCGCGTCTTAGTTTG
This sequence comes from Genypterus blacodes, assembly GCF_046128005.1. Lineage (NCBI taxonomy): Eukaryota > Metazoa > Chordata > Actinopteri > Ophidiiformes > Ophidiidae > Genypterus > Genypterus blacodes. Next base: position 1,653,327 of record NW_027466842.1, read on the forward strand.
ACTCGCAGGCGCAAACATGCACATTAGGCTGAAATGATCCGGGAAAAGGGAAGAATCCCGGCAGAAGCTGTAAAAGTGTGTGAAATGTCTTACCGGTGCGTCACCCTGCCAGTCTGGAGAGAATGAGGTGCCGCTGGGTGAAGCATGAGCCGGGTGATCGCTCGGCTCTGCCTCTGCTGTGGGACGGAGCGGTGCTCAGCCTCTGGCTCTGCTGTTGGACCGCGTGCCGGGCCGCGGCCGCCGGGGCTGCGGCCACCGGACCCAGCGGCAGCGCCGGGCCCCTGGGCTGGCTGCTGTCCGATAAAGGGCCCTTCCACCAGTCCATGGAGTTCACAGAAGCCGCGGAGAGGTACCAGCAGGGCTACAGCACCAGATACAAGATCTACAGGTGAGTCTCTCTCTACCCCGCTCTCTCTCTCTCTCTCTGCTTGTGTATGTGCATTTGGTTGAATTCGTAATCTATTACAAATGATGAGGTGTGTGTATGTTTTTATTTCATCTCAACCTAGTGATTTTACCACATGAGTAATCAGCTGCGGTGGTATTTTTGGATGAAAGCCCGCACTTATCTGCTGTCACTGGTATAAAGTACATCACGCCTGCACTCAATCAGTTATTAAACTAATCAAACTGCTTCCTTTTACCTCTAACATTCTGACAAAACACTAAATGGTTTGGCTGTGACTCTATTAATTTCATTTTTGTGTCTTGTGATTGATATTTGTGATTGCTGACGTCTTAAATATTAAAAGTCTTGCCCATCTTAAGTCCATGACAGCACATGGACACTGTCTTATCTTGTCACCGACTTACTGCAGAACCACTGCAGATGGACTTTAAAATATAACACGATACAATAACATCATCTATAAGTCACTGTTCTGCATTCAGGTCTGTATTGTTTTTGCACTTCTTCATCTAATATGCAGAGTGAGCTAGGGACATCACATCCTGCTGCTGTTGAGATCTGTGTGGTGTTTTGTTGCTGCACCTGCAGTGTTTAAGGTGCAACTACTGACTGACTGTTCATGAAATGTTGACTAGAACAAGAGATTCAAGATGATCTTATGAAATCTTTGTTTATGGACTTTTATTCGTGCGTTTAGATGAACAGATTTGATGATAAATAAGAACAGCCAGATTTCCATGTTGTGAGTTAAATTTGGTTAGATTAGATCATAAGAAAGACGTGCAGGCAGTCTGGCTGTGTGTGTATATGTGCTTTCTTCACAGAGGAGAGAGAAGAGCAGGGTCTATATAGAAAGAGGAGAGAAGACGATAATACTGTGATCTTTGTGGTGGATATTGCAAATTATTTACCAAAAGTGAAACATTGTGTACATTATGCATCTGTGTTTCTAATGGAATGGTCCATAATCTCATTTTGTAATCGTATAGGCCATATTGCTTCATCTCTTAGTGGCTGCAGTTTGTCAGTAATCTTGGTATACCGGCAGTCGCCTCTCCCCTGAAGTGAATTACTTTTTCCAATCTGATCCATACAGTGAAAATCATTGCAAATGACAAAGAGGTGGAAAGCTTGAAATGTTCTTTGGTGGCCACCATTTTATTCGCGCCGTCTGCTGGAGGCTGACAAATTAGCACTCACAGGACTTTCCGCCTGAAGCAGTCAAACACTCAAACTTCCAGAAAACAGCCTTTAGCTTTCAAACCTTAAGGCTCCAAAATAAGATGTAGCCAAGCGTCAAAAAATATTTGCCCTGCCAAAGTACGGTTTGCACAATTATTTGATCTTTGTTTTGTACAGATAGCATCAGAAGAAAATATGAAACACAGGTTATTCTTAGAAATCCCATACAGCCTTTTCTCCAGCTTTCTAAAGTAACTAATATCACAATAAGTACCACTATTGCTCCAGTCCTATTACACATAAGAACTTTAAGCCAAATAATCATTATTGCTAATATCGTAAAGTAACAATGAAAATATGTGTAACCTGCCTCTATACCTTTTATGTTTTTGTTTCTCCACGCATCCTTAATCCATTTCATTGCTCCTTGGATCTTGTCAATAGTACCGTACAGCTGTAAAGCAAGCAGCACATACGGCTTCATTACTGCCCACACAGTAGAGCAGTTACCTGTAGTACTCAGTCAGCTCAGCCAGTTACGACACCTATGCAAACCTCCTCTTCCTCATCACACTTTATCACAGATACAACAAGAAAAATACCCCAAGTCGACTGTGAGAAAATAATGGTATATTTTCCCATACATGCTCAAAAATAGCCGAGGTCCAAAACTGTTCTGTCTTTCCGACATCTACAACAACAGGAGCAGAACCGTGCTGAACGTCACGTGGCTGACAGACACGCAACAGCATGTAATTAAACTGTCAGTTCGTGCCCCATGTTTCCTCATTTTCACTTATTTTTCCTTCAAGGAGTTATTTTCATCACTGTTGTCCTCAGTACATACACTGAGCCATGAGGTTAGATGTCTGCATACTGCAGTGTTTGCTCCTGCTGCACCCTTCTGTTTGCCATATGTGCATGCTGGTGGAATAGCTGTCGGCTAAACCCAGAGCTGGTCTATAATGCCCATCTGTCAAGCAGGGATGGACACTCGGAGTCTTCTCATTATGATGATTGGCTGTAATGACACACTCAACACACTGTCCCGATTCCCCAATTGTTATCGTTTTCTTGTGGCGGCGTTTGATTGCCTCCCAGTAGGAGAGACGGGGACACACGGTGCAGCGGGTAGCACTGGGGGGACAGATAGGAGTAGACATACACTGAAAGAATGGAAGGAGACAAAGATGGAGTGAGTGAGAGAGAGGGAGAGAGAGAGAGAGTTGTGTGGTAAGTAGTTGTTTTGTGATTATTTTATGATTAAAGTGGACTTCATTATGTTGAAGCATTACTTTCCACTACAAGATGCAGTTTTTTTCACATACATTAGTTATTATTTTATGCTTTGGAACGAAGAGTAAGTCATATAAAATGAACTTTGTGTACAGTAATACCAAGTGAAAAGGTCCTTTAATGGTATATGTGTGTGTATGTTCACAGACCTTCCTCCTATCCTCCATTTTAAAGCAACAGCACAGGGCACCAATGAAATGAACCAATATCTGTGTTTCCAGGGAGTTTGGTCGATGGAAGGTCAACAGTCTGGCAGTGGAGAAGCGGGATCATTCCGGTGGCAGCGGTGGCCTCGCTCTGCCCCTTGACCCTGACTTCATACACACAATTCGCCAGCTGGGGAGGCGGCCGACCCTCCAGACGATTACAGAGAGTATAATCAAGAAATATGGGACCCATATCCTCCTCGCCGCCACTCTGGGAGGTACAGTGGAATATGGCGAGCTTCAAAGCCTCATTCACGACGCTTCTAATGTGATTTTTTTTTTTCTTTCACCATATGTGGCACAGACTTTTATCATCTGTTGGTTTCTGAGCAACAAAGCATCTACAATGTGTGTAGATGGAAGAAAAACAAGAAACGGTGTTGCTCCCTTAACTCACTGTTGCGTGGTGCTGTTACTAATCTGCCTTTGGCTCATTTTCTCTTTCTTTAATAAATCATTATCAGACGGTATCATTTTTTATTAGCAGAATGGAAGGTGTTTGTTTGCACCGTGTATACTGTTTGCGTTTATAACAATTATAGGAAAGACGGAGACAACAACAGCTTCAGGGATGCACGTTGCAACCAGGGCTCGTTTGAATGATTGATGTGTGTTTTCAGCACAAAGGGTTTTTTTGTAAGATTCCTTGCATCACTGTACCGATATACTTTCAGGAAGAAATCCTCAAAAACTGACAAGGCAAATATTGATATTAAAAATGTTCTTTGACATTGGCCTCCACAGACAAGAGTGCCATACATGCAGTGAACACAGTGGAGATCCGACTGTTACTTTGACTCAGGCTTTGCTCTCTTGCTGTGCATTGCGGGGCTTTCTCAGTCAGTCGTGCGGCTACAAAGCTTTGAACTGGCGGCTGGCATGCTTTGCAGCTTGGTATTATCTTAATAATCTCATATCATCGTGACAGTTTAACACTTAGCGGCTCCCACTAATTGGGTTGCATTAATCAGCAACAAGCTAAGAGAAAATGAATCGGAGGCTTCGTTTGGTTCCCAGCAGTGATGCAGACGTGCTTCAGATGTTGTTTTGGGGGGATACAAGCCGGGAAGCTCGGGGAAGGGCACAGTCAAGTCTGTACTTCAGCAGGACGTTTGCAGATGAAACCAAATCGCACTGACAGCTTAATATAGCAGTTTTCAGATGTACTGCACCTGCGTATCTGTATGTTATCTATATGGCAGGCCTGCTGCAATGCAACGTCCCGTAGTGAGGTGTTAGTTTGGAAAAGGGCCAGTGAGATGTGTCAACAGATTATCGATGATGGATGGCTTCGTTTTAGGGATGGGTGCAGTTTTTTAAGGTGTTTTCACAAGTCTAAGCACACCATAACAAGACCATAATAGAGGAGGTTCCAAATCACTCTGCAGCGGTTTGTTACCCACGGTAAATTAAACAGTTACTGATCAGTCTTTTCCATATAAAGACCTACATATTGTCTCTACAATGTGGGGTTTTCCAGCTGTTGTCTCAGAGTCATATTTGGCTTGCTGATGGGTGGTATATAACAAAATTGTTCTTTGCTCCATCACAGGATAGTAAACGTCTTCCTCGTCCTTCCTTTCCAGATAATTCTGACCATTCAGTAGAGCAAGAATTCTCACATGACTTATTCTGATCTTGTTCCTGGATGATAGAAAACCGAACCAAGTGGCTAATACAATATTGTAACAATTTCATCCCTGACTTGGATGCAAACAAACTGCGTGCATGAAAGTACTCTTACTTTTGGTAAAGTTATAGTTAAATGCTCACTAAGCGCTTTACTCCTAACAAATGCACCAGGGTCTCAATATTTCATATTTCAGTTTCTTGCTTTCAGACACGTAGGAAATAGACTCCAGAGACTCCTTGTGTAGTTCACAGTGTGGACATTAGATTCTATTACTTTCACTGTTGCTGTATCTCCTTTTAAATACAAACACCCACAGCTAATGCAGAAAGTCTGTCGTGTTCTCTGCCAAAAGTCATCCTGAGAAATGTTTGTGATCGTTTATTGCTGTTGAAAACTACCCTGAAAAATGAACTTTATCACAGGATATTAAATCCTGGAAAGTGCTGAACTTCAACAACCTATGATATATAACGCCGCAAAAGTTTCTTAGAGTGGAATTTGTCATCCTTTTCTGGAACTATCCTCACATGACGGGGAAATTTGTATAATTGTGGCAGATTCCTTGCACATGACTGATTTTGTATGGGCCGTGAAATGATTGCAGCCTTTGGAGATATTTCCCAGTGTGTAGTTTTTGTCTCACAGAGAACAGGTGCTATTCTGTTTTGCTCACAATGTAATTCCTTGCCAATGTACACAAGTTAATTAAGAGACCCTGATCAACCATCTTAAACGAGCTTTTAATTCTTCCGAAGTTCAATAGATGGAGGAGCCTTGTCTTTGCCTTTTGCTCCAATCATCCGAACCATTAGTTCCTCTGCATCACTTAATCACTACTGTGCTTTTGTAAGCGATCTGAAAAGATACTAATGAACAGTGATTAGTGCTGCTCTGTCAGGACTAATGAAGCTCTTATTCCCTCTGCATGACTGTCACCAGGGGAGGAGTCTCTCACAATATTTGTAGACAAAAGGAAGCTCAGCCAAGAGTCTTCTTCCTCGGGCGCTGAGGCTGGCCGAGGCAGCTTCAGTAACTCAAACGGTACGGGGCCGGTCACCCTGGAGGCCCTGCACCAGCTGGCAGCCTCCTACTTCACGGACAGGGAGAGCACACTGCGCAGGCTGCACCACCTCCAGATTGCTTCCACGGCCATACGGGTATGTGGAGGTCAACAAAGCTGTAAATGCACCAGTGGTCTGATGGCAGATGAAACACTATTTTTGCTGCCTTGAGGCAAATTATGTCATTCCCTTATTCCTTAGTTTGTCAGTCTCTAGTGCTCTGCTGCATCTGTAGAAGGGCCTTAAGACTTTGTAGTTATTATTTTTACATAGTGTTTACTACTGTACATGAACGTATAGCAAACACATCTTACTGCGTGTTAACTTACTACAGTAAATAATAAGACTGTAAACGGTCAAACGGTCACTGCCTACAGATAAATGGTAACCAGCTGCACACTTAGTGAATAGTTGAGTCTCCTCACTGCTGTTTCCACCACCTGCCTGGGATCAAAAGAAAGAAACATGAAAATGATCAATAAGCTTTTGAAGAAAGATGAGCAGATATTTAACAAGTACAAGACTGAAATTTCTCCTGGAGCATCGGAGCTAGCATGAGAATGAATATTGATCTTACATTCATCAAATTGATGGAATTGTGACTCAAACAGGTGGCTAATGTTGCTCTCTGTCTGCAGGGTGCTGCTCACTTTGTGTTGCTGTTTGTGTTCTCTTCTGCCACTTACTGACCTAAAAACAAATAATGCAAATTTAAAATGGCCATATTATGCAGATTCCCATGTTCTCATTTCCACTTTTTTTAAACTCAGTCCACTGTCACTCTGCTTTGCTGTCACACCACTGTGCACATTGAGTGACAACAGGAAGTGTCCCTTTTAAGAGTCCACTCTGAGACATTTTACATAAAGGACAAATTAAGCACAAAGCTGTCAGGGGCCGATGGGTTTGGATTACTGGGTGCATGTCAGCAGGTGTAAACCTCAGCTTTTGCAACTTAATAGTAGCAAAGCTGTCAAATATAGCTCTCTTGTTTTCTCCCATTAGTGTGCAGTATGTGACGGCAAAAATGCTAATGTGCAGAAAAATCAGACAACAAGCATTTAATTTGATTTGTTAAATTAATTATCTAGGTTTTATAGCAAGACAATAATTTCTTTTCGCTAAAGCCCATTACACACAAATGGATTGACTGTTTCATCCAGCGAAAAACAATACAACACACTATGAGGCTTCTAACCGCTGGCTCAGATATCGGCTCAACTTGTTCCATCAGTATTAAGCACCAACCCAGCAAAGAGGAGAAGAGGAACAGAGGAGCAGTTGTATGTGCTGCGCTATAAAACACCAATCATCCATTTTATCATCTGAAGTGGCTATTAGAGCGTAAGCATTAATCAGCCTGAGGGGCAAACGTAGATGTTCTAGTGAGCAGCTACTGATGAAGACAAGTGCCCCCCTAAACTGAGAATGTGTTTCTCTGGTTATGCATCAGCCTGATGGATTACAGATATCATTCCATTAATTTCAAGCCAAGCTGACTTCCATTCATTCACCACTTTGCCATGTGTGTTAAGTTGAGGCCGGTTGAAGATCAAGCACACAGGAGAGAGAGACCCGAAAGATGAATACAACATTTTATAAAAGATGTTAAGCAGCACCTGTGAGATATGCTCACTCATTGAAACGCTGAAGGCTTTCGGGTTTCAATGAGAAATGGTATGAAGGTTTTTGAGCATAAATTTAAGTTTATATGAAAAGTTTATATGATAAGTTATAGGTTTTTCTGAAGTTTAAACTTTTCCAGTTTGAAGAAAGTTGATTTTTTTTTTTTGCCCCTGATCAGATTGGAGTAAATTACTCAGTCGGCGGAGAGAGAAAGCTTTCTAATGGGAAGACCTTTCCAATATTACTTCACAGAGAGTCATTTCATTCAAAATTCATGGCATAATAATGCTTTGATGAGAACATTTTATGTTCTTTTGACCTTTTTAAGCAAAATAAAAGACAGCACTGGAAAAGCACAACTCACTTAATTCTGTCCTATGCCGCATCTCCACTTGCAAATGCAGAATTTTACAGAATGGAATGACATTGAAAATTATTCATGCGTGTCCTCAATGTCCTTGTGGGCAGGTGACTGAAACCAGAACTGGACCCCTTGGATGCAGTAATTATGACAATCTGGACACAGTCAGCTCGGTCCTGGTTCACAGTCCAGAAAACAAGATTCAACTTCAAGGTAAAAACCCGCTGACAGCTAACTCATCTGAATAACATTATCTTGTTAGGGCAAAATCCTTATTTTCCAGAAGGCAGAATTTGGATGGATATAGTTATATATGTGTTTGAACTAATGTTCAAATGACTCCATTTTCCATCTCCCACAGGTTTACAGGTGATTTTGCCACGTTACCTGCAGAGCCGCTTCATCCAGGCCGCCCTCAACTACATAGGCTGTAAGTCCGAGGGTCAGTTTGTGTGTCGCAGCAGGGACTGCTGGTGTGTGTGCAGCCCGGAGTTCCCGCAGTGTAACTGCCCCCGCACCGATCTGGATGCACTGGAAAACAACTTGCTGCGCATCAGAGACGCCTGGAGACAAACCAACCAGGAGTTTGACGAGTCTGGTGAGTTGGTGGGATGAAGATTTGAATTCACTAGTGTCCCCAGTGGACAAAACAGAAGTCAAACTAGAGCAAGGAAAGCTTTGGAACTTTTGCTCTAAGAATGTTTTTTTTTTTATAGCGCTGGACTTTAGGATTGGGGTCAAAAGAGTTCAACTTTAAGCTTGGAGATAACACAAACGAAAGAAAACACATGTACGGCTTCTGTTCTGAATGCGTTTCACATCAGTGCTTGCTGTCAAATCCAACCAGCTGCCAGACCCTCAATCAAGGAGCCTGTCTGTCAGCGTGTCAAAGCAAACACTGGTTCAAGTGCTCGCTACACTTTGAGGCTGAAGTCTGTGGACATTAACTATTCAACGTGTCACATGGGTTGTTATGTTGTGCCTGTGACTGTATGGGGTTGTTATGTTGTGCCTGTGTCTTTGTGGGGTTGTTATGTCGTGCCTGTGTCTTTGTGGGGTTGTTATGTCGTGCCTGTGTCTTTGTGGGGTTGTTATGTTGTGCCTGTGTCTTTGTGGGGTTGTTATGTTGTGCCTGTGTCTTTGTGGGGTTGTTATGAGCTCTGGTTTCTACCCACGGCCCCCAAACATGCCGGTAAAGAGAATTGGAAACTCTGAATTGGCTGTAACTGTAAATATGAGGGTGAATTAAATTTGAGTATCATTCAGAAGCTGTAGGATGAAAAAACAAAGGTACAGGCTGATGCACCACCCAGTCATGTCATTAGGGTGCAGCGACTGGTCTGTGTCGCAGTGACAAGAGTGGCTATCATGTGCATATCGATTAAAAGAAGACAAAGAGGGTAAAGAGGGAGACTTGTCTTCTAATCAAATTAGGAAAGAAGATGGAGACTTGATGGAGAACTTTGTCTAGTTGACATAACGGACACATATGTGTTTTGTGAATCAATACAAAATTACACCCAAGCTCTCTCAGTTGATCAATCAGTTTATTTACATGTCACATTTTGTTCTGATCTTGTGCAGCACCACTTCTTGGTGTCTTTTCTCTTGGCGTCTCTCTCACACACACACACACAGACACACATAGCACAGCACAGTCCACCCCTCTGCGTTGCGGCATGAAGACAAAGCAGAGACACACAGGCAGCATTAATGTCTCTCTGGTAGGACGTGAAGCTCTAAGGCAGAGAATGAAAGCGTTCTTCACCATGACCGTTTTGCTTTTAGAGCGAGCAGTGTGAAGCTTATTTCATTAACACGCTCTGGCACATCCTTTATAACAATGAGCCGTAATGTTACAAATAATTGTTATCTGGGACGCTTTATGAAAATCGTAGCGCCTATTTAGCATGGCACCGACTACACCAGACTGTTTTTGTACGAATTACCTCAATAGTTCATTTGGGGGGGCGGGGGCGGCGCTGCAGAAACGGCCTGAATCACCACGTCTTAGGCTTTATTAAAGTCCTTTTTGCTCTGAAAGTTCGACATCACACAAAGAAACCCGGGGCCCTCCGCCCCTGTGATAGACTGGCAGCCTCTATAGCGTGCAGCTCTGCCTGCTGGGATTGGCTCCAGCCCCCCCGTGACACCGCGCAGGATAAATGAGTATACAAAATGGATGGATGGGTCTCTTACAGTTATTTCCCAAAGCTCTGCAGGCTGCAAACTATATTTGACACAGATGGATGAACCAATGATCATTAACAATATGGCTGGCTTCCAAGCACTAATAATTCATTACAGCAATAATTTAGAGACAGCGGTATAATTACCATAAACACAAAGTACAATATTCTGAGATTATTGGTAACCTCTGTTGGCATTTATGGTTTTTGATATTTATTCTGGCTATTACCGCCTCCACTGAGAAGATTAAGGTTTTTATTTGTGTTTGACTTTCTGTTTTGTTTCAGTGAAACATGGTGGACAGGTATCATTGTTAAACTTGTTACATTTGTAGTAGTTTGTGTCTCTTGCTCAAACATCTACAGGATCATTTAAGGACACAAATCTAATTCCTGATCAAATAATGTACAGTATCCATATTATAGCATCATGATAGGATATGCTGACGTATACACATGATCCACATTTACATTGGCAACACTGGTTCTGGTTCAGGGTCTTCACGGTGTGCACAGCATTCTTGGAGTTTTAGTGTGGCAGTGAGTGGAGATTCAGTCTTAAGTTAATGCAGTCGTCTATGCAGCAATATGCAAATGTCACAGTGAGAGAAGGAACGCAGGTGTGTCAGGGTTGAAAAACTTTTCTTTGGCATCAAAAGATGTCGAGGAACTTCTCTCTTCAAACACACATCACTTTATTGTTATATTTGACAGAAATCATCGCGGTTGCTTCGGCAACCCGCTGTGCTTTCCCACTGTTGAAAGCGGGGATGGAAATTTTGCATCCTGTGTCACTCACATCTAATTAGACTGTAGCTGTTTTAAAGGGGCACAGTACTGTAAACTGACAACAGGTGGTGATTAACATTTCTTTCCACAGAAACAAAATATAGCGGAAATTTGCTCTCTGACACGCTGATGCGATCAGCAATCCCCAAACAACTGTGAAAATGCTTTATTATCATGCTCAGCTGTTATTTCTCCTCTTCAGCTGTTTGCTTTTCTGGGACAAACAATGAGGAGTTGACAGATTTTTGGATATTGTTTTCCTTCAGCTGCTCGCCACAGGCGGAGTTTACTAATTCATGTTCTTTTCCCTAACAGAGGAGTTCCAAAGCTTTGTTGGGAAGCTGCCAACCCATTACGCCGTAAACACATCTGTCGTGGAGCACTTGTGGAGGACGGATGCCAACCTGCTCCAACGCTACAGGCAGCTGGAGACCGGTAGCAACCAGCTTTTTGCCAAAGCTCGACGCAGCGCTAACAAGCTCTTCAGCCTCAGCAAGAGGTGCCTGAAACACCCTCAAATCTTCCCGCTGAGGCCAAGGTAAGGAGCAAGGCCAGAACAAGAGCATTTAGGAGCCTGTTAACCCAAGGTGCCTAATAATAAGACGAGACCTAATGATTTATGCGCCAGGCGAGAGAAGAAAGCAGCAGAGTGAGACAGCTCTTATTAGAGGCACTTGAGGAGGAGTGGACTGAGGTGGAAAGTGCTGACAGGGCCAAGGCAGGTTTTGTGTTTCATTGGTGAAAAGACAAATGGGATCAAGTCTCTTTTGCCCTGCAGGTGTAAACTACATTATGATCAATGCTCCGTCTAGAATTGCTCATCTAATAATCCACAATTTCTTTCTGCCAAACCACATCCTGGAATTTATTCCGCGATGGGTCAATAAGAACACAGTTTTGGTAATATCCATCCCTGTGTTACATTACATTACATTACAATCATTTGGCAGACGCTTTTATCCAAAGCGACTTACATTACATTACATTACCACCCTTCGCAGAGGGGGGAGCAATTGAGGGTTCGGTGCCTTGCTCAGGGGCACCGCGGCAGGGACTCGAACCGGCAACCCTCCGGTTCCCAAGTGGAAGCTCTACCAACTCGACTACTGCCTCCCTTGTTTTTCCCGTTATAGCGGCTCTTTGAGCAGCGTCCCGTCGCCGCCTCTGACGCAGCTCTGCTCATAACTTCAGTCAGATTTACGCCTGTCTTGCGATCACTCCATTTTGACGGATATTTCTGGCAGAGGGAAATGACACGACCCATCAGCTCACTAGTCAAACGTGCTGCCAGGCTCAGTCCACAGATCAGTTACGCTGCTTTATCACCCCTGCTGCTCGTATAGAAGGAATTCATGGACAAGTTGGGTGCAACTAGTCCATTTCTGAGTTTCGGGCTCCTATTAAGCAGAATCTGTAGCTCATATACAGATTTGTTGATTGGTTAGCCTTGACACAAGATTCATTGAAGAGGGAATGTGTGTTTGTGTTTTTGACACCCATTTTGAAACCTTCACCACTCCAAAATTCCTATCAAATTTTGCTTTTGTGACGCTAGTTGTTGTTTGTGTTTGGACTAAAGTTAAAAATGTGTTTGCTGCGCTCCAAACACAGTGAAAGGCTGAATAAACCATCACACCAACATATCAATGAAAGACAAGCCAAGAAAAGCTGGATATTCACACACATCATTTTAGATTACATGCTCTCTCAACTTCATCATGAGGTATCAAAGCCACAAGTCGACTGTATCGTCTAACTTCTTCCTTTGGTTTGGCCTTTTGCATCATCCTTAGTTGTGATTTGGTGACATTGTAACCAAACACAACTGCAGCAGTAATACAAAGAAGATCACTGGCTTGTTGAAAGGCAGAGCTGAACAAAACACATTCAAGGTTGTCGCTTTGATATGCTATATTTATGAAATACTCAAGAATCTAAAGCAGATTTGGAAGAAGATTTGAAAAGTACTCAAACACAGATAAGAGCAAGTGAAGGAGGATAGATGAGAAACTATTCCAGTTCAGTTTGACTTCTAACTACCCGGATGACTCAGATGACCCTTTTGTTTCTCTCCTAGGCCTCTGCACTTCTGGTTAAGCTATGCCCTCTCAATCTTGTACTGCAGCGAGAACAATCAAATTGGCGTTTACAGTGACAAGAGCCGCAGCTGTTCGTGCCCGTACCAGCACCCTCACTGCCAGGGCGTCATCCCCTGCTCTGTGGGCGAAGGTCTCCGCTGTGCCTCCTGCTCTGCGGAGAATCGAACACGCTGCTCCAGCTGTAACCCTGGGTTCACCCTGACCCAGGGCAGCTGCAGGCCCGCCGTGCCCGACCCGACAGACCCCTATCTGGGCCTGGAGAGCGACCGTGACTTTCAGGACCTGGAGCTGCGCTACCTGCTGCAGAAGCCTGACCCGCACATTGCACTGCACGCTGTGTTTGTCAGCAACGACGTGCGCCTCAACACCTGGTTTGACCCGTCCTGGAGGAAACGAATGCTGCTCACGCTAAAGAGCAACCGGGTTAAGTCCAACCGCGTTCATATGCTCCTTGGGTTGGCGTTCCAGTTTTGCCTCACTAAGAACAGCACCACAGAGCCGGCATTGTCTCTCTTTGTGAATCCCTTCGGGGGAAGCCATTCAGAGAGCTGGACCATGCCCATAGGCCAGCACGGCTACCCGGACTGGGAGAGGATCAAGCTGGATATTCCCTTGGACTGTTACAACTGGACGTTAAGTCTCGGAAACAGATGGAAGAGCTTTTTTGAGACGGTTCATTTCTACCTGAGGAGCCGAATCAAGGACTCTGCGGGAGCGGCGGGCGAAAACAAGAGCAGCACGTTAGACGAGGAGCCTCCGGAGGGGGCGGAGCCTTCAAACAATGTCGGCTACATGAAAGTCAACAGCATGCAGCTGTTTGGATACAGCGTGCACTTTGACCCTGAGGCGATCCAGGACCTGATTCTGCAGATCGACTACCCGTACACTCAGGGATCACAGGACTCGGCCCTGCTGCAGCTGGTGGAGCTGCGCTACAGGGTTAACCGCCTCTCACCTCCAGGGGCTCAACACATGGATCTGTTTGCTTGTCTGCTCCGCCACAGACTCAAACTGTCCAGTGCAGACGTGACCAGGATACTTACAGCCCTGCAAGCTTTCAGGGCCAGACAGCCAAACTATGTGGAATACGAGGCGAACAAACTTTGTAGTTAACGGGTGACACCGCTTCAGTTTGATGTTTTATACAATTACCCCTGCCACTGACGCCTCGTACGGCCTGTTTATCTTGTCAGCTGGATCCGTTTGTGTCAAGTGTGTTGTATCTTGTTCAAGGCTTTGTTGTACATGCAGAATGTGCAATTAAATGTAATGGTTTTATAACTCCAGTGCAGTTTTATTAATTCATATTACATTTAATTATTATTAAAATCACAGGCGTGCAACAAAATATCCCTGCAGCCTCCTCATCCTGTCTTCCACTCTGGCCATCTATCTTCCTCGGGGAGGTGAAGCGGTGTGTGCTGTGTTGTTTTTGCCCATCTGGAGCCGCAGAACACAAGGTCTCCATTCTCCATTGAGGGACCAGCCTTGGCACAGATTACTAAGTATATAGTGAGCGGAGGGAGGGTTGGGCTCAGCCTTCCCCTGTTCCTCCCCCATTCCATCCGCCATTCACAGTTACTGTGATAGATGAGCCGGGGCGGCTGAGAGACATGCCCAGCATCAAACAACAGTAGGTGAGGTATCAGTGACAGGGACAGTCCTTGCTCTCCCCCCAGCTCCGGAGCGAGCGACTCGGACCAAAGGGGAAATCAGTTTTAATCCTCCCAGGGCTGTCAAGGTTTGAGCCACGGGCGAGCAGCGTGACGTCGCTTTGATTAGACCAGCTTGTAGCAAAGACGTAGCTTCATCAGACACATTTCCCCCAAGATTAAAACCAGACACAATTTACTCTGATGTTATCGTTCAGAATGAATGTGAAGAGCTTGTCAACGCAGTTTCGATTGTGAGATTAGGCGCCGAACACACTACTGCTCTACAGTCATTAGGATGGCTCACAGTAGGGCTGAGGGAGTCGTTGTGACTGTATCACGACCTTCGATTGACCCTTGAGAAAGCTAAATACAATTTCAATATTGACTTTTTGGCAACAAAGTACATCTTGAATATTACATTGATTGTAATAAACACATTCAGTCAAGGTGGCGGAGATTTCATTCATTCTTCTGATTCATTTTCAGCCAACTTTACTATAAATTACGCATTTTAGCCAGACCGCAAATATCTGTGTCTGTGGCAAGTGTGTTTCGTTGAGCCGGCTATTTAAGAGTGATTATGTAAATGAGCACAGACGCAGCCAGTTCATTTGAATGCACTGCCGCTATTTAAGACGCTTCTGTTGTCCGTTATTTTGATGTCTCTTCATGAACGTGTTTGGGTCACAGAAAAATTAGATGTGAATTCCAATTTTTTTGAATCTCTCTCTCCCTCTCTGTCTCAATCGAAATTCTACTCAGAAACACGGGCCGTACCGTGCTGATGATGTCTCCTCCTAAGAGCAACAACAGCTGCCACGCCTACAGTCTACAAAAGTTAACACATGCTTTTCAAAGATGCAATTACATTTATCGCAACAGTGACCAGCCATATATGTCAGCCATCGCGATCCATATGCATACATTTCCATTCTATCCTCCCATATTTTGCGGCTCAACATCACAACGCCCTAAAAGGCATATGTATGAACCCAAACATGCACAATTTATGGATGCTCTTCTCTTATTTTACCAATGCAAACCCCCGGTGCGTCACATTAGTAGATTTGGACGAACGGTATCCGCTTCGTTACCGTCTGCTGAACATTAGTAAATCTGACCCGCACTGTCTGAGTGGTCGGGGCTGTTTTACTGTTTAATCAATTTGTGACCAGCGACAGGTGCAAAGTTCACTCGCAGTGCTTGTAATTGTACTTAAGGCATTGATTCCATTATCCAGTTTTAGCTTCTTCCACTGTGTGCCTTTGGGCTTAGACATTGATTTTACAATGTTATTACCATCTTTAACACACAGCTGTGTGTTGTCCCCAGGCTGCAACACAAGTCTTTTAGTGAGCCTTTAGACGGATTACAAGGGTCTTAAATGTACTCCTCGGCCTTGATCTAAGACGAGAAGTGAACATGCCTTTACTGGGCAGCACCCTTAGGAGCAATCGCTATAGCAATATGTTAAAGTCACTGTTTTATAACCTTGCTTTTTCTATTTTAAGATGTTATTTTAGTTTATAGCAGTTTACACTGTAGCTATAGTTGCAGCAGCAGTATTCAGCTGCAAACTTTACTATGTATTTTACCAGCGTGTAGGGGAAAGGTTACTAAATCTGGATCATGTTGCAGAAAAGGGCTTGATCTCTGTGGTTAAACAGTGAGCATCTGGTGTGTTTTTAAAATATTTCTAACAAGCCTATATTTTGCATCTGTGCTTGATTAAAAATGTTGCGCTGTGACGCTGGAACCCGTCCAGCCGGCACCTCTGGGATGATTCTAACAGACACGAGTTTGAAAGCGTGAGTAGATCTGGCTCAGTAGTCTGGTTTCAGTTGTAGAACAGAGCTGCTCTTCGTCAGATCGGACTGATTAAGCCACAACTTCATGTTAATTCAATTCACTGTATTGCCCTGTGAATATATTTCATGTAAATGTATTGTGCACTTTGACAGAGGCTGACTTTTGATTTTCGATTGAGCTGGGATAAACATGAACAAACAAATTAGCATATTCCAATAGGCTGGAGGGGAGCATAACTCAATTCACACACGTTGCGTTCACTGGCAACTCCCAAGTGCCACAACACACTGCAGCATCTGAGCAGACATTTAAGGGCTTTTCACTAAAACCTCATTATGTCTGCAGCAGTAAAAGGTCACAACCAGGGTTCCAGGAGTAGTTTATAGTTGAGATTAGTGTTTCTGTCATATATTCAAAGCCTACGTCATTGTAAATAGTATGAAGCTGTCCAAAATATGCAGATTTACCTTAATTTAGTCATTTTGTATTTTTGTTGTTTATCTTATCTGTTTCTAATAACAGAGTCATTTTCTCTACTTCTTCCTTTTGTATTATGCATAGTGCTTGTGCTTTATGATTGTGAGAGGGAAATTGCTCAAATGTGACAAGTAAATGGAGAAGTAGACAAAGTACCCCCAACCCAGTAGCAATTAACAAGTCTGCATGTTTGAACACCCAGTAGATTGTGGACTTGCTCCGAGGCTGCAATGAGAAAATCATTAGGTTGAATTACCAAAGATTTGATTGGAACAATAAGAGGTTTGCTGTGTTTGTTCTTGTTGATGGTGGCTGCTGGTGTAATGGCTTCTCCTCCATCCCCACATGGTGTTTGTGCAGTCAGATCTTTCAATGCACGGACCCTGATGATACACACAGTTTCCACTATTCTCCAGTGTCCATCATTAGTGTTCTGTTTCAAAGTGCTGGGGTAGGTCCATTGTTTTGATGTCCTTGATTCGAAGCCTTTGATAAATAATGAGTCCAATCCTTTGATTAATATTGAACAGCCAGATAGAGTGATGCTACTTAGGTTCAGTACATTGTACTTGGGCTTACTTGACCAGGTTAATACATAAAAGATGGCAATCATAGCAGCACATTTTCTATTTGGCTGTATAATATTACTTAAAGGAGACATATTATACCTTTGTTTGTACTTTTCTGTTTATTTTCCCTCATTTCTGTGAAATATAGAATGAAGGTGTGTTTCTACTCATCTCACAGGAATCAGTGCTTTAAAAATTATATTGAAATAAATAGATAAACTAAAATAAAACATCCTTGATCATAAAAACAGAGGAAAAAAACTAGAAGGTGAGGATTGATGGTTTGAGGGTTCCTTTGTTTTTATTGGAGTAGATGGGTTAAGTGTTTCACAGTCTTATTCAAGATGCCGGTCAGATCCTCTATAGTGCAAACTAATACAAACCCACTCAGCAGCTAACAGGCAGGATGCTGGGATAAAGGGAAAATACACAGAGTTTTAGAGGGTTTAGCAGGGGGCAGAGCAGGAGTATAAATGTGTGCGAGGTACACACGCACAAACACACGTACACATACACGCACACACACAGGGGGCCTCGGCTGAGTGATAAGCAGGAACTTTGCTTTGGCAGGCTTGTGGGCCTCGGAGGAAACATGAGTTAGACTAATGTGTGTGTCTGTTTAACAAGCATGCTGGTGATGGGAGGCAGGGGCTCAGCGAAGGAGAAGAGTTTATGGAGAGGACGACCTCATGGGAGGCATCAGGAGTAATGGCTGACGATACGTCAGAACAGCCAGGACAGCTCGCTTTAGGAGCCAAGAGGGACCGCTGCTTCACAAAGTAACTGTAGAGCATCATCGCTTTCTGCTCCTTTTACTATAAACAGAGCTCACGCAGGGACATGCAACCCGGCCAAGTCTTATTGATTACCGTATTTCAAATTAGCCACCTGCATTTCACATTTGGATGCACAACCACAAAATCCAACATCATTTTGGAGGCTATAAATTTATAATGCTTGTTGCTCGGTGCATTTGCTTGCTTTGAGGCGTAATTGGATGTCCACAGGTGATGTTAATATTTAAGACGTTAACCTGACTGCAGGAGGTGTGGGTGGGCTGCGGGGTTATTCACACAGCCTCTCTCTCCCTGTCTTTCACTCCAAATGCAGTTTGCTCAGAGCTATTAAAAGCCCATTCAATTACCATAAAGACATTTTCATTTAGAAAACGGAGAGCAGGGTCATTTTCTACCTTGAGTTAAAAGTGGGTTAATGTAAACTGGAATAATGACAGGACATCAAATAAGATGACAGCACTACAGCAATACAATATGACACGAATCAAACCTGAGCCACCATCACACCTCCTTTATGTCCTTTAATGCGACCAGGAGAAAAACTGGTTTACGTACAATCAAGTCTTTAACCTGTTCACTCTAAAGTCTAATTTGGTTCTCATTTGCCATCTACAAAGCTGCACTGGACTTGAAATTAGGTCTGAAAATAAATCTGGGATATTTTTTTTTTGCCCAGAGATATTTACTCAAACAATGTAGAAAAAGATGGAAATTTGGGGGTAAAGAATATTGGAAATTTGATTGAAGTGTTTGAATATGCTGGTCACGCTCACTCTGTAAACAGCACATGGGCCCTCGTATGGGGGCTGATATTCCCTGTTTGAGGTCTTGTTTATCGTTTCCAGACTTGGCAGAAATATCAGATTTTCTCCAGCAAAGAATTTTTTGGGTGGTGGAGAAAAAGCCCAAGAAATCTCTGAAAGTCAGCTTCATACTATTTATAATGGCAAAATAGAAAAGGATTATCTTGCATGGTGTTTTTTTGCTCATTAAGTCATTTTAAATGCAGGAATCCTAATTGAAAATAGGAATATGTAAATCAGTCTAACATCTAACGCTCCTTAAACACAGACGGATGACTTCGGCAGTGAGGGAGGGACGAGCTCCTATCTGTGTCTGTATAACAACATTGTCACATTGTCTTTGTGCAATAACTATAAGAAATTGAAGTTTTAGATTAGATACTTTAACATAATTCATCTCGGGCTATTTGCTGTGAGCTAACCGCCGTTATCAACATCTTCATCTAATTTCTTTTTGAGACTTCTGTAGAGAAAAGATGGTTTCCTCGCAAAGGCGAAGCAACAACAGAGGCTTGTGGGATTTACATAAAGATTTCTATAATGAGTAGTGCAGTGCTAATGACACAGAAAGGATCAAGGTGCCGTATGCAGATGAAAGAGGCGATGCAAAGGATTTACAATGCTCCCCCAGATCACTGATAAAGCACAGCGTAAACAAAACTTTGCCTGAGGTTTGCACCACCAGGGAGCCGGGATTTGGCCTCCTGATTCAGCATCATCCTCTTTATAAATGTGCAGCATTAGAGCAGAAAGCTGAAATGTTGATGAAGCCCAGCAGAGTTACACACTGCAACATTTGAGCAAAACTACTCATTTTGTATTTCCAAAGCCTGTACACAAGGCTGATCTCCCTGCTCTCATTATCCTGCCGCCTGTGGAAACTCTGATGCTTCCCTAAGTGGCTGGCAGAACATACTGTATAATAGTCCATTAATCAGCAGCCTGGGACTGTGTGTCAGCTTGGAACTTGAAGATCCTTGAAGTGCAATCTCGCTTAATGATAGTCATCAAGGCCACTTTCGCTCGTATCCAAGGACCCTGAAGTCATGTAACTGTGCTTGCACCACCCATTTACTCATTGTTGTTCTGGGCGGATGTCAAACAGTAAAGTACAGCTACATGTCGTGACGGATTTCATCAACTCATTAACGGAAGTAACCCAGCCAGCCATCTTTAGAAGTTTTCCCCTTTCTATTCCCTAAACTTCCCCAAAAAACAGCTTTAATTATAAAAAGGTACAGCGTTCTGGCTTCTGTCAGTTGAAGGGGGAATAATTACACAAAGCATCAAAGCAAAGTCCAAGAAATGAGCCCTCAACATTTCTGAAATAAGTTGCGTCATTTTATAGTTGAAGTATAGTTCGAATTTGTGGGTTTTAAATATTTTCTCAGTGTCTGTGTGTGTGTGTGTGTCTCCTCTGGGTGCTCTCGTGTCCACCCACTGCACAAAGACGTTTTGACAAGAAGTTTTGTGCAGTGGAAACACTTAATTGCCCACAGGTGTGAATGTGACGAAAGGAAAGAGACGGCTGGCATGCAGGTGTCCTACTACAATGCGTGCAGCTTGGCCCCTGTGAGAGCTGCAGCTACAGCGTCCCAATGTGCTCATGAGTCACCTGTCACCAGAGGGGACAGACAGAGAAGGGAGAGGCGGGTAGAGTTTATTTAGCAATAAACGGACAGCAAAGAAGACAGGGAAGGAGATGGTAGGTTCGTCCTCTCATCAGAGCAGGAAGGAGGATCACAATTTCCGTCCAAAGGCAGAGAGAGAGCAGCGAATGAACCAAAACCAAAGCAGGGGTGAATCAGAGGGCAAAATGACAGAACACAAAGATCTGACTTGAGGATCCTTCAAATTGAGGACCACAAGAGTCTGAATCAAAGCGTCTTCAGATTCGCAATACCTCCCTTATTTGGTGAAAGTTGTAAAAGCTCCACTTCATATAAGCACATACAGTATATGTTGGACCTTTACCCAGACAAATGTGTAGCATTAGAGCTACAGGATAACCGGGGGTTAAAGATGGATCACCCTGCCAAATAATGACTTCAACTGACAGCCTGGTATATTCTATATTATTAATATTTGTAATCATGAACAATTATTTGTGTTAATTTATTCAGCAGCGTCGGGTGGCACCTCGGGGTCCGTATGGCAGCAACATATTTTACAAGACTTTCACAGCTCCCGAATCACATTAATCAAACCGCGGCTGACTTGCAGAAAAAAAAAGGCGTCTGGAGACCATTTTGCGATTAAAAGAGAATAAGTTCTCTTGTAAAAGCACATGGAATCAGCACTTTTGGTCTTCGGGGACCGTCGGAAAGCAGAAGCTGCCATAACCGGACAAACAGCAATCTCACAGCCTGGAATCCTGCAGCCAATCATGGAGAGGAAGCTGGTATATCCACAGACAGCTCAGAAAGCCCAGTTGGATATAGTAATTATGTCTCAAAATCACAAGCCATTCATCTCTGTTAATGTTATTCACCGGCAGAATAAATAAGCAGATTGTTTTGTGGATTGTCGATTGCTGAGATTAGATGTGTTTGTCTGCAGACCGAGGCAGAGATTCCAAGATCCCGAAGAATTGAGCTCAAGTCTCTGATGACGAAAGAGGTGACTAAGCTCGCCTGGAGTGAAAACAAACCACCACGCTAAATGCCCTTTGAAAGTCGTTGTGTCTTCGCCTCCCTAAGCCGTCTCCTCGGTTAAGACGGGCCGTGGTGAAGGCGAGTCAGGTTGTCTCGGGATTAAACTGGGTCACAGTGAATCCAGTCAGATGGACGTGGCGCAGCGCAGCTTTTGTTATGTGGACGGAGGAAGAAGGCCACTAAGCTTTTAGTGCACAGGCTGTGAGTGGCAGTGGATGACACACACACACACACAGACACGCCCACACACACCCACACACACATACACACGCACACACACACACAGTGACAACCCGTGTTCAAATCACATGAGGAACAAAGCAGAGAGATGAAAGCGCCTTTGTATTCTCCTTTAACATTCTGCAGTTGCACGAGTTCCATGTTTATACTTTATAATCATAATGTGACTCACTTTTGAATAAAGCTTCTTGTTTGTTTTTGTCTTTTGGGTTAATTTAAGTCGTTTCCTTTTTCGGCACTTCCTTTCATATTTTCAGCAGTGAAGACAGACACACACACACATCTCTTACTTAAGAAAATGAGGAACACCACTGTGATGAAATGATCGACTCTAATCAAAATCAAATTTGTATTCCAAATTAAAAGTAAACAAGTACTGGAATTGAAGTGAAATGTTAAATTTGTTCTTAAGAAGCCAAATCCATTTCAGTCCAGTTATGCGAAGGAAAGAAATGTTGAAAGAAGGAAGGAAGACGCTTGACCTGCCGTGACTTTAGCCTCAGAATCAAGAGAATAAAGAGAATAAAGAACATTGAAGTGAAATAATTTCTGGAAACATTCAGCCGGTTAAATATACTTCTCAAACACCTACACACACACACACACACACACACACACACACACACACACACACACACACACACACACACACACACACACACACACACTCTCTATCCATCCGTTTCATTTTAAGTCTAAACTCTCACTCTTAATTTCGACACACATAAATCAGTACCGAGGTTAATTTCAGGATAAATAACTGCCACCTGCGTGTGTGTGTGTGTGCGTGCGTGCGTGCGTGTGTGCGTGCGTGCGTGCGTGCGTGCGTGTGTGTGTGTGTGTGTGTGTGTGTGGGGGGTGTCATTAAAGTCTCCTCACTGTGGAACCTGAAAAGTAACAACAAAGAGGACAGAGGCAGCTCGTCCTTTGAAAGTGAAGCGCGTCTTTCCTCCCAGCAGGTGAACATCGTCTGCGCTTATGAATCTGCACTTTTTTTTTTTCCTGACGATGATGATGAAAGAGCAGCTCAAGTCTGGCTGAAGATGAAAGACACGTCTGCACTCCTCGCCAGATTCATTACTCACAATTCAGGTGTCTCTCCTACACCTTTTCCATCCTCACCCACATCTCCACCTCTGTTCACCCCCTCCCAACACACACACACACACACTCACAGGTATCAGATCCCCTGTCCACGGCTCATCAGAGTCTTCCTCACCCACGGGGGGGTCCTCTAATGAGATCGCAACGATGCTCGGAGGACGCTGACATGTAAATTGAGATAAATGTTCCCGGTGCTGTTGTGTTTAACTGATTTCCATTCATCCAATCACAGCTTCTGCTTTATTTAATGTTAACAGATAAACGGATGGTGAGGAAAATGAGGAAAATGCCTTTATTCCCATTCTTGTGTCTGAAGGTCGCAGCTGTTTGGATGCTCTCAGGTTTTGGTTTGAGGATTTTAATGCACCTTGGAAAGATTAGGAGACGTGTTCTGTCTCCATCTCATCATCTTGTTTCGCTTGTCAGATTGATGTCATCTCGTCTGCGTTGAATCCTGTGTGACAACGTTCGGCAATAACTAAACCTGATTTGGTTTACAGCTCTCTGTCATGCATCAGAATTAGCTGAATGCCTCGTTCACAGCTCAGACAATCTGTAATTGTTTTGAAGAGTCTATTAATTTGACTGATGGATGAGTAATGTCTTGTTAGTTCTTGTTTAGAGGGAAACACGTGACGAAGGAAGATTTCATTTCCGTGCAAAACAATGTGTGAGATGCCAGGAGGAGGAAGGTGAGATGAGATCCTGGGTTGTGCAGTTTTTGCTTTTTAGCCCAGCAAATTGAACATTTTATACAAAAATAGAAAGTATGAAGTGTTTTCTGCAGTTTCAGCGCTTGTTGTTGGATTCTGAGGTGGTGGAAACAAATTACAAGGGAATAATAAGCCACTCCAGTCGACCTGATGGTGCAAGCTGACTTTGTTGCGCCGTTAGTCACTGAGATCGACTGTGTGACAGGACTAATCACCTCATCTCTGCTCCATCTGTCACTAGCCATCCTCCCCACGGCCCAGACGACTTCTACAGACAAACAAACAAGTCAGATATTTGAGAAAACTGGTGACTGAACTTTCCAGTGACAAGCAAAACAACACGGCCATTGAGTTAAAGTGGCAGAATTTTACATTTTGAGTACAGAATTTGCTGAAATCCTCATCAGATCCTCATTGAACTGCCAACAAATCCCTACAAAATACCTCAATTTACCACAAGGGAGGCAGGTTTGGGGTGCAGCAGGTGTGAAGGAGGAGGAGGAAGAGGAGGAAGAGGGGGAAGAGGAGGACGCGGTCTATCAAAATGTCTCCACACCCACTCCACCATCTTAACAGACTGCTGCTTGACGGGGAAATTGCAGCAATTTCTTTTAACAAGCACAGAAATATAGCCGCCATAAAACATTATTTGACCATATGAATAGAAATAAAAATACATATTTAAACCTGCTCCTGCATATTAGCAAGTTAAATATGCTTGAAACTGGAACGTTTCTGCATTAATTTAACTCATTTTGGGAGATGATGTCTTAAACCAGACTAAAGCTACTACTTAGGATGCTTTTCTTTGCACTTATTGTAAGAAATCACAACTTTAAGGGCTCAAAGACGATGACAACGGACACAATGACATCCAGAATTGTTCCGATTTGTCTGACTGGTGTTAAAATATGCAAATTGCCTTGTCTTCTCATAACAGATGTTAGTGATTTCAATGCGATCCACTTTCTCTAGGCTAATTTGTAGGCAGATGGAGATGAAAAATAGCCAGAATAAGTGAGGAGAAGAGAAGAAAAGAGGGGGAGACAGAAGGTGAGAGAGCAGGTCCTGCCCTCAAACTCAGAGGGTCTATTTCATGGATCATAAAGCGTTGACGACATGCAGGGTGACACTGACAGCTCTGACCAGAGACGTCGTCCTCGTAAATCCGCTGATGGAGTGACTCTTTGCGCGACATCGCAAAATGTGCAGGTGTCTCTGTTGACGTGTTTGAGCATGATGGATGAATGTCGATGGAGTCGTGGTTGAAGTTGGAGTTCTATACTGCTGAATATTACCAAATACCACATCATAGTTTTTGGGCTGTTTGTTCAAGATTCCCTCATCATGCGTGACCTTCATATCACCTTTATTCAATCACATTCATAGCCCCATTGAATGTTACACGCAGCATCAGGAGATGAGCCTTGTTCATGTATCACAGCTAAGTGGTATTCCGCCTAGTTAGTGAGACATTACACCCATATTAGTGATTCTTAATTAAACATGATCGGCACAGGCTGATGCTACATTTCAGTCTGAATAAGCCCTGAGAGCTCTCCTGGGTAAACTAACACGCAGAGAAGGAGGCATTATGCTGGGCTTTAACCCTCGCCTCCTCCTTCCTCCCGCCCTTGTTCGTCCTCACCGGCACTGAGACGCCCCGCCGAGCTGGAGGAACGCGGGTTTACATCACAGTGGTCGTAAAATCCGCCTCGCCGTTTTCATCACATTTCATGACTGACATTTTAAGCTGAGCTGCAATTAACTGGTTCACATTTGGGTTTGGCCTCCAGGAGGACCGTTACCATATGCTAATCTGGCAACTAAAGGCATGGTGAATTACATCAGGGGGGTGAACTATATCTAAGTTTTATTACTGCTATGGCAGATGGTTAATGACCCTCAACAATGATAAAATATTTTATAATGATCAAACTCTGGTGGAGGAGGCTGGAAGGAGGCAAATAATTTAAGAGCCATTTTTGTCTGTGTGAGGCTCAGGAATAATTTAATACATTGATATCATGGAGAATAATTACATGTGAGAGAGGGCGTAATGTCACATTGTTGCTGAATATTCAAGAGTGTTTTCAGGGCTTCTTCTTTAGCGCTTGAGGTTGGAGTTACACGTGAAGGCGGCGTTACATGTTGCGGTGCCTTTATGTCATACTGGATGACATGAAGGCAGGTGAGGATCCGCAGATATGGATGTAGAAATGTAACTGAGTCATCCATGATGTCGTGGTGTGACCGTAATGAGGACGAGCTGCATTATTTTGCCCCTTTTTTTCAGCCGACAAAAATCTTTAAATTGTCAATTACACACCAAATGGCTGGAGGGAAGCTGAATAACTTTTGTCTGAAAAAAATGTCCCTTCATTTCCAAAATGTTCCAACCAAACCACTTGGAACCATTTGAACACACATTACACTGCTGACTTCCCTACTTGTAAAATTAATGAAGGAGAGTTTCCAACTCCTTCAGCCTCTCTGACCGGTGAGTCACATGCAGCAGCCTTAACCCACTAGATCTTATACTGTAGATATAAAGGTGAGTGAGACTGTGTGGGCAGCGTACCATGTGAACATCCATCCCAGCAGACAAGGGTCAACAATGGTGACGGAATGGGATTTAATTTAAGAAAACATCTTCAACTCTCTTAATAAACTGTTTTTTTCTTTGTCAATGTGGCGGCATTATGTCAGCCAAATTCAGAAATAAAAGGCGAACCTCTCCTGGACGCACAATGAACTTATTCTTGTCGACGCTGCTGCGATCAAGGCAAGAGCTCCTTCATCACTGCAATGCAAACACTGAAAGAAAAGAAGGTTGTTAACACTGCCAGTGGAGAAAGGCTCCTTAGTTGTCACCAATCGTCGGGCAGTTCATGCCACCTCTGACTGAATAGACTTTCAAAACCCTCTTTGGAAGGTATTCAAACAACTTGAATTGCTTAGATTTCCATTTCTGAAATTACCCTCTTAGCTTAAGTGCTCTGATTAATTCAAAACGGAATGCACTTAAAAGGTATTATTCCCATCATTCCTTCCCCAGGTAATTGCTATTCTATGTAACATGTTCTGACAGATGCAATTGTTACACACAGTGCAGTACTGTGACATTGGAGGTCACTTTTTGACTTTCTGCTCTGGACTGTGGAATGATGTAAAGCTCAAATAGGATATGAGGACAGTCGTAGTAGAAATTCTAGCAATAGTAGAAGGAGTAGAAGTATAACAAATATGGGACGAAATTCAAAGTCAAACACAATCGAGCATTAAAAACAGAAAACGAGCATGGGTAAGAAGCCTGTCGGTACACATCAATTTCAAAAGGGCTGAAAGAGTCCACGCTGCTGGCTGAGCGTTGCTTAGAGATCAGTGTGTGAGGCAGGCAATTAAAGATCTGCAGTAGCCCAAGCAACATGGAATAAAAGCACAAATGGTGGACTCCAAGGACAAAGTGAGATTCTAAGGTGAAAGAAGCAGGGATCATAAAGGGATGTCGTACGTTTCGCAAGATTTAGCTGCTTGATGAGTTTGCCATCCATCTCTTCATGGTGAAAAGAAGCGGACCCAGAATAGAGCCCTGAGGAACGTCTCAAAAGAAAGGGACTGATGATGACACGGGACCACTAACTGCAACAGAGAAGATTCTAAGATTTAAAAGCATGATAATATAGTGCACAGACCCCAATCAAAGTTCCTGCAAAAGACGCTGATAATTCAGTACCTGGTACCTCAGAAAATGGGGAATTATTCTGTGCTTTTTTCAAATTTGCTCTTTTCTCATCTGAATTCGATCATCTGTAACGGCTGTGCCAAGATAATGCTATTCCAAAAGATTTATAAGTATCAAACAATGGATCCGCAGTAGAGATTGAGCCATTTTACAGACGAGGGGATAGACATTACTATTGCCTTAACTGCAGCCCCTATTTCCTCCTCTCACTGCAAGAGAGAATACTGATTTAAGCTATCATCTTCAGACAGGTGCTCTTATGGCCATCATCCATTCCCATTAAGCTCCAATAACATCCACTGATCCCAGGAGACAAAATAGCTCAAGGAGAAAGCTTTCCTTTCTGTAAAAAGCGCATTAAATATACCTTATTCATACCACAAAATTTTACGCCACAATAGTTTTTGTTTAACTTTGCCTTTTTGTTTGGTGAACACACAAATCCTACAGAACATTGTTGAAACAATTTTATTGGGTTTATTTAAAGCAGAAAACAAGCATACACAATAAAATATGCTGTTACATGCATATCTGTACCCAGTGGATAAGACATGAAAGCATTTCAAAAACGGGTTTATTGTCTACAGTGGAAATATGCAGGATAATGTGGCCCTATGGGGAAGATGGAACACAAAAGCAACACAAAGTATCCAGGGCTTTGTATAGAGAATTGATGGGGAAAACGCAACATTCTCTATCCTGCTCTATTCACTACACATACCAGAAAATAGGCATGTGTGAAAGTAAATATAGCAACAATGTATATAATGCCACAATAGTATAGAATGCTGAAGGTCTTTGTTCATTTGAATCTCTGTAACTATGTGTGTGTGTGTGTTCATAAAACAATCCATATGGCCTTCAATATGATGCTGTTTGCTTCCCAAGTGTTCTCATATCAATGGAAAACTTTACATCCAACAGAACCTCTTTTCTTCCCCAATCCATTTTCATTCCTGACTGGACCTTGAAGAGCAGAATGCCGCAGGCTCACTGTTAAGGCAGCAGCTAAGTGAAAAAGAAGCTGGAGGGTTAAGGATTAGTGCCTCAGGGACGACAGGATGTGACTCTGCCGCCATCTGCTGGCGATACACTGAAACCCACACATTGTTGAGAGATGAAGGGGTGAAACCCGTTGAATTGTCTGGGATTTCTGGATTTATAATTCATCAAATTTGGTCTGATCTTCATCTGAGTGATAATGGCAAACAAACACATTCTGCCTGATGTAATGATACGGTAACATGCTTTTATTTAACACATTTAAACCTTTTATGTCATCCCCAGTGGAACCTCCTTTAGCAGCAAGTAACAAGCTCCAAAAAGCAAAGAAGATATTAAGACTATTCCCCCATTCAAAATATTCTCAGATCATTGATGTCTCTGGAATGTTGTTGCATTTGCTATCGGGCTTCATGCTTCCTAGCAGCTTGGAAGAGATGCAGATTCAATTGATGCACTTAATAATCATTGCAGTTTTATCAGTCACATTAGGAGCAGTATTGATAACAAAATGGAACAAATGTGTTCTTTTTTGTCTGTTAAAATCTGAATCGTGCAAAAAATTATTAAGTTTGAATCATTTCAATTTGTAGGGAAGAAAAAGGTTTTATGGAGTTTTAGCCCAAATAGAAAAGCATTGACAAACTTTTCTAACTGAGCAGAAAAGCGAGCAGGGAGATCACAGAGGGATTTTTCCCTTCATCACAGCTGTGAGGATGGTGAACACCCAGGGACCAGCTGTGGCGTACAGCAGAGTTCAAACAACTCTGGGATGTGAAAAGTACAATGATAATTATAATAAAGGGTTGAAAAGGAGGAGACAGAAATCCCATCTGCCTCACTCTTCTTTTGCCTCACTGAAGATGGATCAGCATCAAAATCTCACGGCAGAATAATGTGGCCAGATTGAAAACATTACATTACTTTCCTTGTGAATATGCTTACAATCACAGCAAAAATTGTCTGATTGTCTTAGTCGATGAAAATAAACCCACAGTGCTTTCAATGAGCTTTTAGCCAACAATGCTCAGATCTCACAGGGGAATCGCAGATCACAACTCATTGCTGAATTTATCTGATTCTATCTGCAATACTTGTCGTCTACGTCTGACTTGTGATGCATGGCATCCTTCCCCTAGGGAGCGCTAAGTTCCCATACATGACCCTGGTTTCCAGTCAGATTCTGGGAGAGTCGCTGACCCTGGAATGTGGCAACATGGGAATTTTGTCAATCATTGCTGTCTCGGGAAGGCAGTAGCTCAGTGGGTAGAGCTTCCGCCTGGGAACCGGTTTGAGTCCCTGCCAAGGTGCCCCTGAGCAAGGCACCGAATCCTCAATTGCTCCCCCCTCTGCGAAGGGTGGTAATGTAATGTAAGTCGCTTTGGATAAAAGCGTCTGCCAAATGATCGTAATGTAATGTAATGTCTCAAACACTCTCAATGAAACGATGACATGCCTCAAAAAGTAAAGTTTGGTTTGTCAAGCTGTTAAAGTCTTTACTGTTTGAAGTGATTGAATTAATCACTTGCAATTAAAGATTTATAAAACAATAAGTATACATTATTTATGAAAAAGCACATCAGTGATTTGGGGGAAAATAAGCCTGGTCACACTGAGGTACATTTTTGAATCATTAATGTTGATACAAAACTTAACTGCTTAATTACTGGTTATGTGTCCTTATTGTACAGCAGCTGTCAGCATCAAAAACGTGTTTTAATTGTTAGCGAGTGTATCACTTTCTGGTACTTTGTCACTGTTGGCAGCTACATATAGTCAGCAGTGCGTCGTCTTTCTGAAGAATCCAGAGTGCTCATTGCTGTGTGGGTGGACATTTTGATGCTGCATTCAGTGGCCTCGAAAATCTTTTATAGCATTTACTGATTGTTGTGCTGCACTTGCTGTGGCCCGTGGCAGAGTGTGAATCTGTCATCTGTTACGACACCTCCGTTCTTAATTGCGATACTTTGTTCACCTTCAGGTCATTTACGACGGCCTCTTGCACACACAGTCATGACAGAACTGCATTACATCAAACCTTTCAATGTGAGGGAGTGTGTAGGAGTCATGTTTGGCTGCATGGCACTGCAAATAATGAAAACTATGTTAATGATCAGGTCGATTGATGTACAGTTCATAAGTTATATGGAAAGATTAATATCTGGATAGTGGCCACCAAGTTGTCAGAGATACTTCAAGGTGCACTGAGTAACCCACAAACTTCTATTCTATCTACTCGACCCACACCACTCAGATGCCCTGGATTCTCTCAATAGAGACGAGGACACCAGCCAATCAGAGCAGAGAACCTAGCAACGACCTGAAGGTTACATGATGTGAAGTAGTGTGATATAAATGCTGCTTTGTTAATTGTTGTATGGCCTCAGACAAACAGAAGTTGCACAGAATGAAGTTAAGATGTCAGCTTCTGGCAAACTGATTCACTGGTCCTAGCTGAACCTCTCAACCTCCACTTACACACAAACATACACACACACACACACAAACCTTATGTGCTGTAGGGAAAAAGAAATGTTCTTTCCTCATCAGTTTATCTTTTCGGATCAAATTAGATTAAATTGTTGATACCAAAATTTATATTTATTTTCATAACGTTACATATCGATCATTCTATTCTCCCAGATGAAGAAACAAGATGTCACAATAATTAAATAGAAATAGATGAGAAATGATTCAAAAGGTCACTGCAAGTTCTTGATCATTTTATTTGTTTAGTATGAAGTTATTTTATGATATATGAGTTGGAAGGGCAATAAGTCATTCAGACCTACGTGTTTAGAAGACAAATGCAACCACAGACATGGAAAACTCATGCTTCCTAGAAGTCCCAGTTGGGAATCGGGGCAACATCCGCCTTGCCTGAATCATCTGACTTCCATCTCTTATGAGTGAACAGGACAGATTTGACATCATGTTGTACTGGAACCTCCATATCTTCAGCCATGTGATGCTCCAGGTGGATACTTTAAACCATCATTTATGCTATTATTCAAAGATTTTAGATTTGAACATCTAAAAAGTAAATATCAGGAGAAGACTGTTATTGTTATTTTTGTAGATATGAACTTGTTTGAGTGCCATACTAATCCCCACTGACTTTGTTAGACTTTTCATTACACGGCTGAAAAAATCTGTTGTCTGTCTTTGGTTTTAGCCCTGAAACTGTTTTGTCTTCAGCACCGCACGGTTGCTTAAGCAGGATTTGCATTTTTCCCTCTGAAACCGCACATTAACTGTACTTTCTCAGATTAATAAAACCATCATTGTTGCCATGAGTAAAACATGGAAACCTGATATTCGCAGTCTCCAAGGTACAGTACCTACAGGACACAACAAGACTCCTCCTATGGTGTGCTGTGGCCCTGGATATGCAACAGAACATCAGGAAGCTTTGTCTGATTCACGCGTCTCAAGTTCCTCACATGTTGCTGGAGCACATTGCAAATCAAAGGTACAGCTGGAGTCTGACAGGTAAACACACAGGACAGGGTGACGCTGCTTTTGTAGCCACTATTCAGTCCCCCCAATGATTTCACAAACTCAGTGTAGGTGCTGTGTAGTGACCTGATGAGCTTTGATAATCTTTGATAATCAAATTATGCGGTAAACTGGGAAATTATGCCGCATCGTGGAAAGTTGTGGCATTTGGTTGAATTTGCATAAAATCAATAGTTTCCTTAAAGAGAAAATCCGTTTACCTGTAAATCCAACAATATCCAATAATATTAATAAATGACATTTGATTGAACCCTTCATGTCTCAATCTGCTGAATCATCCTCAGAGATTCCATTTCTTCGAATGAGGCTCAATATTTTTGCATAACATGGATTGCATGACTTGTTCATCTGCTTTCCTACATGCAGGACTTAAACACTGTGACTCCAGCTTTGAGTGTGTGTGAATGCAGGCTGGAGCCTCTGCAGCAAACTCGTGCTGAAGCTGCGATAGTGACCCTTTCAATGGGTGTGTGTGTCTGTGTGTGATAAATATTCACCATGCGTCTCCTCTATGCCATGCACGGCATTTTAGAATATGTAAGACAAACTTTACATTTAAATTCTGCTTGTGTAAAAGTCAATGAGAATTAGCTGTAAAAGTGTAAATGATAGATAATAAATTCTGCGTTCAGTTAAGTTCTACAATTTGAACAAATATACCAACTCACTTTCTAATGGTTAAAAGATGGGTTTAAATGTCTCATTATGGACCAGATTTTGATTGGCCGTTCCAAACTTCAGCTTCTATTACGCTTCCGGAGATATTTGTTGATATAACTTGGAATTCATTTTGCAACCTCAAACCCGGCCGTTCCCATACAAGTCTCACAGCTGGGATTAAGGTTTAACCGCGTCGGCGCTCAGTGTCATTATTTCCTTCAAACATGTGGACTTTCTTTGCAAAAAATGATATTTTCGCTCATACTTCCAGTGAAATCTATCCCAGACCAACCCAGGTGGTCTTTGCTTTGTGAGTGCTCTTCCCTCCATTCTGTCCTTCCACAACATCATTTGTTTTCTCAGACTTTACCAGTTTACCAGTCATTTCTGCACATCTCTTTAGGTTTCTTAACTAACAGGTGCAGTTCATTCACCTCCAGTGAGACTCAAAGTGCCAAATCATTCATCTCCATTCCAGTGAGATGAAGTGCAGCTCTAACACTCGCCCCACACGTGTCATCTGTGTCAACCTTCGATCTGCTTTAGGATGCACATGCACTCATTCGGGGAAGAGCTTCTACCAAGAATTGAGCACTTGAGCGTTGCTGAGCGTGACCTCCATTATGCTTCATCTGCTTTCTAAGGCAACAAGCGTCTATGTTTAAAAGCTGTCAGACATTTAGTCATTTCCTGGTAACCAAGAAAGAAAAATCAAAGTGCTTAATTCAGTAATGTCACACTGAGAGGGTTATTTTGTAAACATAATGTGACACATTTCATTTCTTTGCTCTGTTCTTCTCATTAATAAAGCATTTCAGTTTGTATTTTATGACACACAGTCTTTCATGGAGCGTGTTGACATGTTGCCAGAGGGGCCACAGTATCTTGGGTGATGGACTTCAATAAATGAGTTCATAAATATGCACTTTGACCTCATTGCACTCATTTATTGATGCCCCATCTCTGCCTAGTTTTTACCGGCACCCTGCAACACTGCTCACCCCTCTGGCTCTTTCCTCATAAATACGCCACATTACAGAATAGGAGACGACACATTAGCAGCATCGTGTTGATAATCATTTCCCGTAATAAGAGCTTTCACTTGCCCACAGCTGAATTTCTGGCAATGTTCCCAATTAGGTGTGTGTGTGTGTGTGTGTGTGTGTGTGTGTGTGTGTGTATGTGTGCGCGTGTGTGTGTGTGTGTAGCAGCGTTCGGTTGGTGCATCGCTTGCCTTGTTGCAGGCGTTTTTTCTCTGATGGCAGCGAGTGCACATGTATTAACCCCCTGCGGGTTATTCTTCGGAAAAATGAAAACAGTTTTTTCTTGGCGCTGTTCGGTATTAATTCCCAGAGAGAAAGCGAGGCAGCGGAATATCTTAGCAGAATTATGCGATCGCGAAACAGCGGATGAAGTTTGAATTCAACAAGGCCGAAACTGAATTAAATCCATCAAAACATGTGACTCTTTACTTTATACCGAGGCTCATCTCAGCTTTCTGCCATATGGGTGAAAAACAACCCATGCATGCATTTATAACAGCCGCTGTCAGAATAAAAGGCACATACATATATATATATGATTTATCTTCTCTTTCACAGAGACCTACAGTACATGGTTAACATTGATATGCCGTCCATGCTGCCGTCTCTCCAGATGTTCAGTGAACAGTGGACATTTGATAGCGCTCAGATTGTATCGTGTGCACCACTGCCGAGCGTTGGCAGGGCCTTCTTAGTTGGGATGCATTAGGCTAAACTCCACCTGCTCTCAGATGGATATCTAGCCGAGTGAATATGCAGCACACGGATTCTCTGCCCGCTGCCATATGGTGCCACTCAAGCCGTATCTGCAGCCCGGATGATCGAATATGCAAACAAAAACACTCACAAAACTAATAAAAGAGTAAAGTCCACGCTGCTGTAGGCCGTACACAAGAAGAGAAACCACAACACAAGAAGAAGAGGAGGAAGCTGGAAGGAGGAATCAGCCGGAAAGTTGTTTTTGGAAGACGTCCAAATGGCGCCAGCATGGATTCATACTGCCCTGGGAATAAATAGGCTATCTGGGAATTCCACTCCAGAAACCAGGATTGGAGATTTGCCGAAAAACAGTCACAGCCAGACAGGAAGTTGTGTCAGTCCCCATAGCGTCATCATAATGTCACAGCAAGTGTGCGACTGTGGACTTTCCCCGTTTAATCATGGACATTAACACATACAGAAAAGACCAAAACCCAACTAGAAACTAATTTATTATTCTGTAATCTATTAAATACTCTAGCATCCGGTAAAGACGAGATCATTGATGTGACAATTATAATGAAGCAAATCTAATGAGGTTGTGCATTTGTGACTTTCCTGCTCTTAAACGGACTAAATCAAGATCGTTTAGACATTGTTGGTCAACAAATGAGTTTGGCTAATGGAGGCAGGGAGTGAGATTCGTCTTCCTGATGGAGGGACAACGATCGTTTGGAATCTGTGAGAGCTCTCAGCTGCTGTTTTGCTGCACAGAGTTCAGCTGAGAGGAAAGTGGCAGTAAATGAAGGATGTCACGGCCATTATGCAGCCGCTTTAAAGTGCACAGAGCTGTTGACCAACGACCCATTCTGCATGTCAGTAAAGAACCTGTTTGTTTTGTTCAGCACAAATGGCCCAAAAGGGGATTCGACAACATTCAGCAACATCGAGAATCAAATAAAATGATAATAACAATGAAATCAAATCGAGCGTGCGGTGCATTGCACGGTTTTAATCTGCCACAAAACTAGGGAATTTCTATTTACTTAAGGTATTTTTGTGAAATTGTGAATATCATGAGGGCTGCTGCTCCCAAAACCTTTGTCAAACACAGCATTTACATTTGATAACATATGTATAATAATAATAAAATACTCATTATGTATATTTTAATGATACACAATGTTTTCCTCTGTGCAGGAGTTTTCTATTTATATGTATGCAAATGATCTGTTCATTATGGGCCTTTGTAGATATTTTCTGTTTTTAACATCTTTGCTGAAACACATATGGCCTATTTTCATTATTATCATTATAATCAAGTCAAGTCAAGTTTATTCATAGAGTCTTCTCCAGGGACTCCACAGGGGCCAAGAATGGAGGCTCGTCTATCTAGGAGACACTCAGAGTTCATGAACATACACACACAGAAAAGACACAAAAACAAAAACCCAACTACAAACAAGTTCATTAATCAGATCCTTGAATCTTGTAAAGTATCTGGTAGGGTAAAGTCCGGTAAATGCTTGATTATTGATCTGACAATTATCTTGAAGCAATTCTAACAAGCTCATACATTAACTTGTGTCTTGCTGTGGTTGTTTTGGATTTCGGCAATAGTCCAAGTAGTTTTTGGGATGGAATTCGGAATGAAACAGCATGGACACACCAAGAGAGAATCAGCTGCTGACCTCTGACCTCAACACGTTCTGACCCCTGACCCTGCAAAAACCACAAGTGTGTGTGTGTGTGCGTGTGTGCGTGTGCGTGTGCGTGTGCGTGTGCGTGTGTGTGTGTGTGGACCTGATTCACCAGATGAGAAGATGTAATGTGGAATGTTGTGTTTGTAGTTTGGAGCCATCAGTTCAGTTTGTTTATCTCCTTTTGTTCTTCTCAAACACTCTATTGAGAGATGGTGAGAGCGTGCGCGCGTGCGTGCGTGCGTGCGCGTGTGTGTGTCCTTGTAGCAGCCGTGTTGTTCATGTCTTTGTGGACTTACCCTGATTGCATCTCAAATGACTTATGTCAGGATGATATCTGTGTCATGGACAGCGGTGCAGAAAAGCAGAATACTTACTCAAAACAGCTTCTAGAGAAATAAAACCAATCATGTCATTATCTTAATAGACACGAAAGGAGGACAAACCAATCAATATATCAAAGCTGTCAGTAATATCAGTGGTCTTCAGGTGTTCTGGGTTAGTGGGTGAGCTTTTCAAAGTACGTAAGCGACCATTTGCAGTCACAGTTGAATGATGCGAAAGATATATACATAACATAATGAAAGAGGGAAAAGGGCCCAGGCACTATTATTCATTACATAAAATCACACCTTCCTCATCAGCTATTGTGAAAAATACATTTATTCACTTGTGTTATCAAATCTCTCCAATGACCCACAATGGTAAAAAGTACGAATGAGACTCCATCCAGGTCCAGCCTGTTAATCGTGACCTGTATAATCTATGAGATGGGTCAGTGGGTCACACTGACTTGCATCAGAAATAGATCATCTGCTCTTCAGGGTCTGAGTCACGCCGGTCTTGATGAGATCCGTGATACTGCGTCTGTAATGAAGCAAAGGCTGTTTGTTTCCCATCCTCACTTAAGTTTTATTCTATTTCCTGTGCCTATAGGCTTAGATCTGAACAATCTCTTAAGAGTGTGAAAAAGCAGGAAGGGGCCTTAGTACGGGGCTGGAGTCTAGCCTTATCATTTCCTTCTGTCAGGCCCATGAGGCTGTGTGTTAGAGGAATGAAGGCAGCAGAGCTCATTATTTTAGGCCGCACACAGTGACCTGGTGTTGACACTTGAGCTATAAGCAGCCAGCTAGAGGGGAAGAATTGTTCTGGGCTGTCGGAAGGGGAAGTTGGCTCAGATTCTTCCAATGAGCTCTCTTACCTTCCTCCCGTAATTCTCCTTTCCTTTTCCGATTTCAAATGAGCTCTCCTCCATTTACAGACCATACTGGCTCTCTGGATGTGCCAAATATAGGTTTCGCTCATTCAAGCCTCAACAACTAAACGACAAGCCTTCGTAGGAAAAATTAACCTACCAGACAGGAAATGTGTGAGTCAGGGACGAAGACATAACACACACTTACTGCACTTGTAAGGACCTTTACTGATACTGTAATGTGCCACAAAAGTCAATATCAGACATTTAGACCCCTATAGTAAGAAGTTGGCATTAAAGCTAAATTATATTTGCAGTTGGATGATGTCATGTGCAGAAGGTTCATGTTTTTTATAGGTTTTCAAAAAAATGCATTAAGTACATACACATAAATCTGGATATGAACAGATAAGTATATAGAGATTGATATATATACATTATATCATTATATATATACTGTATATGTTGTTATTATTGTTCATATATTTCAATACTTCAAATAGTTAATACAGTAAAATATTGTTGCTGCTGAGAAGGAACTACAGTTCTGTGGTGTGACCCTAGTTCCTTTAACCCAAATCCTAAAAGTATCTGTGAGAACTTCTTGTTCAAAAACATCTGGTGCTCCTAACAAGTGCAGAAATGTAGAGACCACACACACGCACACACGCACACATTCACTCTCACACTCTAATTGAAACGCGTGAGAGTTCCAAAGTAATCCACACGTTGGTCAGAGGTGAGGAAGGCAAACGGAGGAAAATCAGTGTTGGGAATCTCCTCAGCCTCCCACTCCTCGCTTGTGATTGGCTAAGGGGCGTGACGTCACAGCACAGACCACCTCATAAAAAGCCACGCAGCCACACAGCCGACACACAAGCTCGAGCTGCAGTGAGGGAGACAGCTGCTAAACACTGGCACACACACTACAAACAACTCTCTTAACTTTTGGAAATATCTGAGGAGGACAAACATCTCTGATCATCATGTGCAGAGGACTGGACGCGCTGCCCATCACCTGCCTGGAGAGGTGAGTCTATCCTGGCTGTTCTGTCTTTATTCTCTGGGGGTGGAAAGTATTCATCCTACCTGTGATTAGAATGTGACATAAATATAGATGTGGTACATGTGGATGAAGCTGTTAAAGTGACGTTGTTTCTGTCTTTGTCCTTGCAGGGCGAAGGAACTCAAAGCTCTTTTTGGGAGTTTACTACAGAAGTCAGATCACAACATCATCGGACAGTCAAAGAAATGTGAAAAACACAGGTATGAATCCATAGTTTCCTTCATCTTTTAATCCATTCCCTGACTCAACTGTTTGTTATGGTAAACTGAAGCCAGACCAAGTTCATTTTCAGAATTTATCTCATTAATCGTGTGTTTTTTTCCCCTCTCAGATTGAACGAAGACGAGCCTTTGAAATGGAAGGAGTCGTTTGAGAAACTCTTATCCAGCCAAAGTGAGTAGAACCTGCCAAACCAAAACGATCCCTCTCGGAAAAGTTGCCATGGTTCCAGATGTCGATAGCTACCAGATGTTGACCTCCTGCTCTCTTTCCCTCCGTCTCCTCCTCTAGATGGACTGTGCCTGTTCAGAGCCTTTCTCGTCTCCGAGTTCAGCGAGGAAAACATCGCCTTCTACCTGGCATGCGAAGACTACAGGACATCGAAACCGTCTAAAATGGCAGCCAAAGCCAAAAGAATCTTCGACGACTTCATCTGCTGTGATGCCCCACGAGAGGTAAATATCCCATCCACGTGCTGATGACTGATCTCGTGACCCTCCTATGTATATAACATTGATAATCACCATCCTGCCTCCTCTTTTCCTCGCAGGTGAATCTCGACCATGTGACCAAAGCGATAACCAAAGACAAACTGGAGCAGCCCAGCCAATCCTGCTTCGACTTGGCCCAGGCCAAAATCTACACCCTGATGGAGAAAGACTGCTACCCTCGCTTTCTCAAGTCCTCCACCTACCTGGAGGTCAGCAGGAAGTCCAAGACAGCGTAACGCGTCCCCGTCGAAGGCCGAGTCCAACGATGTCTCAGGGACGTGACCACTTTTCAAGTCCAGTGACCCGCAGCGGAAACGTGAGGGAGCGACGTGACTCCGCCTGAGGAGTTCCTCTCTGAGGCTGTGGAGTTATTGATCGAGACTTGGGGTTCTGTGTTGGGAGCAAAACACACACGAAGCCTCGGCGTGAAGCTGTGAGACGCGAACCTGTCACAGAAGAAACTGAAGGTGCCACCTGGCTGACCGAGGGCAGCGTGAATGACTGTCCCAGTCGCACAAATATGTAATGACAACAGATGATAATAACAATTGGTTATTCAATCGCACAAAATAGCTACCAAAACTATTTCACCTCTGTAAAGTTCTTGTATTTATTTATTATTTATTATAAATGTCTGCTGTGAATAATGTTTTGTATTTTATATGTGTTTTTATCAAAGTACTGTATGGAAAAATTAAAATGCTAAATAAACCAGTTTAGATTTTCAGAGTGACTCAAGTTTACTGGCTACATGGAAAAGTGATGAATGTGTGTGAGGAAGAGGAAGGAGAGGTTCCTACTGTAAGAGAGTTCTGGCCTCACTTCTTCCACTTCACATGGAGCTCATTAGATGACTCCTTTTCTCTGTGTGTGTGTGTGTGTGTGTGTGTGTGTGTGTGTGTGTGTGTGTGTGTGTGTGTGTGTGTAGATTTCAGATGTGATGTGAGATTTAATTCCAGTA
Organism: Genypterus blacodes; assembly: GCF_046128005.1. Lineage (NCBI taxonomy): Eukaryota > Metazoa > Chordata > Actinopteri > Ophidiiformes > Ophidiidae > Genypterus > Genypterus blacodes. The sequence continues at coordinate 1,693,299 of NW_027466842.1, forward strand.
TTTCCATGTTTTTGTTACTTCTCCACAAATTGTAAGGCGAATAAAATTGCAATGTCTTCTTACTTATTATTGCAGTTATCTGACAGCTGTGTTTAGTAACTATTTACTTACGCAACAAGAGATAAACCTTTAGAGATATTGCTGTAATTGGGGGTCCATCTTATTGTTCATAATAATAGCAGGAATAATGTGATTTAGTGATTAATAAAGGGAAAGAGGTTGAAGAATTGGATGTATAGAGAAGCATGTGTGTGTGTGTGTGTGTGTGTGTGTGTGTGTGTGTGTGTGCGTCGCACGTGTGTGTGTGTGTGTGCGCGCACGCGTGTGTGTCAAAAAAACAAGTATTTTGCCGGGAGGCTTCTGAGTGCCGAATAAGGCCTGGTCTCCATGGTGACAGTTACCACCTCCAAAGGCAGGATTGTTTTCACTACCTAGCCGTCCCCCTTTGCCTGTGACTCACTCCAAACTCCCGTCCCTCCTTCCCTCCTTCCCTCCATTCTCCAGCCATCCATCAGCGCCTCCCCGCCTCTGCAGCTCTCCTACGCTCCATCCTCCTGTCACAGCAGACTCCTATTCAAACACTGTGCGAGGGCGAAGTCATTAGCACCACGCTCTCCCTCGCACACATGGAAAATGACGAAGGCTCCTTCTCCCTCCTCCATCCATCCATCTCATTCAAACACACACACACACACACACACATTACAGATGTGTTTGCGAGCCTCTTACCAAACCTAGTAATTAAGATAGAATGTTGGGAGGTTTTACTCTCAGCCACACAAATCTTCATCTTCACCGGCCAAGCGTGTTGACCCTCAGTGCCCGATCATCTGCTGCTATAATTCTTCTCCCACCTGTGGTTCCTTTGGCACATCTGGCCATCCTTAAATTGTTTCTCCTAAGGTTTCTTCCTCTTTTCTCATATATTAATCTTTGTGGGAGTTTTTCCTCTCTGCTCTGTGCTGGATCAGGCATCGTCTGTTGTTTTGGGCCTGTAAAGACCCAGTATGTGATGTTGGGCGATAGAAATAAACGTGACTTGACCTTTGAGCCTTGAAGAACAATGGCAGGATTCTCATTTTTTACATTTACATTCTAATATGTAATAATACATAACTGGAATATGAAATGATATTCATAAATGGGAGGCAGTGGCTCAGTGGGTAGTGCTTCCGCTTGGGAACCGGAGGGTCGCCCCTGCCTAGGTGCCCCTGAGCAAGGCACCGAACTCTCAATTGCTCCCCCCTCTGCGAAGGGTGGTAATGTAATGTAAGTCGCTTTGGATAAAAGCGTCTGCCAAATGATTGTAATGTAATGTAATGTAATAAATGTCCCTTTGTGTGTAGAAATCCGGTTGAACAGAGACTGAACTGAGACTTACAAGAAAAACAATTAGAGATGCCGCACCTGAGCCAAACCCACTCAGACAGACAGACAGACAGACAGTGTGGGTGTAAAGATTTATGAATCTGCACCTTACTTTATCAGTGTCTCCCCCGGATCCACACCCTGGCACTCTTTTATCACAAGTTTCTTTGGGAAGGCCTCAGCGTTTCTTGAGAACTGATATATATTTTAGGTAATTTCTTTGGAAAATCTGTGTGTGTAGAGACGTCAACCGGTGCAGCTGCATATGGGTGGGCAGGGGTATTGTTCAGATGTGTATATCTACTGTATATCTACTGTATATCTATATCTATATCTATTGGGATGTGATGTGTTTGTAATGTTATTGAGTGTCAGCAAATGAAGCCACAAATAACCAAAAAGCAGGAGACTCAAGCAAGCTGGTGAACCTTTATGATGCTTGAGTGATTATTTGTTTATATATATATGTGTGTTATTCTCACAAAATAAAAATAAAACAAACAATCAAACCCAGGATAGAAATGAATTTAGTATTTCCAAACTCAAACTTGATCACTTTTAAATGAATTTGTCTTTCATTGCCACAAATAAAGCTGCAGTGACAAGAAAACATTCATTATTAACAATTCTGACAATCATTAGTAAAAAACTATTTTCTTCACAAAGGTTTGGGGATATTTAAAAAAAAATTACCTGTTAAGCTTTGAGAACCTTCCATTACTTAAGGTTATTTTAGGGATTTAGCTGTAGAGGGCTGATAATGGCCCCATTCCAGGTAAGTGAGGCAACATGCACCATGCAAGAATCCTAATTATGACACATCTAAATGGAATGCAGCCATGAATCCTGCGGTTAGTTGCTCCTGTGGTAAATCAAACTACTCCTGTAGATTAACGAGGATTAAAGTCATGCAATGAAAATGCCGAGGTGCAGTTTGATGTGTGTGTAAATGCATACAGATGCTGGACAGAAACGTAAATGACAAATTAATCATATTGTAGTAAATATAATTTGCTGTGTTTATCAGATTTTTATTGAATATTTCAGCACGACTGTAGTTTCAAGTCTGCTTTCAAGTCATTGTAGATTATTTTTGTCACATTATGAGATGCTGCAACTGCTTTGTTTATGTCAAAGTACAATAAGAAATGTATTCTTTATTCATTCCTCTAAGAATTTAACAAATTTACAATTTCACTACATGAAGCTCAGGGAGAGAGTGGAGCTTCTTTTCTCATCTTTATTTCATATTCATACCATCAAATTCCCATTGCATAGTAAAATATGCATAGTAAATGAAATCTTGTTTTCTTTTATGTAGGGGATAACTGAGTTGTTTTGAATATTCAGTTCTTCAGCCACTTACCATGATTAGAATAAGTTTCTTTATTTTCTCCGTGGTTTGTTTGCAGCTTTGTTTGGTATTAAAGAGAGATAGAGTGAAACTACTTCCTAGAGAGAAAACAAGAAACTTTTTCTGGGAAATGTGTCCCAAAGGCGAAATTTTGGGGAGTTCAACTGTTGTGTGAACGATGACGGATTGATCAAATGGATATCAAAGAATGGGGAAAAAGGAAAGGAAGTGATTCAAGTGGCAAAATGTCAACTTTAGGCTGCTGAGTGTGAGTCAGTGCTAGACACACACACTGTTGTGTCTAGTAATTGCATATTACTAGGAACAACATTGTGCATGCATGACACTGGTTGTCTGGTATTTTCTTCTCAGGTTGATGTGAAGCTTTCCGATCACAAAAGAGAAAACAATCTGAATCCGAAGATGACTTAACATCCTGGAATCTACACTCACACAGCTCCACTTTCTTATTTTTAGCATCTGTTGGACTTTCAGAGGATTGTTTGCAGAAGAGGAAGGCACTCAGTCTCTGCTAAACCAAACTATAAATCTGATAAGACTTTTAACAACTACTAAAAGCAACATAAAAATGAAAGAAAAACAGGCCTGGCAAAGTCAAAAGGAGATCCAGTTGTTATCACAGAGTCACTTTTCAGTAACAAAACATAGTGTTGGGAAAAAAAGCATCCTTTGACATTGGAATGTCCCACTTATTCTCTTTTGAAAGCAGAGGGCAAAGGGCTTCAAAACGAAGACTAAAACCTACTAAATCAGAATTAAGTAAAAAATGTGCACCGGTTTTGTTTTTCTCCATTGACAAACAAAATAGAAACTAATAAATACTAAGAAGACCCCACCTAAACAAAATATCAACTGTTTCTGCAAACTTGTACATAATATAACATTACATTTAATAGTGGTAAAGTACACATTAGGGATGTAAATAACGGGATGGTTAAATAATGGTTTGTTGGATCATCTGAGCCTCATCTGATTATTCCATTGCCATTTTCAGTTTGACAGCCTGAGGTTTCTGGCTGCAAGCGTTCCCCAGCTTGATGTGGGATCAGATCAGTTATCCCTCTGTTTCCATTGGAGCTGAAACAGAAACAGAGTGAATATTAAACAAATGTACTGTGAAGGAGGTGCTGAGAACAGAAAGATTTTACATTTGATTTACGTGTTGCTGATGAAAAGATTCAGGCCAAAGCTTGTGGGAGAGCAGAGACCAAACTTGAGCTTTATAAATATCTGGAGACCAACAGGAAGTTAATCTGTACAAAAGGGAAAACACGGGGATGAGATTGGAATGAAAAATAAAAAATAAAGCTAAAGTTTGGCTGAAAACTTATAGTCCAGGTGGTAAACAAAGCTTTCATACAATGACAATGATCTCATACTGCACTGTTGACTTACTTACGAAATTATTGGTTGGTGGTAAAAGCCATAATGGATTGTGCAATGAAATGGGATGAAGCTTTCTAGGTACTGCGGTTTGAGTCTTTGTCCCACAGTGGTTGAGCTGGCATGGGAGCGTCTGAACCAAAGTGTTTTGTGGATGAGTGTATCCAAATAGGGATCGGTCTCAGGGCCCTGTTTAAATGTCAAGGAGGTGGACACATAATTGGGAAACCAAAGAGCTGCGGCTCTGTTGAACTGCGGCTCTGGCTGGCGTAGGTGATCTCCCCACCGGTACAAATGAGTCGGCTGATTCATTTCTAAAACATATTTGTCGTTTAAGTATAGATTAATAGCTTCGTCGATGATGCTTCAACTTGTGAGAGAGGCTGTAAAAACAAAGTGCCGCAGTCATGGTTACAAGGTTACCATGGGAACAAAGAGATCGCAGTTGAATGAGCCCATCCTGACATTCTCTATGATGCTCATTATGCTACAAGTGGTTGGATCCATTTCGCCACTTGAAAAATCTGAAAATAGGCCACGCTCTCAAATAAACACCTTTAATATGTGTTATGTCCAGTTTGATCATCATCTGGCATCATTAACAGTTCACAGTCTGATTATTAGAGACTTTGAACAACTTACGTGCCTTCTGAAAATACTGTTTGCTCGTTTCGACATCTGGTTTGGATTAATCCATTCTTTGGTGTTATGATGCATATGCAGGCAGCCGGGAGTGGAGCCATATGTAACGATGACTCACCTTAGTGAAGTAAAAGCCCCTGTGTTTGCTATTGTTACCGTGTGCAGTATGGAGAAACGATAGAGAGGTTTGGAGGTTTCTGCATGGAGCTCTCATGTTTGTATGAGTGGTTTCCTCTGAGTGATCCAGATTCCTGCTGCAGTCTGAAGATGTGGAATAATAACCGATCCAAATTCAAGGGCTCTCAATTGAATGTGATTGTATGTATATGAACGGTCAGATGACTGTAAAAACACATGTAGATTGAGGGACCCGTGTGTATGAGAGTCTGCCCCCCCTGTGATGTCTACAGGGACCAGACGATTCGTGGATTTCCCCTTGGGAATTTCTGCTGGAACTTTCGGGCACTCAATCATCTCCTGTCAGAGCTCCGCCTTCTCAGGGAAATCATCCAATTAACAACCGAACATCCCAGAAGCAGAAAGGTTGGGATCCATCCTTTCCCACAATCACTCTAACTGTGAAACAACATTATGTGAAATAAAAAGGTAAGTAAATCTTGTGCTATTGTCACAGTTTACTTCAGAAAAAGCTTTTCAACTGTACATTCATCAGGTTTGTTGACTGTTCCTAACCTCAGTTGGATACTCGCCCATAATGGAATTTGAATGTTAAAAGCTTCATTTGAATTGGATGCTGTCTGATGTTGATTCAATGATGGAACTAATAGCATCTTGGCCAAAGGTTTCTAACTTCCTCCTCTGAAGCAGATTATTTAAGTGGGAAATGAACCCAAAATGCTGAAAAGGTTTCTGAAGACAGTTTACATGCTCGTGAATCAACACACTCACTCCCATAGCATCCAGAACATCTCACAGATGCACTCAGCTTCCTTATTATGCACTTAGTGTCAGAGTCTTGTGGTGTTGTGTCACATGGGTTACACACTCTTCAGATTTCAGCTACGTCACTGACTGACCCATCATGTTCCACAAGCCTGTTCTGGATTTGCTGTGTCGGCCAAAAGAGTTCAGCTTTATTGAAAACCGCTGCTATAAAAAATGATATTATATATAAAGAAATATCATATATAAATAAATAAATAAATAAAACGGTGTATATGTGATGTATAGTAATATTGATTCCTGTGGTATTCCCCTTTAAATCTGACATCAATGTAAAACAGATGGACACAATAACACTGGGTTCCCTCTTGGATTATTGTTTGATCTCAACTCTTTTAACTATATTTGGATTATTTGTACTCACTTCTTCTTCTTCTTCTGGTCTCCGTGTCCGTACAGCTTCCCTCTGGGTGCCCTGGTTTCCTTCTACAGTCCAAAAGGCGTGCAAGCTTGGTGAATGAAAATCGCCAAATAAGCCCGTGTGTGTGTGTGTGTCAGCAGTTTACCCTACCTTGTGCTAAAATGAATGCTGGGATACACTCCAATAAAATGGTATGGTATAGAGAATGGATGTAGAGGTTCACCATGAAGAAATGTGGGAAGGGCGGCAATGAGGCTGAAATTCTCCTCTAATTTACAAAAAGGCTGCAACCCCATTAGTTTGTTGATTCACATTAAAAATTCTACTTAAGAGCTCCTATCCTAAACAAATCTACATGATATACAGCAGTCCACCAGGCCTCTTTCCGCGAAGACACAGGAAGCAACGTGACGTGGTTCTTCCACATCCACATGACTCAGTGAGAAACAAAGGGACACGTGTGGCAAGCACAGCGAGGCTTCTGCAGTAATCGGGTTTGCGGGAAGGTCAACTGATAAATACAGCCGGCTGCTGCTGCTCTGTGTTTGGTGAAAAGCAATGATGGTCTCACAGCAACTGATGTCTTGCCATAATTTAGAAAGTCTCGTGCCCATTCACAGATATAAACACAACACTCGATTGGCCATTGTGCCGGCTTATACAAACAGATTTTGTGTTTGGTTTTGTAATCGAGTAACCAAGTGCAAATAAAGAGAAAGGGATTATGTGCATCACTGGAGCGATGCTGAGGCAGGAGCCTGGGCTTTTCATTAGAGACTTTTTCCCAGCAATATTTTTTATTTTTGCTGGCAGCGTTTGAGTGTGTTCCAGGAAGACTTTGCCCCCATCCTTAAGGCACAAGGGGTCACTGAACGGTTTAATGAAAACTATGATCGTATCCTCCAGCCTGTACGGTCACCGGATCTCAACCCAATATCAAGGTTTATGACAGATTTATGACCAACTTGACCAATCGACACCTCAGTAAGACACACTAAGATGTCCGTATACTTACTCTTTGCTACCTGTTTATAATATTTGCAGATATTTCTACCAAACATAAAGATAGAGTTACAAATTAAATTATAATCCTAGAAGAGATCCAGTGTCATCGTGTCCATTTGTCTTTACTTTAGAGACTTAAAATTTTCAAATAAAACTGTGAAACAAATTTGATTTTAGCCTTCCCTGACTAACATTAATGCTACAGCAGGAAGTATCAGAGTATCAGAAACCAAAGGAGCTTGTGAAGTGAAAAACAGTCGATGGCTTGAGTGTGGGTGAGTGACGTGACCATCAGTGCACGCTTACATCCAATCAGGCACCAGAGACCGATTGATCTGATGCCAAGTACTGGAATAACTTCAGCATCTGACGCACATTCACCCATCTCCTCTAACAAGCTTTGGTGCTGGTTTTGTCGTTGAGGGAACAAAATGAAGAGAAACTAGGGTGATTGTACGAAGTTTAAAGATAGTGACAGCCAGGTCACGAGCCAATATAATGGCTTTCACAGACAGACAGACTGTTAAAGCCGGTCATTCAGGCTGCAGGTACAACGATTCACTGAGAAAAATGGCACCCACTCAAAGAGCCAAATCAGAGACCAAGGCCCTTTCAAGCACCTGATATATCCGTCCTTCTCCAGAGAGACCTGGGGTACATCTTGTCCACATAATGTCAGTGGGGAGGCAGTGATTTTCTGAATCGACAGAGCAGTCTGTTCATTTGGACTATAATGAGGTCTGTCTGTGCCTGGGAGATCAACCGTTCACCTGTGAGATGTTCTCCATTTGGGTCAATGAGAGACAAACGCACCAGATAAAGAGATAAAAGGGAAATAAACTGGTTTTGCATTGATTGTGGCTTTTCTTTTATGCAAGAGCTCTGTTGCCACCTGCTGGAGAAAAGGGTGAAGGACATTTGATTATGTAGAAACCACAACAGCCACAGCAATCATATGAGGCTTTACTTCTGCTTTTATAAAAACAAAAACAATGAGCAAAACATAGATTAACACATAAATTACAAATGGGTACATGCTCAATTTATCAAATGTTTCCATCACCTCATCAACCAGATAAAAGTGTACAGAATATTTGCATGACAAAAGGCCTCATGAATGAGATAATTAGAGGAAATGCTGCTTACTATGCACAAATGTGGAAGAAAAAAAAACAAATAATAATAACCTCAAATCTAAAGAAAAATATCGGAAATATTGCATATGTCTGCCAAAATCTAACATCCTGCATACACAACAATAATAAAGAGCTGCAGAGAGGGGCCCCAAGCAAATTACAAAATATGCCCCGGCTTCTTTTGAAAACTGCAGAGCAAGTAAAAATACAATGAAAATTTGAGATATAAAAGTTGGAAGCGCCAAGTCATCCTTCCCCTAATCTGTGCCTGTTCAGCAAGCTGCTTCTGTACCCGTGATAGCACTTGTAAAATCAGCTATGGCCAGTTTTCAGATCAGCTAATTCAGCTACATGGATGTTTTATGACATATAATTAAGTGTTGTAATGTCATTTATCTAATACTGACACCTTTAGAGAAGAAGACCATGCAAAATCAGCTATATTTAGTCAATCAAGATCCTGGAGGCACCAACTCCTGAAATACCCACACCTGCTCCCAGCTATACACACATTTGATTTAGCTGATCATGTGTGTGTAGAGACGAAAACATGAAAATGTATTGCTTGGGTCCCGAGGAGAAGGCCTGAGAACCATTTAATGAATTAATACTTAATCGGAGTTAATTAAATTAAAGTTAACTGAATTGATTACAACCCTGCTTATCCATCAAAACAGATGTCAGTTATCAGTTAAGACATTTTATTCCTGAGATCTCATTTAACTTTACACTTACACTATGGCTGAGGATAAATCCATGTGAATGTCATGAGATTACAGAATATAAATCTAATTTTGTAGGAGCCAGGAGCCCTCCAGAGGCCTCTGGGGGTCTCTGGAGCCCAGTGGGAGCCTTCTACAGGGGAGATGTTTGTTCCCTGTGTTGCCGCTAGAGGTCGTACAAGCGTTCATCAAACTGTATCGTGCCAAAGGACTGGAAAAGAAGACTCTGCAGTCTTCCATCGTGAGATCTCTCACCCATTGCCATGCCCACGGACGCCCCACCGTGTCTGCGTATCGATTACGCGCTCTGAGAAATCACGGCGTTTATTGCCGCACGTAGCCGCCCGCGCCGTGAATCCGTGCGTCATCGGGACGCCGGTGGTGGCGCGGTGCGGTGCGGTGCGGCGGTGCAGCAGTGTCACTCCTCCGCGGCTCCGGTGGGACTGACGGGGTCACTAACCGATCCAACGATCCGCGTTAATTGAATTCATCGACCAATCAATGACCTGCGGAGTGCCGCGTCGCCCTGGCGAGAGGAGGGTGCGGAGAGAGCGGCGCAGGAGCAGACGCGCATATCTGCAGCTCCATAGCGCTGTCGTAAAACAAGTGTCGGAGCGATTCGGCTATTGTTAAAGCGATGCCAGGGGTAACCAAGTATAATTTAGTGGATGACGCGCACGATTTGAGGATCCCCATGCATAACGACGAGGTGTTCCAGCATGGGGTCTCCTTCGAGGCTAAGGTAAGGGGACGTTCTGCAACAGATTGTTCCTGGAATGATCATAGGTTTGAAGCCCAGCTGATGTTGCTATGACAGGTGTCTCCTTTATAAGGGTTGACACCGCTAACATCACTGTAATATGCTCAGTATGTCACATTTCTATCATTTATAAATCATATAAAGGTCTACGCTGTAATGGTGATACTTCATAGGTTACTGATTGTGGTATTTTAAAATGTTATTGTTACTTTTTCTAATGCATTTTTTGCATGTTGAAGTGTAGTTTAACTTGAGGAACACTGATCATTTATTTCCCGTTTGAAATTATGGATAAACCTGTGATGAGGTCAGGTTTTAATCTTTGGTTTCAGGCTGTGATGAATCTTAAATCCCCTCTCTTGTATTTTTCAGTACATTGGCAGTTTGGAGGTGGGGCGTCCCGGCAGCAGAATGGAGATAGTTGCTGCAATGAGGAGAATAAGAGTAAGATACGTTTCCTTGAAGCAGCTTACTGAGTGTGTTGCCCGTGAAAACAGCAGTAACATTGACCCAGGCCTGTGGGAAATTGGTGATCGAATCCACTCTCTTTATCGCTCTTCTGTTTATGTCCTTGGCGGTTTCTTGTGTTTGAAGCTCAAAGGGATCCTTAATTCACCTCAACACCCTCTTCACAGTGTAAATCGGTGATGTGTGTGTGTGAAACCACACACGCACTGAGCTGTCAGCGTCCGTGTAAATCACTGTGGGATTTACACAACATCTGTTTACAGGCCTATACAACATTTCGCCCTTATACTCTGCCTTTAGGCTACACCAGGCCACTGGAGACAATGAGATCTCTGATTATTAGATATCACCGGAGGAGAACGGGGAGAGAAAGAGCATTTAGCTGCCCTGTCAGCAGTCCAGCATCCAATCTTGCACCCTGGTGATGTCACTCAGAGGTCAGATCCCCAGTGACACACAGAAAGGACTTAATCTTTATCCCTAGTGGACGGTGCAGATGTTTCGCCGTCTAGTGGCAGAGGTTTAATGATGTGTCTGCTTATGTCTACAGAGCACTTTTCCCTCCATAGAGCAGCTTTTATGGAGGAAATACTCTATATGTGCACACTGGATTTGAGGTATTCCATAGGCTGATGGATACAGTGTTGGTTAAAGCATCAGATTTGCTTGAATTTATTGTGTGTGAGCAGTAGTTACATACTTTTTCCTTCATAATGTAAATTAAAAATGAATACATAAAGGTTTATTAGGTGTCAACAAGCCTTTCTGAGGGACATGAATGATACAGATGAATGAGACTGAAGCAATGAAAAGAGAGATGTCAGAGTCAAGTCAAGTGGATTTGTATAGCAAAGTACAGACACATTGATGTTTTTAAAGATGTGTGTAAGGAGAAAGGGAAGAAATGTCAACAGGATGCACTTCTGGCAAAACTAGCAGGTGTGTAATAAGAGGCATACGTGATAAACAATGACAAGTTGTATAAAGATGGAACAAAAATATAAAATTGTAAATTAGTGACCAGAATAAAGTCCAGTAAAAGAGTCAAATGGCTGCCGTCTTCTTTCCTTTTTTTCCCCCGTATAAGGTGGAATAGGAAGGGAGAAGACATTAAGAGATGAGTCAAAACATCATAAACAACTTGATTTAAACGTTGAAGCGAGTGTGTAAATGTTGCTGGCGAGCAGTTTGCTGACACGGTAATTAAAAGTATCTGCATCCCGGGGAAACATCCTTTGAATATAAAAATGTTTGAGGAAACTAAAGCACCGATAAAGTCTCAAACCAAGGCTGCACCCAGACACAACCTGTCGAATGCTTTGTCATCCGTTTAGTTTTTCCCGCACAGCCATTTGTGCTAATGTCCATGAAATGTGGCATAAACGCCTCGCGTGTTCCTCTTCCTCTCCCTCTGCCAGCAGCAGATGGAGCTGGATGGCCCTCCTCTACCAGTTTACACGGGGACGACATGAAGGTGTTTTTAGCCTGGATGACGCACGTACACACATATTCTAAAGGTTGCACACACACTTAGACGTTACAGTGGCTGTGTCCTTCACTTGAGCAGCTACACTCCCTCCTACAGACACAACACAACAAACCCACAAACCCACAATGCACGGTGAGGATAGGAACATATGACAAGAAGCGTTGCATAAGTCTTATTATTTCAGTTTGTTTCTGTGAGATCTTGTCACTCATTTATTCTGAGTTGTCAGTAAAATATTGACAAAGCGTAAAGAAAGCTGCCTGTTACTTCACAGACAATAAATTCTGTCCGTTCTTAGATCTCTGGGCCCTGATGTCTGGCAGTGGATGGCGACTCTAAGTGTTCATGCTGGAGAGGGATGAAAGTGTCCACACATGTCTGTGTCCCTGTGGGAAGTCTGTCTTTGAAAGCTCTTAGAAAGTGACAGTTTCTCAATGTTTACTCAATCTCACATTCCCCCCGAGACCAGGAGAGTCAAAAATGGCTTCACTCTCTCTCTCTCTCTCTCTCTCTCTCACTCTCTCTCTCTCTCTCTCTCTCTCTCTCTAAATCCCCTTGTTCTTTTCCAGTGCGGTCGATCGTCTTGTGTGGCGAACTCAAAGGCACTGTGTGATATTTTCAATGGATACCACAGCAAATAAATGTCTAAAGTGCATTTTCTGCAAAGCTTTAACATTAACGTCATGATCGTTCTCCCTCTACAGTATGAGTACAAACTAAAGAACGTAAAGAAAAAGAAGGTCAACATCGTCGTGTCTACCGATTACGTCAAAGTCATTTTGCGTAAGAAGAAAAAGGTCGGTCCTTTAATTGACTTTATGTTTATGTTCTTTAACTGTGCTGCATCTGTCAACTCAATTTGTCTTTCCCTTGCTGTGACAGAGGAAAGGGTGGGCCTGGGACGACAACGCCGTGTTAGTGACGCAGGACCCCATCTACAGGTGCGGCCTCCTCCTCCTCCTCCATTTTGTTATATTAAAGCAAAAATTACACCCAGTTTCAGCCCGATCTCTTATCTCCTCTTTCTATTATTAGGATATTCTACGTCTCTCACGATGCCCAAGACTTGAAGATCTTCAGTTACATAGCCAGAGAGGGACAGAGCAACGTTTTCCGCTGCAATGTGTTCAAGTCGAAGAGGAAGGTAGGCTTGTATATTGCTTGTTTTAACTCCACAATCCAAATTCAGTACATAGTTTGTAGAGAGGATATGCCTTTTTGTTAGTGTGTGAAATCTTCAGTTATACTTAAATTAAACCATCTGAGGATAACATATTTCATGTAAACAACATCATTAGATTGAAATCGGCATAAATTGGTGTAGGTTTACTCAGAGAAACAAACAAACTGTACATGATGTGATTGTAAACTTTAACTCTCTCCGTGCATTTCCTCACCTGGTGGACTTATTTTATGATAACTCAATGTGTCATATGTATTTGGCAGCATCAGAATCCTCTTAATTCCATCCATATATACGTCTTATTGCATTTGTTCACTTAGATCTGCTCAAAAATCAGCTATTGCATCATACACACGCCTGAACAGTGTTGTGGGCAAAAAAGAGGTGTTTCTTTTTTTTTTTCTCTCCCAAATCTGCATATGAAGGAGGCAAAGACTGATGTTGACTTCCATCCCTTCACCATGGCTACCAGACAGTCAGTGACTTAGTGTAGCTGAATACTAATCATTGTGCGCCCGATGACATTTTCACTCCCTGACAGTCGGCACACAGGTAGGGGCTCGGCCGGTGGGGCCTCTGTGCCTCTGTGCCTCTGCTGAGCCTTATCTCATTGCTCCAGACCAAACACGGTGCTGTTTGTAGAAAGAGATGAACAATCTTATACACACGGTTTGATTTATTTGCCCTGTGTGGCTGTAGGTGTACAGGGCTCTGCTGGAGGCCTGGGAGGGAGGTATTTGCGTCAGACATCAACTTGTCGATTATTAACGTCTCTCTATTGTGTGTCGACAGAGCAAAGTCACATATCTGATAACGTTTTGATACAATTTGCTGACTTAACACCACTAGATTTCTCTATTATAATGTCCAGGTCCTGCCACTAGACTGCATGGAAGAGCTGAATAAAGAAAATGAGCTAGAAAATCTGTCAGGAATGAAATGTATCTTACAGGCTACAACCTCTTGGCTGTGTGTTTATCTTAATGGGGACATAACATGCTTTTTTCTTATCTTCCCTCATTATATAGTGTAAAAAAATCCATTATGACAAAAAATCCATTAAGACAAACCCCTAGGCGCCAAAAGCACTGATAGCTTCATGTTTGATTTGTCCTTTACTCCTGCAACACGACGATGTCATTTCATAGCGCATCTGCTTAGTACAAGCAAGACAGGAAACGCCTTAAAAGGAGAGGATGAAAGCAGACTGTGTCACTCATTGTGCACATTGGTGCTGCAGCAAGGTTTTTTGCAAATTGAGGAAATGGTAAGTTTTCAAAGTAGTTCCCAAATGTAGTAAAAAAAAGTACTGAGACATTTTAATCTTCATTTATAATTCATTTATGTAATTACAATCAGATTTGTACTTTGCAGAAATTCCCTTAGAGACAGCACAGCCAAAATAATAATGCCAGACCTTAATTATTAAACTGAATGTAATGGCAACAGGCAAACAAATGACGAAATAAACACAATCTGATATTTGTTTTCGAAGATATCAGTGAAGCTCATTGGTACAAATATTTACATTAGTTAGTCTCTTCTGATTTCTCTCAGTAGAGTCTCTACTGGCTCCACTGAGCCTCCTTTAAGGACAACAAAACTTTATCTCACTCCCAGCACCATCAAAGTTATCTGCCTCATGAAATAGACCGATCCATCACCATGACAGCTGAATCTATGCAAAACAGACAATGCAAACAGGGCCAAGCAGCTGAATTATGGTGCTAGTATTATCTCCAAGCTTTAATGTCTCTACCTGCTCTTTCCTTCACTCCCTCATCCTTCCTTTCGGCTATTTCCCTTCCATCTCTACCCTTTCATTCCCCTTTACCTCTCTACCATCTATTTTTCATCGTATTTGCCATTAAATGTTACACACGCATGCACACAAACACTCTTATCGACCCTGTTTTTTTTCATTCTCTGCAACCCTCTCCTCCCCTGCTGCTCCCTGCTACTTTCCCCTGCCCCTACTCATTAAACACACACGCACACATACACACTCTCAGTCCCACGCCATGAGGATAGTGCGGACAGTGGGTCAGGCGTTCGATGTGTGTCACCAGCTGACCCTGCAGCAAAGTCCCAACGACCAGGCGGACGGGGAGGGGAACGCTGAAGAGCCAGAGGCGGTGCCAGGTGACTCTCCTCTCTCTCCCTCTCATCAGCAACACACAAACTCCCTGTGCCTTTGTCTCTCTGCTGAGTGGCAAATGAGAGCCTTTCCTGACAAAAAAAAAGGCGTCATTATTCCCTGCTGATAGTATTTTAAGTAGCTGGCAGGCGCAGAATGCTGTCGGTGTGTCATGACTATTGATCAAAAACCTTGTGTGGGTCTCTGCCAGCTCATTCCCCGTGGCTCTTGATGTCTATGACACGACGCACAAGTTTAGTACTACAAGGTAGAGAGGCGAACGTGAAAATCGCCTCTGTTTGTGTGTCTTTTCACAGCAAAGAAAAGGTTTGCGCTGTCGGAGGAGACTGACCTTGAAGCCACGACAGAAGAGAGCATTGAATGTGTCTCCTCATCAGATCCGGAGAGGAGCAAAAAGGATGAAACCCTCAGTAACAATGGGAAGGTAACGTAGATTATGTCACTGGTTTCAGCATCATTACCCCCTGCTATTGCCTCATAAACCTTTTGCTTCATAAACCATGCATAGATGAAATATGCAAAACCCTTAAAAGACATTTAAATACACACAACTCCTGCTTCTCAACTGATTTATTCTCGAAGAGCGTGCAAGGATATTTGCAGACGTGTTTTTAGATGAATCACTTTATCCCAATTTCAATTACACGCATTCATTCTTAACAGAAGCAACATCCAAAGGCGAGTAGAATGTATTGTAGCAGGCTATATTTTATTAAGATTGTACAAGAAACTCGAAGCTATGTTGTCATGGAGATAAACAATCCTGGCAGGCTCCCAGCTCGCGGAGGGCTATGATGAAAGCGTGGCCTTGTGAGGAGCCTGTGAAAGCCTCTCGGCGCTGATGCGATCACGTTTCATTAGCTGCTGATTCCTAGACCGTCTGTCAGTTTTATTACCCAAGAGGAAAACTTTGAGTAGAGCAAATATTACAACTAATTAGAAGCTCGTCACAAGGAGAGAATTGCATTGGACATTGAAATGTTTTTCTACAGTTAAACAGATCTGATGTCAATGTTTACTTGTTTACTTTTAATTTGAAGGTGAAGTAACATGCCATCCTTCACAGTTCAGTAGTATGAAGAAGATTGATCTGCCATCTCAGACAGGGCAGATACGTTGTGTCCTTCATGCTCAGACATGGTTCCATTGCACTCTAATGAAATTGTGTGACTCATAATTCCCTGTAAGGATGAACCATCTTGACAGCAGGCAGTCTGGTCAGTCTATAGGTCTATTTACAGAGTCTGCTGATGGAATCTCCATTCAAACATGAAAAGGTAGTAATGTATATGGTGCAACAGTTTACAATATATTTAAACAAAAGGTGACTAATTTGGTACATCAGGTTGCTTCTGATGACACACAACCTAGAAGTAACATCAACCAACTTACAGCAAAAGTTTGGACCTTGTGTTCTGCCCTGTGCTGTTCTGACTTACCTTGACTTGACTACTAGAAGGTGAATGGGTGCCCCTGTACTGTCCACATCCTAAATCACTCTCTGCCTCACCATCAACAACAGCAGCTGCAGTGACATCATGGCTCCCTGCATCGGCTGATTCAAACATTGCATGACCACCTGATAATCTAACTTAACGATCAGCCTTCTTGATTGTTGATTTACTGAATGCAAGACTCTTCTGTCCTGCAAACAAGCTCTGACACCAGTGGTGGAAGAAAAGTGGGGGGGAAGCGGTAATATTAGCTGAAAAACACTCTGAGGAAAAGATATATATACCAAACTATTAAATACTAACCCTCAGTAATGAAGGAGTGTTTTCAGTGTTTTCAGATTGTAAACACACCTGCGGTAACTGAGTAAATAAGAGCTTTCAGAACACGGTCAAATTGATTTTACAAAATTAAGTTAGGATTTGTAGAATGCAAGATAAAATTGCTTACTCACTCAAGTAGAAAAACTGTGAAAGTCATGAATGAACAGTGAGCAACTCAGATGTCTAAACTGCGACTTTATAGTTTGTTGATTAGATAGTTAAACCCACCTTATAGGTGGTTGGTCAATTACTTCAGATAATGAAGAAATCCCCCTTAACACCCAACCATACACACACACACACACACACACACACACACACATCACACGTCTTCTTTCTAGACACTTAAAGCACTAACTTGATGTAATCTCTGCCTTAGGTATCCCATGACCCCTCTCTGTTACTGAGCTCGCCCATTCTTGACCCCTCTGTCCCGGGTCAGTTGACCGCTGACCCGACCTGCTCTGCGGAACATCAGCTCCATCTGCTTCAGAAACAGCTGCAGCAGCAGGAGCAGCAGTCTCTGGCTGCTTCGGCACAGGTACTGATGCGTTTAGAACCATTACTCCTCCTCTTCTCCTTCTGCTTTATCTTTTTGTCATCTGTGTTTACCTTTGAAACGCTTCACAACAGGGAGGATGATTGTATTGTTGTTGAACTAGGATAAATATGTACATGTATAAATAATAGATATTACATACATACAAATATCAGCAAATACATGAGACAAAGGCACAATAACAGCTTCACTCCAGTTGCATAACACTGCACATCAAAATTCTAATTAACGTGATGACTAAACATTGTGTTGCGTGACAAGACTTTCTGAACCAGTGAGTTTATTAAACAAGTAAGCAAGCGTCACATTTCTCATCTCATTCTGAATAAACTGTATCTGTTGTTAGCAGGCTCTTTAATTCACTCTCTTTTCTCATTCAATCCAAACTTCTCATTTCATATCACGTTATTTTTCATCTTGGCTATGGGCCTATGAGTCATAGAGTGAAGCTTTGTCAAGTTTTACAAAATATCTCTTGCACACTGGCACCGAGGAGCTTTTACTGATGAAAAGCTCCTCCTCCTCAAAGTCTTGTTGGATCTGGTGATTGATTCTCTTGAGCTTACAACCTCAGAGAGTCACTGGGAAACTTCATTATCAACACTCTTTTAGTGACAACATCAGCTCTAATGAATCGCTGTATCTTAAGTGAAGCAGAAGTGGTGTGTGTATATGTGAAAAAACTATACTGCTCATAACTAATTCATTCTAGATCTTTCTTTCTTCAGTCATGGGTTTGCTTGTGACCCATGTGTATGCGTGTGTGTGTGTGTTTTAACTGTGTGTGTGTTGTTGGCCTGTCCAGGTACATGTGCTCCAGGAGCAGCTGTCGGTGGAGGTGTTTGCGAGGACGGAGGCTCAGGCTCACGTGCAGAGGCTGCTGCAGCAAAACACAGACCTGCTGCAGCACATTTCCCTGCTGGTCAAACAGATCCAGGAGCTGGAGCTAAAAGCTGTCGGCCAGTTGACGTCCAGTGAGTTCAGATTTGGTTTTATTGTTTCATAGTGTCCATGTCACAGGTTTCATAGTGTAGTGGTTATCACGTCTGCTTTACACGCAGAAGGTCCTGGGTTCAATCCCCAGTGAAACCAACCTTATAAGATTTTCAGCAATTTTCCTCGCGATAAATGAAGTTTTATCCTATCTCATCTTATCTTAGCCTTTAATTATCCCTCGTTTTACAAATTTTATTACATTACTGTCTTCAGATTTCCTACACACACCTTTAATCTTTCTGTATTTCAATCATTAATCTACAGTATGTGCCACTGTAATATTTAGACTGAGTGCTAAATTGCATTAGAGCCACTTAACATGGTGGTGTTGATATTTTTTCAAGTTTTCATTTTCCGATTAATTACTTTACCGCTGACAAAGTATGCAATTATTTATTTGGCACCCGTGTCTTTTTCCTCCCCTCTATATGTCTTAAACCATCCTGTTCTCCTTCACTCCCTCCATCTCTTTATTGCACCTTTCTGATCCACTTCTGGCTCACAGTTAATTATCCCCTGACAGACCTCTCAGAGGATTCAGTGCTGCTCTCCTCTCTCTGTATCTGCTGCCACGCTGTCATGAAATATCATCTTCTGCCAGTACTGTAGGTCACCACATCTCACCCACCATAATCTAATCTGCTTTGTTCACACCTTTCTTCTCACATGTCTTACATTACTAAAGCACTACATGCTATACTGTATGTCACATGTTATTTATTAATCCTGTCTATTGCTCTTCCTCTGAATCTGCTCTTCTTCTCCCTGATGTTTTCCTCTGTCCTCAGTGGGCTCTCAGGACAGTCTACTGGAGATCACTTTCCGTGCCAAGCCCCCCAGCGGGTCCGGTGACGCCATCACAACGTCCTCTTCCTCAGCCAATTTGTCCACTCAGTCCCAGGCTTTGATGAATGATAGCACTTGGGTTTCCACCTTCCCTGGGCCCAGCTCACCTGGGACAGTGGGCACAGATACCAGCCCTCTAGGGCTTAGTGGGAGTGGGATTCGGCTGGAGTGTTTCCGCTTCTTCTCCAGGCAGCCGGGAGAGAGTCAGGAGGAGCAGGCCCAGGACCCGGGGGAGACTCCCAGTGATGAAGCAACAGATGAGAGCTCGCTGCTAGGGGAGCAGGTCCTGGGAGCCCTGGAACTGCTCCGATTCAGGGAATCGGGAATTGGTTCTGAATACGAGTCTAACACAGATGAGAGTGATGACCGGGACAGTTGGGGTCAGGGCGAGGGAGCCGGGCCTGAAGGTGCTGCTCGTCTCCTTAATGTGCTGAATGCAGACAGCCTGCCTGACTGCTTAGGGGATGAGATGGCTGTGTAATGATACTTGCAACTGTATATATTACACACTATGCTGAGTGGCAAGAGGTCAAATCTGTGAATTTGAATTACTTCAATACCCAGAAATCCTGTACTGTAACGTCATTAAGCTGCACATTACAGGTAGAAACTACTCACGCAGTTTAAGGAAATAATTTTGCCTTTCACTTCAGATTTGTGTCGCATCCAGAGCACCTTTTTTTCTGTAACATGTGTACGTCAACAAATAACATATTTGAATAGACACACCCACAAAGCTAGGCTAACGAGGTGTTTGGCCTGACACAGCTGGTCAATCATATTATGGTGGGCTTTTCATGGGAGGGCCTTACGGAGACGGTACATTATATGTTGTGTTTTCACTCAGTGTGCACAGCTTTACCGGCAGCACAGGAGAGTAGAGGTGTATCAGTGTGTTTTGTACATTAAAGCATAGGTTCCATAACAGATTTGTGTATCTAAATGTCCCATTCAAAGCAAAGCAATTCAAGCACCACTTTCTCTTCTCCGTCACACATTGTGATGATAAGAATTTGGCGTAGTGCGGCTTTATCAAACCACGGACTGCCAGATAGTTTAAACACTGTGGTGCTTCTTACATTGTCTCTTCTGAAAATCTCTGCTGTGTATGTGTTATATACTGTATGTGTGTACGTTGGTGCTTGTTGTAAATTACACACCCGACTCGACGCAGTCCCCTCTAGCTGGGCCTGCTGCACTGTGCTAGTGTCTGTGTTTATTGCTTTCGTGACACATTCAGCATGGACAGTCATTGCTGTTATTTTATAATGAAGTTCTATGAAGAAAAACAATATTTCTGGGCACACAAACACCTTTTCTTCAGTGTGAAACCTCAAACTTTGCTGCGCTTGCGATGACACCTACGCTGTAATTACACAGAAATTTGACATTTATTCTCTCACAGTCAAACTTTGTCCTCATTGCACAATGAAAAAACACCATTTATAAATCTGGCAATTATTTTGTTTATGGTCTTTTCAATTCCTCTGTTTATCATTTAAGAGCATTTCCTGATTCCCTCTCTTGTATCAGAATACCAGTGTGCCAGTGCTGTTACTAGATCATACTGTATCTGCTCCTTACAAATGTAGCCATCGTATATTGTAAGCATTATTTATTGATGCTATAATAAAATGCATCTACTGTTGCTCCACCCTGAAAACAATTTCCGATTTGAGGAAGGATGGAGGAAGGATGAAGCTGTGGCGTGTCGCTGCAGCTGCCTGCTGCCTTCACAAACGACCGCTGGTTCCTTTATACTCTCCATGCCAGCTGTCCCACCAGCTCCACCAAGCCGCCTGTGAGCCAACTTGTCTTTGACTTCTGTCCAAAATCAATCAATAAATCTCCCCCTCCCTCCTCGCTCACATCTTTCCCTTGTCTTAATCCCGTCCACCTCCATCTCCCTGTTCTCCTGCTATCCACCCCGGCATCTCTTTCCAAGGTCATGTCCGCTCACATGAAGTGTACTAAAACTGTAAGTGTGCTCAGTTTAACGCTTGTCTTGTGGAATTAAAACGGCCTTTCTCTAACTGCAGTGTGCCATGTTCGTCGCAATCGCTGCGTCATTGTAAATCAAAAGATTGCCGTTTGCTGCAATGTATAAACCTGTGATTTAAAGCGAAACCATAACAACGAGCAGCACCGTGCCCCCTCCACATTCTGTCATTGTCTTGTGCTGCCCTTTTTAAAAATTGTGCCTCATTAGTATTTATAACTGGGCTTTCCACATGCAGAAGGGCTCTTGTAAAGGTGATTGCTCCCATTTCTGTAAGAGTTACGACAGCGGTGTCATCTCTCTCCGAGCCGCCGTGCAGCAGCAGCGGTTTGTTGTAACACTGCAGATGAAACCATAAAAGAATTTGAGCCATTACGTGCCCACCTTCAGCACATTACCCTGCACCTCAAGTAGTACAGCTTATGACAGATAGTGGGCTGTTTCCAGGGGTTGGCCTCGGATTCATCTGCTTTATTATGTTGAAAAATGGTCTCTAATGTCGCTTAATCCACTTTTTCTTGAATCTCTCCCAAAATGTGCATAAATGCTCCAAATCCTCAAGTAAAGACAATTTTAAAGCGCAGATGTTGTTGCTTTATTCTGGATACAGTGTGATTTAGAGTAATATAGTTTCCCTCCCTGTCTTCCCCTCGGATCCCATATACATTTACTACCACTACTACTACTACTACTACATTTACTACAAGGTATTGGACCTGACATACCTTTACATTACTTCAGTCAGTATCTGTATATTTGTGCTGCATTACATTGACCAGTTCAACTGCCTTTAATGTATTAAAAAAATCAGCCAATCAATTTTTTATACAGCATAGAATATTGAGTTTTCCGGCCTTCTTCTGCTCCAGCTGCTGTACTCATTCAGTTAAAGGTCATTCATTCCTTTTGTGTCTCTCTTTTGCAGTAATTTACAGTTTTTCCTTATTTCAAAGCATATGAACTTTCCTCTGTTTTTTCAGTAGCCGTTGCTGGTTGCTGCTAAATTATGCTGCTCTCAGCTGCCTCTAAACGGCATAATTAAAACCTCATGTGGATCAGGTGGAATTTTGGGATTTTAGTCTCACCTCAAAATCCCAAAGTATGTTATTTTCTCTTTGCCTTCTTTTTTCATTTCAGAGAGATTCTTACATCAGCTTTCGTTTCCTCTCTCTCTCCTGCTCTCTCTCCCTCACACACACACATACACCTACATTCTGAGAAACTCTTTCCTAGGAATAGGTCAGTGACTTGTAGCGCTGAATGCATCAACTCAGACAAGTTCTGGAATATTCCTGGTCACAGATGCACAATAGGAGAGAACAACTTGTAAAAGTAAGTGAAACCATATTCTTCTCATCTGTGAAACTAACCTGAACCCACGTGTTCACTTTGTGTTGGTTCACCTCATCATAGAGTTTTAAATCAGTAAAAGGCTTAGATCATCATTATAGCTGATAATGTATAACTATTTTCATTGGTATTAGTATTGTAATCATTCATTTATTGCAATATTTGCAAGTTAACCTTCAGTTATTCACATATCATCATCAGCATTAACAGCTCTGAAACAAAGTGTAAGTGTTTAGGTGTGATATAATAAATCCCTTTAATATAACAGTACTTGTACTATAATGTTTAGTATAATTCAGTACAGTTATGTATACTAGAATTGCATAGTATATTATAGCACTGTCATACATTCAATACAATATAGCAGGATAGTACAGTAACAGTGCGGTGGTATAGTACAGTACAGTACATCATGATATAGTATAGTACAGGACAGTATAGTCTTGCATAGTACACTACAGTATAGTAGTATAGAAAACAAAAACAACACAATTCAATTCAACTTTATTTATATAGTGCTAAATCAAAACAGAAGTTATCTCAAGGCACTTTACATACAGAGTATTTAAAGAAACCCAACATTCCCCCATAAGTAGAGAATAGAAGTATAACTCACAATAGAGTAGAGTATAGCACAGTACAGTACATTAGAGCACCTGTACAGTACAGTAGAATACAGTACAGTACGATAGAGTAGAGTAGAGTAGAGTGGAGTAGAGTAGAGTAGAGACCTTTACAGGCGTGTAATGACTGACATGAGATGGGAGCTCACACTGCAGGCTCTGTGATGGCAGGGGGCTGGAGTCAGTGGGTCTGGCTTACAGGGAGCCTGTGTGTGTTTGCCACTGTGGACCTCCACATGTTTAACCATATAGAATGTTCACGTGTTCACCCTCGCGAAGCAGCACTGACATCTTTTTATGGCAATGTAAATGTTAACAATGCTTCTTTAAATGTACACAAACATGGGGTTTGACAGTTTGTTGACCTGAAATCATTCATTACCAACTGCAAAGTGTGAAAACATAGATTGCATTATTAATAATGATAATGATACTGAGGAATACTGAGGTTGCAGTCTTGATGCTCAGCCTCCCTCTAACATGTAGGTGTGCAGTCCCTTGCGAAGAAATGAAGGTCACGGAGATTCAACACATCAGACATGTCTTCCTCTTCCTGCTGGCTGCCACTGTAAGGTCTCAAGTCAACCCAGGTATTATATATTTATGTTTTTTGATATTTTGCAATGAGCTGAAACAATTTCCAAAGTGACTTACAGGACTAAGCCAGTCATAGTTCTCGTCACTAGGGACATATCACATATAAACTTGAAATAATTTATGTTGACATGATGGAAAACAGAAAGCAATATCGCAATATTTGGTGGGTGGGCTTAGAATGTAAGAATCTGTGTGTGTGTGTGTGTGTGTGTGTGTGTGTGGGGGGGGGGGGGGGGGGGGGGGATGTGTGTGTGTGGGTGTGTGCGTGTGGTTTACCTAATGGTCAGTCTGCAAATATTCTCCGAACAGGCAGACCATTGACAGGCGGGGGGCATTCGGGAAAAAAGTTAGAAATGTTGTAGGTGTATAGGAGGGTGGTGAAGGCACAGTATGTACACACACACACACTTACACAGAATATTCTCACACTAAAAGGCTTATTTGTTCTGCTGCTTCCTTAAAGCACATGTCAGGCGGTTCAGTGTGGGAAGGCGAAAGAAACACAGACGTCCCTTAATTATCAGGTGGAGATGGAAGGATAAACACTCCTGATCTACAGTTTGGGCCATGATCCATATATAACTTCTAAAGCTTCTGTCGGTATCAAACTTATTCCTTGTTGTCACATCACTCAGTTAGTGCCTGTTGGGTCCCAGTCCCCTGCTAAGTTTACTCACCAATTTCTGGCACGTGGCTCTGGTAGAAATTATGAGAAGGGACTGAAAAGTAAAGAGAAGGCGGCAGAGAAGCCACTCCCAGCTCATTTTGCTTAGACTGGCACCTACACAGTGACGCCTCTGTTTGGGTTTTGAGGCCTTGCAGGGCTGCAGGAAGGGGACTGGGGGAAGGGATGAGTCGAGTCCACTTAACGCTCAACTCCTGGTGTCCGGCAAAAACACCAAATGGTCCGATATTCATGAAGTCTATGCGCCTGCGTACAAACACACATACATAAATGCACTCATTATTCATATTTAATCGGTTTAAAGGGGAAACCCAATTATTTCCACATTAACTTCAATTTAATGGCCACAGGGATTCATCACATGAAAGATGACTCTAAAGACAGTAGAGGGCGCTGTTCAAAGTCAGGTCAACTGTACCTGTCACATCACAAGGTTTACTTCCTGTTTGTGATAACCACTACAAGTTTGTAAACTAAAGTGACTCCTAGATGCTCTAGTCTGCTGTGATGTTTCTTCTCTTGATACGCTTTGATTGGTCACAGACAGTTTGGCAAAGATTAAGGGGGTTGTAGTGCCCATACTTGATTTCCCTCATGAGCACATGTTAGAGCCTGAAAATGACAAATGAGTCATGCAGACTCTAATTGGAGTCAACAAGTCCACCGTCTGGGCCAGACTGCTGCAAACTTGAGGCATTGAATTTATTAAAACGTTCTACTGAATAGCGGTCACCCTAATCAAGAGTTTAATTTGGAAAATTGGAGGAGTTCCACTTTAAATGACATAAGAACAATCATTATGAAGAGAGGTGCACACGTGTCAGTGTTGTTTAATGTATTTTCAGAGATGTGCCGCTATCCTCTTGGTATGACCGGTGGGCAGATACAAGACGAAGACATTTCTGCCTCCAGTCAGTGGTCTGAGTCCACTGCTGCAAGATTTGGGAGGTATTTTGCTTTATTTATTCAACACAGTTCTTTTTTTATAACTTACTCTATTTTAAACAGTCATTTCATTTCATTTTCTCTGGGCAAAATGTGCATCTACACTAACAAAGTGGCATTAGTGGGTGTTAAAAAATGTTCCTGTGACGCAGTGAAATTTATTCAGATTTAATGCAGTTTTTTACTGTTGTTTATTTTAAGTGGCTTTCTTTCAAACATGATTAACGTCTTGCCAACTATACCAAAACAAAACATTGCTTTTTGATCTCTTGAAATATGCAGAGAAGATTTTTCAGTATATTACTGAGAAAACACATTTTCTTTAATTAAGTGGCCAAATCTACTGCTTGGATGAGATCATTTACTCTTTCAAAGTGTCTATGTTTACAATTTCAAGGCTTCTTTAAAGCATTTTGTACACACGAGCATCAGTTTTCTGACATGATCAAATGAATCACAGCCCTGCACGCCAACAAAAATTGCAGTTAGTTTGAAGAAATTGTCATTGCTTTTATCTATAATAAAAGGATTCCTGCACTAGACTTATTCTTTTCTTCCTCTTCAGACTGGACTTTGATAATGGAGACGGGGACGGTGCCTGGTGCCCTGATATCATGTCAGAGCCTGACGGGTTCAAAGAGTATATCCAAGTTGACCTGCGCTCACTGCACTTCATCACACTCGTGGGCACACAAGGTCGCCATGCTGACGGCATGGGTAATGAGTTCGCCCAGAGATACAGGATCAAGTTCAGCCGCGATGGCAACGACTGGGTGGGCTGGCGTGACAGGAAGGGTCGGCAGGTGGGCACGTAAAGATATGACGGCATATCAGTGTTTCTCAACCCCCCAATTTTGTACATCAGATCAGCTGTAGGTAGATATATATTATTAGAATTTGTGTGAAGCTGGAGTAACCAAAACCTCCAGGACAGATGGGCCATGCAGACTGTGTTGACATGTATGTTACCGTATTTAATAGTACGACATTCCTCATGTGTGCCAGGTCATTGAGGGAAACAGGAACGCATATGATGTGGTGCTGAAGGATCTGGAGCCTCCCATCGTAGCCCGATTTATCCGCTTTATGCCCGTGACAGACCATTCCATGATTGTGTGTATGCGAGTGGAACTCTATGGCTGCGAATGGCTGGGTCAGTCATCACTTTCCAAAATAACAAATCATCTAATAGCAGTAGCATCTAATGAAACATGTTTTTGTTTTTGTCTAAAATCTCTACACAACCGTCCTCTATAACCTTTAACCTGCTTCTACCCAGATGGCCTGGTGTCTTACAGCGTTCCAGATGGGCATCAAATGATCTACAGGGGCATGGATGTGTACTTCAATGACTCTGTGTATGATGGAGCCTTGGCTGAAAGGTTTGGATTTTACAACTACTTCTATACAGAAAGATGTAGGCCAAAAATATGGTTGATCTTGGTCATAACTGTAGAATGTGTGTTTCTCTTTGAGGTGGTACGCTTCCTGAATTTACAAACCGAGTTTTATTTTTAGTTTGTCCGTCCATCCCTCCATTAGGCTTACAAAGGGCCTGGGCCAGCTGACAGATGGCACCTGGGGCTTGGATGATTTTCTTCACAGCCACACCTACAGCATGTGGCCAGGATATGATTACGTGGGCTGGACCAACAAGAGCTTCCCCAAAGGCTATGTGGAGTTGACCTTTGACTTTGATCACGTCCGAAACTTCACTTCCATGAAGGTCAGGAGAGACTTTGGAGAGTTTACTGGATTGCAATTTAATGGACTCAGTGTATTTCAATGGAAACCAGCACTGTTGAGAGAGATCATAGAAAGTAACATTCATATTGTGACTGTTTTGGACAATTTTGCCCTAAATTACTCATCATGGGTAGTAATACTAATAAAGAACTTGAAAGATGCTGTTTGATCATGTTTCTTGTATTTACAGGTCCACTGCAATAACATGTTTAGTCGAGGCGTGAGGATGTTCAAGCAGGCCGCCTGCTACTTCCGGTCAGGATCAGACTGGGAAACTGATCCAGTGTCCTTCAGGTCCACTGTTGACCGTGTGAGCCAGAGTGCCAGGTTTGTCACCGTGCCACTCGGGGACCGCACAGCCAGCTCCATTAGGTGCCGTTTCTACTTCGCTGACAGTTGGATGCTGTTCAGTGAGATTGCCTTCCAGTCAGGTAAAGTGGGATCAGATCTGTGCATCATCCCTAAGTTTTAGCATGGGTTCTGTGGGGATGATCGAACATACAGTATATCAAAAGGAATGATCCCCCATCCACATCCTTCATCTTTGTCTTTTATCCTCCCTTTCTTTCTTCATCACAGGCTCAGCAGTGTACAATACATCTCTGACTAATCGCAAACATGGACACCCCACAAACATTCTACCAGGTCAGCAACTTACTTTATTACTAGTAAGTTAGACTATTGTAATGGTCTTTTTATCATGTCTCCCTTAAAAGGCTCTTAGCAGCTACAGCTTGTTCAGAATGCTGCTGCTGGAGTTCTAATGGAGCGAAAACATTTGAACACATTACACCAATTATCAAATCCCAGCATTGGCTCCCTGTGTGAGAGAGAATCAATTTCAGAAAACTGCAGCTCTTCTATAGATGACTTAAAGGTTTTGGCCTAAAATACAACAGAGACATGCTTTTTCAGTATGAACCCTCTGGACACCTCTGCTCATCTGGGACCATCTGTTATCTGTCCCCAGAGTCAAAACAAAACACGGAGAAGCAGCATTTAGTTCCTATGCCACAAATAGCCAGAATACATTTCCAGAAGATTTGAGACTTGCTGACTTCTTTCAAATTCAGGCAAAAAATGTTTATGTTCCCCATTGTGTTCTGTTAAACTACAAACCTTGCACTTTAGCTAAGATGTAAACCTTGCACTTAGATATAATAAAGTTAGGCTTTCTAATCTTATTTTCAAATTTAAATGAGTATATGTGTTTTGATTGTATTATGTTATTCTTTATTCAAATGGATTTTAATGGATTCTTTTGTCTGAAATGTCGTTTAACCTGTAAAGCATATTGAGTCTCCCTCTTGTATGAAATGTGCCTTTTCTGTGTCGACAGTGCCCCCTACTGACAATGTATGGAATTGCACATTATTCTGACAATGTCCGTTGATGTAGAAACACAAAGTGGTTAAATGTTGAGTCATAATAATAGCTTGTGTGATAATAAGGACCGGGACTGTGACAAATCTCCTGATTTTCACCTGGTTTATAAGGTGACGACCCCACCCATAAATTGGATGACAGCAATACCAGGATCCTGATTGGCTGCTTGGTGGCTATCATTGCCATTCTTTTGACTATTATAGTCATCATCCTGTGGCGGCAGGTGTGGCAAAAGATGCTTGAGAAGGTATTCAGTTCATCATAGCTGACTTAAATGCATCCAAAGCTCTGATTCATGATTTCTATCCTTATACACAAACATTGAGAGCAGATATCTAAACTGCATGCTTCCCTTCTCAGGCTTCCCGTCGCATATTGGATGATGAACTCACAGCTCGTCTTGCAGTTCAAACTCAGGCCTTCTCCTTCAACCACTCATCTCTGTCCAGCGAGGAGGGATCAAACTCCAACTCCACCTACGAGAGGATCTTCCCACTCTGCGCCGACTACCAGGAGCCTTCGCGTCTCATAAGGAAACTTCCTGAGTTTGCTCAATCTACTGAACATCTTGGTAAGTCACCTTGGTAAGTTGGCAGAGATCTAATGCCAAGATACTGTATGTTGGAAACCAGCTACAGCTACAGCTGCTGCAGTGTGTGAGTTTATGCGTGCCTTGCAGGACCAAGCACTCCCCCCCGAGGCCCTCCCGCCGGTTTAGACGGAGCTCCCCACTATGCAGAGGCAGACATCATCAGCCTGCAGGAATCTTGCGACACCAGCACCTACTCCTTCACTGCTGTTAACATGAATCTCTTTACTGGCATGGATTCATCTTTGAGAGAGTTCCCCAGACAAAAGCTCACCTTCAAGGAGAAACTGGGTGTAGGGCAGTTTGGAGAGGTACATTCAGTTGTGTTACTTTAATGCTTTGCATGGTTCTTACACTTGCAAATGATTGTTTTGATTCTTAGGGTCATTTCATCTTCCCCAATGTTATGATGATGAAACTTTCTAGCTCCCAGTCTGAATGATGAATAGTGGAGTAGTGTGGTGAAAGAACTGACACGTTGAAATGAAATCACTATGCATGTTGATTAATAAGCAAACCCAAGTGCTATTAAACATAGATAGATGGATTGCAATTGTGCCAAGTGGATGATGGACTGAAAAGGCCCTTTCTATAACAGGTGCACTTGTGTGAGGCAGAGGGCATGCAGGACTTTTTAGATGGGGATTTGACTATTGAGGGCAACGATGAATCATCTTTGCTTGTTGCTGTGAAAATGCTGAGGGAGGATGCCAACAAGAATGCAAGGTAATAACAATTACTCATCATATGATTTGCATGCTTAGGAAGAACTGTCGGGTTGACAATCTCTTCTGTTGACATACTGCCTGTGCTGTGCCCGTACAGACAATACCCTCTTAAGAATGTAATGATGACAGGTAATCAGTCAGTTAACAAGTGTTGCCATCCCTGCTACAGGAATGATTTCCTAAAGGAGATCCGGATCATGTCTCGTCTGAGGGACCCCAACATTGTTCGTTTGTTGGCGGTGTGTGTGGACACGGACCCTCTATGTATGATCACCGAGTACATGGAAAATGGAGACCTCAACCAGTTCCTCTGCAATCTAAGGCTAAAAGAGGATGCTGATGAAGACAACAGCAAGGAGGAGAGAGAGGAGAAGTTGGACATGAAGTTAAACAACATGGGTATGGTTAGGTAAGCTGGAATTACTAACCAAAAACTTAATGTATCCGTAACACGGAGTAAACTGAACAACACAATACAGAACAAAACCCTAAAGCGTTTTTGACTTGTACTCTGTTTTTGCTACGGCCTCCTGTGCTCTTACAGCTACAGTGAGCTGCTTGGTATGGCCGTGCAAGTTGCCTCCGGTATGAAGTACTTGTCCTCTCTCAACTTTGTCCACCGTGATCTGGCAACCCGCAACTGCCTGGTGGGTAAGAATTACACCATTAAGATTGCAGATTTCGGCATGAGTCGAAATCTGTACCGCGGGGACTACTACCGGATTCAAGGCCGAGCCATTCTGCCTATTCGCTGGATGTCCTGGGAGAGCATTCTACTGGTGAGAGCTCTGAGGAAAGCAAACATCCATCTTCATTTTTAAACTGGTGTCAAAAATTCCATCCTTTGCTGCTCATTTGATTGATCCACAAGACCAAATCCACAGACCCTATCATCATAGTTTGACCTTGGTGTTAATGATGCTGCAGTTATGATTGACAGTTTGAATAAGAGTTATCCTCCCTTGCAGGGTAAGTTCACTATGGCCAGTGACGTGTGGGCTTTCGGTGTGACCCTGTGGGAGATTCTGACCCTGTGTAAGGAGCAGCCCTACTCCCAGCTCTCTGACGAGCAGGTTATTGAAAACACAGGCGAGTTCTTCAGGGACCAGGGCAAGCAGGTAAGGGTCAAATAGCTTGTTTAACGGTGGACAGAGAGAGAGGGAATATAGGGGGAAGAGAGGGATGCAACTAAGATCTAATCTAAGATCACTGGAATATCAGACTGCACAAAGTATCAAATCCTTTCATATGGTTCAAAATTGTCTACTTTCTTTTCTGGGAAGTTAAAAATGCCATTTAGAGGAGCAATAATCTCCAAACCTACAGTAAAATGACTTTGCTCCATGCTCAGGTGTACCTGCCAAAGCCTCCTTGTTGTCCGGAGAGAGTCTACTATGATCTCATGCTGAGCTGCTGGAGGAGGAACGCCAAGCAAAGACCCACTTTTCAAGAGATCCACAGTCAGCTGATGGACAGCCTGGCGTAGCAGATGGGAGGAACCGTCTCTCTCTGCCATGCCGGCTGATGTAGGTCTGGTTTCAGTCAGAACAACCTGAAAAACATTGCTTGATTTCCATTATTCTGTAAATATTTAATTAAGATATGAGGACCAAGCATACAGTTGAATAGGCCCTTACATTGTAGATATGCTGCAAATAATTTAGATAATACATTCTTATCTGTGTATTTATTAATTTCTATTCATAGATTGTGTATATTTATCCAACATAGTGTTATTGTAGTTTCCTTCCTTCCGATAATTTTGTTGTGTTTTTATTAGAAAATGCCGGTACAGCATAGTTAACTTCTTTTGATATTTTACTTGAAATTGTCACACAATAATGACATGATGTTTTTAAAACTTATTTGTGCCTTTTTTATGATAAATAAATGTATGTTGTGCAAGAGTTTCACATCTGGGAATAAAAGTGCAAAGTGTAAATAAAGAAAAATGAAAATCTGCCACTGCTAAGCATGGTTTCATTTTACCACCTTTACAATCTTTTGCTATCATTGTTTGTGTTAGAAATTGTGAATATTCAGGTATAGGACAGATTTTGAAAACCCACTTATAGGGCCTGCCCTGATTAGACTACGTTTTATTAAAACAACATTTATACAATAATAAATAACAAATATTTGCAAAAACATAATGATAAATGCTTTCTGGTTTGTTTTACACCTTGAATGAGGCCGAACAGAGAGTAGTTGACGTCATCGAATCGAAAGACCCGAGAATATTTTCAATCGTTGCGCGTTAAACATTATTGGCCTTTCGAGTACCCGTAGTTGAATCTGATTGGCCGGCTGCTTGGTGACATCCAATCACACCACGTGTTCGCTCTTGCATATAGGCTGCTGTCTTCGGCAGGAATCTGGTGATGGGCCGGACGAGTCTGAAAAGCGAAGTACACTCAGGCTCCCGTTCGCTTCTGTAGCTGCGGCAGACTACAGTCAACATGGAGAGAGTTGTTATCGTCACCGGTGCTAACAGGTACGTTCACTGACACATTCACATTCGTTTAAAGTGTCTATTTGTGGCCGGACAACATAGTATGTATTCAAGCTGTCATATCTATCTGTATTTATCTTAAATGCTTTCGTTCTCATTCACCCGTTCTCATGTGAGCATTGTTTTTATTTTTATTATAGAATAAAACACGTACTTGTATAATAATTAACTGGATTGTAGCCATTGGAAACTTGTATGTAAGTTTGTTTATTTTAGTAGAAATGTAGTCGGAAATGCATATTTGCCTTGTGCACATGGATTCTAGCAGTCTACTTGTACTTTCATATTTCCTTGTTTGTCTCTGTGCAGTGGCATCGGTCTGGCCCTGTGTGAAAGGCTGCTGAGTGAGGACAGCCAGCTCCGCTTGTGTTTGGCCTGCAGGAATATGCAGCGAGCCAAAGCGGCACACTCTGCCCTTCTGACCTCTCACCCCGATGCCCATGTGGACCTGCTGCACCTGGATGTAGGCTCTGTGCGGTCGGTGCTTGACGCCGCCCAGGAGGTCAAGGCCAGGTATAGCTGACATCAGGCTGTACTCTCTGTTGTCTATCTGCTTTTTTTAAATAACAGATGTATCTTTCATAAGTTGTTGTGTTTTTCTATCCTCAGGTACAGCCGAGTTGACTTCCTGTATCTGAACGCAGGAATTATGCCCAATCCTCAGGTGGACCTCAAAGCCTTTTTCAAGGGTCTGTTCTCCAGGTAAGCCACCTCCTGACTCTCTTTGGTGTTTACACTGATTTGCTGTGATATTATAATCGTCCAAACTCTTGTGTTATGGTGCATCCCACACACAGAAATATCATCAACATGTTTGCTACAGCAGAGGGGCTCTTAACTCAACAGGACCGACTCAACTCAGATGGTCTGCAGGAAGTTTTTGCCACCAACCTCTTTGGTCACTTTCTCCTGGTAAACTACAAATTACTTACACAATGATACGTTTATAATGACCATAACATTAACCTTTTCATTCATATTTAAAGTTTAAGATGCATGTTTGGTGAGCACAGCATATCTTGTGAATTGTGATACATTTCTTAAAACCCATAGAATAGAATGACACTTACCAAGGCTTCAATTAACAGGCAAATTAGTCAGTTTTCCTTGTTTTTTTATCCTCTGGCTGTGACATTCATGGTTTCTCTGTGGTCCAGATCAGGGAGCTGGAGCCTCTGCTGTGTCAGGCCGCTCACACGTCCAGAATTGTGTGGACGTCCTCAAGTAACGCTCGCCGCTCCGCCTTCAGCATCGAGGACATTCAGCACAGACAGGGGACGGAGCCCTACAGCTCCTCTAAATACGCCTCAGACATGCTCAGTCTGGTGCTCAACAGGCACAAGAACAATCAGGTTAGTCTGTCAAACACAGATTATAGATGTCAATGTTAAACTGTGTTGTGTGACGGTGTTTTGGCCTCATTACAAAGAAACCTGAACCCTTTTACAACATTAACCCGTAATAATCGTAAGCATCATCAAATGCCTTCTTAATGCCTCCCGTTACTCTTCTTCTTTGGTTTGGACAGGGGCTGTTCTCCTCAGCGATATGCCCAGGACTGGTGATGACCAATCTGACGTACGGTATCCTCCCCTCCTTCTTCTGGACTCTCATCATGCCTTTTATGTATTTGGTAAGTTTTTCTGTACTTTTCTGTCCTTAATTAGCATATTCTTCCTCGAGCTTGATGTTGTGATTCAGCCTCTTCTTTTTTGTACAGATTAGGATATTCACCAACACATTCACCCTCACACCATACAATGGAGCAGAAGCCTTGGTATGTAGATATCCTGTGCTCTAGTATCCATTTTAAAATATTTCAAATGATTAACCTAACATTGCCAACATGGAACATCTCTCTTTGCTTCTCCAGCACTGGCTATTTGGTCAAAAACCAGAATCACTGGATCCCAGAGCGAAGTACCACAGTCTAACCTCCGGCCTTGGGATAAACTACACCCAGCCTCAGCAGGTACGTAACTAGAAACCATGACTTTGACACATATACAGTTATTTATAAAGCATATATAAGCAAATATTGTGCTTGATTCCTGCATTTTGTCAACATTTCAACTTGCAATACCTGGAAAAGCCACCAATAACATAAGACACAATAACAACTAATACTTTATACAAAAGGTTTTGGATTAGATGAGATATGTTAAGGATTTGAGCATTTTGACAAGCAGGTAATCCTGGAAAGGCAATACTTCAATTGACACCATACCTTTATTTAATTCACTTGTAATTCAATCTGATTTTCTGTTTTTGTGTTCATGTCTTAGATGGACATCGACGATGAAATGTCTGACATCCTTTATGAGAAACTTCTTGAACTTGAAAAAGAAGTTAGGAGGAAACTGAGAGAGGAAAACGCTGACACCCATCAGCTGACAGAGTGACAATGTGTGTCCTTACTGTGTTTTCAAAAGCTTCCCCTCTGGAAATGGACAGGGTTCCAGAAGAAACATCAGCACAACTCTTTCAACCTTTCAATTCTGTGTGTGTTTACTTCTACCTCAATCAAATGTGTCATGTTTGGCTAACATGGTCACTAACAGGAGTACATCCACCGCTGAGATAATATACTGAAACATCATATCATGGAACAATAAATGTTTAATGACCACAGAAAAGAATTGAGGTTTGAAATTTCCTGCATTTAGCAACACTGATGATAATGTGTGACTATTGTGTATAATCTGAATTCTTTTAGGGTCTGGTTGATGACTTATTTCATATTGAAATTTGTGATTCAAGGGTCAGTGCCAATGATTTTGCTGCTATTATACTTTTCTTGTTTTTTTTATGCAATGTACTGTATGTTGGGGAAGCGGTATGCAGTATCAAGATGTAATTTAGTATAATAAGTTATCTTTGTAATTGTTTTAGATCACAATATTTCAAAATTTCATTTCGTTAGGTTACTTTTGTTGAATTAGCACCAATTTCCTAAAGAGAAAAATTTGAGAAAGTAACCCACATTAGTTGCAGCATTCATACAATTCTAAAAATACTTCCTTGACTCATTTTATGTGCCACTTTGTTTCTGGCATTGACGCAATCTCATTACACAATATCTCAATTTACCACCTGCCATGTTTTTCATTTAGTGAATCCCCACAATGCTCTCCTGTCACATTTTGTTTTAATGCCAGCAAGTAAACGTGAGAGGAAAAAACAGTCTGACATGTTGGTGCTTCTTTTTGTAACATAGTCCCCTCAGTCTGCTGTGTGTTAACTTGATAGCTATATCGTGTTTCCTTCACAGCATAGCTCATTACCTTACCAACACAATTTAGCTGCTGTGTTTATGGTTAGGTTTCCTCAGCCCTTCCACCAGCAACAGCATTACCCCCAGCTCTCATGTTACACCATACATCGTGATGGGCACCTGGCTAAGATGACTATGTAATAACTGTAGTGAATAAATTAATATGTTTTAGCTGTTGTTGTGATTCCTTGTGCACAAGCTTTATCATACTGATATACCCTGATTCAAATGACACAACTGCTTCATAGCAAGTAAAGCTCACTGGACTGTTAATTACAGAAGTTGTCTAACCAATGGTTATTACACTTCTTTACAGGTGTTTACAGGTCTTTTTTTAGATCAGACAGACAAGTGAATAAGCCTAAGCACCAGCCACATCCTACATGATGCTCGCGTGAGGAGTGTGACAGCTGTGCAGCTTCCTCCATGGTGTGTTGGAGAGCTGCCTGCAAGAACAGATCTCAGATTTGTCAGATATGTTACCACCAGCTGTTTCTCAGCATGTCCCTGCAGGACCAACACACATCACCTGCTGCTTTTTATACATTGACAAATCCGACTTAATCTTCTGATGTAAATGTCTTTGGCACCATATTGCCTTTGGAGACATTGGTATTATAGTAATAAGAGTTACCACCACCGCATCACGTAATGCTGTTCTGGGTACTCTACTTCAACTATTGGTGTATGGTTGTGGTTCTGTTTATGATTTTGTAAGCAAAATCTTGAATGTTATACATGTTGAACAGCCAGTATAACCACGATTTTTCTAACGATAGAACGTACTTGACCACACTGACCCTTTCCCTGGCGTCGCGTGTATTGTTAGATATGTAATATCGGTTTATTGTGGGAGGACATGAACACATCGTTACATAATGTAAATAAAAACATTCAGCCAGCGTGTGATCAGATTGGTGCACGCGCTACCATGTCCCGGATGATGCTCACACCGGAAGAGAAGGGGCAGCTCTCCCAGCCATCTTGTGGCAGCATCCAGCGAATTGTTCGCATCAAGCCTCGTAGAATCGGAGGTGAATCCCGTTGAAGGGGCGCCATCATGCCCGGACACCTGCAAGAAGGCTTCGGCTGCGTCGTAACCAACCGGTTCGACCAGTTATTAGACGATGAGTCCGACCCGTTTGAGATCCTTAAAGCCGCGGAAAACAAGAAGAAGGAGGGGGCCGCCGCTGGTTCTACCAGGACCGCAGCTCAAGCCGCCAAGCAGCCGAAGAAGGAGTCCCAGAAGGACAGGAAGAACCCTCTGCTAGATAAGAAGGAAGAGTCCCAGGCTCCGGTTCCTCTGAAGAAAGAAGGTAAGCCGTGCAGCGAGCCGCACATATCCGTGCGTTTATGTTATTTTCTGGGGGAACTGTCATGTGCATCTCCCGCTAGCTCAGCTACTGCGTTAGCTTGCTGCTGGTCTGCGAAACACAGTGTGAGGTCAACATGGACCCTATGGTGTTACTTGCTAGAGGACAGACACGTAAATCCTCTGAGATTGAGGTTAGCGGCGCAAACGCGTTCTTATCCCGAGAGGGATGGAGTGGTTAGGATGCTGGGGTCTGACCCAGCAGCAGCAGCAGCAGCAGCAAGGTGCTCTGCAGACTGTACCAGCCAGTGTCGCAGAAACGGCTCCAGCAGCAGCAGCAGCAGCATCACGCAGGGGGGGTGTATAGTGTTGGGTTACTGCCGCCTGTGCTGATGCTCCGTGCTGTCGGACGCTCAGGTCTGGGAAGAGTCGATGTCTCTGCTAAGCAAATGTGCAAAGTATTGAAATGACGTGATGGTGAAACGGATCGCTCGGTGTTTGCGATGTGTGATACATTTAGGAAATTCAATAACGTCGCGTCGGTCTCCTAACGAATTGTTCTGACTAGCAGCAGCAGCAGAAGTAAGTTATGCGTAAAAAGAGGCCCTCGGTCGGCCTGTCGGTACTTTGAATGAGACCGAAGTGCTGCCGTGCGCTTTGTGTTGTTGTGAAGTGAAACTGCTGACAGGAGAGATGTCACTCTGCTCCATGCTCCTCACTTCAGGTGCTTGTGTTTCTCCTCCATGTCAGCCTCGACGCGTGTGTGTGTGTTGAATGATACATGGCATTTCACTACATATATGCTACAGTTTGCGTTTTGATTTATATATTGTTTAATAATAAATGATCTAATATGGTTTCATGGTTTTGAAGGATTTTTACTGTCAAATGTATTGAGACGGTTACTGTTATTATTAAATTAAACCTTTTATACTCTGTATACTCTTTATACAATCTGCTGACCTCTCTCACGCTTAAATGTTGTTTTGTAAAGGTGTTCTGCATGTTCTTGTTTGCTCAGAATAGGCAGGTGGTGGCGAGTAAACAAGCGCAAATTACTATCCCAACAAATGATCGTACACCAGTGTGCTTATTGTGTGTTAGGTTTGGCATTCTGAAGTAGGTATGACATCAGTCCAACGGTTCAAAACAGGTCATTTTTGGATTGACAGGTATCAGGCGAGTCGGTCGAAGGCCCGACCAGCAGGGCCAGCCCGGCTCCCAGCATCAGGGCGGGCAGGGCGAGGGACGGCCCGGAGACAAGAGGCCGGACCGGAGACCTCCTCGCGAGCGCCGCTTTGAGAAGCCCGCCGAAGACAAGCCCGAGGGAGGCGGCGAGTTCACTGTTGATAAGTGAGTAACTGTGATGATCAGTGAGGAACATATTTAAGCACGCTGATAAGCCGGAAGCTATCTACTGTGATCAGTGCGGAGGCGTGTGCCAGGATTAGTGTTCACAGCTATTGATGTTATCTCCGCCTACTCACCTCAACCGCACAGCACAGCCATCTGTAACCCGATCGCTTTTTCGAACCTAGTTTGCCAATGTTTGACTATTAAAGCAACTGACATGCACGTGTGACTGTCGGTTTGCCGATCACCGCCGCGTCAACGTTGTGTTTGTTTCCTTTGTCCATCAGGCCTTCTGGAGACCGGCCCCCGAGAGGGCGTGGTGGCGGCCGGGGCGGGCGTGGTGGAGGAAGGGGTCGTGGCATGGGCAGAGGAGAGGGCTTCGACTCCCGTGGGAAACGAGACTTTGACAGACACAGCGGCAGTGACAAATCGTAAGTACAGCAAATCTGCAAATATTGGACGGCGGGCTGTACATTCTAAGGGATTAGATTAGGAGCTGTCGCCTCTTATTCTGGTATTAGGAAGTATGGAGGCAAACTAATGGAGTTTTAATGGAAGAAACCATACAGACTTTAACTCTGTGGAGTCGGGCTTAAAGGTGATTGTTGTTGTGAAATGAGTTTTTGGCTGTTTTTCAAGACCGCAATGTCCTTGTTTATCTTGTTCGCTCCAGCAATCAGAAGAACGAGGAAAAGCGCGGCGGCAGCGGCTCTCACAACTGGGGCGCGGTGAAGGAGGAAGTGAGGTGAGACTTTGCTGCGGTTACTTGTTAGTTTGCATGTTTGTGGCAAAGGTGACAACATTCGCCCGGCCAGGATGACGGCGACGCCAGCGGAAATGTGCTTCTAAAGCTGCCGCACATTTTAATGACAACAACACGCAATGTTTAACTGAGCGTAAGACGAGCCTGTCCCACGATTGCTAAATAATCAAGGTGTGTTCTGTGTTCCCAGTGAGGCTGAACAACCTGTTGCCCCCGAGGCGACCCCAGAGGGAGAGGAACACGCACCTGCCAGCTCTGAGAACAAGTGAGTGCTCCTTCACCGCTGCACACGTTCGCGTCCGAGCGGCGTTTGAATGGCGGGTTTAAGCAATTTGCCTGTATAGGAAATCCAAGACCGAGCTATTTGCATCGGCAGGATATCTTGTGTCAACTCACCGTGTTGGCCGTTGCTTCGCCTCGCATTCAATGTCGAAAAGATCTGAAGGGATCTGCAGTGTGTTTACCTGCTGTGCCATTCAAGTTCAGTCGCTACAGCCTGAGGGTCTTTAATGTCAATGTTTCATCACTAAGGTTAAGATGAGGTAAAGATTAGAGATTGGGGATAAACAGTTATTTGTTGAGTTCTGACGTTACTTGTTGACTTTTGTCTTTTTCAGGGAGAATGAGGTTGAAGAGGTTAAGAATGAGGGCCCCAAAGAGATGACCCTGGACGAATGGAAGGCCATGCAGGACAAGGAGCGCACCAAGGTCGAGTTCAACATCCGCAAGCCCAACGAGGGAGCCGACAGCCAATGGAAGAAAGGATACGTGCTGCACAAGTCCAAGAGTGAAGATGTAAGTGTTGTGATCTTATGGAGCACTAAAGGCTTTAGTATCCAACTATTGGGTCATCGCTCAGAGAATGAATGTCAGCGTTGTAATGATGAGATTTCTTCTTTTTAAATTCCAGAGGCCTGTCGGTGCTTTGATTGATGCTACGGAACCGGAAGCAGAGGCTCATGCAGTCTTCCCCAAGGTGCTTTGACCGCACAGTGCACCACGCTGAACCTGCTGATGATTGGTTAGGAACACTTTGGTTAGGAGTCCAGTTAAAGCCTCAGACGCTCACCTGTCACCTTCTCTTCTCATCAGGGCAACGCCGACGACCCCAGTGACCACCACTTCCGCAAACCGGCCAATGACATCACATCCCAGCTGGAGATCAACTTTGGAGACCTTGGCCGCCCCGGGCGTGGGCGTGGCGGTGCCCGTGGAGGCAGGGGAGGCCGCGGCGGTGGCGGCGGAGGTGGTGGTGGTGGCGGCGGCGGCGGTGCTGGTGGTGGTGCCGGCCCCGGCGGCGCTGGCGGGGGGGCCAGCAGGCCGGTGCGTGGCGGAGGACGCCCCGAAAAGGTAACAGTGCCTAAAACAAACGGTTGAATGGAGTAACTGTAAAGGATCCATATCAGTGTTCCTTCATTTTCTTTCTTTCTTTTTCCCTTTCTTTCTCCCCCCTCCACAGCCAAGCGGAGTGTCAGTCCCCAACGTGGACGATCCCGAGGCCTTCCCGGCTCTGGCCTGAGACGACTCCTCCCCCTCCCCCGCCCCCTTTTTCCACCACCAGCCCCCCCATCAGCCCTTCCGGGGGCCCCCTCCTCTACGAGGCTTGCATGCTTACCACATCTTCAAGTATATAAGAAAACATAAGAAAAAAAAAAAGATTTTAATGACAAAAAAAAAACAAAAAGAGAGACTGTCATCCCGTCATACCACTCACACCACCAGAGGACAGACATTTTACCTGTTTAAAAGGAGAACAAAAGACAAAAAAGATGGAGAGAGAGAAAAAAAAGGACCTCTTGTTACACTGAAGTTTTGTATTTAGGGACATGAAAGCAGGGATGTTTTCATACTTTTTTCTTTTCTTTGTTTTTCAGAGATTATGCATACTTCATCAATATTTTTTTTTGTTTGTGCTGCTTAAATTTATGCATTTTTGCGATTAGTTTGAAGTGTGTGTATTTATTTTTTGGCCCCTCCCCCTCCCCTCTCCCCTCCTGAGGCTTTGACGCTCTCCTCCTGACTCCAGCTCAGTATTACGGGGTCATCTTAGAAAAAGACTTTATACGGGCTATATTTTTTTTCTTCCCAGTAACACACATCGACGTGGTAGCACTACAAAAAAACACACACATACTAGATAAAGGAAGTATGTTTTATGGTTCGTTTTAAAAAGTGTAATTCCTCCTCCGCCCGGCTCAACTCGTCCCATTTGTGAAGGCACAAATTTTCCGAAACGGGTGACCGGCGGCGACTTCCTGTCTAAAAAAGCTTTTTGGTATTTTTCTGCTTTGTCGTGCAGTGAAAGTTATAAATGCCTCTTTTCCCTTCTTTTTGATAGCTTTGCCTTTTTGGTGGACCGGTGGTTAGTGACGCTTTGTATCCCCCCACCCCCCCCCCACACACACACCCCGATCCAGATGTGCTACCTGTTTGTTTTCAGGCTGTCCCCAGGGCCCGATGTTCTCTCTTTAGGCTGGTCCTCTCTAGGTCATACAGACTCTTAATGTAACTGCAGGACCACTAAGCAAATATTGTACTTAATTTTATTATTTTTTTGGTTTTGTTTTAAGATATGTGTGCGTGAAAGTGTGTGTGTGTGCATGTGAGTGTGCGTGCAGTAAAGAGCGAACGGGCGAGTGTGTGTGTGTGTGTGTGTGTGTGTGTGTAAATTTGACATGTAGTAACTTAGATTAAGTATTCGTCTGCGATGAACTTGACATTTTCAAACGTGTAGACGGCGGGTTCCTCGACAGAAGTAGTTCATATTGTCGTTTAAGAAGTGATTGTTTAAATCTAGGCGAGAGTGATAGATAGATAGACCACAGACATATCTTTTTGCTCTTAGAGTATACGGCAATGTCTTTCAGATCTCCACCCACTTGGGTTTGTATCAGCACCAGTCCTCTGAAGATTGTTTTGCCCCCTCCGCCCGCCCCCTCCTTTCTGTAATCATATTTGCTGTTTTGTTTTGTTTTGATTTTGTCCGTACAGCAGCACCAATGCATAATTTGTCCGAAAGAAATGTCATTGTGGCACAATCTAGAGCTACAGAATGTAAATGTAAGCTAATGGTGCTTTTAGCCACCTGTGTCAGCATCTCCAGTCAGCATTTCATTTGGATGGAGCAGGTTTATTTTGCATCTGGTTAGGGGTGGGATGGGTTAAGGGGGGGGGGGGGGGGGGGCTAGACAGGATTTGAGTGAATTTGAAGCTTTACATGCTGCGCTCTGCAAAGACTTGCTGGCCATGCACTGATACAGACAGCTGGAGCGGTAACTTGTAGGACTGTTTGAGCCACGTGACGGTAAAACTTCTTTGAACATCCCTGATCTAATAAATTGCTTTAGAGGTGTTACATGTACTCTGCCAATGGCTGTTGGGTTGTTTGGAATCAATACTGTGATTTTAAAGCTGTTATGAATGTGCTGTGGACTCTTTTATTTTTAAACATTGTGAAGTTTTTAGCTAAAAATCGTAGGTTGGTCGTAATGAGGAAGTAAGGTTCTTCATAACCATCGTCCTTACAGACCTGAACCAGTCCAAACCATCTCATCACATTAAAAAAATAAGTAAATCATGTCGGCGTGGCCGTGAAAAAGATTTATTCCCTCAGATAAACAACACATGGAGATCACACTTGGTCCCTTAACAGACTCAAGTCGGCATTTAGTGCGACACATTCAAATACAGACACAAATACAAACACATTCCTGTCGGAGAAATGATTGGGCAACAGTGTGTGTGTGTGTGATGGTGGTATGTGACACAGTGATGTACACATTTAGGTACAGTGGATGATTTTGAATCTCAAAAGAAACTGACATAAAGCGGCTCTTTCAAGGCAAATGCTAAAAGAGGTATCAAGAGTTTTATGAATGAGGGATTACAACATGAGTCCATGTGTCGTTTGCCCTTTGCGACTTCAAATCTGATGGTCTTCTAACTTCTAATCTTCTAACAGGGGCTTTGAGAGTCTTAGATCCTTTTGTAATAAGTATATAATAGTATTAAGTAGTATCATTTCCGGCATGTCCTGCAGTGGTAACACCATCAGGCACCTGGAAGTAGGAAGTAATGGAAGTAAGGCTCACATGTCACCGTAGAAACTACTGGAATGTGTCAGTGTGTCGGTGAATGCAAGATACAGTGTTTCACACTGAAACATGAGGAAGCACCAAAAGAAGTGGGGAAGAGACAGTTACTTTCTGATACTCGTTTGACCTGGTGTCCATGACAACACGCTTTAGAATGTAGAGCTGGTTTACCACCATAAAACATCTTAATTCTGTTTTCTTATTTATGATTAATGAGTGGATTGATGTAACATCCTTACCAGTAGGCTGTCGGGTAATAATATAATACACACACAATGTACTTGCCTATTGTTTCATGTCAACAGACACGCACACACACACTCGCGGCAATCACCTGACACCAATTTAGCAATCACTCAGAACCAGCAACCACCAGACAAATACACAGGAGTGGCCCGACAGACAGTTCGGCTCCAAACGTCATTTGTAATCTGAGAAGGAGAATATCAGAGAGCAAAAGCCTTCTGACAGCCTGTACTTCACCCGACAACCTCTTGACAACTTCACTAATACAGTGAAAACAGACATGGCTCAGAGGGAGAAACGTGACGCCCTCCAAGATGAGAACAATATGCTCAGGATTGAATGTTGGAGGAGGCCATGAAGAACGAGACGAACAAGAAATTCATTGTCAGGAGGAGGAGAGAGATGAGCACCTTAAGGTGGAGGAAAAGGAGAGAGGACCTGAACTGAAAAACAAGGGGTACATACTGGAGGAGATTAAGGAGGACATTAAGAAAGAGGAGGAGGAGATGAATGAGGAGCAGGAGGAGAGGAAGAATGAGGCTAAATCAGACTCAAATTATTCCCAACACCAATCCCCAAATTGGTGTTTGGAGAGGAAACAGACGGGTGAGATTAAGGAGGAGATCAAGGATGAGTCAGGAGAGGAGAAAGAGACGGGTAAGATTATGGAGGAGTCTGAGGAGGAGAAGGAGCTGGAGGAGACAAGAGATGGAGGAAGGGATTAAGGAGATGGAAGGAAAACTCTGTCTAACTCACACACACACACACACACACACACACACACAC
This sequence comes from Genypterus blacodes, assembly GCF_046128005.1. Lineage (NCBI taxonomy): Eukaryota > Metazoa > Chordata > Actinopteri > Ophidiiformes > Ophidiidae > Genypterus > Genypterus blacodes. Next base: position 1,737,476 of record NW_027466842.1, read on the forward strand.
ACACCCTCATGAGTACAACTTCCCACCTATACACCAGCTGTCTCCCCTGAGCTTCACCAGACTCCTCACATTCTAAATACATACAGGTTAGTTGAATAAAAACTCAATATCATGTTGACAAAAAAACTCACTCAAAACTCATCTGTTTGTATCGTTGTAAAATGTATAGTCCAGAAAATATTTCAAATATTTAATCTAATAGTAATTAGACTAAAATAACTCGTGCTGAAGTTATTTCTTTACCCCTGTCAGACTCCCCACAATTCATATATTATATTGTTAATATTTTAGAGGATATTATAGAATAACAGTACAGAAAGTCTTAGGAAGGCCAGTCGATAAACACAAAGGAATTTAGTTAAAGCAAGAAGATTCACTTGCACCTATTTCCGCTTTGGATGACAGATTCAATTTCAAGCTAGTTTACGTTGTTTGGCGTGTTTACAAGATGATTTTTCGGTGTCATTGGTTGTGAACATCTCAATATTAGACTCAAGACGCGTTGGTGTTGGAGTATAAAAAAGGGAAGTCAGGCTGGGCTTTCTTATCACAATATAACCTTTCACGAGATCGAGTCCTCCTGTTCCTGTTGTCCCACGTGACAGGACCTTAGCCACGCCCCTACCGCCTTTGTCTTGATTACGTAAGTCATGGCAGCGGTCCGTAACCGTGCAGGAGGGCTCAGTGACAGAAGTTTACCCGGTGGCGGAGTATTTAACATCGGCGATGCAAAGAAGAGGACAGCCAGCGACACATCTGATGTGTTCATGAAACTGTTGGCTGCAGGATTTTACGGTATCAGCTCGTTTCTGATCGTTGTTCTCAACAAAAGTGTCCTCACCAGCTACAGGTACAAAGTACAAGGTTCAAGTACTCGCAGTTGGTCAACACCACGTTCATTCACGACAACACCACACTCCTTGAAAGCTTAATTAAGTCGAATTACCCGTTCTAACTGCTGTGTGTGCGCGCGTGTGTTGCAGATTTCCGTCATCAGCATGTGTTGGACTTGGCCAAGTAAGCTTCTGTCACTCATACTTCACTTTGACCTGATCCACAAACACTCACACATTCACATATTTACATATTTACAGATGCTGGCTACTATTGTAGTTCTGAGGACTGCAAAGGCGTTGGGCATCATCTCATTTCCACCCATGGATTCGAGTATCCCACACAAGGTGATGTATAATTAGTTAAAAATAGATGAAAACATTTGTATATAAAGTCAGAAATAGGTTTTTGTATCAATATATGTGTTTGCTGTCTTTCCAGATGTTTCCACTCCCTCTTCTCTATGTGGGGAATCAAATAACAGGACTGTTTGGGACGCAGAGACTCAAGTTAGAGCTTGTTATGGAATTATTGCCTCTTTATTAGATCTGTAAAAAGATATGACGTCATCTTTACATGCTTTCCTCTGCTGTTCTAGTCTCCCCATGTTCACAGTTTTGAGGAGATTCTCCATTCTTCTTACTATGGTGTTTGAAGGATTCTTGCTGAAGTAAGTTTTCCTCATCAGTCATGCAAACAGAATTCCCTTAAACATGCACATGAATGATGTTGCTTGTAACCGCGCATTTGTTTTCATCACAGAAAGACCTTCTCCGCCTCGATTAAGCTCACAGTGGTCACAATGATCTTCGGTGCTTTTATTGCTGCGAGGTGAGATGAGCCCCACTCACAGGATCTACAAGTGTTCATCATGCGAGCTTGAAAATGAAAGATCAATCCGTGCTTGTAACATCTGTGTTTTCTAGTGCTGATTTGGCCTTTGACCTTGAAGGGTACGTGTTCATAATGCTGAATAACATCCTGACAGCAGCCAGCGGGGCTTTTGTGAAGCAGAAACTTGATTCCAAGGTGAGAGCAGAGACAAGACAAAAGAGGGAAGGAGGGGAATTGTGTAGATCCTTTCAGTAAGTCTGGTAGGAAACCAAATTCATCATCTGGGCAAGTCTTCTTCATTAGTCTTTCTCTGCTGTTTGATTAAGTCTTCATCAACTTATTCTGTCTCTTTTTTAATACCATTTTTCCAAACTGCTGTTCCCATAGGACCTGGGCAAATATGGGATTCTGTACTACAACGCTCTAATCATGATTTTCCCCACTTTGGCATTTGCATACTGCACCGGAGACCTGCAAACGGTTAGAGACACATATTTACATGAGCGGTGCAGTGTTAGTCGAGTTAAGTAAGAGATGTTGTTAATGCTTTGTTATCTGTGTGTGTGTGTGTTTGTGTAGGCGTTGGAGTTTGATGGATGGTCTGATCAGCTGTTTGTGGTGCAGTTTGTGCTCTCCAGTGTAATGGGGTAAACCACTTTAGAACTCATTCATTCATTTGCACACAGACGACATCCCCCAGTGCTGTTACTGCTGCTGCTGGTGTCTAATTCCATTTGTGTTTAACAGCTTCATCTTGATGTACTCTATCGTACTGTGCACGCAGCACAACTCGGCCCTCACCACCTCCATCGTGGGCTGTATCAAAGTAAGCGCTCGCCGGTGCTCTGTTGGTGGTTGAACTTGGCAGACATTCTTGTTTCGTGACTCTCTGTGTGTGGTTGTTACAGAATATTCTCGTGACGTACCTTGGAATGGTGTTTGGCGGAGACTACATATTCACCTGGACCAACTTTATCGGTCTAAACATAAGGTAAGAAAGAAACGTACATTTATGAGGAGGAGCTTATATATTCAGGATTGGAATATAGTAAATGCAGTTATCTTTCCTTTCCCCTACAGTATTGCTGGGAGCCTGGTGTACTCCTATATTACCTTCACAGAGGAGCAGTCAAGTAAGAAACCATAAATCTTCCATCAGCTTTTGCTCTTTGTATGTTTGACTGGTACGGTCCAGGTTTCTGACATTTCTCTCCGATTGAACAGAAATGGTGTAAACTGTGGAGTCCCACCACAACACTGAGCCTCTACAAACAATACATTCCAGAGTATCTATGAAAAAGTGAGAACACGCTACACACTGTGACTATGGAGCTGTTTTTAGATCCTTAACACTGTGATACAAACCGACAACTCGTAGATATGATACATTAATATCATTCCTTTGATTTGTCAGCATACAATAGTTGCTGCTGTCATTTAAAGTTGACTAAAGAATATGCTTTTGTATGGATAATGCAGTCCTAATGCATACTTTTTTATATTTGATCCTGTATTTATTGTAAATATCAATGGTTGTAAATAGTTATAATTGAAATTTCTAATTACAAAAGTCAATAAAAGTAATCAAATTGTGAAGTGTTTCTGTTTGCTGAAACCCAGAATATAAATACATTTACTCTGACCTTCATCTGATAAGAGTGCACACTGCCCTCTACTGGTCACATTGTTAATTATCCAAGGGCGTCATCCTCTTGTGCTGGATCAGGGGACAGCACTGGCCCTATATGACAGGAGAGAATGTATTTGGAGAATGTAACTCATGACGTGAATCATTTCTGGTGATCAACATTTGCCATTTAACAGCAAATGTCAAACCAAAGCCATTTGGGATATGCGTGGGAATCTGGGCCGTTGGGAGAATCACTGATTAACTCCATTTTCATAACAGTTGGAGAAGAATTGCGGTTCAATGTGAGAGAACTTAAGGGTTTATTGCTGCGGATCTATCAAAGTGTTTCCTAATGGAGTACTGGTGATATCTGTCCCTCAACAAATTGAGGCAATGGCTGTCTGCATAGCAACATAGTGGAGGTCTGCTGCCGCTATCGTGCAAATAAATCAGTGATTCCCAGAACAGACGTTTACGCACATAAACAAGCAGCAGTGAGTCATAACAAAGAGGTGCTGGAAACCTTGAAACACTGCCATAAACAACTCCTAATGACATAATGTAGCATTCCGTACTTATTTCACATTATGCAATCATTTATCTGTCAGACTTACATTACACTTCTGGATTTGTGATATTCGTCTGGTTACTTTGGCCACCAGGGGACCTTCATCTATTGCTATTGCACATCTGTATATATTTAAATAGAAGTGTGAATTATGACTCACTTGATGTGGTTTGTCATTTCATTTATATCTCCAGATAATTCCAAACAATAGTGGTGGCAGTGATGTTTTTGTGTTTGCACAAACTAGAAATATTTGTTCAGTATAGTAGACAGAGAAGTGTTCGTGCAGTATTCTCTGTGTGTGTATTGGAGTTTGATGGTCTGATCAGCTGTTTGCGCTGCAGTTAATGCTCTCTTGTCTCACGGTGTAAACGTCACTGCTGTCATTTAATGTTTAAGTCCAAATGTGTGCACTTCATTCATTTGATCCTTTATTTAATCTCAATATAAATGGTTGTTAAAACTTATAATTGACATTTTCTGTATAAGACAAGTCCATAAAAGTAATGAAATTGTGACACGTTTCTTTTTGCTGAAACCAAGACTACACACTGGCTGGAATATCAATACAATTGATTAGTTCTTATTAAATATAACCAACCATATTCCATTCATAGCCAGTCTTGGAATACACTTAAATTTTATTCATGTTGTCACTTATGGAGAAAAACTTACATCATTTGTGAAAAACAAGGGAAAGAACGACTATATGAATCAACATTATTCCAGACAAACTGTTACCTTAAGTTTTGAATGAATTCAAAGCTGGAGTACAAAGTAAAATACACTTAAGCATTAAACTGAACAGCTACTGTACCAAAAGATAAAAGGTCTTCCAGGTCATGGGACCACATCAACTCGGTCTGTAAAACAGCAGGAAATCATTTCATGTGAAGCCGCTTGAACCTAAGCACTTAGAATATGCAGAGTTTTAAAACATTAAACCTTGTCGGGGGATTTGTATGCACAAAGGTCGTGAGCTTCTCTTTAGCGATGGTTTCAGAATGAGCAGGTCGCACAGGAATGGGAAGTGCTGCCGGATGGAGAGGAAGAGGGAATGACTACTTGTTTAGGAGGTCCATCTCAGAGCAACGAAAAGCATACGGGGAAGACCGGAAAATAGAGATGACAGTTATAAAAAAGTGTACCAACTGCTCAAGGTAAGAAATCTATACAAACTTTACATTAAAAATCAATCACAAACGTTCTGTCTAGTAAAACCAAAGTGTTGAGCAAAGCACTGACTATGAAAATCCAAAAATACAGCATTCTACACGATGGAGTTATATTACAGGACATCACTGATGCCAGCTGCTTTACACAAACAAACCGCGGGGATGATAAACCCCCGTCGGCTTATTTACTTGAATCAAACATGGAGCTGTGGTAGCGGCCGGAGACGGGCTCAGGGGTTAATGGGAGTGAAAATGTGATGCTGCTGGGTTTGGTCTCCACCTCCTGATCGACAAAAATGAGAATCATACAATCAAAGTGCAACTAAAGTGAGCTCGCCACTGCACCAGCCTACTTATCTTTAGCATTTGCTTAACTTGCCTCTTTTTTTTTTTTTTTTGACAATTTCAGTACACGAGCGTTTACAGCATGCCCCTCCCCCCCCTCCCCCGCAAATGTTCAAATGGCTTGGACAGAAAATACCCATAACATTTTTTTCTTACAAAATATAAATATCTCTTGAGTAAAAAAATACCACACATGATTTGTTTTCTTTGAATACAAATAGAACCCCCCAACCCCCCCACAAAAAAGCTTTTTCTTGGCAAAACTTTTGAGATCTCTGTCATGAGATCAGTCTCCAAAAAGGGGAATAAAAGACGACGGGTAGAAGATGACATGTAAGTAACAATGGTCTCTGTGGAGTTGTGGCACTTTGGGATGAGCTTTGCAGGCCATCAGTACATCGATGGGTTGAGGTTGAGGGGGAGGGGGGGTGGAGTTATATGAGGCATGGAGCGCTCCTTTACAATCAAGCCTCTGACCCGCCCTCGGGTGCTGGAGGACCAGAAGTGGTGGGATTTTCGGTGACCTCTGACTTCATGGCGAATCACTGAGATCTGGATCTCAGGAGCAAAGGGGGATTTGTCTTCATCTGCGTCCTCCCGAGCCCTGCCCAGTGACGAGGTACTAGCATCAAACATACCCCACATCAGTGTGTGTTAATTAGTCCACATCGCTCGGATCCGGAGCCTTTAGTTCTCCGGTGTTCTGGAAGGTTCCACTTCGCTTTGCACCAGTGGCTCCACCTCCGTCCTGCACCTCTTGGCTGGCCGGTCATATGCCACCACTGCATCTCTGTAGTCCAGCGGAGGCTCTAGTGAGCCGTTTCGGTCGTGGCTGGGGGCGCTGGGCTGGCCGCAGCCGTTGGAGCTGTTGTCTGGGGCGGGGGGAGGAGCAGGAGTGTCTGCTGGCGGATGGGACGGCCCATTGGACTGAACCATTTCAGGTTTGGTTTGATTTGCTACTAATAACTGGGAGCCATCTCCTGAGGTCAACACATGCGGCGCAATACCTGTCAGAGAAACGGGAATAGTGAGTGGATTTAGAAAAGAAGAGGCTTTTTAATCACATGCCAGAAACACAGAAAACGTTTCACTACATTGTGTTGGCAGAATGCTCATTTGTGAACAGATATGATGGCTCGAAGTTTGATAACTGTGTAGTTTTTCAATATGTTAATTCAGGGCCGCTTCTTTTATTTTACAGAAAATCTAATACGAGTCTACGTGCAGTATGTGCTGCGTGTTAGTCAGCTCACCGTTCTGGCTGCTGCCGTCTTCCCTCTCAGAGTGGCTGGCACTGCTGCTGGAGGTGGTGGGAGGAGGCGACGCCGCCCTGCTGGACGCGGCGCTCTCCGTCTCATCCAGCAGTCTGTCCATGTAGTCTCTGGGGACACACAACAAAACACGGCCCGTTAGGGACAAACTCACAGTTCCAACTGGTTTAACATACAGTGTGTGACCAAAGAGAGACATTAGTGACAAAAACTTACGTGACACCAGGGTGAAGGTTGTATTTCCTTTTTCCAAGTCTGGTTTGCTGTGCAAAGAAATCATAACGCTCAGACTTCTTCCACATGTAATAAAAGGCCACACATTCTCCTACAGACCTAGTTCTCACCTGAAAAGTTTAATTCAGCAGACATGAAATATCCATTATTACCATTGTCTGTAGAGACACACTCAGTTCATCATCTTCAAACAGAGACAAATCAAACTACAGTTTAGGACTGTTTACATACTATAAGTCATGATTTAGATATTTTACAATACAAAAACTTTTGACGTTTGATCTGTCTCAACATGCAACATGGTTCAAAAGCAGCATTCCAAAACTGAACACACATCGACACATAACAGCAAACACATCTACACAGGTAATAACATATAAATACATGGAATTGGAGAATAGGAGTTAAAGTAATGTGACGTTGCACTCACCTTGTTGGCCTGTATTAAATGAAAGTCTTTCCCATAAGCTTTTAGTCCTTGCTCAAAATTTCTACATTCTTCTTCAGTCCAGACAGACAGTTCCTCTGTGACAGAGAAGATGGGTGTTAATGTGGCAGCTGCATCAAAACCTTTTTCAGAATGAACTCAGCAGGCTGCCTGCACTTACCTCTGGCTGCTTTTACATTGAACTTAAGTCTTCTTAGAGCCTCTTCTGTATCAAAGTCACACTTCACCAGTTCATACAACGCCTGAAGAAACACAGAAGCAAATGGGTTTGAATTCGACATTTTGTATGAATGTGGCTATTCCTGGATGATTTGAGGTTGAGTAGTGGTGCACAATTAATATACATCATATCAGAATTGCAATGTGTCCATTACTACGTGACAGAATGCAGTGTGAAACGCTGAGGACGTTGCAGCTGTGTGTTGTAGTAAAACAGTTGCAGGTGAGTCAAATTAAAAAATAAAAAAAGCTTATAGATCTTCACCAACAAATCATGCAACCCTAGTTGTGCTCTCACCTGCTCATTGTCTTTGATATGGGATCCCTCTGGGATTGCATCCACTCCCTTCTCTTCTCCTGTTCGCTTCGATGCTTCTGTCAAGAACTCCACCACTTTGCCTTCAGGCAGAAACTCGGGGTTCCACAAAAGCTGGTCATCGTTTTCATAAACTACAGCAAGAGAACAGGTGATGAGATTTAGACATAAAGATGGACGATGACAAGGTGGGTCTCCTCAAATATAGTGAGATAAACAGCTTCCTTACCTCTTTCATTGTCTTTATATTTACACAGGCCTACAGGCGTCTCTGCCTGATACATGGAGCCCACCATGATCTCCTGTTGAGATCAAACACAGACCGTGTCAATGTAGACCTGAGGGCAAACGAGGCCTACTTTCCACCATCACTTCCCATTGTTAGAGTAGTATTTTCATGATGTGAAGAATGATGACTATAATGCTAAAATAATGACAATAAAAATGATGAACAAAATGCTGTGAAAACGTTAAAACAAGAAACCGATATCTGTTCAGGACAAAACCAAAAATATACAAAAGGTTAAATGTCATGTGTAAGTGATTCCACCTTTTTCCAGTCTTCAGATGGAACATAGTCCTCATCTTCATCGGACTCCTCCTCTGCATCGTTATTATCTGAAAACGCAATAGGATTTTGACTCAACATCTTAAGCACAGACACGGCCGCAGTTCCAATAAAAACACTAAAAAGTTTGCGCCTACTTTCAAAGTACATGAGTTTCTGTGGGCGAATGAGTTCAGCCGTGCCGAGGGACCTGACTGAGCGCGTGCGGCCCTCACAGCTCGTCTGGGCCTCATCACAAGGTCCTGTTGACATCTTAACTCCTTCACCCTGAAAGCAGGCATGCACACAGTGGTCATTTGAGACGTATATAAACCTCACCTAATATCAGCGAGCAAATGTCAGATCTTCAGTTTCAGTCACTTCAACACTCTCATGAAACATTAGGCTGTACCTCATTTCTTTTTATCTCGCCAGTGCTTCTACTGCTTTCGTCATTGTCTAGGTCATCGTCCTCCTCTTCTTCCTCGTCATCCTCTTCTTCTTCCGGTTCTTCCTCTTCCTCTTCATCCTCATCTGCAGGTGAACTGCCCCCGTAGCCATACAGACTCAACAACTCGTGAATAGGCATCTCTCCCTCCTAATGAAGGCAGAAGAGCGATGCTGCCTTCAGCCATTAAAAGAAAGACAACTGGGGCCGACGCCACCGACGCCACACTTAGGGGGGGTGGGGAAGACTTAATAGATGGAGCTCACCCGTGCAAGATCTTCAATCTCATTGACATTGGTATCGTCCGACGCCTCCAGCATTTCCTCTTCTTCCAAAGTGCGTTCATCGTCGAAGTCGTGGACAAGCATGTCGGCTGAGGGGTCGAAATCATGGTCAACGGCACCTGCTGAACCTCCTGCAGAAAAAGTAGTTTGTTGTTTAAATAACTGCAAATGTCACAGGCCTGTGTGGCTGGAAATGTAAATGAAATACATTTGATCATATGGAAATTATGAACGGACCACATCAAGTGAGTCAACCACACAAACGTAAACGACATTTCTATTTACATATATGCAGATGTGCAATACCTCACCCTTATTGGCAGGTCTACCAGCATGTGCATTCAAATTGTTACAACTGATCCAGAATGCGGCAGCTCATCTGGTCTTCAACCAGCCCAAAACAGCACGCGTCACTCTGCTGTACATATCCCTCCACTGGCTCCCAGTCGCTGTCTGCATCAAGTTCAAGTCCTTCATGCTCACCTACAAAGCAGCGTCCCACTTATCTGAACTCCCTCGCGCTCACTCTGCTCTGCTAACGCACAGCACCTGATGCCGCCACCACCACCACCACAAATAATGCCCTAAATCTCTAGCCACACATTTCTCCTTTGTGGTCCCGAGGTGGTGGAATGAGTTACCAGACTGAATCAAATCCGCTAAGCCCATTTCTGTCTTGAACTCTTTTGTGAACACCTTCATACCTGATAAAACAGAACTATCTATCCCTCCTCCAGGCGCTGCCTCTTGGCACCTGTGACCTGTTGTTTGACTTAGAACTGAGCTTCTTGGCACTACTTCCGTTGTATTCAAATATCATATGTGCGGTGATTTGGATCAAACTGCCTGCCAGATGACTGAAGGTAAAAGTAAATATTATGTACCTGGGTTCGACTTCCCGAAGGAGGGCTGGAAAACAGAAAAACAGATGAATTATCAATTAATGTGACGCTTCAGAGGGAGGTAACACATTTGATGTTTTATTATGAAAGGGATTCACTGCAGTATAGAACTTGAAATTGTGGAATTTGTTTGGTAATACCTACTTTATGGAGTTTGTTTGGTAATACATACTTTATGAGTCCACTAAATAATAAATAACAATGAACTTTAGCACTTTAAGCACAGCCATAATAATAATAATACAGAAAATAAAATGGTCCTTTAAACAAGCAGTTAAAACGATTTGATGGAATAACCTTAGAAGAAAACATTACCTGTAATAACCATGAAATAAACATCACGGTATGGGAGAACTAGTATCTAATTTCTTAGATTTACTAAAAAAACTTATCGGATTAACTTTGTACAATCTATACGAGTAGGAAGTGTAAGTAACAATGACCTCCTCTTCCTCATTCTGTATCACTGTGTTAGGAATCACACCCCAAGTACACACGGACAAAAAGTTATATTGTTGTAAATAAGTATCAACATGGGCAACATTTGTTTTTATCTCGATTAAAAATGTCTTAAATTGTAACTTTTAGTCGCAACAATCAGCCTGCAGTTCGCCATTTCCGGAACAATGAGTAAGACATTGTGTGCTGCAGTTTGAAGGAGCATAAACATGTTATTAAAATGATGAGGGGGGTTACACAATGTCGTAATGAAAAAAGTTACGTCGAAAATTGGAAAATATAAAGAGCTACAAAGCTTAGATCGTCTTAGCAGCCACAGTGTAACATGTCCCCGCCTCTCCGCTCTACTTAACAGCTTTGTGGTTGAATTTTGCTGTTTTGCTCTGTTTCATAAAGCCTGTGGAAAAAGCGCGCCCGAACTTGTGGCCTGGAGCTGAGTGATGCAGTGTAAACGCGAACAAAGAGCTGCTCTCCGCCCGGCAGAGCGCTCTCTCTCTCCCCGCCGCACAGACACCGAGCTCGGGGGGTTTGCCGCCCGTTTCACCGCACGACGCGACTCCTTACCGAGTCAACTTGTTTAGCGACGATACAAGTTACAAGCTAATTCTCTACTAATATTCTGCTAACGCGACCCAAGTTTAGCTTGACAGCAGCCGGGAAATAATGACCGAAAATCAACGGAATAGACAGATAAAGCCACGAAACAGTCGCTGCGTATCTGCTAAACGTTATGTAAGCGTAGGAGAATATTCAGAAACGAAAAGTAACAAATCGCCAACGGCGCAGCTACCTTCCGTCTCGGGCTAGCGCAGCTAACGTTAGCTAAATCCGAAGTTTACAAAACATGCTTGTGTCGTGATATGACAATTATGCGGAAACGTTAACATCATATTCTTTATTTCATATATTAATACTTCAATAATCGAGCTATACAAACACTCGTTGAATTATCTACGTAGCGGTAGAAATTATTTCCTCGAATATTTATTTCACTTTCTTACCTCCGCCATGTTTGCAATCCTGCAGGGTCACGTCGGGGGTCAGCAAAGATCCCGGATGTAGAGCTCCGCCCACCCCTCCTGTAGTTTTATTAGACTTTTCATTTGTTATCCAATTCTCTTACATCTAACCTCAACACAATACAAAATAAAGGACAAAGGTAACATATTATAGGCTGAATAATTACATTAAATTAAATTACTCACACATTTATTTTAAAAAGGATGAATGAACCACTGCATATGGCCTTTTTTAAGAAGACATAATGAACATTTCCAAGTTCTCAAAATTGTCGAGTAACTATTTAAAATGTGTGTAACTGACTGGAATAAGGATTTATTACAAGGATGGTGTGTATGTAGATAACACAAGCGCACGCAAAATGAGTAAGTAACTTCCCTCTATAAGTTAAATTAAAAAACACAAAATTACAAATGTAATTGTTGGGTTAATAAATTGTTGCTTCCATGTTGCGTCAGAGCGTAAAACTAATTAAACAAACAGTAGTGATGCCTTCAAACACCGTGATGTCTTCCCAACTAACCAAGTTATGACAGAAAATGATGTCATACTTATCATCATTTTTCGTATTCTTCTGCTCCTGTCATTAAAATCTAGTTCATCTTGGCTCTAACAACAACCATATTAAAGCATCTTGGTTACTTCCGACTCCATTCAGCCACTGCATGTCATAGACAATAACCTAATGTGACGTTACTGTGCCCAGAGTTGTTTATGGCAGTGTTTCAAGGTTTTGTGCGTAAATGTCTGTTCTGGGAATCACTGATATATTTGCACGATAACGGCAGGAAACCTCCACTATGTTGCTATGCAAACAGCCATTGCCTCAATTTGTTGTGGGACAGATATCACCAGTACTCCATTAGGAAACACTTTAATAGATCCGTGGCAATAAACTCTTCAGTTCTCTGACATTGAACAGCAATTCTTCTCTTCATCTTTTATGAAAATGGAGTTAATCAGTGATTCTCCCAATGGCCCAGATTCCCACGCATATCCGATATGCGTCACAAGTTTATCTGAGAAAGAGATGCTGTGCGACATCATGGGTGTCTCTACATAAGAGGTCGGCAGTGTTGTCGGTGTCGACAAAACACGAGTGCAACGTATCTCCATTATCTTCACACCTTTGACCCGATGAGATCCTCACTACTGCTAGTGGCGCTGCTGTGCATGTCGTGTGTAACACAGGTTCACACACAGGATAGCACACGCACTCTGAGGCTGTGTGGTCGTGCTTTCCTACGGGCTGTAGTGTTCACCTGTGGAGGATCCAGGTGGAAGAGACTGATGGGACAGGAGGAGACGCTGCCAAGAAGTCAGTATACGCTCACTTAAATTTGTCTTTGTTACTCCTCATTCCAAAACCAAATGACAAAATGTTGTTTATGCTGCTGATGTATCTTAGCAGACAGCAGGGGGTTAAACTTTGTGAGGAGCAGAGATGTGGCGCCTGAGCTGAACCGCCAACACCAGGACCTCACCCAGGCCTTGACTACAGTGTGCTGCCAACTGGGCTGTAAATTGAGTGACCTCTCCATCCTCTGCTAGGGGGTCATCATCATCATCATCATCAAGCTGTCACAGACATTCATGTGCATGGAATATAATCTTTACAAAACTGGGTAATGAGGTTTCTTCCTCTGCTCTGTAAAAAATTAAATAAAGCGGCACCATGACTGTTGGCTTGAACTTCTTGTTTATTCGGTGTATTGCAATTTCAGATAGAGTAAACTGTAACACTCACAATCCGTGCACTACTTGTGCTTTAGCGTCCTTGTTAGTGTCTCTGTAATGTTTGTGACTCACTCAAAGTACGTGGCATAGACAGTCGCCACACCGAAGAGAGAGCTATTCTTGAAGGAGTAAGAGGCGCAGGTGTCATTCGATGCATCCCACAGGCAGCGACTGCTATTCCGCAGGCCCTGACCTGTGATGTGACCGATGTGGACCATGACCACAACCTTATATCTGGGAATCTTTAAGTCCTTCACATGGGATTTTATTACCTGAGGGGGAAGATACAACAAATCAGAGCAGATATGGCAGAAATCATGAAGTTGCATGGCTGACAGGCACACTTCCAAAAGTTAAAAAAGCTTCCAGCCTTTCATTTCATTCCTTTGTAGTTCCCTTTAGTTTACCTCACATAATGTCTTTGTCATTTGTTGGGACCACTCTACTTCATATGTCTCTTCTTGGAGGTAATTGGTAAGCATATCCTTCAGTATGTTGGTGACGGCAAGAACAGGGAAGCGCTTGTGTGGTCCTGCTCCAAAACACACACACACACACACACACACACGCACACACACATAATCAATCAAAAAGTAGAAATGTTGTTGACGGGGTGTTTTTCATGATGCTGTCTTGCACAGTGTGTTTGTCGTGCAGCTGTGTGTTACCTCACCCAGCTGGTAGGTGTTCTCCAGTTTCACACCTGGATGAGTATTGTCATCATGGTGTCCAGCATCATCCATGCAGGATACAGTACTTATGGAGCTGACAGACATGGAATAATATATGAGTAATAGTTTTAGAATGAAGACAATGAAGTAGTAATATTATGAGAAGAAAAGTCCAGATATATTCCCTTAACTTTTTGACTTTTTTTCTTAATTAATAAGTATTACAACTTTATTATTGAAAATGCTTGGGTCATGGGTAGAAGTATGTCATAGTGTTTTTAATATGTAGAAAAGCAGCAATAACCTTCAGTAGTTACTGTGCTTGTCTATTATTGTGCCAGATATTTTAACACATTTTAACACATTTGAACACATTTGAAACTGGATATCTGCATTTGATAATAATGCAGATATCCAGTTAATTCCACAAGAGTCACAATCTACTCACTCCTTGATCTTTCCAAAAGTTCGGACTATCTGGCTTCCCTCTGAGATCGCCCTGCTGGTCCTCCTCTCCTTCCTTCTGTCTTTTAACTGATCAGACATGGCAGCTTCTCTTCCTGCCTGCCTAAAAACAGGGTCACATTAGGTTAATATATATTATAGTATTATTATTATTATACATATTGTTCGGAGTTCAGGTTTGGGGTCTGTTCAGTTGTGTTATTGAGGTCATAGTCGTAAATAATCGTAAATGAAATCAACGTGTATCTACCTGTTTACTGGATCTCTTGTAGCGAAAACTGAGCCGTAAAGAGTTTGGTGTTGTCCCGGCAACGGTCATCGCTCAGTGGGCGGAGCTTCCACGGACGAGGACGGAGTAGTGAATTTACTAAAACTCTATTTCTATTGGTCCTCAGGGAAGCTACTAGTTAACGTATAAAGAGGAAATGAGGAGTTCTGTGCACAACGATTCACTATTTTCGACATGATGCTTTTTAATTAAATATCTAACTAAATGATAACAAATTGAACTTGTTTGTGGAAACAGTAAATACGCATTAAATATTTACATATCTGAAGTGTCTTTGCCTGATAAGTTCTGACCTTGACACAATACATTAATTTGAATCAGTGAGTATAACTTGTATGATCGAAATCCAACTGTGTGTGAATCTTACAAGTGATGGATGCTTGCACAAAAGGTGTCACCTGACTACCACAAGCCACTATTGTAGCATTGATATAGTCAGCTAGTCTCAGCTGTACCCAGGATTTCATTGAACACCCAAGAGAAGGATGTCTATGAAAATGTTTACGGGCTGAAAAGTTATTTATCAATCAACCCTCCTGCCGTTTTAGTGTTGATTTAAATGTGAGCTTTCAGTGTATATCTTCTTTATCTAAGAACAAATGAGAGGGACACGTGTCTCATATTTCCTCTTCTTTATTATCAAGTTAAACAGATATTACATTATATTTATTTTTTATATATTTACTTTCAAAATCTTTGGATGGGAAAATTTACATGAAATGTTTGCATATTCTGTGTCTAACGCAGTGAAAGGAATACAGCCAAAAGGTTATTTTTAAAAAACGAACAGGGACCCTCACATTTTGGAGGACTGTATGCTCACGTATAAGGCAAAGAGAAACTTAAGCATTATCAACAGAAACACAGAAACACCTTGGAAATACTGATTGAACTGAAAGAACAATTTGATTTTGTATTTTTTTTCCTCTCTCCTTCTCTTTTTCTCCAATAAAATCAGTCAGTGTTTCACTCGGGCCCAAAGCGAGGGTAAAGTCAACACATCCAAAATGACGGTCAAACACCATGTGACATCAAGTGAGGTGTGTTTTACTATGCAAGTCAAACATGAGAATGTCAAATACCAAGACACATTTTATGGAATATTCATGAACATGCCAAACATAACGACAATGAGCTTCTGGTGCAGCAACAGAAAGATACAGAGTGGAGTGAAGGCAAAGTTCTCCCTTCATAGCATGATTATGGAACAACACACACATCAAGGCTTTATTGAAACTAATAAATTGATATTGCATTGATCAGACTGGTGATAGACAAATGCAGATTTATGCAGATTTCATGCTTTCATCAACAGTAACAGTTTTTGTACAAGAAACCCACATGTAAACAAACAGGTGAAGAGAGACCATGTAAACATAAAGCATTATGAATGTTGTTGACATTAATAAACCAAGAGACAATCACAGACACGTTCATATGCCCAGAGAAATATTTGAAACATAGTTTTTTTTTTATGTACACTTTTTACACTTAGTTTTTAAATATTGCTATTAGAAAATGATAAAACACCTATTTACTCCACATGGTGGATAAACAAGAAAATAAATCTACAACAGGGACATGTATAGTGCTATATTCTTGATAGACATTTCTCTTCATTACTTCTAGTCCGTAATCATAATCCTTGTATCATGGTCAAGTTATCGAGCATCATCCAAGGCAACTCTTAATAATCGTCAGCCCATTTCCATCTCGCTGGTTTTCCTCTGAACCATAAACCTGATTGCTTTTCACCACCATATGGCACATTGATCTGGCTCTGTATGCATCAAGCATCTGAAGGCCCTTTCACACGTATGTTCCATAACTTAAATGGAAAACAAAATTACACAAACTTGTCCCAGCAAAAGCAGCAGCATCATCATGTTGTCGTGGGAATGCAATGTGACCATTTGCACAGTCCTCTATTGCTGGAAATTGAAACATAAGTAGTCTATACTGGTAGTGTGTGCGCTAACAGCAACAATATAACGCATTTGCTCACAAAGTATCTGCCAATATGGAACTTTACAGTGTCTTGAGCAGTCAAATTGACCGTATGTAAAAGCACCTTCAGACTACTGGTAATGTAAGTCCAGTGCTGTGGGTCATTGAAAACTGACCAGTCACATTTCATCAGAAGACTCATAGAAAGGGCTCTAACGATTCCACAACATCTTAAACAGATCTTATAGATTCTGATTAAGTCTTAGCCTGGTCACACATGGTGAAAAAAATCAGATTTAGGGTGGCAGTGTAAATCAGATATCACGAACTAATCTATTATTTGGTGAACGTATTGGACTCGAACTGCAAAGCAACCCTATACTACAGTTTTCCATTTCCATACTTTTCCATTTAAAAAATTATTCACATTTTCTCGTACAGTGCATTTGACATGAAAACCAGTGATGAAAATGAAATGAATAAGGCTGGATCACTTTATGAATCCACAATGTTTCAGTTAACAAGAACAAAGATGAGAGTTTTTCCTATATTTTACTCCTAAGCTCATAAATGTCCCAAGTGCACAAAACTAACGATTTGTATTTTCTTGCATAAACTCAGTAGCTGTCAGTCTACTGAATATGGAGAGTTATAAAGTCAATTAATATCTAGGTGTATGTTATGTTCTGTTACATAACCATTAATTCTTTCCTGCTAAAGTTTCAAATGCATTAATATGAGATGGGGCCGGATGAGTGCCATCTTCACAGTCTAAAGCCGTCGATTCTTTCTTTAGTTTACAAAGAAGTCCACTAATTATCTGCCAAATATTTCCCTGTGAAGCAAAACAAAAACAAGTCAGTCAGTGACTCAAAGTGAAGACAGTCACCATGAGCTCTAACGCATCCCTGATACTCAAACTGACCTGCAGCAAATCTCTTCTTGACCAGTGATAGTCGGTAGCCGGTCCCGACCAGCTGGATGTTGCACCCGGACAGAGTGCTTCCCTCGCTGGTGAACTGGACAGCCAGCTGGGAGGGTTTACTGGAACCTTCTGTTATCTGGAACCGGCCCAGCAGAGCCCCAACCCCTGCAGGACCAAGAGATAGTTTTGAGTGTTAATGAGTGTCATGATTTGGGGCAAATATTTGAATAGCTGCAGGGAAGGAGAGTTTTGCAATCAGGTGAAACAAAAGCCAAACATGAAAGTGATGACAGAGGATTAAGAACTTGACAAAACTGAATACTCGCCTCCGTTGTCAGACCTCTGAGAGAGGCTGGAGATCTTCCAGTGTATTGTTTGCTGCTCTTGATTCCTTAACAAGAAAACAAAACCACAAAATGGAACTTTTCTTTTTAAATGCAATGGGTAAGATAGAGAGGAATACTGATAAATGCTCTAAAAGTCTCTGCTACTAATAATTTCTGAGCTTTTTGAGATTTTAACTTATTGTAACTTGTTTCTAGGATGGCATGATGTCTAACAGAAGCGATCAGAAACAATCAGACACCACAAGCTGCAGTGTCCTATTTACACTACAACATAACATTGGGGTTTATCTACTGAGTCGGGTGTTTTGAGCAGGTCTGTTCCTGCTGCTGAGTGTGGAGGATGCAAATGTCTCTCCATTCACATTAGAATTTTCATTTAGTGTGCAAGTAAAGTCAGAAGCTTTACAAGCTGTTTAATCTGGTTTGCTATGGCTCTTCTGCACAAATGTAGGAAGAGCATTGATCTAATTCTGGGGAGGCAAGACATATGGAAAGTACAGAGGAAGTTCAATTGTGTTTCCTGAGTTACCCTCTCCAATTGGTAAAGGTCAGTATGAGTTGGACATCCTCACCAGGTGGCAGGGGGGATCATGGCCTGGAGTTTGGCCATGCCTCCATTTACGGGAACCAGGAAGTGGATATTGTGTAGAGGCATGGGTGCTGCCATGGCCTGTGCGTTGTATTTGTAGTCTATTCTAAGGTCTGTGCTGTTGGTGTCGCCTCGCCAACTCACTGCCAGATTCAGAGGAGTAGACTGGATCCCCTCTGCTGACACCTGAGGCGCACACAGACAAACAACAGATATGTAAGGTAGATAGCCAGGCAGGTATGTAGGTAGGTGATATGATGATAGATATACGACTGACCTGATATTTGATCATATCCACGTTGTAGTATGTCGCCTGAGGCTTCTGCTCGGCTACTCTCTTCAGATGGCTCAACAAGTTTGGCATGTTCACCCAGAATTCTTTTGAGTCTGCGCTGTCCGTTGAGAAGTCACTGAGGGGTAAGAGATACACACACTATGGAAATCTCATGTTCAAGGTGACCCATGAATTGACACCTTTACCTTTACTTACAGTGCACTTTACTATATAGCATAAACAAAACAAACAAAAAACAACAATTATTTTGCAACTGATAAACAAGCAACAACAAAACTTTTTGCAGATCATTAAACACACAGCCATGAATGTGTTCATACATGTGTGTGTGTTTATGTGTGCATTTGCCTCTAACGGTACGCCTACCAGCACAGCAGCTGTGGATTTGGGAGAACCTGCTCCAGCCGGTTATAGTTACTGATGCTAAAGGTGAGGACGGGTTGAGTTGAGTGGCTGGTAAAATGTCTGGTTATGCCTGCAGGGAAGGATAGTACCATCTCCCCTGTGATCTTTACAACACATCTGGGATAAAGGAGGAGAAAAGGCAGAAATCAGATAACATGCTGAATAAATAATATACAAGCAGAATTGAATTGTAAACGATGGCATGGAATGTTTCCAGTTTGATAGCCTGCAGTGTGACAAACCACATTTTCTCTTTTCTCTTTGTAAGCATGACACAAAAACAGAGCATCTATTTTTTATATTGGCATAAATGTTTGTTATTTGCAAAGAAATGATGGCCTACTTGTTGGGGTCGGCGCCTTTGAAGTAGGCATTGATGGTTTCAGTGAATGCAGCTGCCACTGGCAGAGTGTCCTGGGGTCCCATTGTAAGTGGACTGGGTCCCCTGGAGCATCCTGAAGGACACATACAAACACATAAACACACCTAAACATAAACTGTCTGTTCTGCTGTAGTCTTCTCTTGATTTTTGAGCCAGGGTTTTCCCTACCGTTATACACAGAAAGAAAGAAAAAACACACATAAACGGCAACCAACCACGGCAACCAAGCCCAAACAAAATGATACGAAAATAAAAATAACAACAAAAAGTGCAGCAGGAAAAAGATAGTTTGGGCTTTGGGTATACAAACATTTTGGAAAATGGTTTTACAACAGAAACAAGATCGGGAAGTTGATGGCCGTGACATTTTGCAAGTGATACATCATGATTTGATTTAACTCCAGTAAAGGACCCTTTGGGTGTTTCTACCTTTCTGCTTGCAGTCCCTCCTGTAACATCCTCCCCCTGATATTTCACCCGTAACCCCAGTTAAAGTGGAAGTTATGTGACTGAGAAAAAGTACAACATGCGTTTAATTTAAGTCTTCTTATTTCACAAATGTGGTAATGCTGAGGTTCCAAAATTATGTGAAAATGCAGTTCAAAGTTCAAAGTTTCAGTTTCAGTTTCCAGTGCCCCCCATCCCACAGGGCGACACCACCTACGACCTAAAAAGAAGCTCGGGGAAAACCTTGTTTGAGCTAGGGTCATGGGTCATAAGCAAAGGATGAGGGAATATAAACCTGGATACTCCATCTAGAATCCAGATGTGAGGTATATGGAGAGAGCAGGACATGAGGTGGAAGGAGGCGGGGTGGGCAACACGATGCAGGATAAAAGAAGGCAAAAGCTTCCAGTTCATGCACCGTCGGTACTGATACAACTCACCTTCAAACGCTAAATAAAACCTGCCGTGATCAAACCATACCAGAGGCTGTGAGCCCCCTGAGTGAGCAGAGACACGAGGAGAGGAAGAGGAGGAGGAAGAGGAAGAGGAAGAGGAAGAGGAAGAGGAAGAGGAAGAGAGAATCATGGCAGATTGTAAAGCAGACGGTAGAGGACAGGAGGATGAGCGACAGACAACATGGACACGTACAGAAATGTGAAACTAAACAAAAATGCATGATGCATAATGGGCGCAAACTTGTGGATTCTTTCAGTATTCCTAGATTAAATGTCAACTTGGTACTACTGCAGTGACAACATGCAGATAAGACTGATGACACCTACAGAGGCCTTCTGGTAATGTACCTGTGTTGGACAAGTTGAGGTCTCTCCCTAAGGTTGGGGTGGACGCTGCACTCTGCGAGGTAATGGAGGAGATAGAGGAAGAGCTTTCTGCCCGGGCAAGTGGTGCGAAGGGCGGGGGGCTGCCTGAAACTGGAGGACTGAAAGGTCGAGTCTGAAGATTGGAACACAAAAACAAAATACTTTTAGGGAACAAACACAAAACAGTCCTTTCACTTTAAACCCAGGATCAAGCCTGATCATGAGAAGAAGAAGAGAAAGATGCAATGTACCAGCTCTGCTATTGGCTTTCCTGGGGGTAGCTTTGGTCGCGATGATGGTCGAGGAGGAGGAGGAGGAGGAACCGGGCTGCCTCGTGACTGAGGAGTGGCGGGACGCGCCGGAGATGAGGGGCCTGTTACACATCAGTGTATGAGGTTAGAACGCAACCGAAGTGATTTTCCGCAGACAAGGGGTGGAACCGAAACCCAATTTGAATCAAAGTGATAAATGAAACTGCATCAAATTGTCAATTGTTCTAATGTATCATTTTTGTATTGTATCTTAAGTCAGTGTCTCAAGATCATATCGTATGAGAAAGAGAGACAAACACTCTCAAGGACTTGGTCACAAAATAACCACACAGTACTAAGTAATACAAGTAACTGTAACTAGCAAGGTAATGCAATCAATTATATATGCTGCAAACGGCAAAACTGCTGATTATCAGATGCCAAAATCTGTCTCCTAACGTTCCAGAACACCTTGGATTTGCTTTCCTGTATAGTTCAGATTACATTCTATCACTAAACAAGCGACAGGTTGGGAAGAGGAGGATCTGCATTTTTTGAGCCCCTCAAGATTATTAGGTTGCACTTATAATGGCAACATTATAACTTTCTCAAATCAACCTGAACTGGACACATTTAGAGAGTGACCACTGTACTCACTGCTGCCAGAATATGGCCCAGGGGAAGATACGATAGATCTGTAGGTGGTTGGAGGGAGAGGAGGAGGCGTTCCCCTGAAGCTTGGTGTCAGCTCTCTGGGTGAACCCATAAAGTCCTGGATGTCATCTCTCAAGTATGCACCCTCTGGAGTCCTCTTCCCTCCAGAGCCCCCAAGGACCAAGGGAGATGGAACTCCTGCACGTGGGGACCTCCGTTCTGCTGGCAGAGGGGGCACAGGACTGGTGGGGGCGGGGGACGAGGAGTACCCTGCAAACCGCAGCACCTCCTCATCGATCGCTTCATCGTCAAGGCAGATCGGAGGAGAGGGGGAGAAGTCAGGAGGCAGGGGAGGGGCCGGCTCATCCGGAGGAGGAGGTCCGAGGATAATGGACGGTGGCGAGTCTGGAGGCGAGAAGGGAGGAGGAGACCCAGGAGAAAACTGAGGAGGGGATGGCGGCGGCTCAATTGGTGGTGGTCCGGGTGAGAGGCAGGGGGTGGAGGGGGTGGACGAAGGCGTGTCCGGGGCAGGGGAGTCCGGTGGGGGCGGGGGCGCAGGTTCATCGGGCGGTGGGGGTCTGCCGTCGCCGAAAGTAACCCATTTGGGAGACATTGTGTCCTCATTGGCGCAGGGGCTGTCCATGCCGAACACATCGTCCAGATCAGGGGCTGGAGAGCCGTGGTGGGAGGCGGGGGAGTGGACGTTCAGGTAGATGGGGGCAGAACTGCGAGCAAGCCTTCCATTGGGTAAATCACCTGCAAAGAATTAGTTGGAGAACGTGTATCAGAGTTTTGAAGAGATCTCACTGTATGACAGGTCCCACAACAACGAATACAACTTAATTTACCATAAGTGTCTGAGTGATACCCGTAGTGACTTCTGGATGGAATGTTTTTAGGAGGAAGAGGAGGAGGAGCTGCGACAAGGGGGAGAAATTTCAACTCAAATGAACACTTATACAATCCATACAACTGATAACACTAGTGAGATTTCTTCACAGCAGCTCACCTCCTGTTGGGAAACTTCTGCTCAAAGGTGATTCAGACCGCGGCCTCAATTCCTCCCAAGCATCAGAGGGGACCACTGTGATTGAACAGCGACACAGAAACGAGAAATGTCACCTCTGCAAATCCCGAGAGTGTTTGCTAAGTTTTATGTGGAGTTGTGCTCTACTGATATGTGACAGACCGTCGTATCTGGAGTAGTTTGTCTCTGAAGGCAGCCCGAAGAAGGAGGGGACATTCTGGGAAAGCCTGTCACTACAAGGAAGGAAGTCATATAACTGAGAGTCTGAGAGCAACTTCGTCATATTCCTGATTCGCCCTTAACCACCATTCAATGCAAATACATTGCTACATACAAATATATATCTAGCTTGGACAGCATTGCTAAAAGCCTGACTGACCTTGGTGTCTCTGGGGCGGGGCTTGGTGTAGGGGTGGAGCGCCTGGGTCTGGCAATCTCCTCACCTGTGAGAAACATAACATTAATAAACTCAAGTGTTGACCGTGTAACGAGTTGGATCACTGCTTTCAGATGTAATGAAACTGGAGTGAAAAGCTTTTTTCCAAATGGACATACTTACAGGACAGATTCCTTTTTAGCTGTCCCTGTAAAAGAGACAAAGCAAATACAAAATAAATTGCGGATATGGATAAGAAAGGAAACAGTTTGTGAAATGAGCCAGTATGTAAATACACACACACAATCACAATCACACTATCTGTCTTTATTCTGCCTCAACAATTTCCCGGTAGCCAAATTCCTTTTATAAACTAGATCATTTCATATGTATGTTTAAATAAGTTGATTTGTTTTGGAAGCATATGAAATCATCAGACTACATCGCTTTACTCTTCCTTTGTTTTGGGAAACATAATTCAGACTTCATTCTTAACAATGACTGAGGTCGATTTCATTCCTTTTACATCAGGTCAATCAGCAGTCTGTGGTCTGAGATGCTGTTTTGCGAACAGCCAGCAGATGGTGTTAGAAACTCACCGGGCTGCGTCTCTGAGACCAGCAAAAAGGAAGAGAGAACAGACCTGGGTCAGAGAGTGAGTGACAAATCAGTCAAATGGACACCAACTAAAACTGCACACACCGCCACCTCTTTACTTTAACCACAAAGCCTCTATAATGCAACCAGAGCCATAAACACCTTGTGCGCCACACTTGCATCATGTTAGATCAGAACAGTCATACAGCTGCACAGTGACTCCAGCTTGTGGCTCAGCACCAAATCAGCAGGTTTGGAGCCACACGCGTGTTATGTTTGCTGTGCATTATGTATCACGGATGCTTTGCTAGAAAGGTTAAAGTAAAGCTGTAGCTCAAAAAGAAACAAAAAAGACGAGGTCATTTTGAGGACACACAGACGCTGCATGCAAAAAAAGGGGCTTACGTATGTCGACAAGAATATAACTGATAAATCTACTACCACAGAAAAGTACAATATAAAAATGTATCACATGTTTCTACCGAGCGAGGTCATGCCATGCAATCTCTCTTGGTGGCGGAAGATTGATGAAAATGTACAAAAAAAAGACACAAAGGCAAACTTACCGGACTTCTCCTCTACAAGAAGCACAAGTCAACCCAAGGAGAAAAGAAAAACACGGAAAGAGAGGAAGACCGATGTGAGACAGCGTCCCAGAAAAACATAATGCAGTAAAACAAAACTGAATTTTACATAACAGTGTGCCAGTATGTGTGTGTGTGTGTGTGAGTGTGTGTGTGTGTGTGTGTGTGCATTCTGTGTAACACAAGAGTGCTGATCAGGAGCGCTCACCAGAGACGGAGACAGCGCCAGGCCTCCCACTGAGGCCTTTAGCTCGTCCATCGATGGAAGGACACACTTGGCACTCTCCGCTACTAACGGCTTGATCTTAATTTTGAACTTTTTCTTACTATCTTCCTCATCCTCTGAATCGCTGGAGGAGAAGAAATGTTTTGCTTTGGAAGCTGGTGAGCAATTGTCAAGGACAATAGGGCACAAAGACTTGAGTTTGTAATTATTACAATCTCGAATACACACTGTGCACGTGGAGAACAGCAGTGCAGAGGAGGAGTGATACATCACCTCCCTGTCACCATCTGCTGTGTCCCAGTTAACAATATTACACCTGCTGTAACTGACACTGTTCGGTCTGAGCTAAATCTTCCTGCAGTCTCTATACAGTATGAGCTCTGTATCTGTAACGCAACATCTGACACCTGCAGCAAAAACATCCTGTAGCTCGAAATAACTAAATAAATAAAGAACTGCTTGAACGGAAACAATTCAAATGTATCGAGTATGAATCCGTCTCGGTGCCTTCTTGCATTTTTCTTATTCTACCGCTGCAGGGTCACACATATGCAATGTGTGTATGGGAGGGGGGGGGGGTCTATCGATTTGGCCTATTTAATGCTGAGAAGCACTCGTCCAATGAGTCATTCGGCCAAACAGGTCAATAGTTTTACAGGCACGGGTCCCAACACAGCTGCCGTGGCCTCCAAAAGGATATCTTCACCCTCATCGCCAGGCCTGAGGCTGAAACCTTCTTCATCCACATCAGGAGAGGCCTGAGTAAGGGCAGAGGAGAACATCTAGAGTCAAATCCAGTCCGTCGCGTACTGTAAAAGAAGCAGCGCTAAACATGTCTTTCCTGTGAGTGCTGCATATAAAAAAGCAGCTCCAATTTCACAGATGTCTTGCTGGGATGCTCAGATTGCTGATTCACAGCACACACAGCATATGTAGCCATGGCTCCATCTGTATACTTTACTCTGGGGTTTTTAAAGCTAGTGTTACATGATAACGATTGCAACACTATGCAGTATTCCACATGCACAGTTGCAATGTCAAAAAAAAGCATAAAAAAAAATAAAGGCAAAAGCAAAATACAGAGTGCATAGCAGATACTTACATATCTGTCCCAGTCAATCTCCCCATAGAAACCATTGGGTGCCCCATTGGCCTTTTTCTATCAACAAAATCAGCACCACTATGTCAAAAATTACAACCTGTCAATCTACCACTTATCACTTTAGTAGCGGTGGTACTTCATCTGTTTAACAGCACCATATTGCCACGAATCGCAAAAAAAATATACATACACTTCCTCTCTTTCCACTTCCAGTTCCTTCTTTGTCAGGTGAGCCTCTGTTTGGAAGAAGAAGAGAACAATTAGTCTAACAGGAGCAGGAAAAAACAATCTCAAGAAATATAGGTTACTATTTCAGTGTCTCAACAGACATTATTCATAGTGTTAGATTGTACTACAAATGTTGAATACGTCACAGTCTGCAAGTATTTGTGTCGCTGGCGAGCAAACTCACGTTGTGTCCGTATCCTTGTCTTTCTTTCGTAATCGCAGGGCTTTCCTGGTTCGTTTTTTCAGTCCTAATACACAGAGACAGGGAGAGAGAGGGAGTACAACATCATAAAGAATTAATTTTGAACTTTTAGAGCCTAATATAAAGTTAAATGTTTTGTCATTAAAATGCACTTAACAGCAAATTAACACAGAGAAGCAAGACAATAGAAGAACTGGAAAAAGGACACATCCTAGTGAATACACAGGAAATGTTACAACCCCAATACATTGAGTTGATACAAATTGATATACTGACGTGGGACACAAACATCTTCCCATTTAGAACATCCTCAAATCCCTCACCTACATTACATCATATAGATGCAGACACAATTCCCTTAAGTGTCCCCTCCCTTACTATATAAAATGGAAAGGAAACACAGCCAAGCATGATCAATCTGTCCACTTCATTAGTGAGATTCGAGGGAGAGTGCAGAGAGATCTGCTTCTGCAACCCGTCAGCCAAATTGGATGCCAAGCCCCCTACAGCCGTAACAGTTGGCACCATGCAGTGAAGGAATCAGGGCAACTAGGAAAACCAACACAAAGACTCTCTCCCAAGTGAAAACATACTTAAAGTGTGTCGTTTCTGGTTCTGGGATCACTCTGCTGTAATATTATGCAAGGTGAAGTGACAAACTGAGAAGTGAAAAATGGAATGCAGAAACGTGTCAGGACTGTCAGGCTGCTTAATTGAGACATTTTTAGACATTTTTTGAAGAAATCACCTTGGCTCTGATAACTTGGATTGATCCTTATTATTGTTGTTGTTACTGGTGTGTGTGTGTGTGTGTGTGTGTGTGTGTGTGTGTGTGTGTGTGTTCTTGCCTGTGTGTTAATAATACACCGTGATCATTTATTTCATGAAAAATAATAGATTTATTTCACTTACTTTGTACTTAACAAGGAATTACATTTTCTAATTTGTTCAGTATCCGATATTGTAAGATCGTAGAATCAATTCTGTAGTGGACAGCCTATGTAAATATATAATAATTAATATATATGGTTTGAGGTCATGTGCTTTTGACTTTCAGTAGTTTGAAGGCGTGAAACCAATTTTTGATTAAGAGTGGAATACGCAGAGTCGCTGTAATTCTATCTGGAATCTAATGAATGCTTGGAACAACTTTATACAAACTTGTAAAGAATGGAAAGTTAAAGTTAGAGATAATTCTAGTCTCTCTATTCTCTACTCTCCTATCATGTTCCTCAAGACTATGGCCCCAGTCAATTGTTACTATCAGGTTTCTGGCTGGAGGCTTAATACCAAGATCCTTCCTGTATTTCTTCCTGCACAGTCTGTGGATTGTAGTACACCTAAACGCACCACAAGTGAAGACTTTGCCTTGTCCTGGTGTGCAGTATCATTCACATGGGAGGCAGAAGCTCTCTCTCGCATCTCCTGGGTGCTGAAGGACGTGTCAGGGCTCGTGATGTATTCGCTGGACTATTCAAGATTATCCCTGCATCATAGCTCTACATCAGCGGAGAGACAGCTAAGTACTGTAAGCCTTCTGTCCACTCTTCACCTGCATCTGTCTTTGGTGATAAGGTGTAAAAATAGAGAATCCATCCTGACTTTGATATGCAAGATCCCACAGAGCCATATGATACCAACTGAAGCAGCATGAGAAATACTAAGCAGCCCAGGCAGATTTGTTTTTCATTAACTGAGAAACGCACGTTGCATTAGGCATCAAATTATGTTTCTGTAACAAATGTACAAAGTTCATCTGAGAATTCGAAAGCACTTACACAGTAATACAGACAAAATAGAGTTGATTAATCATAACAACTGTAAATGGATTACTGCTGACCAATTTCCAGGCTTATATTGTAGCATAACAAGGATTCCTGTGACGCTGCACTATCAGTCATGTATGCACTTTCAGCACAAAATCTAGATGTGTTGTTACATTTTGTTTAAATAGATTGCATCATAGTACACAGCAATTCTGGCTGAAAGCCCGCACAAAGGTTTTGGATTGGCTTCCAACGTTCTAGTCAGTCATTGGTGTGTTATTTTGCTTTATGGCGGTATGTAAATTAACTTGTACAGACTTTACAGACATTAAGCTACAGGTCTTTCATCATAGTGAACATTTGAGGGTTTGAGAAACTCTGAAACAACTTAGACTTCAAAGCCAAAGCCAAAGCTTAGGAAGGATGGTATTTTCAGAAGTTGATTCAAATATGTGATGACGTAATCAGCTTTAACAAGCCCTAACAAAAGATAAAAGGAATCTAAGAAAGTAGTGGAGAGCTCCTGTCTGACAGGGGGGTTGAGATGTGCACCCAACATTTTTAAGGAACTTTCTCAAACAATTTCTTAACCACTTTTGCAAGGTGCACTGCATGTATAGGTATGGAAATGTCCCTAGTATGGATTGCCAATATTCAACATCAGTGCTATTTGAATTCTTGCCACACTGACACTGAACTGGAAAAAGAGCCTGTCTAGAAAGTTAGACAATAAATGACTTAAACTATGGACAACAGTAAAGTACTGTAAAATATATACAGTATAAATGTGGTTACATGCTTCGAGCTACAACAGAAGTACAGAAATTAGGTCTTCTACATTTTAGCGGACTACTGGATTCCTTCTATTACATTTCTTTTAAATCAGTGTGAGGGTTTTATAGTGTGTGGTTTATGTAATGTTAGTGTTGCTCTTCTATATTTCTTGTGCTCCGGTGATGATTTTATAGTCTTGGTGTGAAAATTGTCCACTGTGTGAGGACAACAAAGTTCAATGCTATTTTAAAGATTGTGATAGATTTCTTGCTTATTTCCACAGAATGCTCCTTTCTAACATAATATCAAAAATCCCATGAGAATATGAACATTTTGCATGAAGGGTGTTGTTGCATCACTGTGCTGTGGCTGTGTGGCTCCAAATGGTATCAGTAATGTATAGTGAATATGCTCATTAATGTAACCACAGTTTACAGTCTATCTATGCTGTGTAACTGGAAATGTTGGTGCTTTGTACGTGTACAAAGATTAGCTTGCATGGATGCTAGTGTGGATCTCCTAAAGATCATGAACCAATTACAAAAGCATAGCAAGCTGACTGCAGGCCTTTTGCTAATAATAGCCACCTTCCATTACCATGTTGGCATTAATGGATGGTAAAGGCCTAGCATCTGCCATGCAGGGTTAGATCTATGATTTAGCTCCTCTATCAGAGTTTGTTATCTCCTTCACCCTGATTGGACTGATACACTGTCTTTCCTCTGTGGTGCAGAATGTTTAATCAACTTTATGCAACACATATGCATGTATGTTCCAGGGTGGCTTATCCTATAGCCATGATAAACTTCTGTATCTATGGCAGCAGAGGAATGAATGTAGTCCAGCTTAATCTCAGGAGGGTTTGGTGAAGATGAGCAGAGTGCAATGCTCAGATCTTTCCATAGATCCACATATCTGAGACAGATACACAGCAAAAATTCACACACGTATAATGTACAGGTAAGCATATATATGCACAGTCACATGTGCATATATTAGTAGGTGTAGGTGAACACTGTGTGTTCACCTACACATATACTATAATATGTCCAGTACTACAATGCTGAGATACCATTGGCTCCTTTACAAATCTACAGCCCACATACCTTTCATCTTTCATACCTTCTCTCTCTCTCACACACACACACACACACATACACACACACACACAAACACACACACACACACACACACACACACACACACACACACACACACACACACACACACACACACACACACACCAGCTACGTTCTGCTTAAAGAAATCCATAAGGGGCGACAAAAGCACGTCAGTAGATTCACCACAGCCTGTCAGGACACAAGAGGGCAGGGGGAGGACACAGGAAAAAATCAGGGAGCAAAAGGAGAGCACAGATAATTACCTTGCATCATGATTGCAGATTTTCATTCCTATGTTGCCGCCTATGCACAGGCCGACAGCAGGATACAGCAGACAGAAATAGAGAAATCCAGCCGGTTAAAGGATGCCTGGGCAGGGCATAGCTAATTCTCCATAGCTCCCCAACGAAGCACGATGTTGATTCCCTCCACCTCCCGAGGGCCCAGCTCCCAAACACCCGCACAGGGATGCGGGTATGGGGGGTGGGGGGGAGCTGAGAGGCAGCAGCGACAGGGGACACAGTGAGAATCCTTGGGAATCTACTGCAAATCGGGGGAAGGGCTCCTCTCTGCGTGCATTAGGCCCCGGACGCCCTGGCCGCACTGACACACGCCATCTCTGAGAGGAGGGGATGCTGAGGAAAGGAAAAGGAGAGAAAAAAATGGAGCAATACAGAGAGAGAGAGGGAGAGCGAGAGAGAGAGAGAGAGAGACAGAGAGAGAGAGAGAGAGGAGGGAGTGGGAGGTGTGCTGATGTCACATCTGCACTAAACCAATCCCTGCAGCCGTGGTCACATGGCTGTTGTCCCCTGATGCCTTAGCACCGCTCAGCTTGCTTACAGCAGACGCTCCACAGCAAGCTACACATATGAAATACAAAGTCTGATACAATATGATGCACTGATCATTTCCACACTATTTGGCAACATAGCTTCATGAGTTGTGGGTGCAGAAAACAACTGAATATGTTTTTTCTTTTTTGCTCTTTTCACAAGGGATTGCTGCAGTGTTCAGGAACAAAATAAAAGCTTGCACCAAATTATAAAGAGTTACAGTAATCGACACAGACGGATATGAGGGCTTAGATACAGATGAGTTTCTCCAAACACAAGTAGGAAGATTTTAAGTTAACTGAAGCCATGTTTAACACATTTGTTCATATTAAACACTAATGCAAGTCTTTCTGCATTTGTTTTCAAATAAGTTTGGGGAATCGTGAAACATATCATTTGCTATCCATTATTTGATGTCATCACAGTTATTGAGATCTGGTTATGTATTTTAGTAGTTAGACTTTAAATTGGGATAAAGAAGGGCGTCATACCCTTTAAATTGTGTTTTGAATTAAGAATGTTGAATGGAAGTGCCTACAAAGCCAGCTGTGCACACTGTATGAAATAAGAGCTGATGATTATTGGCAGTTCCCAGTGGAAATTTGAGAGCTGGTCCAAAACCAGTCTGAGGCCATTGTTAGTGTTCCTCACTGTCAAATCCTGCACTAAGATTTAAGCACAAATGATGCCAAGAGGACATATGTTCCAGTTAGGAAAGATACCAGATATACCAAGTCTAAACCAGAAAAGAATTCATTTATAAAGCAGTTTGGCAAGAAATACTAGAGTAGAAACCTGGAGACAAGTGAGAATACATTACGTGTATTTAGTATATTAAGTAGGAAAGGCACACTGTACCCTTGGTAACAAAGGAGGAAGTAGCAGAGGACAAACCAAGTCTTCCTATGATGTGTGAGTTACACCTCAGTAGGAAAATTGAGATGTTACAGTGAAAGCATCGGTGTGATTATTCAGCTGCTATATTGGCTGTGCTGAGCAGAGTGAGTCAACCTCAATGATAGAGAGGACAGATGGGGAAAGGCAGTTAGAGGATAGTGTTGTAGTGTGTGTGTGTGTGTGTGTGTGTGTGTGTGTGTGTGTGTGTGTGTATGTGTGTGATGAGAGAGAGGAGATTCTGCTGTGGAGGTCAAATCAGCTCATATTAGGCCCCAAAGGTTTTTGTTGTGTCTTTTGTCTGTCTCATGTTTCTGTTCTCTCTTGTAGGAAAACGTTGTTGCCCGATACAGACAAGCACACAAAACCTGTAGTGAATTACAGTTGAATGAGGTGCATGTATGAGTTCCAGTGCAGAGAGGACACATTGTATTTGTCCACCATGCTTACTTGCTTTGATATTCCCACCAGTGAGGATTGCTGGAGGCTTTGGTTAACTTGGGCACCCTCGAGTAACTGTTAATGAGCTTACCTTACCTGGCGTGGTTGACCGCAGGCTGCTAACGCGTGCTTTCCTTAGCCAGATCCTTACGTAAGATGTCATCCCCAGGCCTTAAGGTCACAGAGGCTGAGATTAACAGAGGAGAGCTGGATAGAGCACGAGGAGAGAAGCTGTGTTGCATTCTGACAGATGGCATTGTTGTTATTATTGACTGCTGTTAATCAGAGCTCCAGAGTCATCCCATGTAGAGCTACATAGCACATGTCACCTTCATAGATTAGATTCCATTTAAAACTGTTCATACCACTAGGGACTGTGAGGCCTTCACATAGATCTAACTGAAGGAGACAGTGAGAGATTATCCTGCTAAAGTCAACTCTTTGTAGCTCTATACTGCCACCTAATGTACACACTTGCCAGAGGTTACAATATAGTAGTAATGTTATTTCTAGTAATTAAGTAAGTCAATCTAAAATTACCATTCCATGTGGTCATCATCATCATCGTCATCCAGGTAGAAACACAATGATACAGCAAGTTGAAATGTATCACTGGTACTAAAACAATTAAACAAAATTGACTTTGTTCTGTGCACAGGTCTGATTAGTTAAATGAGGAGTTGGATGTTGCATCATTTGCTGAAATTGCAGATGACCTTGGACTACATATATATATACTGAAATGTTATGGCTCATTGCCTGCCTGTCTAAGTTGGTCAAAATGTTTTGCCTACCTGGGAGAAATCCAACAAGCCCTCTGTCCAGAAAAACGTCTTCAGAGAGACATGGGTTACTGGTAGTCCACATTCCTACAAATAGCGAGAAGAAAGGAAACTAAAAGAGTCGCATATGGAACACACACTGTCCTTGTGTGGCACAGTCGTGGTCAGTATTGTCCATCCTCTTGGTGTCATGGCAACACAGCTCCACAGGGGCTGAGTTGGCTATCAAAGTGGCAGCATCAGTGCAGGGATGCAGGACACATTGGTGCTGTCGGCCATAACCTTGCCACACAGCTCTGTCTCTGCCTGGAGCTTCTCCACTACAAGGACGGGTTGCTTGGTTAGCCCTCGACAGATGACAGCTAATTATTCACCATCCTTTCAAATCTATGTGCGTGCAAGTTCGCTGACAGTTCTAGCTTAACACTGGAAAAATGTGTCTGCCTTATTATCTTTGCAAGTGTCAGCTGAAAGCCAGATTTGTGTTCCCAACATTCCATCTATAGTATTTTCTGCTGCTGCAAAAAGAATCCAACTCTACCTGAACTCCTGGTGTGTCTCACTGCAGGACTCCACTGCAGGGAGGCTGGGAAACTTAAGAAGTGTGGTGTGTCAGAGAGAGCTGGGATCTTTTCATATCAGCAGTTGGATTTCTCATTCATCACTAGGACTACATGGTAGTATAAAATAGAAAAAACGCATTTACAACTTAAACTACTACTAAACAAACTTCCTTTTTGTTGCTACATTTAAATTAATATTCCTGATTAATGTGAGAGATTAGATTCTCAATGATTACAGTAAAATAACACTTTCTCTGTTGTGACATAGGTTGATTCTGGACATGTTCATGGCATAGAACAGGTACACTAATTGCAAACAACAATGCTGCAAACTTTACCACTAGAGGGCGCAGCAGCACTGACACATGGACAGTAGTAGCAAGACCCTTTTCCCCAGCCAGCTCACTGTATGGTAATGATTAACATAAAGCACATGCAATAATATTTTCCTTCCACTGTTTGAAAATTTGGCTGACCCTTGAGATATAATTAAACCTACAATACAACACAGTAAAGCCGTTTTCTGCACACCGTACTAACTGGTAGGAGGTGTGGGACAGATAAGGCCAAATGTTACGGCAGATTCCAACCTAACATGTCAATGAAAGGTGTGGTGGCTTTGCAGGTGCCGATGGTGCTCTGGATCAGGAGGTGGCAGTGTTATACACCAGTGAATTAACCAATTGTCTCTGGGCAGAAAAGGCTGAACACAGAGAAATGTGCTGGGAAAAAAGAAGCGAAGAGAATGATGTCATCCTTTAAAGGGCCATTCACACAATAAAACACATCATGACAGTGGACTCAGAACTGTAACAGAACCAAAACAAACAAAATACAAGTGTTTATGGTTAATGTGTTGCCACGGGTGATGGTGTACATGCTGATGTGTTGTGTGGAAAGAGAGAAGGAAGCAGAAACATCTGGGTTGAGGCCAATTAGGGCAAAGTGAGCTTGTGGTATAAATGGTCACAGAGTGTTATAGTCATTATTGAGATGTAAGATCTAATCTGAAATTCTAGGCTCTCTGTTTTAATAGTTATTGCTGAATATAGCTGCTATATTGTTAACAATATTGTTGGATACATTATTATGTACTGACTCTACTGGTCAATAAACAGTAGAGTGCACATTTTATTCAAACTGGATGTTTAAGCAAGCTGATCTTTATTCCTACTGAGATATTTCCAGTAAACAGGACAATCTGGACAAAGTATATGGGAGTTATGGCCTAATTTAAAAGTAGTAGCAGGTATATATTCATTATAGCCCTATCATGTGACATACAAAGGTAATATTCAAAGGACTTACACACCCACAGAGGAGCCACACAGGTGTTTTCACTTGTTGCTAATTGGATCTGTTCTTCTCAAGGCTGTGTGGGTGTGAACAGGTGTCATCTCCCAAATTCTCTTAATATATTTTGTGTGCCTGTAAGGTTGGGATAGTTGACATGTTAAGGTTTCTAATCTTTACAGCTTTAAAATACAGCTTTTTGTGTAGATGTGCACATAAAGAGTTTGGTAAAGGAACCCATTCCTCCATAAATACTGTTCCAGTTCGTCAAAATGCCTGACCTCCGACCTCTTCGGGTCATACCACTGTAGCTCTATTGTATCTCTCTGACGTGGCCAATACATGAATGTTCTTCCTCTGTTCTTCTTTTTTAAACCATTCTGTTTGATCTGTATTTAATCTGTTTTATCTGTATCATCTCCTTGCATTATTAAACTTCTATTAAGCTTAAGGTGGTGACCGCTAAGCTGATATGCTCCAGTCTAATGTTTAAAAATCCAACGTTCCCTGGGTGACTGACTGCAAGCTGTCCAGGCCCTGAAGGAGCAAAAACCAGAAACCATGCTCCACAGTTGGGATGTGGTTTTGTTGTTGGTGTACAATGCCTTTTTTCTTCCAAACATAGCATTGTGCATTTCTGCCAGAGAGTTCAACTTTTGTCTCATCTGTCCACAGAACATTGTCCCAGAAGTGTTGTGGAACAGCCAGGTGGTCCTTTGCAAACATGAGCATGTGCAATTCTTGAAAAACTGTGGTTTTGTGCTTCCATGAACAGCTTTTTTGTTCAGTAGAGTAAACATATGAAGATTCAGAGAGTTGTAGAGGCCATTTAATGTCACTGTTTTCATCTACTTCCACATTGCACGTTTTGCTGTCGGAATTATCTTTGCAAGACACCAACTCCTGGAAGGGAGAAGCAACAATGCTAATATTCATATTTACACTGGAGTTGTCTTACTGGGGATTGATGGACACTCAGGTCTGCAGGAAAACTCCTTCCAGATTTTATGAATATGCAAAGCAGAAATCCAAGCAAGAGTTTACCTTTTCCTTGCAACTGTAAGCGGCAAGAACAGCCAATAGTAATTGTTTGAAATATTTTGCACAGTCGTGAGTAAATATGGTTAGATGGGCCTGGTTTGGTATAGACAGACAAGAAAGTCTTATTATATGTCAATGCCGTACTATGAAAATTAACAGAAAATAATTTTGGTTGAAGTCTGTTTTGTATTAATGGATGAGGGCTGTGGTAGTTTGAAGGAGTCAAACTTTATAGTTCAATTATAGACCCCATGGTGCCAGTTGAGAACATATTTCACAAGGTTCTTATTTTACATTTATGATAAGTTCCAGGAATCTGATCAAATATGGAGCAAAACATACTTCAAGTCGAAGCCCAGGCACTGCCTTGTTTGCATATGACCTCAGCTCCAACGCCTTAGGCTAAACAGAAACACCATCCATTATGAGGAGTGGTTAACCAGCTCTCTCCCAAATTACAGTGACTCTGGGTTCCCATTTTACTGATTTGGCGGTTGTGTGGTTCCCCATCTCATGTTACTGACTGTTATAGTGAGACATACTCACGCAGACTATCCTCCCCTTGTAAAAAGTGAACAGTGCATTTGTTACAAATTTAACAGGACCTATGTGAAACAGCTGAAGATCTGTGACAGGGTCTCAAGAGATTATTTAGCCAACAAAAGAATATTCACATTTTTAAATGACAGTGGAGATTAATTATACAGTGATCTGAACTGCCCAGTGACGTGAGATTGTCATAAATGCCTGGCTTTTCGGCTGGGATTTAACCACATCCTTGGAAAATGAAGGAGGAACATTTTACCACCCTGACCAAAAGACCATGTCACAGGTTTTCAGGAGGGTGGGGGGGACATTTCCCGAGCATGAGGATCGCAGTTACTGAATCTCTCGCTGATCCCTCCTTAAAGCTGAGACAGGTCGTTGGTTTTGCTGTGGTATGATGACACATGATGGTGATTGGCAGCTGTGCAGAAGTATCCAGATAACAACCTGCTTATAGAGTTGACCCTGCTTTTAACCTGGTACCACACCTCCTGTCTTCACCCCCCCATCTAACTCCTCACACTCCCAACTCCACCCCACCCCCAAGCCAACCCCGACAACATTTATCCAGCGCCTTGTGCTCCTCTCCTACACACCAACCTACTCAGAGACATCTGGCTTTTTGTAATACTGACCTTTGACCTTGCAGGCTAAAGATAAGTTCAACTCTACTACCATGTCCCAACACTGTCTCTTAATGCTGTTGGGTTGGCACACTGAACCTCAATATAAAGAGAAAAGCTGCTTTGAAAAACGCTGGCACTTGAGCAGTGAAGCCCTAGAAGAAGGTAGATGTGAGTTTAGGACAGAGGCAGAGAAGTCTTGTCTTATGTGTGAATGGCTGTACCGTTTCTCTCTCTGTCTCAAATCCTCCTCCGAGCACTAGTCAAGGGATTTTCCTTCCCACCATCTCCGGCTGGAACACTATTTCCGGATTGTGTCGCTCATTTACTTGGTTTTGCAAAGCACCCGGGAATGAGAGACCATGGAAAACTGAGTGTGGCAATGTGGCTAGAGCGGTAGGGAGGGAAAGACAGAGAAAGGGAGGTGTGTGTGTGCGTGTGTGCGCGCGTGTGTGTGTGTGTGTGTGTGTGTGTGTGTGTGTGTGTGTGTGGAGAGAGGGTGAAAGAGAGTGTGCAAAACAGAGCTAGAGAGCTGAATCGGTACAGACAAGACCAAGCAGAGGCCTTTACCGAAATAGCACTAGCAAGAATCTTTGTGGGCAACATAAATTTGAGCACGATGAGTGTAATCAAACTGAGCCCGGTTGACATGGAACATAAACTATCTTCATGAGCATGTGATGAGTTTGAGGATTCCTTTGTTACAACTGTTGAGTGTATACGTGCTTCCCTTCCTGTCTGCCTACCTGTCCATTCATCCACCAGTCAGTCTCACAGAACACCGTATTACACTAACACGTCTCCGCAGTTAAAGGTAAAGCACAGGCTGTTAGTGATCTGTTTAACTTAAGAAACGCCCAGTGTTGATAAAGGTCAACCTTGTCCGACAGACATAATTATACAACAAAGGTGATCATACCAGCTTAAGAGGCCTA
Organism: Genypterus blacodes; assembly: GCF_046128005.1. Lineage (NCBI taxonomy): Eukaryota > Metazoa > Chordata > Actinopteri > Ophidiiformes > Ophidiidae > Genypterus > Genypterus blacodes. Next base: position 1,775,189 of record NW_027466842.1, read on the forward strand.
TGACCTTCAAATGGCCACCTAGTGTACTCTATCCTCGTTAGATGGCTGAACAGGATTGAATCCACTTACTAAGCTCATCTTTGTCTTGACTCCAGGGGGCCATCAGGTTAATACAGGAAGAGTGAGGAAACAAGAACAAAAGAGATTTAATGAATGTCTAGCCTTAACCATCATGATATAAGAAATGTAATCACTTGTATTGATGATATGATTAATCAAACTAACCAATATCTTCACATCCACACACTTGTGGATGCGACTGACATGTACATGTGTGGATTATGTACATATGTGGCTTATGTACATGTACATATGTGGCTTATGTACATGTAGATAATCCGGTCAGACTCTATAAGGGGCTATAAGGGGAACATGGGGAAAATGATTGAGTCATTCTCTTCACACCGCTTTGTCTCCATGCAGACACGTGCACAGGCCAGCATAATGATGGTGAAGTGATGTCCGACCATGAACAATGCACACAGGACGTGAAGTCATAAACCTATAATACTGACATAATGATAAACATTTTGTTTAGTTTGTGCAGAATGATTACTTGCAAACTGACTGATGACAGTTTTTATTTTTGTCAGTAAGTTTTAAATCTCATTTTGTTTGTATTAAATTACTTCATCCTAAACATTGATTTTTATGCTGGAAGTAATTTTTTGTTTTTTGGTGCCTGGTTCTAAATTGTGTATTATTAGTATTATTTCATCTATTCTTACTGATATAATTTCTACTAAGAAAAAGCAGCAACAGGTTTTGATAATTACAATAGACCGCAAGAATCAAATGAGATAAAAAAAAAGATTTGGGGGTCATTTTCTTAGGTCACCATGACAAATTCCGCCTCTCTACTCAGCAGTTTTACTGTACAGTCATCCCTTCCACAGAATCTCTTTTACAGAGACTGACGTAAAAGCCACACAGTAGGTGCGAAATGGAAATATGACAGTAATTTACTTGAAGTTATGACAACAAATGTAATCAGTATTTTGGAACACCTCGTCTTGACACAAGCTGTGTTAAAAATGCAAATGAGTTGTGTGTAGGGGTTGTGAGTTGTGTGCGTCATAAATCCTCAAGAGTTCATTCAGTTTGTTGAAAACATGAACTATATTGATATAAAGACAAAAGCAGTAAAGCCTTACTTTAGATAAGAGCTGATATGTATTTACAAGTAGTCGAATTATGTTACTACAGAAAATAAGGGATGAAAATAAAGTCAAATACAGCCTTAACCTTCCTGGACATGCATATCAACCTCTGCTCATAAAGCACAGGGGTAAATCCCAATTCTAGACAGAGAAAACGAGTTTACTTTCTCTCCAAAGTACTCAAGGTTGTCTCGTTTACACATGTCGCTGATGTGCCTATTGTTTGTGCAGGAGTTGTGTAATCCTAGATTCTTTTGTCCTATCCTCTTATTGTTGTGGCTCCTCGCCGAGTGCTCAGTATATACTGAAATAACTTCCTTAAGACCTATGTAAGCAAATGCCACTTTAAGTATGCATGTGCTTGTATGTTAGCGCCTGTATGTAAACAGGAGGGAAGAGGGCAGCTTGCTTATAAGATATGGGTGGTTTGGTTTGTCAGCAAAATGTCAATCTGTCTTTACAACTTTATCCCATATGATCTCTCTAAATACACAGGGCTTGGTTGTCCATCTGGTTGGCAGTTGAGTGCTATTCCCCTCACACCCCCCATTAACACCCACCACTACTACCCTAGTTTTGGAGGTCTTGCCTTCTACCTCCCACTGAGAGGATATGAAAAGACCGACAAAGCTTTCCATTCTTTTCTTTTACTGTTGGATTTTTGGATCAGTGTAATCCTCTATGGCTACAACACGTGTACAGTGGTTTGGTTGCTCCCTAACAACTGACTTGACAGCTAAACAATGGAATGATTTTTTATTAAGAAAGGACACCCAGAAAAGACCCACACTTTCCAATATGCACACACATACACACAACTGACCAGGCAAACACCCAACACCCCCTAAAAAGTCCAAAAAGCCAGATCTATCCCCAGTCCAAACTGCCTTGGGCTCCCCTAAGCTATTCAGTGTGTGCAAATGAAAGATCGGTCTTGGAAGAGTGCAAGCCTCTAGGCAGAGCAGCACTAGCCTTGCACACAGATATACACAGCAGCCCTCTAGACAAGTTTGGCACCCACACCAGCGACTGTGGGCCAAAACTCATGTTGCGTGCTAACTCTCTCCCTCCCCCATCCCCTCATGCTATCCCGCTCTGCAATTATATGCTACGCTCCCACCCAAACATGCAAGAATAGGCCTTCTCAGTCAACAGACAAACCGAGTCATTCTGTCCTCAAACCATGACATCATGACCATTTGACTTCAGTGTGAAAGTCAGGCTTAATTTAACTTTGTCAGGAAAAGTGATGTGTTACACTGACAGACCAATGAAGTGGTGTGAACTGTAATTTGAGGCAATTGTGAGACGACATGTCTAATTTCTGCGGTAAAATATCAAACTTATGAAGAAATGTGACTCGTGGTAATACTTCACCTCATTTATGAATACAATTGGTCTGAATGTGCTTGTGCATTTTCAGTGCTGTATACAGTTTTGAAGTGAGTCACTAATACTGAATAATTAATCAAACTAATTTAATGATTTTTAACACAGAATAGCAATTGTAAATGATGTAACATAATTTTGGTCAAGACTGTAATTGTTTTATTAAATATATAATATGCTCTTTTTAAAGTAACTAAACCAATCTAATCTTAACTAGAAGTGTCTGTAACTGAGATGTAATATATTAATCAGCAATCTTGATATAAGACAGAGTCAATAACTGTTACTTTTAGTTAGTTTGAGCATACAATGCCTTTCAACGAGAGCTACTATAACACATGACAAACCAAAATCCAAGGCGACACCTGGACTCATATCAGAATATGATAGCTCAGCTTTAGCTCAGCACCTCTACTCGCCTCCAGTCTCTGGAAGTTTCAAGGAGGTTAGATGGCTGAGAGGGATATATCAAACTGCTGACAGCTATTGTGTGAAGCACACCTCATTTTCAAAATCTGCCTCGCAACAGAGTCCTCTCCTCTGTCCTTGTAGCCTTGGGAGGGGTTCTTAATAGTGTTGGAGCTGGAGCATGCATGTGCATGTATATATGACAGAACCGAACCAATGACAGGCACCTCAGCACAGCCCTCTCAACAAAGACTGGTGGGTTTCGGTGCAGCCCCTCTCACTCTCCCACACACTCATAAATAACCATACAGAGTCTCTGTTCTGGCCAGGGGGAGAAAAAGGAGAGAAAAGAGCCATTTAGCCTGCTCCTCTCCTCTCATGCCTTCCAACTGACCTTTTCCGAGGGTCAATCAGTCCAACCACCACTCCGTTCTCCCCTCACTCTCTTCCTCCTGACACTAACCTGAATCTTCCCCAGCACCGGTGCTGTAGAGAGAAGCCACTTAGCAGCTCTGGGTCTGTAAAGGAGCATTTAAGACCTGGAAGGCATAAAGCCTCACAAGCTCTCCGTGACAGAGCATGTGAGATGGCAGCTGAGGTCAGAGGTGATGGTCACAATATGGGAGGAGGGGAATAAATCCTGTAGCATAGCCGACAATAGCTCCATCTCCACTGACAATGATGCCATTGTGGGCTATGGGTTGCTTAGTGTGTCCTGGAGCTGTGCCTAATAGAGTTATAGTGCTGATGTGATGACTGTGTAGCTGAGGAGAAAGTAGTGTCCTTTTATATAAAGGGGGTAACTGCCAAGGAGCTTGAAAGAGGTCCGAGCTTCTCGATTTTGCTTTGCATGAAAGCCTGGGATTGTGTATGTGCATTAGTGTGTGTGTGTGTGTGTGTGTGTGTGTGTGTGTGTGTGTGTGTGTGTGTGTGTGTGTGTGTGTGTGGAGAGAGAGAGAGAGAGAGAGAGAGAGAGAGAGAGAGAGAGAGAGAGTGGTTACTAGCTTAACTTCACTGAGCTCCAAGCCAGGAACCCTTTGCTCACTGACACAGCACACATGCATAATTGACAAGTTACATCACAGAAGTCTGGCTGATTTAAATGTGCAGGTTGGGTGATTACAAAATGTATTCTAAATTTGTGAACCTATTTGGTCACAATGCACAAGGAACAATACAGTCTTTGTTTCTAGAACAACTGAGATATATTTTAATTTTTTGAAAGGGATACAGTATAAGACTTCACAACAACAACACAAAAAAGCATCTCAGTGGCATATTTTCAGGTTTGGCAGATCACTTATGTAGACAGGTCTGTAGAAGCAGAGGCCTTTGATACCACAGGATCATCATCTTCAGCATAACTCAGACACTCAGCTGGTAAATGTTATGTGGGGCCATGCCACGAGTACCTCAGTTGTCACCTCTGTTAGTAAGATTAGGCTGTGGCAGAATGGGGTGAGAGATGAGTGGTGAGTATGACGGCCCGGGCGCTGAACAAATGCAGGGGACAGAGAGACAGAGTGCTAGACGACAGACAGAGAAAGACAGACGGACACTGTGGAGTTTGGAAAAATGGTATGTCACTTTTGCTGATGTCTATAGTAACAGTAGCCTCCAATTTGACATTCTCTCCACCAAACATTGGTTTTCAGTTTTCTCTCTCTCTCTTTGGCTTCTCTTTGACCTCCTTAAAAGAACAAGCTATGTTTCCCAGGGCCCAGCTATTTGAAGCTCATACTTTTGGTCATCCAAAGTTTTCTGTTCCAACTCAAGCCGTTCAGACACTGTCCCCACTTACATTTCCACAATGGCAGGGTCCTGGGGGCCAGACCATAGCCACCCTACACTCTGCCCACAGTTGAGTTGCCTCTGGCAGGACTAATGCATGCTTTGTGTGCTGGTTCTGGCCAACGATCAGGGAAACCCCACAGTCTCTCCATGGTGAATGTCGAACACCCTGCCAAGACCATTATGCATCCCTTCAATGGTTGTGAATAACAGCGCATTACAGTACAGCAGATTTGGGAGATGTGCAATTCACCCAGGGCTACAATGCGAGACCATGACACAGATACCAAAACTGGTAAACGGAACAAATCCCTGACATGGTTTCTCTGTGTTCTTTGAGTCTTTTTTGATAGACAACAATCAAAACAAAATCAGATAAAATTTGAGCTACATTCAGGAAGTATGAATGCACTGCCTTGACACCATTAGTGAACTAAGTCTAAACAAGCGTAACTATGGAAAGATAGGAGATTATTCCATTCAGTCGAATGTAGGTTATTGTGACTTAACACTGTTGAATTCTCTGGCATGATACAGTTACCACAATTTAACCACAGAATGTATGAACAATACACACCACACTGACCTAATAACCTCTTGGCACACAAAATCAATCCTGTGACTTTCTGCTTCCATGTACTGTATTGTACTGTAGGTTCAAAAGGTCTGTGACATTTATTGTTATGAGTTGTGGCTTGCAATGATGGTGACTGAAAGAATGAACCCTTTTTTGCACTCATTCTGAGTTATTTGTAAGATAAATGCAAGAAATGAAAAACTTACAGAATTAGATTTGACATCTACATTAAGCTCTCAGGAATGTTGTATCGATTAAAAACTCATGCAGGCCTTCTCAGTGTTCATGCAGTACAGTGGCATAATGCGGTGGTGGCTATCACGATGAGTCACATCTGCTAGAAGGCAGCTGGCAGGCTTGCAGTATCAGCCTATCCTGTTAATCTTATGATTAGCCTTCACTGATCCCATCAGGACTGCCTAGATCTGGGGTGCAGAGCCTAAAGGTTTATCCCGCAGGTTGACCCACCCTAAATCTTAACTTTAAACACAAAACATTGGGAGGGTATACACATACACACAGACATAACACCATTAATAAAATACTTGGGCATGTTGTAATACGTATTGTAGAGGAAACATATCCCAAATCCATGCTCAGAGACCAGACGCATCCTCATCATGCCTGTGTCTGGCGCCCTGATGCCGTTGTCGTTGCAGAGTGTGGTAGTATTGAATTGTGTCACAGAGGTCAGACCTAGAAGTTAAGGGGGCAAATTCTGTTCTCTTCTGACATCAAGGGGGATGGGTAGCAACCAAGTGACATGCCGTGACAGGCTTCAAGGCTTCTTAAAGTAAGAACGCATGACAAACACACAGCCACACTAACACATGGCATATGCACCCACCACACATGCAAATTACACACATGTGAGTGCATTCACCCATTAGGTGTGCACACCCACACAATTACATACCTGTCAAATGGTGGATCTATTCCCTCAGAAAAAAACCTGCTAACATTCAATCAACTACCATTAAGCAAATTAGTCAGCATCTGTACACACCATGCAAATGAGAGGGAGTTAATTTACTTCTAAAAATACGTGTAGTCGGTGTTTATGTTTGCTTGAACTATCCACACACATGCAAATGCATGTCCATGAGTGACTGTGAGCAAAAACCACAGCTGCCATTTTCAACCTGATCAACTTCGTTAGTTTAGGAAGTTTCATGGGCACTGACTTGACACAGGAAAGAATCGCCTTACTGATGAGAAAAAGGAATGCTGAAGGCAATTTCCTCCCCGATTCTCTGTCCTTGGGTCAAAAGGGGACCGGCCATAAACGCCTGGACACCAACAGAGACAGACCTCTGACCATACAAGCCTTGTTTCACTCTCCCTGCAGCCACTTTGAGCTGGTAGAAGAGGCCCTGGTTGTTTAAATTACAGCACAATGCCGTTCTGTGTCATGATCCAAATAAGAATATGTGTATTCATCCAGCATGAACATATAAGGAGATGCAAACGCTCATTTCTTAGTAATATGAAAGTAGAAATAGTAGAAATGACTCATCCTAACATAACAGATACTCTGTGCTACTATTTATTTCATTGATGCATGTGTAATACATCTGCCATTGCCTATAGAATCATTAAGAGGAAGATCCCAGTACAGCAATTATTCCAAGTGGTGACACTCAAGTAGCCATTTAGCTACTGGATAGGTATGACAAGCTCAACCAGAATAGAACACACAATGTCCAACTAGGTGCTTGCATGACACTGCTCGGACTCAAAAAAGGCAGACCTATGCTCATCGGAGGCCAAACTGCCGAAGAATTTAATATGATAAAAATCTACAGCATGATGTCATTTTATTGCAATCTTTGCAGTCACCAGTGACTCCAGGCATCAATATGGTGGTAGAGTCAGCCTTAATCCCTTGCCTTATAAAATACTGAAAGACAAAAGGACACAAATGACATCATTTTTAATAGAATACTGCGAATACTGAAAAGGTCTATTATCTTTTTTCTTTTCCATTCATGCGCTGAAAATGATTTTTCAGCTGTTACAGTGCAGCTTGATGAGACTTGAATGAAAAGGTCTGGAATGTACCATTACGATAGGGTGTCACATGTCGGGGGCGACGCCGAGTATCTGCAGATAAATTCACCAAACAAAACATTATCTTGCACTTACAGCTCGCAATTATTGAGGTAGATACAACGGAAACGTGTAAAACTAAGCCATTTCCGTGTGTTTGACGTGCTAATATCTCGCGTGAAGAAAGACAAGCCCCTATTGGGTGGACCGTTCCAAGATGATGTCAACCAGCCCTTTAAAGTAGCTTCACTTCCGAGATGAAGTAAAGTCGAGCTGCAGCGCACATCATGAAGGCTCGGACGGACAATCTACTTCTCCGTAAAACATACACTTAAAGTGTCTATGTCGAGACATTACAAGCGGAAAATTGGAATTTTAATGGAGGCAGAATCGAGGCGTTTTGTAGGAACGTTTAAGGCTGCATTCAATAGCCTAACCCAGCTAGATTCGCTGCAATAGAAACGTGCTTTTTTTTTTAACTTGTAAAAATAACACCACCAACCTGGACTACTTTTTTGAAACCGGAATGGTTAATCCTCCCGAGGGTTTATTCTACATCGAAATGGATCAAGCACCACCAGGTAGGGTTAAAGCTTCTCATTGTCTGTTCTGCGGGAGGGTCAGAAGGGCTCTTATTCATCTGATCCTTTCTTCTTTTGTTGGCGTCATATCATTTAATAAAGCTGGACTAATGTTGACATTGTGACAAATGTTGTGCAGGTGTTAATAAAACGTTATAATGACCCGATCCGCGGCTCTGCGCTCCCCTTATGGCTTTGCCCAGGCATGCATAGCGCAATTCACTTGTCAATTACGTAATACCTTTAGCTGGACCAGGCGCAGTGGCTTACCTCCTTTTCTTTTGTCCTAGCACATTTGTCAAACTTGGACGTAGACGCGTCTCATTCCCGAACAAAACCGAGCGGACGTATGCTAAATGTTAATGTCAACCCAGAGAATGCATTTGGAGAGGAATATTGTTGAGGGTGCTTTATAATGAGCGCCGCATGAAACGAGCGCTTTGTTCTCCTCTGCAGCCGGCCGTGGTTAATTTGTGTGCTGGCTTTGAAAGTAATCTAGAGGCAACCAGACCAGACAGCTCGTCTCATGACAACTCACGAAGGATTACTTTATACATGTACAATTTGCTTTATTGTACTGTCATAAGAATGTCATCTATGTTAATGAGTTTATTATTAACTCGCACGCCATGGGAAACATAATGAGATATCAATGCTGCTGTGTATTCCATCGTCTATCTCTATTGTAGGGATGTTGTGATTATAATTCCTAATTTGGGATTGGGTTGGATACACACAGACTAAGGCGTGATCAGTGTTGTTACAGTCTTTTCGTTATTGCATACTCTTATGTGTGCTCTTATGCGCATGTGAGTTTTGGAACCCAGTGGAGGTTTTTTGGCAGTTGACTGAAAGGGAAGGAGTGCACATTTGATTTTTTTTTTTGCTGACTTTAGGAGCTCCAGCTTTTCCTCCTGTGCTGCTGCACCTGCCTTTTGTTTATTTTAAGGTCAGAAAAAGAGGAGAGCGGATGGAGGGAGAAACCCACATTTTCTCCTCTCTGAGGGTGCTCTTGTATTCTCCCTAACTGCCTAGTGAAAGGCACTTTTGTCCTGGAGTGAAATATATCGCCCTTCACCTCTGCTTGATGCGGTTTGCCCTCCTTTTTCATTTTTAGGAAAACGCTTAGTCTTCCGGGCAGAGTCAGTTTTTAAGTTAAGGTTGATGGAAACTTTATGGGGATGTTAAAGAGTGCAAGGCTTGTAAAATGGGAGGGGTGGTGTGACATGAAACTAGTTTGTTTCTGGGAGTTGAATGCTTGGAAATAGGGGTAAATATTTGGAATATCAAAGGGAAATATCTTTCAAAGATGTCAAGCAATTTTCCTGAGAAATGACTTGCTGTCACAGCTCATTTTCAGTGCTGACCACACTTAAGATCTTGGTAATGATTTGTCAAGTGATCTGATGGAAACATGCCCGGGCTTGTCTAGAGATCTTGACAGGCCCCATCAAGCAAGGGTGTGACTGTGTGTGTGTGTGTGTGTGTGTGTGTGTGTGTGTGTGTGTGTGTGTGTGTGTGTGTGTGTGTGTGTGTGTGTGTGTGTGTGTGTGTGTGTGTGTGTGTGTGTGACTATGTGACTGTGTGTGCATGTGACTGTGTGTGTGTGCACGCACGTAGGCACACTTGGGGTTCGGGGTTGGTTGAGAAAACAAAATAGTCTAATTCACACATCCTGTACATCCCCCCCCCCCCCACACACACACACACACACACAAGGGGTTATGTTTACATAACTTCACTTGAGAGCTCTTCCAACAGATCGATGCTATGGAAGTGCAGATAGAGCTCTTTATAAGAATGGCCATCCTGATCTTTTTCCTTTGTTCTCGCTCTCAGCTCTGCCTCCCAGGTCAGCAAAGTCAGTGTCTTCCACCATGAACAGCAACTGCCTTCCGCAACCTGCATATTCACTACAGGATGCTGAATGGTACTGGGGTGACATAACCAGGTAAAGTACATATGTCATACCCATATCAGCCACCATGTTTGCTAAATATGCATTGTTTCATTGTTGAACTTCCTGGTTCGCTAAGTTTGAGCTGTTGTCTGTTAATTTCCCCTCAGGGATGAGGTGAACGAGAAGCTCCGCGACACACCTGATGGATCCTTCCTGGTGCGGGATGCATCCACAAAGCTGCAAGGAGACTTTACACTGACATTAAGGTAAGCAGAAGGAAGACAGATGGACCCATTCCCATCAGAGCGCTACCGCAAACAACAGCAACATTCTAGCATTCTGTTTAATATGCAGTTATGTAATTTTGTTCTTTCCTGCTTGCTTCGCCCTCCCAGGAAGGATGGCCACAATAAGCTGATCAAGATTTACCACCGGGATGGAAAGTATGGCTTCTCCGACCCGCTGACCTTCACTTCTGTAGTAGAGCTCATTTGGCACTATCAGCATCATCCTTTAGTGGAATACAACGCCACACTAGACCTGATGCTAAACCATCCTGTCTCCCGTTTCGAGCAGGTTAGTGAATCTCAGTTCCTCGAATAAACATGTGTACGTGAAACACGATGAAAAAGATTGTGTTACGTAGAAAAAGATTGTTGAGACAAATATTTGCTTTGACGTTTCACATTAGGTGAACGAGGACAGTGTCGACGTTGCTGGAAGAAAGCTCAAGGAGGTCCACAATCGATATCAACAGAAATCTAAGGAGTTTGACCATCTTTACGAAGCCTTTTCTAAGACCTCCCAGGTAAAAAACAACTTCATGAAGTGAAGTGTGCCGAGACAAATGTCAACTTGTAAATTTGTATTCAAGTAGGCTCTTGCATCATCCTGATTTGTGCTCCTCTCTGTGATTCAGGAGATCCAGATGAAGAGAACGGCAATTGAGGCCTTCAATGAGACGATGTTGATCTTTGAGGAGCAATGTCGTGAACAGGAGCGCTATGGAGAAGAGTTTGAGAGGAACAATCTGTCTGAGGGAGCCGAGAAAGATCTAGAGAGGTAATTAACACAGGCCAAAAAATGTCCTGCATGTAAATGTTTAATTATAGAAGTACTTTATGCATGCAGTTGTAGCATATGTTCCTTCATTAATGCAACATTTATCAACCCTTTTAGCTTCCTGATAAATTATGAGAAGTTGAAGTGCCGTCTGGGGGAGATCTATGACAGCAAAGTCCATCTGGAGGAAGACCTGAGAACCCAGGTGGAGGACTACAGAGACACAGACAGGAAGATCAACAGCTTGCGGCCTGACCTCATTCAGCTGCGCAACATCAGAGACCAGTATCTCAAGTGAGTAGTGCCAGTATATTGTCAGAGCTAGAGCAATTAAGCTAGCTTTTGGTTAATGGGGTAAATCTTTGCAAGCTTGCAAAGCAAGAAACATAGCTGCTCTGTTATGTATAATTTTCAAACTTAACCCAACTAACGACCCTTTGCACCCCTTTTCTGTCTCTCCTGCTATGCTTGTATTGGGCTGCAGCTGGCTAAATCACAAAGGCGTACGGCAGAAACGTATAAATGATTGGCTGGGGATACAGAGTGACAGCCTTGATGAGTAAGTCGTCAACTACCACAATTCTTTGTCGAAGACCGGATTTGAGATGCAACGTCAAAATGGAAAAAAGTAACATGGACATTGTTGTCTTTTCAGCACCTACGTTTTGAAAGGTGATGAGAAGAACTTGCCGCACCAGGACGAGGGGAACTGGTTCGTGGGTGAACTGAGCCGGACTCAGGCTGAGGAGATGCTTCAAGGCAAAGCTCCTGGAACATTCCTGATCCGAGAGAGCAGCAAACAGGGATGCTACGCCTGCTCAGTTGTGTGAGTACAACATTCAGAAAAGCTTTATCTGACAAACGGGAGTGTATATTTTGAGAAGAATCTAACCTGGTCCAACCAAGAGCACAAAGTAATTTTTCTTCTCCGATTCATTTCAGTGTGAATGAAGAAGTGAAGCACTGCATGATCTACAGCACACCGCATGGATACGGCTTTGCTGAGCCCTATGATGTGCACTGCTCACTGAAAGATCTCGTCCTGCACTATCGCCTGAACTCCTTAGCGCAACACAATGATGCATTGGATGTTCGGCTGTCGCACCCAGTTCACGCCAAAGCTCCAGGCACACCCTCTCAAAACACAGAGGAACAGAAACTCTTACAGACTCCAAAACACACAGCAGGACTCCCACCTGCAGCACCAGAAATGTAACCCCACAGAGAGACATGAGGACGTGTTTACTGTATCCTGCGAGAACGACTGCATTAAGGTGCAATGTGTAAAATTTTGCACTACAGTGATTCCATCAGTTTTTGTGAATGGGATTTCACAGATTGAAGTGGGACCGGAACTTGAATGTCAGCTTGAACTTTTGTTTTTGATGAGACTGTTTCACCTTTGAAAAGATGTTTTGTACTTCATTTATTGCCATTTGTTTAATGGACACCTTCTTGCCAGGGATGTTGATGACCAGAAAAATGCTCACTGACATCAGGTGCTACACCTAGAGATGTCCAATTTCCTAATTAAACTGTTCAGTTATACAATATATGAGGAATACATATATTGGGTTACTATTTAGTGCATTTATGTGGAAAACGTGGTGCTGTAAACAGGCTGAGTCTGTCATACAGGTTTAACTAAAAGCAACATGTGAATATATGAAAAGTCATGGTGCATCTTGACAATTTGCCCCTTCCTTAACAGATATTCATATACAGTGGATAGTTATGTAGCATTAACATCCTGTAGAATACCGTTGTACAAACATAATCAATGTTATATCCATTGACCAAAGCACTTAATAGTGAGCAAAAAACATGTTCCTGTTTAGTCCGGTAATTGCATTTGGGCAAGGGGAGGGCAATTTATGTACACCTGCTGATGTGCTGATCAAAACATAATCTGAAGTACTGTATGTTATATTCTGTTACTCAAAGAAGTATAAGCTTTTTGTATTCTATATATATATTTTTTCTATAAACATGCCACAAGATGAAAGCTTGAAGAAAGTGCAATCCAACAGTATTTCTATTGTTGCAATGTATGATGATGATGATGGTGGTGAAGGTGATGCTGTTATGAGAGGTTGACATTTGCCACAAAAATGCACTCTCTTTGGTGGTGTCGGTATGATGTGGCCTCCTGTGTTTGTGTGAACTGCCAGAGGTCCGGAAGTATCCTGCCTCCATTACTTGAACCGTGGCATTGCTCGAGCTATGAATGTTTTTCATGACATGCAGCCTACATAGCTTAAGGGGAAAGGAATCCATGTTGAACTTGGCACATTTTTCAAGTTTGAGGACAATAGATACTCTGTACAGAGAAACTGTAAAATGTATTTCTGAGGTTTGCTCATGGAAGGAAGGTGATTTAGCCTCTTTATAAAAAAGAAACTCCACTGGAGGAATGAGGAAACTCCTTGGGTGAAGCTAAGCAATGTGAGATCCTGACCTTTTTCTTGCTGATAGACAATAAACTGATGAGGGTTTTGTCAACTTTTTGTACTCTTGTTTCTTATTACATAGTGTATACTGTGCAAAATGGCAATTAGAAAAACAAGTAATGAAGCGACGTTAACCACAGATTCTAAAATAACAGTTGCACGAAGGCAAAAGGGCTCCTATTCCTATTTGAATGTATTTCTGTTTGGGTTCAAAGCCCCAAATGCTTGAGTGTTGATTCACCTTATTGTACGAGTTAAGTTTTTGTCACATTTCTCTTCTGATTTTCATGTCACAGGTAGGATAATATCCCAAATAATACAATATCCAAAGTACAGAGTGACACCTAACTCTTACCCTGGGCCTGTAGTGTAGCCACAGTAGTCCAGTGAGCTCATCCTTTGGTTAGCAGAGAAATCAGATGAGGCAGACTGGATGAGGGCACTGAAGGACACACTGTGGACAGATGGAAGAGAAAGGAAGCCATAAAGACAATAGCCGGATGTGAGGAGCCCATCCCCACCTTGGTCTGCCTGCCATGTTGAGTCACTTAACATGAAAAATGAGTCCCAAAAAAAACTTGACCAAGAAGATTTTGGAACAAAGCAATTTTGGAAGTTCACAAAGGTTAGGGTGAAACAAATGCAACTTATCTGTTAGAATTTAGGACCAATGCTGTCTATGACAGCACCAACTTCTATAAAGTAGACATTGATATCTGACAAAGTAAATCTTGCCATATAGTGGGCCTTTTAGCAGCTGATGATGATGATGCTGACCCAGCCTGACACCACCATTGTCCTTCCATGACTAGAACAACAGGTGGCCTCTTTCAACGATCACATAAGGTCTGAGTTAGGCAGGGATTAATGAGGTGCAGAGTGCAGGGATGTTCTGGGGAGGGGAGGGGGGGTTCCAGGCCACGGATTACTCCATCTTAACTGTGTCAGCATCGAGAGCCGGTCGACAGCATGCATGGTCTGCTCGGATGGACCAGATGCAGAGGAGATAGATAGGACAGCCTGTACCAGCGCTGAGTCACCCTCAGGCTGTCTGTCTCTGTATGCGTGTGTGTGTGTGTGTGTGTGTGTGTGTGTGTGCATGTATGTGTTACAGTGGGGGAAGATTGAGACAGACGAGAAAAGATTGACAGGAAACTATAATTCCCTAACTCCAGCAAACAGACTAAAGAGAAAATAAACGCTGGATGTGACTAAATCGACCTTTGACACATTCCCTTCAACATGAAACACCTACTTTCCATCACTCTCTGCATCTGGATTTTAAGTTCTATTCTGTGTAAAAACCCTGCCCCCCACGTCACACACACATATAAACAAATTCCTTCTCAACTCCTATGTCAGCACAGCTCTGTCGTAGAAGTTTCAACTCGTAATCATTTTTTTACTATATACTTCTCTATTTAACTAATTCCTGGCTGGAGGCTGGAGGACGAATTACCTTTGAAGTCACGCCTAAAACATAAACACCGTCAACTGTCTCGCAGGCTTTAGGAAAGCGAGGTTTTTGCTTTCAGTTTGCTCACAGCCAATGGCGTGTCTCCTCCCCTCTGTCTCCGTCCGATTCCAGCGTCTTCACGCTCACGGGTCCACCAATCGGAGACCGAGAACGTGCCGCGCGTTAGCCAATCACCAGCCAGTTGCTATGTTGGAGGCAGAATCGATAAGTGAGGGATTTTTTTTCTCCCTTTTTTACTAGCGCACATTATAGAAGGCTTATGGGCGGAAAGCAAGAGATCCTGTTGCCTGCCAAGCAGCATGTAGGCTATGGACTGAACCATTTAACATTCACAGTTACTCTCTCGATACCAGTTTAATAGGAAAGGGTTCCTCATCATGTGTTTATGCGTCAATATTATGAATGTATGAAGGGAAGCATGTTATGTTTGAGTGTATGAATGTATGTAAATCAACCCACTGATCCAATCCATCTATCTACCTATCTCTACATTTTACATTTTACATTGTAATTCTAATTATAGAGTGCATTTAGCCCTGTTGCATTATGTTTACAGGTTAAAAATCCTGTATTATAGTTTGATCTTTCACTGAGTTGCTGAGGTCATGGAAAAGATGGAAATTGTTTCCAAGCCTGAGGGTATTATGCTAAATGATGCACATCAAAAATGTTTCAGTAATGTGGATATTTCTTATTTTTCCTTGAGACAGTCAAGCCTTTAGTATCTTTGCTGGCCTTTAATGGAGTAAATAGACTGTACTTACTTACTTACTTACTTGAAAAGGCTCTCTCGGAGGAGCCCGGAAACAAACCAGGAACCTTCCAGTCCATAGACAACCGTTCCAAGTCGTAGCTACGCCGCCCCATAACCAACATAACTCTTAACAAAATACCTGAAATACCTACTGAATGGAGCTGTGCATGGTCCAAGATTTAGTTCTGCTACCGGTCTCCTCTAGCTTTATTGGACCGTGTTCTCACATTAAAAACAAAAACACATTTTACAGTTGCAGGCCTTGAACACTTCTATAGGCCAATATATCATGATGTAATCTGTGAAAGTAATGGAATTTTCTTTGATAAAGTAATCTAACAGTCCTGCATAGATAATTACCACCTGAACAGTGTTTTTGTTTATTCACTGTGGGCCATTTTACATTTAAAAATGACACCCTTACTACTTTAAATCCAAATTCATTTAGCATGAGTGCAATAACTGACAAATAAACAAGAATCAAAACAGAATAGGAAATAAGACTGCAAGCTTTTCCATTCTTCAGAATGTTTCTTCAAAATAACTGCTCACATTCATTATAAGTATTGAAAGATTGAGAATGTTGTGCAATTTGATCAGCGTTTCATGTGTCTGTGGCCTTACTTCTTGCAGATGCAGGGATGATTCGTAACGTAAAGTGATAATTTATTGGCTCTCAGTGTGACCTCTGCTAAAAGTGATTGGAGTAAAGTGTTCAGCTCTCCCTGAGATGAGACGTCACACTGAGCCAGCTCTTATAAGAGGATAACATCATCCTACTGTTTGCTGGCAAACCTTTCACGAGTGGTGCCAGATCCAAAATCACAACCAAATCAAGTTTGCAGGGATCATCTTAGGCAGGGATGGAAGATGATCACACCTCCTTGGTACAGGTAGAGAAGTCTGTCACAAACAAAACTTTAAAATGTGAACTTAAATTCTCTCCGATACATATCCATCAGCTTTTTTGATTCCCCCCCACCCCGAGTTTAACCTGTGACATACTGTATTACAATGTGTTCCCCCAGGAAAAATCCTCACTAATGATTTCAGCTGTAATAAATGAAGGACCTCGGCTTCCCTCGAGCACTCAAGACAATCTCATTGCAGGAGTACAGCTCTCACAAAGATTAAATAGGACCACTAGGCTCAAGGCCAGCAAACCAATTTTGCATAAGGCTGAGAGTCATCAGCTCCAATACAGATGGCAGAAAAGCTTCAGGGTTCAAATCACAAACCAATTAGGTATGGACGCATAGAGAGCTAAGCCAAGAAAGTGTTAAGCAGTTCACAAGTCATATCAGGTAAGGATGTAGTCTCATATGCCAGCATCTACTCAGTTGTTTAGAGGAAATGATAGTTGCAACTTTAATGTATTTCAATAAATATTGTATATTGTATACCCATACAACACTCTACACTTGTCATGTTTATAGTACACTGTGGTCTATGCAGTCAAAACACAGGGGCGTCTCACAACAGTTTCTACCTGATTTGCTTTGTGTAAGTCAGCAAGATTCCAGAAATGATTATCACTGCTTCAAAATGTATTCTTAAAATCCGTTTCATGGCATGATGTTTTCCTACCTGTCTGTCTCTGTATGTTGGACTAAGTGGTGATTGTGTTGAACAAATGATGAGCAGAAAGTCATCATAGGGAGTCAAACATTACATCATCACAATGAAGAGACATGGTTATTATGATCATTATATTCAGGAAAGGCAATAAGATTGCTAACAGGGTAGAAAGGGAAAACTGAGAGAAGAGTCATGCCTGAAAAAACAAAGATTCTGTGTTACAGTTCACATTCAAAACATTTCTGCACCTCACCTACTTATTAAAACCTGTTTTACAAGAGACACCTGCCCAGACAGCAGCATAAAGAACAAAAGACAAAGGAAAAAGAAAACCCTTCATATAACAAATCCAACTCTCAAAGACTCATAGTAGTGAAACAAAAGGAATCATACATGAAAATTGTTTGATTCATTCATTTAAAGTGTTTTTTATCAAACTGCCAATCTGTTCTCTAACTCTACTAATGAAGACGATGGCTATAAAACAGTTACAGCGTTGAACAGTGAATCAGGACTCACAATGTCCATTTGTTGTCTTTTCAATCCAGTTTCTTTTCATATGAATTGACTGATATTTGAACATGTTGGACTTTAGAAAACACAAGTTCTTTTAGCAGTGTCCCTCACAAGCGCATATCATCTGGTGATTGAATAGCTGTTGTCACGCTTCAATGAAACACCAATGAGTCTCTTGAATTGCAAAACAGCTCGGATCACTTCACAGCTGCTAAAAATAATGTGATTAACAAGTCTCAGGCTTGTGTGTTAATCATGCTTCTATTGAAACAAGAAGCCATTTTTATGAGAGGTATAATGTTCCTCTTCCATATTTTTAGGTTTTATGTTTTCTGATAGCTATGTAGACAAGATAAGAATGTTAAATTAAAATTGTATTTACAGTAAGAGGATAACGCATTATATAACATTCAATACAGACCAAAGCAATGGTGAATTATAATTAATCATTAATGTAGTTTCAGTTCCTCAATTATATTTGGCTCATAAAATCAAAGCAGTCACAGACAAGTAGCATTACCATATTCAAGTCAAGATTTTATTATGCAAAATGTACCCTCCACCTATGTTTGTTTGTGAAAACAAAGCATAAATGACAGGGATTCCATGCAAACCTTTCTATATATTGGCTTAATAACAGTCAAATGAGCTGACAGTTCAGCACAGATACAGGCAATGTTAGACGTTCTCTCTGGAGACACGACACACTGGAAATTCAGAACAATACAGAGCAACATGAGGGCAACCCAAGCATGGGTGTAACTAAAGTGGCGCTGGCTACTGTTGAAATCTAATTGGCCATGTTTGGTGCCACCTCACACTTTCATTGGCTTCATTGGTTGTTTAGTGACTGACACACTGAACATTCTTGAAAAACAAGATTAGGTTAAGACATGGCTGCTTTATTAAACGAAGATTATAAGAGTATAAGGTTTCCAAATTTGCATTACATTTACTATTAGTTAATATCTTGACTAAACAGCATGTTTTCCTTCACAATATTACCCCTTAGGAAATGCTCGCTGGTGGACATCAGAAGTACAAAAGAAAATAAGGAATAGGGAAAAAAGAGTCACACTAGTCAGATATGAAAGAATCATAGAAACAAGATTGCTTAGGTTCAAATAACAAAACAAAATACAAAGAAATTTAACAAATGTTCCTCTTTGAACATTTGATTTGCTCTGTTTACACTTGATGTACTTCAAATAATCCTTACAAATTCAGTATCTGCTCAAGGTTATTTCTTCATGTTTATGAGTCAGGAGTCATTCATAAAATTCATAAGCGTAAGCAGCCATTGAAAACCACATAGAACGATTGTTTGTGAATGTAGTAGTCGTATAGTATGCACAGGAAATATATAGGAAATACATTTGAGAATACATCCGGTATTACTTTGTAAGCTGACATTGTTATAGGACGGTGATAATTTGTTTTAAAGGGGTTTATTTGTGTTTGTTGTCAAGAATTTCGTTTGTTTTGCATTTGCTTCAAAAACAACACTGCCACCTGGCGTTACATGTTAGCTACAACGACCTACTGTAGCTTTGCCTTGACAGCGTGAGCAGACAGAACAAACGAAATAAATAAAGCAATACATCCTAATATTATGTCCCATTACCTGTACAGACCCAAACTAAATACAGAACAGAAAAAAAGAATTCAAAATACAGAAATGACAATAAAGACGTTACAGGAAATATATCGATAATTGTTTAGTTTTGACTAGAGATGATCTCAGACCAAAACAGTCGATTCCGAAAAAGGATTGACAGTCTGCAGGGTAGCGGAAGTTACCTGCATCCTCATCAGTAAACTTATGGGTAAGACGCAACTAACAACAAACTCTAATGTAACTTATGAGGTCATGCGTAATGCTAGGTGAATAAATAATCTGAGCAGAGATTCAATGGGTGGTCTATCTGACGTATGAATCTTAAAGAAGAGGTTGATTCCACTCTGGTTAGCTGCTAACGATTATGGTGTTATGTCGTAATGAGTGCCTGTGTTGACCAGTGACGAAAGCCTGAATATGTCGGTAAACATTTAAAACGACTTCTATTTTGGTGGCTAATTGTTGCATTCAAATGTTTTTATAAACCTTATTATAACAACGCACATTGACAAAAACTGCTGAATGTAAAGATAATTGAAAAGAACTAGATCATATAGTTGTCCGCGTGAATGCCTTATTCTCCCTTTTCGTTGAAATCCTATCCATCGACGCACCTTAGCCGGAGTCATTAGGTAACGTGGGAACTCGTTTTGCGACGGCTGGTGTGTTTACGTACCACATAATATCAACAGAGACCTATACCCTCCCCACATTTGAGGGTACAAGTGCGTGAGAGAAGCAAGCCAGTTACCAATTTCAAAATGTATAGTTTAGCATCCTAGTATCTCACAGTCACAGTCACAGTTTTGCATGCTGTTTTATCACCGATTTGTCTACCAGTGACTCAGTTTTGATGTTTATGAGTCTCAGGTCTGTTGACACCGTGAGGAGGAGGGTTTTTGGGACTGATGCCCTCCATGCTAGCACAGAGGTCCTGTCCCAGCTGCCATGTCCTCCACATCTGTCTCAACGTCTGCCAGTTGTGGTGGTGGTGATGCTGCAGCTGGTGCCATGGCAACTCTGTCCTCTGAGCAGGCTCTCCTGGCCTCCGACCGCTATGCCAGACTCATCCTTGCTCAGATGAACAAAATGCGTCTCCGCGCTGACCTCTGCGATGTGGGGCTGAGGGTCGGAGGACGGGTCTTCAGGGTCCATAGGCTGGTGCTTGCTGCCAGCAGCCCATATTTCTCAGCTTTGTTCTCTGGGGGGATGAGGGAGGCTGATAAAGAGGAGGTGCATATCCTGGGAGTGGAGGCGGATGTCTTTGAGGTCCTGCTGGATTTCATATATACAGGTTCTCACTGATGCATAAAGCTGATCCATCTGTCCTTTCCACACCCAGACTTGCTAAAATCAGATTTGCATTTTTATCTTAAGCATTGCATGTTCTAGCTTACCTCGTTGTATTCTTCCATTGTCTGATTAAATATAATTAAAATCATGTAAAGTTAATCCCAAGCTCTGTATGCTCTTATGTTATTATGTTATCTGAAGTAAAGTGTTTCCCCTTTCCCCATCAGGCATGATCAGTGTGACTGTGGAGAATGTTCAGGAGCTGATGGTGGCAGCAGACATGTTACAGCTGAGTGAGGTGGTGTCCATCTGTGGGGAGTTCCTCAAGAGTCAGATGGACCCCTCCAACTGTGTGGGCATCTTTCAGTTCCTGGAGCAGATTGCCTGCATAGACATGCTTGAGTTCACTGAGAACTACATCCATGTGCACTTTCTTGAGGTATGAAGCCATTAAAGTTAGTAAGTTGCTGAATTGTCATTTATTTATTAAAATGCTTATACTGAACCGAACTGAGCTACTTCCTTCAATCACGTCCCTTAGGTGTGTGTTACCGATGAGTTCAGGGGCCTGACAAATGATCAGGTGGTGAAACTGCTACGAAGCGAGGAGCTGAGAATTGAGGATGAGTACCAGGTCTTCACTGTAGCCATGGACTGGGTTCTCCATGATGTGGCAAAGAGGAAGAAACACGTGGTAGAGGTGTTGGATCCGGTCCGCTTCCCTCTCCTTTCGCCACAGAGACTCTTCAAGTACATAGAAAGTGAGGAGGATGTCAACATTTGGATTCCTCTTATATTAAAAAACATGGCTTGATGATTGATAACATAATACTTAGTAAAATATCTTTGTTTTCTCTTACAAGGCATCTCGGATTTTAGCCTTCGAGTGGCGCTGCAGACCCTGCTGAAGGAATACACAGAGGTCTCAAAGTCTCCCAAAGAAAATAAGATGTACAGTCAGTTACAACCAGCCAAGATGAGACCTAGACGAAAAGCAAGGAAATACCTCTATGCCATAGGTGCTGTAGCCTTACCAATTTATTAGGTACACCTGTAAAATCTGATGCTCTCCAATGCAACCGCCTTGTAATTTTTCCATCTGTCTGAAATCGGCATTTTCTTGAGCTCGTTGTCAGTGGAGGTGTTGCATTGGACTGCATTATATTAAAGTGGTGTTTTTAATATTTTCCCCTTCATCCATGTTAAGAACATTTAAATCCTTTATTTTGAAATAATTTGCCTGTTTCCCCCCCCCCCCCCCCGTGGCAGGAGGCTACACTCGGCTGCAGGGCGGCCGCTGGAGCGACAGCAGGGCTTTGAGCTGCGTGGAGCGATTTGACACCTTCAACCAGTATTGGACCACCGTGTCGTCCCTGCATCAGGCCCGCAGCGGGTTGGGGGTCGCCGTGCTGGAGGGCATGATCTATGTAGTGGGAGGTGAGAGAGCCGAATGCGCTGAGATTGTGCAAAAAAACGATGATTGCCAGTTTTGCCACTGATTGATTTTCTGTTTTTTTAATAGGGGAGAAAGACTCAATGATTTTTGACTGCACAGAGAGGTACGACCCCGTGACCAAGCAGTGGGCTGCTGTTGCATCTCTGAATTTCCCTCGCTGTGGAGTCGGCGTCTGCCCCTGTCACGGGGCTCTCTACGCTCTGGGTAAGAGTCAAATACATGCATACAGTCTTTACATACAGAGTCTTTCCACAAAGCTTTGCCTGTCACTGTGCACACACTAATATTTACTTAGTTTCATGTTACATGACAAAGCAACTTGACTTTTACCTGTGGAAGCACGGGACACAGACATGAAGTGAATCATTTGTCTACTCCTGTTTATTTGAAGACGAAATTAAAATACATGAAATAATTAATAACAATAATATAATAATAATAATGAATATTCGATGAGGCAAATTCAAGTGACCTCCAACTTTATTTGTCAAATGATAATAACAAGACTAATACATTTTATTTATGATTTATTTCTCCTGCAGGTGGTTGGATTGGATCAGAGATTGGGAAAACCATGGAGCGCTATGACCCCGAAGAGAACAAGTGGGAGGTCATCGGCAGTATGGCTGTGCCCAGATACTACTTTGGCTGCTGTGAGCTACAAGGTTGGTTCCTCATTTTTGTACAAGAAAGTGCTAAAAGCATCCTCTGAAGTATCACATCACATTTCCCATGTGACAGTTTCAGCACAGAGAGAAAGAATGACAGTTATAAATGCCACTGAATCGCCATCTTGGTTGTGTTTACTACCTCTCAGCATCTAAAGTTGCTTTGAACTGAATCCATTTGTCTCTTTCCAGGGTTCATTTATGTGATTGGAGGGATCAGTGACGAAGGAATGGAGCTGCGATCGGCTGAGGTGTACGACCCCATCTCTCGCCGCTGGAGCGCCCTGCCCGTGATGGTCACATGTCGAGCCTACGTGGGTGTCGCCTGCCTCAATAACTGCGTTTACGCCGTGGGTGGCTGGAACGAGGCCCTGGGCTCACTGGAGACGGTGGAGAAGTACTGTCCCGAGCAGGTAAGAGCTTTGTTCGGTCAACATCTTGTATCCGTAACATATCCTGGTCCTGACATTCACCTCGTCTCCTCCCTCCTTGCCTCGGTTTTCCACAGGAGAAATGGGTGGAGGTGGCATCCATGTCCACTCCACGGGCGGGGGTGTCGGTATCGGCGGTGAACGGGCTGCTGTATGCCGTCGGGGGCCGCGCCTCCAGCAGAGACTTCTCCGCGCCGGTGACGGTGGACTCCGTCGAGATCTACGACCCTCACTTGGACACCTGGACCGAGGTCGGCAATATGATCACCAGCCGCTGTGACGGCGGCCTGGCTGTGCTCTGACAGATGGGACTATTCGGATTTATACTGTGAATGTACATATCAGCGTTTGAATGGAGAGTATTCACCCATTATTTCACATTTGAAAGTTGATGAGGTCATCCCACTCATATCTGATGCACATTTCAGTCTCAGTCATATCAGTCTCATTTGATATAACGGAGGAAAAGCTGCTGCACCCTCTTGTCTTAGACCGTTGTTTTTCCTTCATTTACCCTTTGAGTTTTACATGCATTTCATTTACATTGAGCATGAGAAAATGACAGATCTACAGCTGGAAATCTGCCAACACTCTGTGCAAACTGTTACCTGATCCATCTGTCTCTTGCCTTTCATTTCTCTCCATTGCCGTACAAGAATAGGAGAGACAAAAGGCACAGAAACGACTTTTTGTATTTGAAGACAAAGCTTTTGTTGTGATGAGGATTTTTTTTTCTCTATTCTTTTAGGTCAAGTCACCTGTAACGTCTGTGACCTTCCGTTTTAGCTCCAACGTGAATCTTTTAGTTGAATCTCTCCCTGTCTGCAGTGCTGTTTGGAGACCAAACTAACCACTTGAGCCTTTTCAACATGGAAACCAAATGATTGGTTTCATCATGGGTCTCTTGGAATATGTTTTTTCCGTAAGTTATTATCAAGTAAAACAGCAAATAACTGCTGTCAGAGTAGCTGTCAGTCATTCTTTACTGACTGATAATGTTCCGTTGTATGTATGATATTGTAAATATAAATCGCTATTTATGCTTGAACTGAAGCAAGCAAAGAATGTTTTGTTCATTTCACTCATTGGTGGCAGCTGAAATGACTAAAGTTTATATTCATTCACTTATACATTTCTGTATTTACGTGCACATTTCTGTATTCAACCTCGGCGGTTAAACGACAGAATTATTAAAACATGTTTAGAAATTTCCAGTAACTTTGTCCTTTGTACAGCAGCTGTTGTGGTCGTATTTCCCTTCATTGATTGTTTATCCCCTTAACAAAGACATACTACATTATTATAGAAAAGAATTACATTTAATGACTGTTTGTCAGAAATGGCAAAAGACTTTTATGCACTTTGGGTTTGAAATAAACTTTTTTTAGGTCAAGATAATAAAATTGCACCTATTTACCTCATTAGCAGTTCTATAGTTATGTGCAGAATACAGTTTATCACAGCATAAATCAGTTTAAATCAACTATTCTTTGCCTTAATATATAGCTGACCCTCTGATTCAGTTCATGATTTGACCATGCAAGTTATTTTTTAGATAAAATAAAAAAATATCAATATCAGACTGGGCTGACAAAAGGTAAGAGAGTTGTGGGGAAGTTGTTTAACATTTTAATAAGTCTATTACAAGCAAACCTGCTCCTTTAAGAATGTCCCTTCACTGTGGTTTGACCAGAAGTTGTGCATGTATCTGCATGTAAACATCTGCGCTGTACCCGAGTGGCCTTGTAATATTTCTCTACAGATACTAAGGAGGGACACATTTTAGTGAAAACATGCAACTTATTTTTATTCAGTTTCCATGTGGTCTGTGGAAATTATAAATGATACCGTTTCATAGATAACATTCAGTTCATCTACAATGAGAACTCAGACTAACACATCTTCTCTTATCCTTACAGTTTTTTTACATTTGTATCAAGTCTGTGTGTCTCCAGCTACACACTGTTCTTAAGTCAGTTCAGATGCTCCTTGATCTTTTTCTCAGGGCAGAATTTCTTCAGCATCAGTGTCGCCACCAGTGAGAAGGTAGCGACCAGAGTGATGACAGTTCTCATGGCTTTGAACCAAGCGGGGTAGCCTGGCAGCAGGTTCAGATCATAGTGCAGAGACAGACCCAGTCCCATGATCACTACCAGGGCTCCCTCCGCAACATTATCTCTGCAGAGCAAAGCCAGCCACGCCACGAGAGACGGCACCACGCTGTTGCCCAGGTTCATCCAGTCAGGTGGAGCAGGACTACCGTCGGGGATAGCGAAGCCCCACCGAGCCCCTCCGAAGAAGGACACCATACAGGCCCCGTATACCATATGTGCAAAGGCAACTTCAGGGTAAAAAGTCTGTGTGGCAGCCATTAGGAGAGGAGCAGACAGGAAAGGGATGAGCCCTGATAGACCAACGAGCAGAGCTGGTTTGGGAGCCTGGGTGAGAGCCTTCAAGCTGAAGCTCTCCTTGCTGTGTCTGCTTCCCTGTTCCTCTGAAGTGCTGTGAACACACCTGTGGCCCAGACCTGAGGCGAGCCAGCTCACGGGCGCTGGGGAGATGCGAGCGTATACTTGCTGCTGTGCTTTCTTGGAATAATTTGGAGTTCTGCGTATCTCCTGAAGGCATCTCCATACTGGACCCTAAAATGACAGAAATCACAATTATGCTTCCACTGTATTCAATCAGCGAGTCCTGATGGTCTTCCTATAGAGTTCTTTAAGAAATGTATTGTTAAACTGGCACCTTTAGACTAAGGGATTTAGACCTCCCCCCCACTCTAACTTGAGCTTCCAATCGCCTGTGGCTCATATGGACCAACAAAACAGCTTCATTAAGGGTTGCCAACTGTTTTTCCAACACTCACACCCTCTTAAATATTATTCACTCCACTCACTCTGACATTTCACCAGATTGTAATTTTCCTGGACGCAGTAAAGGCCTTTGACAGGGTTGAATTTGAATACTTATTTGCGGCATTGAAGCAATTTAGCGTCGGAAAACAAATGTATCAGCTGGGTGAGATAATTATACTCATCCCCGCAGGCCAGTGTCCAAACAAACACACTACAGCAGGGGGACCTGCCAGGGATGCCTGGGATTTCTCCCCCTTTGTTTTGTTTTCTTTTTCCCTCCTGGGACTCTCCCCTTTTCCTCTTGTCACAGCCCATGATGCGTATTGCAACTTCTGGTACGTTGGAATGCTGTCATCCTGTAAAATCTGAGCCTATAAAAACCATACGAGCTACACTGATGTCATTGCACTCTCCACGGTTACACTGTCTTGTCATTTTGACATGCGTTTGCTGGCTGCGGTTGGTTTGTTCTCCATTTGCCGTAATTGTTTTGTTTATTTTTCTTTTCTTCCCATCTGTATGTATAAAATAATCTGAAAAAATGGTTGCATGCTCATTGTAATGCCAGATGCTTTTTGAAGAAAAAAAGTTACAAATATTCAGCAAAAATAAGTAAATAAATCAGTGAGCAAGCTGGACAGATCAATACTCACAGTGTAGAATGTTGTTGGTCTTACCTTAGATATGATGCGTCTTCCACATGCTAAGAGGGGAATCATTCTCACTCTGAAATGGCAAAATGTCACAGAATAGTATTAGATCAAACAACAGATGACAGTTTATAGTCTTTTGTTGGAGATTAGTTCCCATACACACGGAGGAATGGTTGTAATGTTTACTGTTCTAGAATAAGCGCCATCATCCACATGCAGCCTGATGCAACACAGAGCTAATCTACTGCAATAAGCACATAAACTGTACTTGACGTTACCTTTTAATTGTTTGTCATTCAACTGCTTTTACAAAGTTTCGACCAATAACACAGTTACAGGTTGTAAAGTAAACGTCCATCAAACTAGAGGACGTTTGCTAGCTGACATTAAATCGGTGCTCGATTAAACGCCTGTCTCGACTCTTCTTTTTTTTTCTATTTTTTAACCGAACTTTATTCAATTGTAATGCCATTAAAATAACTCCATAAAAAACTTACAGTTAAAACATAATAACAAACAAAAATGTGCAAATTAAGAAAGCAAAAAACAAAGCAAAAAAAGCCAACACATAAACCCCAATTAAGGAAAACCTAAATGAAAACTTCTTCTGGTGTAACTGAATGCCAAGACAATGACAAAGATATTTTACCCTTTATTCGTTGTTGACTCCACAAGATATTTGAATTTGTAAATTAAAATTTTACAATCTGGGAGATTATTTGCAGAGCATGGGGATACCATTTTTCCATTATCATATAATAAACAATATTGGCACTCACAACAGACACTTTCGTGCTAAAACATACCATTTTATATTTACCTTATTAAAACATATACAAACTGTTGAATGAAACTAAAAACACGCATTAGCTGGTTCTGATATCGATTAGTTTGACTAACGGAGGCGGGGGGCACAAAAATGCATTCAAGACCGAAAACATTTAGTAAACGCACTACTACGTCTACTGACTTTGAGGTTATGACTAAAACATACAACAGTTTCTTGTAGCGGCTCATTATATGGACGTTTTAGTTTTTGTTAAGATAAAGTAATTCACCGCAAACGCTGTCATAATTCATTATTCTGACTTCAATAGCACTACGGAACCCCACGAGTTGCATAATCACAAGATAAACTTGAACGTAACTCTGCTGAGCCTGTTCGAATCCCTCAGAGGCAGCGCCAGTGGTAAAGCGCTGCGAAAACCCAAACAAACATAAGTAGCCGCTCGATTCAAGGGAATTATAATTCAGAGACGCTGGAATCTCCAGGTGAATGTTTACACTTTCATTTACATTCGAATCACAACTAGCGTGTCTTTTCCAGCTGAAGGAACGCGGAGTCGTCATTAAAAGACACCACTTAGCAAGTTAGCATTTAGCAGGCTGATGAATGTGTGCTGCCGCTGCTAAGGTAGCCATTTTGAAACTGTGTTGTTCCAACGAAACCAGGTCTGTTTATCTCTATTGTAATTTCGTGACAGCTGCATTTATGGACACTTCTATCCACGCCCAGCGTATTAAACGTGTTTTGCACAGTTAAGCCGCCTAACCTCGGTAATTATCTTTAACTAGCTACCACTTTTCGCGGTCCAGTTAAGCCAGCTATTAGCTAACAATTGCTAACCCTTAACTAAGCAACTTAGCTAGCACAAGCGTTGAACGGAGTTGGGACAGATGTGAGAATGTCGCGGGGCGGTTTGTTGTTGAATTGTTAACAACCAATGCGACTTAGTTGCTTCTTAAACGATGCAAGTGTAGGTTAATCAATAACATTACTTGGCTCGGTAGCTATTTAGCGTAGTGCAGCGTGCGTGCGCGTGTGTGTGTGTGGAGTTGCTGCAGTGTTAGTAGCTTGTAGTTATTCTGAATGTCCGTATGGATTTCCCGCTACTGTCTCCTTCTAAATCTCTTCACGGTATAAATAGATATATTAAATAACAAATTCTGCCATTCAGCTCAGCCTTGTTTCACACTGCTGCACATTACTCATTGATGTCGAGCTCTTACCTCATAGTTCAGTGCGAATAAGTTCACTAATCCTCGTTAGGGTATTTATTTTATTTTTTGAATGAAGGGTTTATGTCAGGCTGAACAGCTGCTATACACAAGATGGGTTTATTAATGAAGTATGAAATGGCGGTAATATGTATTAAGTTAAATACAGAATAGAATACATAATTTTCTGTTTGGTCCAACACAGAAGATCTTACACACGCACACTGCCTCTGTTCGAGTTGTCTTGAGATGCAGTTTTGGCCAAGGTTGTGTTCACGTCTACGTTTATTTTTGTTTTGAACAGGAATACATATTTTATTCATAGAGTTTTCTAAAAGCACAGGCCGATCTTGAGATTCTCAACCAAGTCATGATTTTATACCTCAAACCCCAAAAGTGTTTGAGGCTTTTAAAGCAGTTCTCGCTATCTTGTGAAAACGGAAGTTTGTTTTTCCACAGGAGGAGGAAAGGAGTGTGTTTCAACTTTGTGCAGCAATACTTATGTGCTCCCCTGTAGAAATATGAATTAAAAAATGTGGTGTATGCTGCTGATCAATTCCTTGCTTTGACCTTTTTTGACATTGTTATTTGAATGAATTTTGCTCTATTTTTCTTAAATATGACGCATAATTGTCTTTTATTTGCTGCAGGTCCTGACAGTTCCTGTGCAGACATCAATTGATCCTCAACAAGAAGACGGATAACAAGCGTAGCTTCTCTGGAGCTGCTTGACTACGAAAAAAATCTCTCTGGAAGGAAGGAAGGAAGGAAGGAGCGTCTTGACAGATGCTGGGTGCATGCTGAGTTTCAACCTACATTCTTTTCCCCCAAGAAGAAGAAGTTGATTTTCGGGTGATTGAGTCCCTAATTGAGGCTCCCTGTATGGAAATATCCGCCTTGTGCATTATATGACACGAAGACCTTTTTGTTTTTTGGGACGTTTTGGTTTGGCTTTGGAGTGTAGTCATCTATGAAATCAGAGTTTGTTTCTGTTTCGATCAGACAAACTCAGATAATTCAATGGGTTTATAGCAAATGTGAAAGTACAACTTATGACCAGAAAAACGACATTATAATGCATCGTTCTGTAGCATCCCAATTTTAATGATCAAGACTAAAAATGACGGCAATGTAACATCAGGTTTTACTTCCTTCATTGTCATGTGACTTTGAACCTTGGAGCGTTATTTTCTTTAAACTCGGACAGTCTTTGACGGGGTGAGCAGTGGTTTTCAGTAACGCCCATCGCAGCTAAAAGACTGTCTCTGAACTCATTCTCATTTTTCTGCGTGCATTTCGGTACACTTTACAATGATTCGGTGAAAGGCAAGTCAAAGAAAACCCCGTACTGGCACACAGTGTGGCAGGAGGAACGGCTGGCATCTTTTCCTCCCATCTGGTGTCAGTGGAACCGCGACACAGATTGCTCTCCATGCTCCAGGGCAGACTACTTCCACTGCCTGCTTCTTCATAATAATAGACAACCTGGCTCTGCCTCGCCATTTGGACAAATCGCCTCTCAATCTCTCCGTTTTGCCAATCAGCATTTTGCCCAATCAGGTTTTGCATCTCACTCGTGACGAATAAGAGCAAATGGTTCAAATACATTGTTGAAGAATTCAATCTGCCCCAGGAATACGTTACCTGGACTCTGTCGGAACAGTAGCGCTTGAAATTCACCTGAGACGCCCGCAGCACAGGAGCTTTGAAAGGAATCTAGCTCCAAAAGGAAACACTTAATCCTCGTAGACCTCCTCACCTCGGCTTCGGAATCGGCTCCCCGCTCGGACTCCTGTCTGGATTACCATTCCAGATCATTTCAGCAAACTTTTGACCCATCTCCCAGTGTTTCATCCTGGACAAGGGGATCTGCCTCTGGGAAGAGGGGTTACGTTGTCCTGGCAGAGGTGGACAGGGGGTCGGTGGTGTGCTGCTCCCTGTCTGTCGGTGCACACACTCTGTGATCAGTGCCAGCGGGCCTGAGGAACCGAGCCCAGCCGGAACGAGAGAGGAGGCAGAGGACTTCAGAGCCACAGACTCTGGGGTAATGAGAAAGCTCCACCTGACTGACTTGGCGTGGACATGCATAAACACAATAGCTGGGAAATGAGTTGCTGTAGTAATCGCATCACCGGCGATACATCAACAATTTGAGGGGAGCAGTTTTTAACTCCCCACTTCATACACACCGTAATGCACAGCACCATACAGGGGGTGATAACCTGACTCACGACACGATGGGCTACATCATTTCATCACATACACAAGCTGGACAGTAATACTAGAGATTATCCATCCAGACGTTTGACTTCACAGGCACAGCTGTATCACATTAAGCTTTGTTGTGTTTCTGCTAAGAATAGGACTCGTTTGGTCTGTTTCCTTAGAGAACTTCACACAGTGAGAGAGAAACGTTTGAAGACGATGTGACAGTTGATATTTATAGTTCTGCTTTAATTGCCCGTTCAAGATTGATGTTTGTATACTGGATGTAGCAGCGTCTCAATGTTAAAAATGCCATTATTGTTATTGCACTTTTTTGTTTCATAAAGATCCTGGCCATGAGGTTTGATGCCTCGATCCACTGACCGGAAACACTGGACCTAAATGGCGCAGCATGACTTTGTCCCTGCCTGGCTTAACTTCTCCACGCCCCAGCCTGCCAAGGTTTGTGTGTGTTTGTGTGTGTACTGTATCTGTGCAATGTGTTTATGGAAGAGACGGCTCGAACCCATTCCTGTCAGATCAACAGCACTAACCCTTTAGTGTGTGTGTGTGTGTGTGTGTGTGTGTGTGTGTGTGTGTGTGTGTGTGTGTGTGTGTGTGTGTGTGTGTGTGTGTGTGTGTGTGTGTGTGTGTGTGTGTGTGTGTGTGTGTGTGTGTGTGTGTGTGTGTGTGTGTGTGTGTGTGTGTGTGTGTGTGTGTGTGTGTGTGTGTGTGTGTCACGTGGACACTGTAATCGCTCTCAGAAAAGAATGATGATGGGAGAATGAAGATTGTTAAAGGCAGAGATGATGAGAATGGAGGGTGGAGCTCTGACATATATCAGTGTAATATTGACAACATGATAGGCGACTATATTCCTGCATATCATAATACTGGGATGAAGCTTTAACGAGGCAGCACTTAAGCTTTATCCCAGCATTATGATGGTCTTAAAGTTAGCAATACAATTAAGTGATGCAATTTCCTCCAGCTGAATGTAATAGATTACAGGCAGTGCCATCATATAGTGTAGTGCTACACTATTGACTAGTGTCAAAAGGAGGGAAGCATCTCCACCAAATGTTTTTAAACGATGCCAGTATTAATTCCCAGTGTCACATATGAAATGCTCTTTTTATTCTTTTCTCTACTTGCAGAGTTTAAACACTTGCAGTTCACACAAGTTTATAGAAGTCTACTTGTACTAATATTGACAGAGTCTTAAAGGCTTTTTAAAGGCACATGAGTATTTGCCAATACTGTCAAAATGAGGCATTTGTCAATATTCACTGCTTGATTTTACAATGGATTGAATCATAAGTTAAGAATTTATGTGGATATCTTTACCTATTAAGATTTCTTTCTTGTCTTCTTTCCAAACTTTTGTGTTAAGTATTATTTTAGTATTGTGACCCTTATCCACGGTTCTATTGCTATTTAGTTGTGAAACCAAATCATCTAATATAGAGTAGGTGACACATTTTGTGAAAGAATAAGCAAAATAACACCTTAAAACACAGTGAGAGAAAGTAGAGAAGGTGACCCCATCTAATTTCTCTACGTTGTCCTTGCAAAGAAAATAAGAACGCCACGGAAAAAGCGGTTTAAAGGTGGTGGTTTATGTTTTATGACACCAGTTCACCTTAGAGGAGGCATATATAAATCTTTTTGATCACCTCTGTGCAGAGCGCCTTTACCCCTTGTGATTAACGTGGGTCCCCTTTCTGCCCTCTAGTCCCCTGCCGCCAACCTTGAGAAACAAGGCGAACCCCACCATCACAGAGACGGCAGAACCCCAGTAAGCCGCCGCCGCCACAACTCCTCTGATGGTTTCTTCAACAACGGCTCCCTGCGCGCTCCAGCAGGTAACGCTGCACAACAGGTGGCCCTGTTTGTTGGATTGCTTGAAGGGAAGCGACTGTGAGAACATGATTAACAAGGGCAGACGAAGGTGAACAATCAGTGTTCGCTCAATGCTTCATGGTTAGTGGTTCAACTGTCAACACGGTGACAGCAGGATGTGTGAAGAATGAAGAATACATTTGTGTTTTCCTCTTTGATGTAAAGTCAAATTAAAATGATCCCCTAGATTTATCAAGTTAAAAACTGTTCGTTCATCCGAAGGGCTTCTTTACTTGTAGTTATGGGAAACGGCGATGCTCCCTCTGCAGTGAGAGTGTAATAGCGGTCATTTGTTCCCTAAATTAAACTTTTCTGCCCGTTGATGTAATGGTGTGTTGCAGATAAGAGGCGTTCCATCCCCGCTCCCTGGTCAGTAATCGTTTCCCCTGTTGCTCTCTATTTGCTGAATGTTGTTGTTGAAGAAAGCATTCGGCATTACAATGAGCATCCAGTTATGGGACAATCTTTGAGATTAGTTTATACATACAGGAGGGACAAAAAGAAAACAAGATGCAAAGGAAAATGAATGAAAACGATGAGAGCAAGGATGCGTGATGTACGTGTGGCTTAAGGCAAAGGGAGAACAAACAGAGTGACAGCGGCAAAGATGACATCAAGACTCAAATGACATCAGTGTTGCTAGTATGATGTCATAGGCACAGTTTTTACAGGGTGATCATAGGCTGTGGCAAGAGGAAAAAAGAGGAGACACGGGGAAAACAGAACAAAACAGGTGGAGGAAGAATCCTGAGCCCTTGGGAAATGATTATAGTTTTGTTTGTGTGGCTTCACCATTGTACAGTTCACAGACCCGTTAACACACAGTGCTGTTTGTAGTGCCAGGCTGTGTAGGTAGAGTTTGGTCCTGGGCTGTTCTTCTGGTGCCTTTCACATACGAGCCAGATGTACAGGACTGTGTGGTTCCATTTCATTTGGTGTTCAGGTTTCCTTTTTGATCTGGGGTTTTCTGTTGACATTGTGTTTTATCAAAGGCCCTGACAGACTAACCACAGGTGTGTTGTTCAGAGTCTGTTGGATGTGCCTCTTTGCTGGCTCAAGGCCCTGCAAACTTACACACACACACCTCTCCTTAGGAAGGGTCTGGACCATCCTAGACACTTTTATACTCCTTTTCTTCAAACCTATGGGACAACATCATCAACAGGGTCTGTGCTAGGCTGAACAGTGTTTTTTGTGTCGTAGTCACAATTGAAATTTGCACCTCACGTGATAAGAAACGGCTGGAAATCTAAGGACAAACTTCCAACATGGACCTGGAGTGCAGCGCAGCCTGAGCAAGGTGGAAGCCAATATGTTTTTGTGGGTGTGCAGGGCTTTTTACACAACAACCCTACAAAGAACAGTGTGTTCTCTTTAATGTAAGAATAGCCTTTTCATTTCTAATGAGTCACCATCCCCATTCATCCTTTGGAGATGTCCCCAAATGAGTGAAGATGCAATTTAGACCACCAAAGTGGACGAGGTGGTAATGGAGGCTACCACTTGGCTTTTCTTTTTCCTCTTCATCATGTTTTGATACATTAGGGTACGGCTCGGGTGACAGATTAGAGATTAACACACATACTCTGCTGTACATTAACGTCTATTTTAAAAGAAGGTACTTGTGAGCCATATGAATTCATGTTAACTGCTGAAACAGGTCTGTTATAATACAGAATCAGTCAGGTACATCAGTAGACGTATGTATATTCTATAGTCGCCTCCCATCAGCTTCATGTTTCCATACTGGAAAGACATCGAGTCCTAATGTCGGACCAGACAGTGGAGCCACAGACACTTAAATGTAAATTCCTAATGCAGGGACAGCCTAACACCAGCAGTCATTCAGGAGCCAGGCTCAGGGATCGAGAGTCATCGTTTCCCTCAATGTCCCACAACTGTCATAAACGTGACATCCATTGTTCCATAACCTTACCAAGCCTACCGTCTGTGGCGAGTCATTAACTATAACCTGGCTGATTTAGGCGATCTTGACTGGATCATCTGAATGGGATTATGTCAATAGAATTTTGAGAGATTCATCTGTTTTTTCGTTTGCGGTTCTGTTCTGTAATGGAATTGACAGAACGAGGAATTTGTGGAATAGGACACATGTTCATGATTCCTTGCTCCTCACTTTGTGTCCCAGATGCTATTTTTACTGCTCCTGGGACAATGGGACATCTTTAATTTCATGCCTTGGCCAGTCTGACTGTGAGCTGACTGGCTGCTGTTTGCCGCTGCTCAGCAGTAAGAGGGGTTTTAAAGAATTACGGATGTTTTCGTCTTAGTCCTCTGCTCACAGGAATCTTTGGTGATTGATCTGCCAAAGCAGAATTTACAGCTTCAGTTCAATTCTTTTTGTTTATGTGTTACTCTCTGGAGGTGATGGATGGCAGCAGCCCTCTCTTCTCCTGAGGCATGACTCGGTCGATTCGGGTGTGGCCAAAGGAGGACACGGCGGGCTGGCAGGAGGATCATGTTGGAAGGACACTCCCAGCTGGCACGGAGCTCCGCGAGGTGTCCAGGACGGCCACCACCACCAGGGACGCCACCCCAAACGGGGGGGAGGCGACAGGGACAGGCAGGTGGGGCACCGGCAGCGCAATGGCAACTTTCATCCCCGCAAGGTCACCTCGTACCAGGACAAGTTCCCCAACGAGGAACGCAAGGACGACAAGCTGAAGTTTGTGGAAGAGGACTTTGTGAGTAGAATTCTTTCTGGAGTCTTGTCACTTGACCTTGACATAGTTTGAAATGACAAAGCTCTGCTGGAGGAAAATATGCTGAAGCTACTCGAGCCATTGCGATGAATTTGGCTCAGAATGCAAATGTGTTTAATCCTGACAATGAGCGTGTGTCTCCTTAGCCTTCCCTCAACCCTGAAACAACTGGAAAGCCTGGGACTCTGATGCGAGCGGTGGCTCCTCACGCAGGGGTCTGGGGTAAGTCGAGATAAAGCAGCTATTCACTCTGAGACCAGCTCTTGATAAGGACTTAATTACTGGATCGAAATGAAAGCAGGGTTTGATACGGTCATAGTAATCCTAGAAAAGTCATAGAAGCCTGTTGGAAGAAGGAACACAAAAAATACTTGTATTTGTTCATAGATGCACAAAATATTCCTATCACCGTTAGATGACAATCAAGGTCTATCCTTGGTGTGGATGCCTGTCACCATGGTAACATTCTTGGGTTATCTGTAGGCCACGCATTGATACAAGCGTGCACGCTGTTTGCAGAATCCATGAAGAAGACAATTCTCTTTTGCACAATCGGCCCTACAGTTCAGATGTAAACATGCTTGGCAAATGCTTTTTTAAGAAAAACGTTAAAGAAATCTTCCAGGTCTTAATCTATCCAGGTTTAATGTAAACGTCACCTAGTCAAAACTACGATGCGGGTGTTTACTTTGTTCTGGCACATGTTCCCTTGGCTGCCACATGTTGGAGCCCCTTAAATCAAACCCAGTTGGATAAAGCATTGTGGTGATTCTCTGGAGTCAAACTCTGCTCAGCTCAGTCTGACGTGGCACTGATTCTCTTGTGTTGCAGAGAATCCCCCTAGTGGCAAACAAATGGTGTCCAAAATGCTGGTTATCAAGAAAGTTTCCAAGGAAGACCCCAGCACAGCGTTCTCTGCAGGCTTTGCCACCGCTGGTGCCCTACCCACCAACGGCAGCAAAGTTCCCATAGTGGGCTCCAGTGTCTACAAGAACCTGGTCCCAAAGCCCGCCGTGGCCCCGACCAAGGTACGATTCACTGCCACAGCCTTCCGTATTTCAGCAGCTTGCCTCGATTTCAGTCGGCAGACAAAGAGAAAGCATGATTGAGACGCATCCCTCCTCGTTTCCCAGAGCACCCAGTGGAAATCCAGTGGAAGAGAGATCACCAAGTCTGGCCTTCACATGCCGGGCCGAGATTCAGTCTTCACCAGCCCCGTCTCTGCAGCCAAACCCAGCACCCCAGCTAGTGCAGCGCCGCACACTGCCCCGAAAGAGGTGAGAGCGGAGAGGAGCCGTGCTATGAAAACATTGCTCCTCGCCTCAAACCTGAATAGGCTTTTAATAATGTATCTTACTGACGTGTTACTGAAGTGCAAAGCAAGCAAAGGAGTAACAGTCCACTGCAGCACTCGTTGCTCGGTATATATGACACGTGCCTGTGAGAGTAAATGACAGCTTTATCTCAACATAGTCATTACGTGTGCTGAGATGAGTCTCTCACCTGTTCCCATGAATGTTGCAAACAGGCTCTGACCTCTGCCCAACATAGCACTGTTTTTCTTTTTTGTATTGTTTTGTATGATTTTATCTTATCAGAAGCATATTCATATAGAAAACGTTATTCTTTGTTAAACGTATTGAACCTCCTCCGCATTTTACAGCAGGAAACGTTACAAATATAGGATGATTGGGGCTTAAAATGTTAACTTGTTTCCACTGAAGTATTACTTTTTGTTGATGTTGGTATTCTCTGTAAGAATCAGCAAAAACCAAAACCGCCTTACCGATATACTAGAACTTGTGACTATTAAATTTGAAACTCAACTAAACTAACTCAAATGAACATTCTGCTCACCACCTTTTAAATAAAACAAGATGAAGACTGAGTCCTTTTGTCCGCTCTCTCCCCTCACTGCTGTGACTCCAGCACCCTTCCAGCACGACTCCTCCCATCGATATTGCCCCGTCGAGGCTGAAGCTGATGCGCCGTGGTCCCGACCGCAAGAGCGAGTTCCTGCGAGCTCTGAAGGACGAGGGCACCGGTGAACTCACGACCAGCAGCAGCCCCGGAACGTCGGGAGAGGTAGGCGGGCGGTTGTGGAGTGAACAAGCGCAGTGCGATGAGAAGAAACGGGAGATCGGCTGTTTGCTTCTTGTGTGTGAAAGTGTTTTCTGTCTGCGTCAGGGTGAAAGCAGCACCCCAGAGCCCAAAGCATACAGTGAGGAAGTCTGCCACGAGAACGGGCTGTCCTACTCCCTCAGTGACTCAGACACTGAACACCTGTCCAGCTCTCTGGAGGCAGAGCACAGGTATGGCCAGCAGCTCAATGTACACACATTACAAACACACACAGACACACACAAAGTGAACTAAGCAGAAAATGTCCTCGCCTTTCCAGGTTGCTGAAGGCCATGGGCTGGCAGGAATACCCAGAAAATGATGACAACTTTTTGCCTCTGACAGAGGACGAGCTGAGAGAGTTCCAGACTAAAACAGAACAGGTGAGCGTCAGATACACACTGAGCACAAATATAAACGCAACACCTTTTATCTTTGCTGCCATTTTCAGTTTGTTTAAAGATATAAGACCTTCAAGATTGGTTCCTTGCGCTCAACGATCTCCTGCACAGGTGTGGCATATCAGGAGGCTGATTAAGAGCCTCTACACAGGTGTTGATGATGGGGTTGATTAATGTCACCTTGAAAGAGTTTTGTTGTTCATCATCATGCCTCAGATGCCTCAAGAGGTGGTACAGTTGGTATGCAGACTGTAGGAATGTCTTGTAGAGCTGTTATCAGAGTCATGGCGGTTCATTTCTCCATCATAAGCCGACCCCAGCGTCATTTCAGAGATTTTGGAAGTTGAGTCAACAGGCTCCAGACCCCGTGTAGCAACACCAGCCCAGAACCGCCACACCTGACTTTCTTCATATGATAGTGTGCAGTTGGTTTACACAACCGAATCTCTGCACAAACTGTCAGAAACCGCCTCAAGGAAGTTCATCTGAGAGCTCGCAGTCTGCAGTCCAGCATCACAATCGATGTGAGTGGGCGAGTGCTCACCTTCCGCGGCGGCTGGCTCGCTGGAGAACGATCCTCTCCACCGGTGAATCGCGGTTTCAGCCTTACTGGGCAGATGGCAGGTAGTGTGTGTGGGTGAGCGGTCTGCTAATACCAACGTTGTGAACAGAGTTGCTCTTAGTGGTGGGGTTATAGTATGAGCAGCCAACACGGCAATTTAAATTCACAGATGTAGCGGTCTTGCTGCTGTTCATCCACCACCATCACCTCATGTGTCAGCATCAATGCAGGGTGGAAGTATC
Organism: Genypterus blacodes; assembly: GCF_046128005.1. Taxonomy (NCBI): domain Eukaryota; kingdom Metazoa; phylum Chordata; class Actinopteri; order Ophidiiformes; family Ophidiidae; genus Genypterus; species Genypterus blacodes. Next base: position 1,814,009 of record NW_027466842.1, read on the forward strand.
TGTGCACAATTCCTCCAAGCTGAAAATGTCCCAGTTCTGCCATGACCTGCATCCTCACCAGACATGGCAACCATTCAGCATGTTTGGATGCTCTTGACATTTGCGACTTTGCATACGCCGTGTTCCAGTCACCACCAACATCAAACAACTTGGTACAGTTATTAAGGAGGAATGGCAGAATATTCCACAGGTTTCAAGCAACCTGTGGAATATTGATGGAATGGAATTGGCGAACCTGTGACTCAGATGTGTCCCCACTCACCTGAAATCAATACATAAGTGCTTAATGAATCTTATTTCAGGAACTAATTTACATTTATCACCTTGAACCCTGTCTTCAAAATTGACACGTGTTGCGTTTATATTTTTGATGGACGCACTAAATGTTTTTGTCCCTGTTTTGGTGTTTAACCTTGTGTTCTTTCTTCCCAGAGGAAAGCAGATTAAACACCAGGGGGCTCCGTCTCTACGTATATCACATCAGTAACACGTTGTTGTTTTTGTTCTCTCGGCAGCTGAAGAGGAACGGCGTGCAGAGGAACGGGGTTCTCCCGAGGGCGCGGGGCGTGACCCTCCACTTCACCCCCTGGAGGAGTGTGGCGGAGGCGCACGTGGAGGAAGGATCCGAGTCCGAAACCAGTAGCAGCAGCCAGACCTCCGATGACGACGACTGCGTCAAATCCTAACGTGGCTTTATGGAACAAAAAAAAAAAAAAATGAATAACAGCCAACAACCACATCCCAGCAAGCAAACCCCTCTTCCTCTCATCTTCGTTTTTAGAGCACCATTTCGATTATTTTTTGTTTTTTTTGATTTTTTTTGTTGTCGTTCTTGCACAAGGGAAAAACCAATCATATCCCAGTGAAGGGGGAGATTCCTGCTCTGCCAGACGTCATTTTCCCTGCGTTTCCTCCTTCACTGCAGTCCCTGCCCTCTTTGTCCTCCCCCCTCTTCCTTTTTCTTCCTCGCTTTGTGGAACTGAAGTGTTCATCAAGAAAAGAAGGGCAATGAATGCACACTTGATTCTGCTTTAAAACAGACTAACTCATTTCATTGATGATGCTGATGACACATTATTAATGATATTAATAAAAATTGGTTCCTGACAAGCTGATATGTTTGAATACGAGTCTGGCTGCTGTGGTGTGTTTGTTCTTTTGTCAATTGCTTTTTAGAACATGTCGACGTGTATTTCTAATTAGCTTGAGTGGCAAGATGATGGATTACAACTCAAACATTGCGGTGTAGGAGTATTCTAATAACTTTGTGCTTCCATGTTTACTTTATGGAGGACAGGGTTGTAGCTGCTAAAACACCATGCATACACTCACCGCTTCAGAATATGGCCTTTATACAGGAACCATTGAGAAAAGTTCAGTTTTGTACCCTGAATAGGTGAATTTCTTGTTTAATTTAAATTGTAATTAGACTTGCCTCGGGTGGGCAAACTACGGCCCGCAGGCCACATGCGGCCCATTGCGCTTTTTAATGCGGCCCATCGAATATTGGTACCAATATGGACGGATCGCCGAATTTAACAGGGAAAAATACAGGTTTGCTCAAGCGGATCCAGGATAAGATGAAAATCCTGAGCTGGATGTTATTTTCTTACTTCGCATAATCCGTCAGGAAGCCCTGTGCAAATCGTTGTTGTGGCTTGATCATGTAGTGAAGCCAGTTGTAAAGCTCGTCCACAGTGAGGGGACTTCAGCATTGTCCGTTTTTAAGTTCCTTGAGGAAACAGATGCTGATCACCAGGAGATGCTTTACCATTCAAATGTCTGCTGGTTAAATTTAGGGAAAGTGTCTGTCTACAAGTGTGGGAGCTCAAAGGGGAGATTAACCAATCGCGAAAGGTGATTTTCCTGAGCTGAGCAACAAAGATTGGCTGAGTGAGCTGAATGTGAAGCTACAAGGGAAAGATCAGTTTGTGCACGAAATGTACAACAATGTTAAAGCTTTCTTGCCAATGAACTAATTGTAGTGTAGCAAAAAAGTTTGCCAACCCCTGCCCACATTTGCTCAAAAGGTATCTTAAGTTTTGATGGTTAATCCCCTTAAGACTAAGGGAGTTGTGATTTTGGGCTCTTGATCCTCGATCGTGAAATCACAAACATTGATCATTAATCATCAATATGAGGTCAACAACTCAGGTGTACCAAATTACATTTTTTTATTGAATCTCATAGGCTATAAGTGCACAAACAGCAATAATACAGACACTGGAAAACGTATTTACAACAGCAAAGGAGTGGCTTCAGTAAAGGGCTCGGCACGTTGGTGGAGACAGAACAACCAGGACGGGATCCAAATTCGCCGTCTGAGGGAGAAATCACATCCAGAAGTTTACTCAGACGTGACATTTAATATCTTATCCAATACTGTAAATGCATTTTTTAAGATTGGGCTTCATTTCTGTGCAGAGATCAAAATAGCCACTCCACCAACACCAAGAATCAAACTTGTAAAGATCAATAAAAGATGATCTGGAATGAATTTCACTCACGTTAATGTTTATCTCTCAACTTCCATACTGTTTGGAGCCTCATCTCCGTTGGCCTGAGGCTCATCCACGGCGGTAGTGTTGTCGGTGTCCTGCTTCACCTTTTTGGACACGCCCTGCTTCACTGGACTCTCCTCTGGTCTCCTCTAAAACCAGACGGACACGTGCGTTCATTCAGCGATTCATTTCTAACCGTTTCTGTTAAAACATCATGTAATATTGCACCCCGTTCAACTTCAACAAGCTTCCCTCACCTTCTTTCTGACCAGGTGGGAGATATCAGAGACCGGAGCCTTGGAGTCGGACTTGATGCTGATAGTGGATGAGTCTTTTACCTGGGACGAGAGGAACAAAACATGACCTCAGTGACCAGCCAAAAAGGAGAAATGCAAAGTACTTAAGGTTCTACTTACTGCAGGTTTTTCTCCAGTTTGGACAGTGGAAGCAGAAAGCGCTGCCGACGAGGCGACTCCATCCTAACAGAGAATTAAAACCAAACAAAAATCTTTAACCGTTCCTTACTGAGAAACAATTGTTAAAATCACTCATTGCACAAGCCGGGCGAATCGCAAACGCATCGAGGCTGAAATTGTTTGTTATAAATCTGAGAACCTCATCACTCACCAGGACCTCCTTCACAGCCTCGGCGTCGGCCGTGGCCGTCTTCAGGCCTGCTGTGGCATCCTCCACCTTCTCCTGGATCTCTGGCAGCAGAGCCTGCAGCTCCTCCATCTCCTTCCTCTCGCTGGGCAGAGCGTCCGGCCCCTCGGCCTTATCGATCACCTTCTGGAGCTTTTCTGGGGAGAAAAGGAGGATTCCAGATCTGTTATGAACTCGAAGGAAATAGAAACTTGGATTCTTAAAAATGTCCATACTTCACTTTGTAATACTCCCTCAATTTGGGCAATTCTGTCATTTGAAAGGTTGCCTTTAAGGTCACACACACACACAATCCCACTTGACGACTCATCTTTTCCATTTCACTCTACAAATCGCCCTCCAACTTCTCTCCTCCTCCTCCCCTTCCCCCGCTCACCCAGCCTGCTCTTGATGTTGTCGATGGAGCTGTGGAACGCGTCGATGGCCTGGCTGAACTGGCAGTCCAGGCTGTAGGTGAGGCCCAGCTGATACTGGGTCTCGGCCAGCAGGCGGCTGTCGGAGCCCAGGTGCTTCAGCTGCAGCTTCAGACACTCCTGCAGGTCCTCCAGCGCCTGGGGGTAATTCCCTGAGGAAGAGGAGGCGAAGACTTGAATTGGGGAAAAGAAAAGATCCAAAAGTCTAATGAAAGATTGAGATCAGAGACCTGGCGCTGAATGATGTCATACCTGATTCCGTGGAGATTTCGCCCAGTTTGAGGTGAGCCTGAGCCGCCATGAGCTGCTCGTCCTTCGTCTCCTTCCTGTTAAAACATAACGATCAGTTGATGCAACACCTCAGTCACACAGCCAAGCTTAACACACACGCACAGATACACACCTTTTGTAGATTACTTTAGCCAGCTCCAGCATCTCCCAGGCCAGCTGCAGGTTGCCCACTTCCTCATCTTCGTCCTGATGAAAACAAACCAACTTTAATCCATCGATTCCTCAGCCAGAACATTTTACGGAGCACTTTAACTGATTGAAGTACCTTGTCTGAGGTGCCTTCCCCTTCATCTTTCCCTTCTGCATCACCCTCCTCCTCTTCCTCCATCTCTGCATCGTCATCTCCCTCCTCTTCATCACCTAAAATAGACAAAACTCAATGTTTCAAAAGGTCCCGGCCACCAAAGTGACTCCTACAAATGAAGATAGAGAGACGATCACCTTCAGCTTCCTCCGGCTTGTCTGTTGATTCTTTATCCTTATCAGCAGACTCCTCATCCTCAGCCTTCTTTCCTTTTTCTGTTGATTTACTTTTGTCCACGTCGCTTTTCTTCTCATCAGCTCCATCTTCCTTATTACAATCTTTGTCGTCAGCTTTGTCCTCCCCCTTGCCGTTCTTTGCTTTTTCCTCATCCTCCTTCTTTGGATCGTCGCTCTGACCCTCTTCGCCATTTTCCGCCTCTTTCTCCTTCTTCTCCGCCATGGCGTCGTACACTTGTTCCCTCAGCTCGTCCCTCGTCTTCTCTGCGGGAGGAAATCAGCACAGTGGAGTTGTGAAACTTCTGTAAAAGTCCAACATGTTGCTTCCTGTGACCACTTTACACTTAAAATCCTCACCATCAATGTTTTCTGTGCTCTCAATGTTGGGGTCTTTGGGTTTCTCTTCATCTTCCTCCTCTTCAGGGACTCCTTCCAGAGCGTTGCCCAGGACCGAGTTCTCCATCCTACAAGAGTTGTTAGAAATTAGAAATAGGAATTGTTACAAACTTGAAGACATAACAGAGTCCAGATTGATTCCGACTGTGGACTGCAGAGGATACAGATACTGAATTAAGACCCGCTCACCTTGCCAAATCCAGCAGTGCTTTCCCACACCAGAAGAAAGCTTCTCCACACTCATCTGCTGTGTCTCCATACTTTTTAGCCCTGAAACAGAAAAGGAAAGTATCCCTCAATACATTTATGTATTCTATTGTAAATAAAACACCATAATAACCTTACTCATTTAATACAATCTAACATTTCGACCAAAAGGAGTTCCACACTTCAACTTTATGTTCTTGGAGTTTATTTTTGTATTTCAAATCCATGGGTTTAAGCATCTACTAATTGAAAACCTGATGTAATATTTAGGCAATCATAAATATGCAAATAAATTATATTATTGTATCAAAACTAATCGTTATGATATCTTAATTGATTTGCATTGCTCAAATTGATCACTTTTCTTCTCTTTAGTTCTGCATTAACATGTCTCCCATTGCGTCATTAGATCAGTCAGAAGGCTTTAGTGTGTGAGGAGGTCACGTGTTGACTCACAGCAGGCCGCAGGCGTCCTGCAGAACGTCCACCGCCTCCACCGCCTTCCCCAGAACCAGGTACTTCTTACCGGCACCGATCAGCTTGTTCGCCTCCTCCATGTTACTGTCGCACTGAAAGGGAACACATTTTTATTTAGGAGCCTTAAAATATCAACAAGTCCGACTGTATGTTCCGAAGAAACCACTTGTTTTTACCTTAAACGAGAGGAAAACACACAGAATGAAAGGTTAAAAGAGGAGTGCAACAAATGTTTCCTCCTGCGCTCGCGCTGACTGCTCCGTTGTTTCAATTTGGCGCGAAATATGCTACGTTTTTCCGGTCGACTTCCGGGTAAGTAAACCAGCGCGGGAGAACTTCTTAAAGACACAGTATTTATTTAGCCATGTATTAATTATTATTATTTAAGTACATTTTAACAATTGCACACTGAAGTTTGTTTCGTTTAATACTATGCTCTTCTCTCCTCTTCTTATGTTTATGTATATGGCAGTTTCTGTTGATATGTGTGTGTCTTAAGAAGTTCTGGGGAGGGATCAGATGCACACTGTTGGTGGAGGGAGGCGATGGCAGCTGAGAGTCCTTGGAGTCTGGGAGTAAGAGGAAAGGGAGATAATTTGACCTCTTAGGAATGCTTCCAGTAACTCCCAGAGCAGTGAACCTGGGATAGAAGCGTTTTTTTTTTTTAAGGAAGAAACCCATCTATTGAGTTCAAGATCATGTCACTGAATATTTTATCTGCCAGTAATAATGGTTTAAACCTCCAGAGGGGAGGAGAGGATTTGTGTGTGTATAGTTGAATATCCAATAGTAATAATGCAAGGTCAGATATTAGAATGCTTAAATTGTCAGAGGAAGCAACACATGAGTTGAAAGAATAATATATAAGAAAATAATCTATTCTAAAGTATGAATTGTGTACCTGAAAACAGAATAAGAACTTTTTGACTGAGGGACAGACACAGTCTCTAAGGGTCAACCAACCATCTAATCTATTGGGGAATTCAATGCCATCAAAATTGGGCGTGTAGAGTTTTACCAGTAACACCTTGTACCACTATGAGAAATCTACCATTTTTGTCAGCAATAACATTAGTGTGTACTACAGACTCATTTCATCTTTGTTGTTCCTTAGATCCTTCACTCAGATAAAAGACAAAACAAACAGCCCTGAAGAGGTCTGTTGTGTGTGTGTGTCTGTCCATTGTGTGTATTTGCTGAAACACACAAACCTGTTGCTGTCATTTCCTGCTGTGATGGACGCTGATTGTCTGGCTCCCCTCTGACCTTCTCCTGCAGACTCAGTTGTGTCACTATCCAGTCAAGACAAGTTGGGACCTGGCATCCAATCAACCTCACGCTGAGATGATCATACACACAGCTTCCCCAGACATTACTCTCACTGAGCCATTTTCCCAATCGAACCTAACGACACACACAAGTCAAGAAACGCCTTAAAATACACACCAGGTGAAGTGAATCTGTGATGGTACCAGTCCACGTTTTGAGGAAACTTCTATAAAGATCTGCTAAATGCACAAATCTACATCACAACACTGACAATTGAAGATAACGGGTGTATATTTCAGTTTTTACAGGACTATTACCTTGCACGTATTCATAGAAGCAACAGGTAAACATCAGAGGTACATCCAATGTGAAAACTGAACATGTTTTCTTCAAGACCATTTGCATTTACATGACTGTGTTCCAGTCTCCAATTCACCTCAGGGTTCATTTCACATCGTCACACATGGACTCTGCATTTCTGTTCAACAGCAAAAACAGACTGTACAAACAAAAACAGCATTTAACACACTCCTCACTTCCCCAGCAAGTACATTCAGGCATAACGTTCACCATCAATGCACAACAGTTTCTGTTTTAAGGGGGGTTGTAGTCTTTTTAGTTTTTAGAAAATACATGTCTGTGCCCTTCAAACATCCAGTTGCCTTGGACTCAGCGAGAGACCAGATGCACTAATTAAGGGCGTATTGTGAATCAGGAGATGAACACGGGCAACGTTTGATCACTATAGCCCACTGTGGTGCATCTAACAGGAGGTTATTGTGTGTTCCCCTCTTATCTGGCCCTTGATGAGGTGCCCATGGCAACAGCATTCAAACATCACTTGGTGACAGCAGAAAAAAGTAGAGAGGCCTATCGAGTAGATAGCAGCCCCAATAACCCACCGCGCAAATAAGCCCTTTATATAAGGAATAAGACAATTTAAAGACATTTTAAATAGAAGAATATGTATTATTTATACAACTGTCTAGATCTGGAAAACAAAGATTAGAACAGTCTCATTTATTATTTTTTCTAAAACCCACAAAGCCATTAAAAAGCTCAAATCTGAACCAGTCATGGATTAAAATGTATATTTACTTGTGTTTTTTAAATGGCAATGTCAACCCCTGTCATACACATGGACAATGGCTGCTTCTACTCAGCCTAGTCATTAAGTAAATATCACAGCCCAGAGGAGGAAGTGAGACAAACTTATCCACTGCAGGATATGGGAAAAGTCCAAAATGTTGCAACAGTGCTCCACCCCAAGACGCTTAACGGGAAAACTCTATAAGCTATTAAATTACATTCCAGGAAACATGAATTATAGCAAGACCTTCCTTCTGCACATTTCCAGTTTAAACAGAACAATAAAGTAGGTAAGACAATACCTTTCCATCCTATAAAATACAGGTTAATCTAAAAATGAGCAACATTTTGAAAGTGCATAGAATAGCAGAAATTATACTGTTAATCTAGATTTCAACTGCAATCTCCATTCTTAGCATGGAAAATCAGGTCTTAAAAGTTCTCAAGACAATCAAAACCATCATATTGCGTCACTTTCATCATTGTGCAACTCCATGAAGACTTTGCACTCATGGCATCAGAGGCATGTTAGTAGGAAGCAGCCTGAGCAGGGAGGATTGCAAACACATCACTGAATACATAAATGAAGCACAGTCATTATGACAAGCAAGTATGAGGGTGGCAATAGACGTAATGAAGGGATTCATTATAGACACTCTTCACATAATCATATTCTTTACATACACCAATACAATGATGGTGCTGCAGTGGTGCTGTATGCTTCTGTCTGTGCTTTAAGGTGAATTAGTAAGGAGTTAAATGTATTCTTATAGCCCTATATCAGATAAGATGATAACTAATGCGCTTAACCTAAACTTGGCATAAGCCTAAATGGTCATAATATTTTCAAACTGTGATTAATCTCGACTAAACTGGAGCACCTTAACCTCTAATTCATGAGGATTTGATCTCAGTTCCTTCTGGGCATACCTAACATACCTACCTGCTGAGATGAAGGTTTACAGTGGTGCAAGATGGTCTAATACTTTATACACAGGAAGGATTATGTTTAAAATCAGTCTGAGCATGAATAGGAAACCATGCCAACAGAGGTTCAGTCATTTGATTTGAAACCTTGTGACGCCATGACCTTTGCAGAGATGTTTGCTTGGATTAGGAGTTGTACCCCCTGGGTGCTTAAAAAAACTATTAACATGTTGCTCTTTTGGACGATTGATGCAGTATCAAGTGTAAAAACTTGTGTATATTTTGCTCTGTAATACAATAGTCAGAATGGATCAAATAATGAGACTGGGATTGTTAAAATGGTATATAAACTTAACTTTGGGACACTGTTAATGAAGTTATGTGATAATTTTGCGTCTCATTTTCCTCGTTTCGTAAGCACATGACAGACAGACACCAAAAGCCTGTAGTAAAATTGCAGAGTCATGCTCTATGTTGGAAAACCGGACTCATGTGGGCTGTGACCGCGCGCTCGAGAACGTGTTATCGCGAGATTTGAGTCGGGGTATAAATGCCACAGACAAACCAACAAGCTCGCCACTCTTCTCTGCTGAAATCTCTGGTGTGTGTCAATCAAAGCTGAGGTATGTGTCACAAAATACATTTAATTATGATTTCTGTAATTGTATCGTATTTTTTCAAGTTTAACTAGCGTGCGGCTTTGACATTGGTCTGTAGTTCGCTGAATTTGTGCGTCAAAGATGTTATAGAGTTGGATTTAAGTTCAACAAGTGCTTTTTCTGAATGGGTTGAACTGCTAACCGCTACTCCATTTTCGGTGCATTTTTGACAATGTAAAGCTTCCACGCATAGACAACAGCATAGGTAAAGTAAACATGTTCCACATTGTCGTTCTCAGGTCGGTTATAGTTGCGTTTAGCCGAGGAAGTGAATGTGGGCATTTGCACAAGGAACATAACCGTATATTATAGCAATAAATACGCGGAAACACCTGTGCATATAAAGTGAGAAGAATTAGTTTCACTTCAGTCTGATTGTGTGGAAACTATGTAGAGGTTAAAATAGTAACGGGTTTGTATTGAGAGGAAACCTTACATTTGATATTCCTGTAATATTACCTTTTTCAGGCATCCAAATAATCATGTTTCACAATATTACATCGTGTGTTTACATTTCGAGGGTGTGATGTAATGTTTGTATTTTGCACGAAAATACTTTCTATTGGATAATAAAGAGTTCAAAGTACTTATCAATTATAAGATATTGACACCCTTACGATTGGTTATTTAGTCTCATCAACAGTATAAATCAGACACATGTGGCATTTTTAATCAATATAGGACTTATAACTTATAAATCAATAATAAAGAACTTGCTTGATTGCTTTTTTTTGTAGATTGTCAAGTCATTATTCTTAAATTAATCACTGAATTAGACAATAATTAATCCAAGCGCTTATTTTAAGAGGCAGAGCAAAGTAATTTGGCTTTGGAGGATGATGGGCACTATCACTGTTGTGCAGCAGTGGTGATATTTCATTTAACACAGACACATTTCCTTGTCTTGTAAATGAGGAAGGCTTGTGGTTGATTTATGAAAGCAAATGATTTTTGAGTGTTAAGTGATGACACTGTTTCCTGCTTTTGAAAACCACTCAGACTGAAGATGGCAGCAGGAAAGGCACAAATTGGGAAGCTGGCCCCCGACTTCAAAGCCAAAGCAGTGATGCCAGATGGACAGTTCCAGGACGTCAAGCTGTCAGATTACAGAGGTAGAGTTTATTTGTTCACCCAGACTGTATTTTACTGCTTTGTGTTTGCATTGACTGGTTAGCATCTTTACTAACAAACATGGGAACGTTAATTAAATATTCTTTTCCATGGCTTCATCATCACATGACGGTCACCTATGTTCTTTTCTTTTTTACCTTTGTGCAGGGAAGTACGTTGTCTTTTTTTTCTATCCACTGGACTTCACCTTCGTGTGCCCAACTGAGATCATCGCCTTCAGTGACGCTGCTGACGATTTCAGGAAGATCAACTGTGAAGTCATCGCCGCTTCAGTGGACTCGCACTTCTCCCATTTTGCATGGTAGCTACAGGGATTGTAAACATCTATGCTAAGACTTTGTTGGTTTTAATGCTGTCGCCTCAAATATTTATTTTTCTGCCGTCAAAGGACCAACACACCACGCAAGCAGGGCGGCCTGGGTGCCATGAAGATTCCCCTGGTATCTGACACACGGCGCTGTATCTCCACAGATTATGGTGTGCTGAAGGAGGATGAAGGCATCGCTTACAGGTGGGTTAAATGATGTGGAAGTGTGTTACGGTAAGCTTTCATAAAGATTAGAAACAATGGAGCCAGTGTCAAGTCTGCTGCCTTTCTGCGCCCTGGGCGCGATGGTGCAGTGGGTTGCGTAAAGCTACACCTATCATTAAAGTGCCACAATAAACACATTACAGGAAGTGAGTATATACTATAATGTTACTGCTCTCACTCAACTCTTAATCCTCTGTCTGTCTGAATAACATGTAATCCTGTATGCCTTTGGACATTTGTGAGCTCCTCATTCACTCTTATTTCAGGGGTCTGTTCATCATTGACGGAAACGGCATCCTGAGGCAGATCACCATCAATGACCTCCCGGTCGGGCGCTCGGTTGAAGAGACCCTTCGTTTGGTCCAAGCCTTTCAGTTCACCGACAAAAACGGAGAAGGTAAGCTTCTGCTGCCACCCGCTGACAATGCAAATATATGACACTCCATTAAATGCAATGACGCAAGACCGCAATGTTATAGAGTCTGCTATAAACAAATGCTTGTTGAAATAGTGTGGCCATCTCTTTTGCAACATTTAAAATCCATTGTAAACAGTATAATGAGGTAATGGCTCATGAACTAAATGTGACTATGCTTATAATTAAACCAAATGACTGTCACATAAAGTATATGCTTCCAAAGAGACTACTTTGTGCCAATGTCCCCAGCAAGGGCAAAGACTAGAAAGCTATGGTTGGGATCAAAGATTGGTCCTATTGGGGCTAAGCTTATTTTTAAATTATCGGTCAAATATAGCTGTAGAGGTGAAGTGAAATAGCTTTTGATTCAAAGGCTGTTAATGAAGCTTAGTTTGGCATAGTGAAATTCTTATGTCCAAAACAAATACATGTCAACACCAACGTTTTGCTGCATAAGCTGATTTGAACACAAAGCAACAGAGGCTCTATGTCTCCACTGTTCCATCTGCTGGAGTAGGACTCACCGTTGGCTTATCTTTTCAGTCTGCCCCGCCGGCTGGAAGCCAGGAAGCGACACCATCAAGCCCGACATCCAGAAGAGTAAAGATTTCTTCTCCAAGCAGTAGTAAAGCCAGGGCCGGAGTCTGCTGCCTGCTGTAGGAGTTCAAGTTTAGAGAGTTCAGTTCCAGTTGACAATATTTAAGTGCCTGTGGATGAGTGGTTTTTGTTTTGTTTTTTTAGCTCACAGTCCATGTGTTGTATCCCCTGTGGAGTAAATAGTGCACTTATGACCAAATGATATTCTTATGTAATGTTGCTGTTGTGTGTGTGCTGTTTTCACTGTTTAACAGAGCTAAGTCATGGTTTTGTCCTTTTACCTTATTCCTTGTTGTTCGATGAAAAAGGGCCAAGAAGTTTTGGATATGTACCAAAAACATTTCATCTGAACGAACTAACAAACATCACCTCATAAAGATGTGTTTTGTTTTTTCTCCAGCAAACATGTTGTATGAAAATAAAAAATATATAAATATGACACAATGCAAGAGAAATTTACTCCAAAAATCATCTTATTGATCATTTGTGAATTTTGACTCATTTCACTAGCAGGAAAGGACTTTCTTTTCACAGCCTGAATACCGTAAATATCTCTTCATGACTTCCGTTTGGTGGGGGAAAAGCACACAATTTTTACTAATAAGATAACAAATATTAATAAATATTACATCCAGGCTGTTTCATGTGTAGAACATGCAGTTTAATTACTTTTTAAGTTGAAATGGTCGAACTTAGAGCACCTGGGCAGGCAGGCAGGCAGCCATGTTCGATACCTACTTTGTCAAAGGTCCTTAAATCAGCAGGAAACAAAACTCAAGGTCAGACAACAAAATAACTAATTTTATTGATTATGTTTGTAACTTTATTAGAAACTACATGTTTGAAACTAGCTTCCAGTGCGGGATAAACGGCTGATACGGTATTGAAATAAAGAGTAAACATTGTGGTAAAAGTTGCGATTAATAAAAGATTTAATATTTGCCTCTATTCTGTTTAAGCTAATGTAGTTGTTACTAACAGAGAACAGGAGAAAATGGCCGCTAGCAAGTTATGTATCAAGAAGAACAAGGAGGACACGACCCAGGTTTGAACAGTCTACACATGCGCTCCGTTTACATTTGTTCCAGTTCACTTACATACACGTATTTACATTTTTATCAATTTATGATGCACAGTTTGGTGTAAGTTGTAATTATATTGCACTTGAAGTGGACGGGGTTGTTCGTGAATGATCTGAAGACGGAGGGAGAGTCGCTCGTGTTTGTGAAGAGGATGATGGCCATCGCCGTGTCCTCCATCACCTACCTGAGGGGTATTTTCCCAGAGGAGGCCTACAGATCCAGATACCTGGAAGGTTTGATCTCATGCCGTGTGTGTGTGTGTGTGTGTAAGACATCGTGTGAAGTGTAAAGTGAAGGAACAAGTCAGACATACAATCATTCTCATTGACTTGCGTAACTATTGATGATCACTTTGTTTTCCTTATTAATATACATACAATAATTTTCATCTGGTTGAAATCACATTTACTCTAAAGCCATATAGAACATGTATAATAAGTAATTTTCTAACAAGCAAATTCTAACCTTCAAGAAGCTGGAAGAAATAACTGCAGACCTTACCAACAGTGCAACTAGTTCCAGAAAACTAATGTGATTATAATAGCTAAGTATTTTCATTTGTAAAACCCTTATTGCAAAAGTTTCCTTTGTCATTCCATCAGATTTGTGTCTCAAAGTTTTGCGTGAGGACTGTAACACTCCAGGTGCCTGCAAACTAGTGAAGTGGTAAGCATGTTAGAATGTTAGAATGATGCTGCCAGAACACAGCATCATGCATCTAAAGGTTATTGACATATTCAGCTATTGTCAGAAGCAATACGAAACTAAATATGACTCTTTCCAGGATGATGGGATGCTTTGAGGCATTGGAGAGGCGTTATGTAAGTTGATGCTTTCTTGAGAACCTTCAGTTTATTGTCTTTCATTACCTCTGCCACTACTTAAACTATTATTCTATTTTGCTCCTTTCACAGCTCCAGATTGTGTTTATTGGAGTAAGTAAATCAAACAACAAACCCTTTTTTATTATAAAACAATAGAGTTATACATGCTCATGAACACTGTCGATGAAAATTGTCTTCCTGAGGTTCTGAATGAATTTTTAATGCTTGTTGGGATATTGATGGAGTTTTGTTTCTTAGTGTTATTGTCTTCTGGCTGGTCTTAATATTTTAAATGTCTTACTCCAATGTAGGTCTACACTAATCCAGATGAGGCTAATGTAAGTCATTTAAAATGCAAATAATATGCAAAATTTGATGTAAAGGTAATGAACAGAGGTACTCGGGTTTTGCATTTTGTCCAGTATTTACCTCGACCGACATTAGAGACGCTTACATTTCCTTTTCCCTCTTTCCAGTGCATTATTGAGTCCTATCAGTTTAAATTCAAGTACACCGAGGTGGGACCCCAGATGGACATACTCAGGTGAACCTTTGCATCCAGGGGTCAGATGGGGTTCATCTACAGGTCAGTGAGTTTGTGGCTTTATATCCGCCATGAATATTTACCACAGGACCAAGAGAGCGGATGATCAGATCACCATGGAGGACACCAGGAAGGCCACGGTGCTGCTGATCAGGAAGCTCTTTCTGTTGATGCAGAACCTGGATGCCCTCCCCGAAAAGGTGTACCTCTCCATGAAGCTCTACTATTACGACGACTGTAAGATACATTCTCATTACTGCTTCGAATTACAAAAATAAAAAAGCGATTTCAAACTATGATGAAAGTCAAAACAACTGCTGCTTTCCTTTCAAAGTCACCCCGGCTGAGTATGAACCGCCAGGCTTCAAGGAGGGCCAATGTGACAGCCTGTTCTTTGAGGGCGTGGCTGTGCACTTAGGAGTGGGTGAGGTGGAGACAGACTTCCATAAGCTGCGAGTGGGTGTGTCAGTAGAGCAACGCAGGATGGAGAAGCTCCAGGAAGGAACCCAGCACAGGGAGACCAAGCAAGATTCCCACAGCAACCCTCCAGATCAGGTGATGAGTCAGATACATGAAGGCGCAGGAATGATACAGATGTGCGTTTTACTTTCATTCACTGGTTTAACCCTCTAAAACACACATTCCTTGTCCAGGTTCCTTGTCAGAGCATGACTGACAAAGAGGCTCTACCCTCTGAAGATGGTAAGTAAATGTGCTGCTACTGTGTCAAACACTGGAGAAGCTGCATCCAGCTCAGTTTGACTTGATATACATCTTTAAACCATCAATTATTACTATCATCAATGTAATGTGTAACAACGTGAAAACCAGTGATTCTCTATTGACTGCTTTACACAGAGTCTGAGTCACAGTTCAAAAAACCCAGAAGACCTGTGGCAAAGGTACAATTATAGTCAAAGCATGATCACAGCTGAGTGATTTACACGAAGGAAAAGAATAAATGTTGTTAAAGTTGAACACGGCTGGTATTATCATTTCTGTCATAGATGAAGGTTGCTGCCAAAAGACAGGCCAAGACAAGAAGACGTTAGACACGACATCCTACTAACTGTGTTTAAGACATCAACCAAAAAGTGAGCTGGGTTTTTCCCCGGTTATTGTTATGACATGTTTACATCGTGTTAGATAAGACACAGATGCCTTTGATCGTTATAGCCAGAGTCTGAAAGTTTAGAATTGAGACAAATTTAATATATCTTTCACTCGTAAGGGCTAAGAAACTTTTGTTATGGCATCATAAAATGTATTTGCATTGTTCAAGAAATAAAACTTGGTTTGTAAACATCTCGTTTTTTTGTACATCGTTGTAAAAATACAATTTTTGACACAGAGTACATGATGTAGAAAATATTAACCGAGGCAAAGTAGATATAGTGCAACATGTATCACTATGCAATCGTCCTTTCATTGCTTCAATTCAGATATGGAATTTCCATTACTATTCACTTAGTTAGCAAAGCTTTGTGATGAGGAAATAAAGGCACATTCAGAAAATGTCCCAAAACGTAGTAGTGGTAAGGAAGGACTACTTTGAGCTTATATTGGTTCATTGAGATGTTATCCTGGTGTCTGTGTGAGGTACATTTCCATCTTCATATGGATCAGTTAGAAGAGGCTGTCCACGTCTCCCATCTCCACGTACACACTCTTCAGCTGGGAGTAGTATTCAACCGTCACCTGCCCGTTCTCCCGACCTATGCCTGGCAAATGCAGAGATTACAAATTTACTTTAAATTACCCTCTTTCTAATCTGCTTCGGGAACAAGACGATTGAACTCGTGTGTCGGATCAAATTTGACAGACTGTACCTGACATTTTGAAGCCTCCAAACGGCACCTCCACTGGCGTAATGTTGTAGTTGTTGATGAAACAGGAACCGGCCTTGAGGTGTTCAACCACACGATGTGCTCGTTTCACATCCCTACGGACAGAAACGCCACACTGCCTTTGTTTTGTGTGTGTATCTTCCACTTTAGATATAAATGAATTGCTTGAATAAACGTCTACCTGGTGAAAACCCCTGCAGCCAAACCCAAGGCGGAGTCATTTGCTCTCTGCAGCACCTCCTCTTCTGTTTCAAAAGACAACACAGACATGACGGGACCAAAGATCTCCTCCTTCACACAGGTCATCTCATCTGTGCAGTCACCTGTGGGGGTTAAAGGATGAACGGAGGAAAATGTGAGTAACACCTATGTTGTTATATATGAAGACCTTTAATGAATGGATGATTGTATGAAAGGCTTACCCAGGACACACGGACTCATGTAATATCCATCCCCGAGTTTAGGATCTGACGGAACAAAAGGTTCACCTCCACATAAGACTGTAGCTCCCTAGAATCAAAGCAGTAATTATCTGGGTGAGGTGTCTTTTTAAATGCTGTGCACAAGCAAAACAGATCATTCTGCTGTGTCATACCTCTTTTTTTGCCTGATCCACAAAGCCTAGGACTTTGTCAAGGTGCGGCCGGTTGACCAGTGCTCCCATCCGGGTGCTCTCTAGCAGTGGGTCCCCGATCTCAATCGCCCGGGTCCTCCGAACCACCTCCTCCAAAAACTCAGGGAGAATATTCTTCTGCACAAAGACTCTTGTGCCGTTGCTACAGACCTGTGTTGGATTTAGGAATTAGCAATCACTGACATTAGGATAATATGTGTGTTCCATTTACGGACTGGATGTATTTTCAGTTCTCACATACACACACACACACACACACACACACATACCTGGCCTTGAGACAGGAAGTTGGCCATGAGAGCTCCACTCACAGCATTCTGCAGATCACTGTCCTCAAAGACGAGCAGAGGAGACTTCCCCCCAAGCTCCAAAGTCACAGGCTTCACCCCCTTAGATGCCATCTCCATAATCTATAGGGCAAAGTAAAAGTCAACCGGAAGGATTTTCAGCAAAGAAACAAAGAAAAGGGACTGAAAAGATGCCTGGGTTGTTATCAGCTGCTACCAACATTGATTTGCTTTGTGTTGCCAGGGTCATCAACGAGGCTGACATCATTATCATTACCAGTCTGCACATCTAAATCGTCAAGGTTGCAGTTTCCGATCATATGAAGCCCTCTAGTGGTCAAAAGAGGAATGTCTATGTGAGACACTTTTGCATGCTTGTGTTCTCTTACAATAGTTTGCATTCTCTCTCCAAAACGTGTCACTCCCACATAAAAGCTGGACTGAATGAAGTAAAGAGTGAAGATACAGCTACATTGCATCCTTATACTGAACATATAAACACACACATTTATACTTTTTATTTCATCTTCTCATGTGTAATACTGACCTTCTTGCCTGTAGGGACGCTGCCGGTGAAGGACACTTTAGCCACATCGGGGTGGTGGCACAGTAAACTGCCCGTCTCCTGGCCGCCCTGCACCACATTGAAGAGCCCCTCTGGAGCGCCGGCTTTGGCGTAGATCTCTGCCAACATGACAGCTGTCACAGGAGTCACCGGGGAGGGCTTGAAAACCATGGAGTTACCTGAATTTGACGAATCAAAAGAGATAACTCACAGTTAGCAATGGATTGTTTTCTTCTCTTCTTATCAATAAGTGAAAGAGGTAGGGAGGAGGGAGGGAAAAACGTTTGACAGCAGACATCTTTACATTTGGTTTTCTGGGTGATTAGACAGCACTACATACATTATCCAGTTTCTATCATTTATTTAACAAACCGCTCTCTTTAATGCTTTAATAGGTCTCCTACCACAGGCCAGGGCTGGAGCCGATTTCCAGGCAGCGATCTGGAAAGGGTAATTCCAAGCTCCGATGCCCACACAGACGCCGAGGGGCTCCCTCCGTGTGTAAGCAAAGGAACCACCGGGCAACTGCACATGCTGGCCTGGACATCAAAACAGTCAAAAAAAAGATGAGTATAACACTGACAACAGGAATTTATGATAACATAAAGAAGAAATGTCAATCAATCAATCACCACAGGCTTGAGGTGCCAGAAGTCCAATCAGCCAAACTAATTGCAAACACCTGTGTTAGTTTCCCCCTCTATTAAGCACTGAATCAGTTTTAAATCAGTGTATCTAATGACCATAAGCAGATGTAGATACGTAGAGTCTAAACACATGGGGGGATGTTAAACACTAACCTGCCAGGGTGCTTGCCAGACCGGCAAAGTATTCTATGCACAATCTGGCAGAGTCCACATCCAGACGGGCTTCTGTGATGGATTTCCCATTGTTGACGACCTCCATTTCAGCTATCTCCTCTCTCCTGTTCTGTCAATAACAACGTGGGGGCAACGTGTTACATACAACATACATTTGGGACTGTGTATCAGGAGGGTTCACCCAATACTTTCTAAATTCCAAGCTAGCTGTCTGTGTACACATGGTTTTCCCTGCAGAAATTTTGTCTTGTCAAACCAAATAAACCGCATGTGTGACTAAGAACACGACTGCTCTGTTCCACTTAGGCGTGCCAGTAAACCTTAAACAACAATAAATGCACAAAACAACAAGGAAACTGACACGTCATGAAGTCCAATTAATCT
The DNA here is from genome assembly GCF_046128005.1 of Genypterus blacodes. Lineage (NCBI taxonomy): Eukaryota > Metazoa > Chordata > Actinopteri > Ophidiiformes > Ophidiidae > Genypterus > Genypterus blacodes. The sequence continues at coordinate 1,833,047 of NW_027466842.1, forward strand.
GGGTGGGGGCTATTATTAACGTAATAATGCATTAATGCATGTAAGTGCTACGCAAAATACTTTGCAGCAACTCTGTGTAAAACATTGCCACACCTCGATGATGCGGGCCGCCTCTATCATGAGCCTTGCCCTCTCCATCCCTGACATCTTGCTCCAATAGCCAAAGGCCAACTTGGCACTTTTCACAGCCTGCTCAACCGCCAAAGCTCCACATGGCTCCAACTGGCACAGGACACGCCCTGCAAAGCAAAACGTACGATGACCGCAACAGCCACATACGCAGCTAAAACAGAAATACTGCAGGTTTCATCATTTTGTATCGAGCAAAGCCGTGTGACTTTCTTGTGGTGGATTGTTTAGGATTGTGTAATCATTCAGTATCGTGAGAGAGAAGAATCTATTACGGCAATGAGGCTACAGGCAATGATGACATTAATGATAGGATGAAATCATCCCAGAGGCAGTTTTAGCCTCAAGGTTAGCTGAGTTTGCCTGTAGCCAAATGGCTGCTCATTGAAATTCCTACATTAGTTATGGTAAAATAGAAATACAATTGTAAAGATAATAACTAGAAAAACAATTGAAGACCATAATAGTACAAGATACAATTGGTAAACATAGAGAGGACATAGAATGCATACACACAAAAGCTTGTATACATAAAAAGTAAAAGGCTTTGAACAGACAAACTAAAATGTGCAGTTTTCAAATGCTAAGATAACTGATTCCAGATAACAACCTGTCTGGGCCTTGATAACAAAGCCTTGTTTCAGTGTGGAACAGAAAAACACTCCCCTGTGTCATGACCTCACCCCTCTGACATGGAGTTAAGAATAAAGTTTGGCCATGAAGAGCTGTGTTATCTAGACAAACATGGCAGCGGAGTCCTGGACAATCTGGACCTGCTGGAAAGCCTTTTGGTTAAAGTAAAGTTATGCCAGACATGATGTGTGTTCAAATGTCAAGCAGATCTAGAATTCACAATATAGTACGACCCAGTTGGACTGGCTGTCAAACAGACAAACGGAATTCTTAAAGCAGGTTTGATATTTAACAACATGCCACCTATAAGCCGTGACACATTAGTGGCATATGTATCATGTATCTTCCTGTATTGCTTCTGCTTTGTTGTATACCCCTGCTATTGCAAAACGGGCTGACTGAGGTCTCGCTGACTGTCTCACCCCTGGACCGCCTGAACTGACCCTGTAATGTCCTTTGGGACAGCAAACTTAATATTTGAGGATACAAACAGACCTGATGTTGCTAATGACCTCAATAAATGTTGCAGTACTTTCTCTCTGCCTTATCAACCACAACTCACTGTTACACAACCACAAACAATACACTGATGTCGTCCTTAAGGACAGAAACACATGACATGGTAGCCACATCACACACAGGCGTTTTACACGGCGATCAAAGTCCACATTACGTGAGCTGTCAGGAATGCCAAAAAATAAAAAATAAAACCTTTCTTTTCAAATGTCACCATTAAAGTTTGAGACTTGCCTGTTGAGGGTTCGTAGACGTTTTCCTTGTGGCGTTTCTCTTCACTCGTCTGTCGCTTCCCAGCCCAGAAGTTCAGCGGGGCTGTGACGTTCACGGAGCCCGAGGAGACGCATCGGACCGCCGCGGCCAGGGGGAGAGCAGCCGACCGCAGCCGTCTATACACGGCAACACTTTGTGGCATATTTTAAAGGCTGCGACGCTCCCAGATTAGACTACAGATGCAAAATATGGAAGATATCTGGGTTGACACAATGCAACTCTTCGTAAACATAAATAAATAACTTCGAAGTAGAGAAAGAGAAAGAAGTGTTTCGTCCGCCAGATAAATACAGTAATATTTCCTTGTTGTTTTGTTTCTAAATGCACCTACCTTAAACAGCCTCCTTCACAATGATTACGGTTCGTGGATTAACATATATAAATATAGTAGAAAGCCTTCCGTTAGATATTTTGTTTAGTTAACCTACATTACTTTGCTGCAGCTCAGCAATAGGCGGGTCAAATAACTGGAACGGTCCGTCAATGTCACATATGATTGGATATTCCCTCTGTCAATCTTAAAATCCACTAAACAATATAACCTTTCCAAACGAATAGTCATAGGAGGTATCACTAGAGTGTGTAATAAAGCTAATGTGCGAGAAATTAGTAATATAAAATTAACAAATCAACAAATACGCCTTTCTGAAGATAAACGTTGCGAATGTGGGCGGAGCTGCCGGGTAGTGATCTTCCAGCTCAGCATCTCTCAAGCTCCACTTTGCAAGTATGGCCGGAGACAACGAGACACATCTAAGGGACCGGGACGAGAACACCACCGTTATTCGGCAGCCCTTTCTCATCGGTGTGTCCGGAGGCACCGCCAGTGGGAAGGTCGGAACCATAGCTAGATAACCCGGCCATTTTTGGGAATTGTCATGGCTATATTTAGAGCTAAATCACGTAGGAGACACTCGGCAGCCGGATGCTAGTTGACCGCGTGGCTTCAGCGTCCTAATGACAGCGACACCATCTGTGAACCACCCAGATAACCGTCAACGGCATTTCAAACTTACCTTTATGTCTCTCCGCTTATTGTCACTGTACTGAAATGTCGCTCCGTGTAGTTCCATTCTCCATTTTCCGTTACACGCGTTGTCAGTTGGCTAAAACGCTCTTGAGAGTACATGCTCTTTGATGTTAGCTTAGCCGTGTAGCTAAATTCCATCACATGCTAACAGTGGTGTCCGCTTGCCAGACAATAGCTAATGCTAACTAGCCTCCGGGCTAGGCAACGAGTGTTTGTAAACAATACCCAATGAGGTTTTCGCTCGTTATATTGCAGATACTAAACGTTATGGTAGTATACATTATTATTGTAACATTACACACAGCTCGTGTTAATGGTATATGTTCTTTGTTTTTGTGGTACCACGCCGGCGCTAGCGGGAAAATGTCATTTAAGACTAACAGGATGTGATTTATTTAAAGCCACAGTACCGGGGTCGTCTTTGTTCTCGATGCCTCGCATACAATTAAAACACCAATTTATTTTTCCAAGTGAAATGAATACAACACTTTTACGAATATCTAGTTTGTAATTTTCCTCAAACAATTAATCTTTTATTTCTCTAAATCAAGGTACGCGCCTAGCTCTCTACTCGAGCCTTTTGCAGTAATGAGTCACTTGTCACCGCGTCGGCACTTGCCGGCTCTGATGCCAGTGAGCAGACGCAGGTCGTCTCTCCTGGACGTCATGATTTATTTGTTCCGGTTCCATAAACGACGAAGGTTAAAATGCCAGAATTGGCACCGAAACGCCATTTAAATCGTCGGCATTGGACTCAGATTCCACGCGTGTATTGTAGACGCCTCCATGGGTTTACTTTGTGCCCCCCTTCCTATCTCGATCCGCACCTTGGCACCCACCCTGCTTTGTGAAAGCCTCCCAGGGTGTCTCGGTTTAAAGGTCTGCCTGTACTTTCCGTGTCAATCGCGAAGTCTGGGGGCGTGTGCGCCTGATGTAATATTTGTCTCCTTTTGTGAAACGCTGCATCCAACTTGGTGCAAGGCTTTGCAGACAGCAGTCATTAGTTTGTAATTTCATCATCCAGACTGCATAGGTGTTTTCTCTGGCCTAATGCCTGTATGGGCCTGTTCACTGTCCATGAAGTTTAAAAATAGAAGAAAGTAGAACAGTCACATTGAGTTGTTTTTTTAATCAGTAAATTAATCTAAATTGATGATCTGAACAAGGTGGAATAGTTAAAACAAAACATTTCTGTTTCAAGCCTCTAAATGCCAATCGAATATGAATCTGGTGAGCTCAAAACTGAATATCAGCGTGGATAGATTGGTGCATCCTGCCAGGTCCCACAAATTCATTGTAGCACAATTTTGTGGCCACAAAAGCAACATGGCCTCAGGCTGCTGGAGAATGTCCTGTCAGCATTGGTTATGAGTTTCTTTCAGTCAGCAAAGGCCAGTGAGGGCTGTGATGGTGAAATCAAATGGGATTGGATAAACCCACCGCATTGTAACATGGTGGCAAACTTGATGACCTAAATGTAAATGTGGCACTTTTGACTGATCAAAGAAGATGCTACAAATTCTCAGGTGTTCCTGGTGCCCAGGTTCATAGTTTGAAATGTCCTGGGGAGCTTCTCATTTTTTATTAATTTTCTTGATTTGTCATTCTTGCTGCAGTCCTCAGTATGTGAGAAGATCATGGAGCTGCTGGGGCAGAATAAGATCGATCACCACCAGCGGCAGGTGGCCATCCTCAGCCAGGACAGCTTCTACAAGGTGCTCACGTCAGAGCAGAAGGCCAAAGCACAGAAGGGGCAGTTCAACTTCGATCATCCAGGTACCCACAGCATTGCACAGTCAGTGGCACAGTTTGCATTGTGTGGAATATAGCCCCCGAAGTGACATCAAGGAAAGTAACTTTCACATTACATTATTTACAACACAAGTAGGTTTGCAGTGTGGGTGTGCTTGATTGGCAGTTCTTCAGTTCAAATGCATTAACTTGCTGTGTTCTCACACCTGCCTGGTAAAATATTCCAAATTGTGCCAACCATATGCACCCTACCACCCTTATCTGCCACGTTGCTGAAATTGTTACTAAACCACTTTTGGCAGAGGCACATTGGATCCATATTTGGAACCAGTCTTAACTCCCCCCCCCCCCACGCTTACTTCCTTTCTCAGCTGATTTTAAATCTCCCCCAGTCAGCAGGCCTTCCTCTGAGGCAGCTGTCCCAAGGCTCAGAGGCAGAACCCAACACCTGCTACTCGAAAGCGATTCCTCTTCAAACTTGCTCTCTGAATATATTAAGCGGTGCGGATTTTGCCACGTGTCAATGGGTTCAAGTAAAACTGGTGTAACTGTTGTTGAGCAATGTCTGATTGCTTGAGGATCACAACTGTTTGCTCACATCTTATCCACAGATGCCTTTGACAATGAGCTGATAATGCAAACCCTCAGGCAGATACTGCAGGGGAAGACTGTGCAAATTCCACTTTATGACTTTGTCACCCATTCCAGGTGAGCAGCTGATTTCAAGCCTCCACCCATCTGAGTCCCCCAAACTACATTGTAGAAATGTAACCATAGCAAAACTATTCAAGTTTGATGGTCTATACCCATATTTGGTTTACAACTTGATGAAACAAGATGCTTTCGATGTAGACACTGACGGGAGGGGAATTTTGTCCTGCAGGAAGGAGGAGTTTGTGACGGTGTATCCAGCCGACGTGGTCCTTTTTGAGGGCATCCTGATGTTCTATTCACAGGATATCAGGGATCTCTTCCAGATGAAACTGTTTGTCGACACAGACCCAGACACCAGGCTGTCACGCCGAGGTGGGGTTCATTTAGCCATTATGAATTGAGAAATTAGTATTCTGTTTCATAATTTGAAGAGGCGCATCTCGCCTCTGAAATGCTGCTGTTGGTTTCGATCTCCATTTTATTTGAACTTTTTTGTAATGCTGGTGAAGAGAGACGTATAAAATGCAGTATTACATATACATTAAACCCTTATCTACATTAAACCCTTATCTTTAGTATTTACAGGATCTGTACGTCTCCTTTAATGCAGATTGGAGCCGTAAACCTATTCTGTTGCGGTTTAGGTGTTTTGAATAGTGATTTGCATAGTTGACTCATTACCCTCTTATAAGATGATGCGGCTTCTCTGCTTGACACATTTTTCTTCTCTGCCTTTCAGTCCTCAGAGACATCAGTGAGCGTGGTAGAGAGCTGGAGCAAGTGCTGACACAGTACATCACGTTTGTGAAACCAGCCTTTGAGGAATTCTGTTTACCCGTAAGAGACATTCCCACCTTACACAGCTGTGATATTCATTTTAATGAAAGCCCTAATTATGACTTTTTTTTTAGGCTGGTAATTTTCCATTTACATTTGACTTTATCTCCACCAGACAAAGAAGTATGCTGATGTGATTATTCCTCGAGGAGCAGATAACCTTGGTAAGGCCTGGTATCATACTTGAAGGTAATCTTGGTACAGTGAAATTGCGTTTGTCTTGTTCAGGTGGGGAATGCTCTTGATACAGTCCTTTTGAGTAAGTGTTCTTTTAGGTGCTGTGTTTCACCGTCGACTCTCTCTTCCCCTTCTAGTGGCCATCAACTTGATAGTCCAGCACATTCAAGACATTCTAAACGGAGGACTTGGCAAGCGGCACAATGGCTGCATGAACGGCCACATCACTCCACGGCAACGGCGGACCTCCGAGTCCAGCAGCCGACCACATTGACCTCACCACACCTCTCTTCACAAGGCGGAGAGGGGTGCAGGGGTAGCACTGTAAATAATGCGTGTTGGCATCACTGTATTTAAGAGGAGAAAAAAAACAACAGAACAAGAGATGCAAAAAGAATTGCAATGCCTTTTATTATTATGACTACTCTTGGTATTGGTTGCTTTCATTGTAATTGTTGAACTTGATTTAGACCTTTGTCTGGAGGGTAAAAGACAGGCTTTTGCTTTACTTGCAAGGAGATCATGGGTAAATGTTGACCTCAACCCCTCCCCCACCCCTGCATTTTCCTCCCATATTACATTTTGTTTTAATGTATCCCCTGCTGCTTCATGGAAGATAGTGCTGATAATAAAAGAGGGGAAACCTTTATTTTTTTTCTATGTTTGATGAAACTTGAACCCCCTGTTGCCGGGGCAACCTGAGGGTCTTTACAAGAAAAACAATTTGGTCAAGCCAGGATTGCACTCTGTGTGTTGACAATCTTGGGAGTGTTTCATACCCTTTTTTTCCTCTGGTCAAAGTTCCCTCTCTGTATTAAATATGTGTTACACGGGTCTGTTCACCACACGTGTTCACCACACTGATTCCACACTACATATTTTACCGTATCGATTGCCTCATAGTATTTACATACTACCAGACCAATGAAGCCAAAGGCTGGGTGGTTTACACAAGTATTGCAATACTAACTCAGCCCGGAGTGCTGTGGGTGTAGTTACATTTCTTGGGACACATTTCTCCTGTTGGTGTGTTGAGATTTTCTCTCCCAATTTAAAAAAATAATAATAATAATTCTTGCTGTGGATGGCAATGTATGTATTGTCTCAGACATTCAGTGGTTTGCTTTATTTGCATGTATTTAATGCCCCAATTTGAGTGGAAGTATAAATACCTTCCTCAAAGGTTTGGCTCAGCTGATTAAAATAATGCGTATACTCAGGTTGCCATTTTATTTTAGGTTAGGTCAGAAGTTGTGATGAAGGTGATCAGCGCTACAGCAATATCAGTCATCCCAGTAATGTGGCCATGAACCACCAAAACCCACCATAATGCCTCTGCAATGTTGCCTCAGGTTAACATGAACAGTAAATATCCACAGTATGAAGCGTATTCCATTAGATTATAATAAAACTGTTCAAGCAATTTTGTATTCCATGTGTTGTATTTGTCATGTATAGTGCAATTGAGTGAAAGATTTGTACCATGGGATTTATACTGTATGGCTGTGAAATAGCACATGAGGGTGTTGGATGATTTATAACAGAATGACGATGTCAGCTCCTTATAATGATCAATAATAAACCGATGCAGCCGAGTTGTGTGTTGTTTCAGTCATTGATATTACACATAGGATGTTGATGGGCAAATAAACATTTGTGCACCAAGACGCTGAGTATTGTCTCTGTAGTGTCCCCTTTACCCCGCTAGATGGCGTCAATGCCTCCAGAAGCTATGGCCCCTTCGCGTGCCGACGTAAATATGAAACTAGGCCATTCAAGCTTGACCCAATTCTTGAAATAGAGTGTAAAAAGACAAGGCTGACGTAATGCTAATAGCAGATGTTTTACTATGTAAGTAGTGTCACAATTAGAAGTTGCTATTCGTAACAACTCGAAGGCAGAATTGCTTTAAGTTATTAAACTATTTTAATCCGGAACATAAATCGATCACTTGAATGCAGCAGGGAAAGTTAGCAGCGGGGAGGTTTCAAAATGGTGGTACGTATCTCTGCTGCATATTGTGGAGAACACAATGGGTCTTTGGGGGTAATAAGCGAGCCTTTAAACGTCTCCTCTTGTCTTCACCGTGACAGAAATTCGGGCTGCAGTTTAAAGCCACCCTGGAAAATGTCACCAACGTGAGACCGCTGGATGAGGACTTCCGCTGGTTTCTGAAGGTACCACGGCTGTCAGTTAGCATGTCAGTTCACTCTTTTAAACAACATTTCTCTAAATTGTTGTCGTGTTTTCATTCATTTTTATCATTTCACTGTCTCATTAACTTGATCACTGAACACGCAAACAGGCGCGCCACTGCTCCGTTGTCAAATAAGTGAACATGTGTACACTGATGACAGCGATCCTAACATTCTGCAGCAAACTACAGTCGCTTAAACTAATTTCCACCGTTGTTTGGTTAAATCTGTTGAAGTGCTTTATGTCTTACTGGCCGAACCTTTACATATATATGTTATTCGACATGCTGCGTTATATTTATACTGTATATTTGCTATAATTTATGATGTGTTTATGCTGTTTACTGCTCAGATGTGAAAGTTATTCAGTAATTCTGAATCTAAATGGTTCCAGCTTCTCATATTTGATGATTTGCAGCATTTAATCTATCTGTAAACTGAACAAATAGTAATTTACTTGTTGTTTATGCAATGTGAAGACAGTATTTAGGCCTCTGCTGTGTTATTGTGCGTGTAACAATAACTTTAAGATACAGTATATGTATTTGAATTACCCTTTTACACATGCAGTGGCCCTTATATATATATATATATTCATATTTCTTATCTATTAGTCATGTTCTAGTTGTGACTTTCTCTCAACCAATGATATACAATAATCTTTTTGTTTCAGCTGAAGTGCGGGAACTGTGGAGAGATCCCAGATAAATGGCAGTATGTTACTCTCATGGTAAGGACAGAATCATCTTTAAAAGCTCACACACACACAAACACCCACAAACAACTCACATAGCTTGTGTTGTATGTGTTTCACTAGGAGAACGTGCCACTAAAAGGTGGAAGAGGCAGTGCCAGCATGGTGCAGAAGTGTAAACTATGTTCCAGGGAAAATTCAATCGGTACGTCTTAATATTTGTTTCATCGTCGTAACTTTCTGAAGGTTTTTTGGAGGTATAACACGTTTGTACTGTGTCCTTTCAGATATCCTTGGTGACACAATCACACCTTATAATGTAAGCTTGCCTTTTGTGCATTATCTTTTAGATCAAAATCCTAATACTTGTTGACATTGACTAATGGTGTGTGTCTTGTTTATGTGCCGGGTTAAAGGCTGACGACAGTGATGGCTTTAAGACGATGGTGCAGTTTGAGTGTCGAGGTCTTGAGCCCATCGACTTCCAACCACAAGTGAGAACCTTTATTTGACAGAGTTTGAAGCATTCACCATACTGTTTGTGAGATGGTAAAAGTGGATCTGATGAGGCCTGATTATAGTCACTTAGGACCTGTTGTGTTTTCTATTACTAGAATACAATAGAATAGAGACTTTTTTATTGGGTCAAATCACATGCAAACACGTCATCTGAAATTTGTCTAGCATGTCTTGCATATCACAAAACACACACACACATGCATTACAGAGGGGTCAGTTTGGGGATCCGGTGCGTTGCTCAAGGGCAACTCGGCAGTGCGCTGGAGGCAAACTGGCAACCCTCCAGCTGCAATGAGTCCACTTTCTTGGTCCATGCTGGGAATCGAACCCGCGTCCCTCCGCTGAGCCTCTACCAAGCTGAGTCCCTATGGAGCCCCTATGGACTGAGCCACTGACTAGTATAATACAATGTAATATAGTAGATCATGCGTGTGTGTGTGCTGCTTGACCCTCTCTGTCCTTCTTTGTCAAACCCGATGCAGGCTGGGTTCGCCGCACAAGGAGCAGAATCTGGAACACCGTTTCCTGAAATCAACCTACAAGAGAACGTAAGTGCAGTGGAACTGTTAAACACGCGCTCACAGTATCACCTCATGTAGAATAAAGTGTTGATGGCTCCTTATCTTTGATTCATCTATGCAGGACTGGACAGACTACGATGAGAAACTCAAAGAGTCGGTGGGCATATATGAGGTCACACACAAGTTCATCAAGTGCTGAAGTCCTCGTATGAGCCTCCAAGCTGGGCCGGTGAACACTACAGCCAAATATCCACGGGCCCATTTTCTAACAGTAAGGATGCTGCATACACTAAGGCAGGCTGGTTTGGTTGATCATCAAGAAAAGACAGTAAACCACAGCATTGGATTGTCCGTATACACACCTTGGATAAATCAACAGGGCCAACAGATGAAGAGGTTTCTTTTTTCGCGCCACAACCACAATAAATTTGAAATGTGAAAGATTGAGTTGAGGTCTTTCTTTTCGTGTTTGAGTGGTGTACGCTGGCTCCTTTGTATGTGGAGTTCTATGCGTGTTCTCCCCGTGTCTATGTGGGTTTCCCCTACCATCAAAATCATGTGCTTTAGGTTAATGCTCCTGCCATTTCACATGAGCAGGGCACTATATATATATATAGGCTATAGATCTGGAGTCAAAGTTAGTCAGGTGGGGATTGTGTGTCTATAACTCTCAGAGTGACACATCATCTCAGACATTGACGATCTCTTCAGTAATAGACGATCTTTGTTGTGTCGGGTTATCCTCCAGTGTCTCAATGCGTTTGCTGCTGTCTGCTGTCCGGACGTTCACCCACAGAAGACTAGCAACCATGGCACCTGGCAAGAGGAAGGACAGGGTGTTTGTCATCGGCGTGGGGATGACGAAGGTGACAATATGTAGTTGTATATAATAATCAATGTTTTGATTCCTTAAGAGGACATGAAGGAGCTGAAGTTTTATGGCTAGCACATTGAGCTAACACAGAATTTGCTGGACACACCACCGTAGTCCCGCTGTGCAGCCCACATAAAGACATTATCATTTTATTCTTTACTTCGAAATGCAAATAGAAAGACAGAGAAATATCAACTTTATGCTTTGACACCTGTGCAACAACCGCCACAGTACTGACAGTCCCATGTTGTCGACATGAGAGGCTAACATTATCTTGAGTTGCGTAAATAATTCTTGTTTGTGTCAATTTTCGATTTTAAAGTTGCAGCTACAACTCTGCTTTAATACCCGGATAATTTCCCCAAGTCTCCTTTATCAAAGTTCAGACTCCATGGTCCACACTAACTGTGTGAAGGGTCATCATCCACCTCTGCACTCTGGCCCCGTTAGCTGACGTCATTTAAAGGGACCGTAGCATAACAATGCAATCAATTATTTTTTATTTTTCAAAATAATAATTAGAAATGTCAACACCGCAACAGGAAGGCTGCGGGTTCGAATCCAACACTTTTGAATGTGGAAGAAAACAATCCAGAGCTCTAATCACAATTTCAAAACAAAATTAGTGAACACAGACCAACAGATTTGATTAGGTTACACAGTTTTTGAAATACCATCCTGATTGTATTTGATTTTCTTGACTTTCTTTGCAGTTTGAGAAGCCTGGATCCAGAGAGAACTTTGACTACCCTGATATGGCCAAAGAAGCAGGTGATAAATGCTTTTTATTACATACATAATCACACATTATGAACAGGTATGCTGTCATACCAAGGGAATGCTTGTGAATTGAGCCTCTGACCCTAACATGCAAGAAGGTGAGCAAGGGCTTTAATGTTTCTATGGATGAATCATCAACTACTTTAATTAGAGCTCAGTAATTATAGTATTTAATATAAACATGCAGTGATTATGTACTATCTGGCTGTAAACTATGGTGGCTTTGAATGTTTTCAGTACCCACCACATCACACAACTGACCTTTGTCTTTTCCCTGAAATGAAAAATGCTTTAGGTGTAACGTTGTGGATGTGATTACATTACATTTTTGGGGAATGTAAAAATATCTAAAAAAAAATACAACATTAGACGTTTTCCCATTTTCGCCATAACAATAATAACCGCAGGGTCCTCCAGAGGGCGCCATCAACACATACATTGTCTCCCATGTTTCGCTAAACCAGAAGTCCCCAGCAAAAGTATTCTATGAAACTTCTTAAAATACAAACAAAAAAGTAACTCACTCAGTGCAGACTTCACTGTGTTAAGTTTGAAGGATATTATGTTGTAAAGTGAATAGGCTCAGAACTTATCAATCAACCGAATGTGTTTGTCTACATTTTTGTCTAAAGGTCAAAAAGCCCTCGCAGATGCAGGAATCCCATATTCTGCCATTGAACAAGCGTGTGTTGGATATGTCTATGGTAAGAAACGCCACCTAACTCACCAATACAATGTTGGATTTGTACCGTGATATTCAAGTTACGTAATGTCAGGTCCACTCAAAGGCCATAATTGATTTTACAATGTGTATTTTGCAATGTGTGTACACCCTAACAACTCGCCTACGTTTTATATTAATTATATTTCTTGCTGAAAAGCAAAACAAACAATACAGAATGTTTCTACTCATTCTTTGCTCCACCAGGGGACTCCACCTGTGGGCAGAGGGCCATTTACCACAGCCTCGGCCTGACTGGGATTCCCATTATCAATGTCAACAACAACTGCTCCACAGGCTCCACTGCTCTCTTCATGGCTCGGCAGCTGGTGCAGGGAGGTCAGTCAGCCCAGAAGGACAAAGCTTGACTTGTCTCTTTATTTCAGGGTTTTTACAGGTTAACGGCAAGACAGTGATGTTGCTGATATTCAGTCATTGAATTTGAAATGCAAATCCACAAGGTGTATGTTTCATAAGGGGGAGGCATTTTGAAAGAGGGACATTGCTGTTGGATATAGTGGATCATGAAAATCTTTTTCAACATTTGTCTTTCTTCTCTTCAAAGTGAAAATGTGACTGTGCACTTCTCATCCTCTTTTTTTTGCAGGTGTTGCCGACTGTGTGCTTGCTCTTGGGTTTGAGAAGATGGAGAGGGGCTCTTTGTCGTCAAAGGTATAAAACTGTAATATGAAGCAGAAATTGATAATAAACTCATCCCTTTGTTGTCAGAGGAAAGATTTCAGGCTCAGGCACTCGTGGATTTTCTGCAGTTAAAATTCTTATCGGGTGTAACCCTGATGAAGGCTCGCTGAACCTCATACACGCTAGTTTAATAAATATTTTTAACAAGATCTATCCATATAAATAAAGCCCTCTTAACTGCAGCAAATTGGGTTCCTGTACCTGGAATCTTTGAATTTCCTCCCTTCCAGAGTGCCAAATGCAGCAAAGCAGCAACCCTACAAACTCAAGTTGGAAAAATGGCCATAGAATTGAATTCATTGGGTTTCTGCAAACTCAAACTCACAAAGTTGGTGCAGGGATATTGGATTTTCATTTTATTATAAAGATTATTGTAATGCTGTCTGCCATTGGTTTGCTTGTAGGTTGGTGCTCTGACTTAAAGAAAGATATTCGATAGGCACACAGTTTTTCCTGTAATGAACCGAAAAGGAAAGAAAGAATAATGAACCTGCTTTTCTCATGCATTTTCCGTAACTGCTTATACTAACCATAGTCAGGGGAGCAGATAGCTGAGGTGTGAGCAGAATAAGACCCCCATACAAATCCCCATACAATTCCTAATTGGCCCCTTGGTCCTAATTGGAAGACCTGTTACGATTAAAATGGATTTATGTCTGTATGTTTATGTATGCATTGTCTATTTCCATTGTTACTTTTTAGTATATGGATAGGACCAATCCCATGGACAAGCACATGGAGGTGATGATCAATCGCTATGGGATGGTAGCAGCACCAGCAGCACCACAGATGTTTGGAAATGCTGGAAGGGAGCACATGGAGAAATATGGTACGTGCTATGTGTGGCAAATGGGTGAATAGTGTACAAGGTGTTCTTTGTCTTAAATGTGCAATTTAAATCTAGTATGCATATCATAATGAACATTTGTGTCAATGTGTGAATCTCATCCAGGTACTAAACCAGAACATTTTGCCAAAATTGCCTGGAAGAACCACAAGCATTCCACCAACAACCCGTAAGATACTGAGCTCTATTAAAAACTGTATTGTTCACTATTGTTGCAGAGTGAGTTGACTGTCCCCAAATAGTGTTTAAATTCTTAAGCGCATGTGATTGTGTGTATGTGAATGCAGTTACTCCCAGTTCCAGGACGAGTACAGTTTGGAGCAGGTCATGAAGTCAAGGAAGGTGTTTGAGTTCCTCACACTTCTGCAGTGCTGGTAAGTTTCTCAATATCCGACTTAAGATAAGATAAGATGAAAGTTTATTATCCCGAGGGAAATTACTGTGCAACACTTATAGTACAGCATGAAAAACGAGAACCAGATATCACCCAAACAAGTGCAATAAAGAAACGTGCAGACTTGGTGTCAAAAGAGTATTTAGTGCTATTAATTGATGAGTCATGCTTTTCAGTTTGTACATTTTTTTAATTTTTTATATTTATGTAATCTGATCGGTGAGAGTAGTTATCTCCTCACTGCTTTTCACTGCAATGGGATTGCCTGACATCACCACCACTGCTTGTCCTGCTCTCGCTTTCTCATTAGCCCCACATCAGACGGTGCTGGAGCTGCCGTCTTGGCCAGTGAGGACTTTGTCAGAACTCACTCTCTGGAGAGCCAGGCAGTGGAGATTGTTGCCCAGGAAATGGTGACAGACCTCACCACCACATTTGATGAAAACAGCTGTATTAAGATGGTAAGATGGAATCTGGACACATACATTTTCCCAATAGAGAAGATGTCAGAGTGTACATTCAAAAATACTTATCATGATTTTTAGATATGTATTCATTTTGTTTATTAATTTTAACTCCTTTCCTTCAGGTGGGATACGACATGTCTCAACTTGCTGCTGAAAAGTGTTATGAGGCTGCAGGTCTGAAGCCCAGCGATGTCAGTGTGGTCGAGCTGCATGACTGCTTCTCTGCCAATGAGCTCATCACATATGAGGCCCTAGGACTGTGTCCAGAGGGTGAGAGTTTATCTTTGAAAATCTGAGAATCAATAAGTGGATTTCCTTGCACTATATTGCAGCATATTTTTCTGTTTAATAGAATAGGCAATAAATGTATAATTGGCGTCAAAATTTTCAGGATTTGGTTGAGATTGCTACTGATTTAGCTTGTCATGATGTTGTAATGTCAATCTGCAGTTGTTACATCATACTCTCTGTAAGTGTATGTGTTTTGCAACCATTGTAGGTAAAGCAGGAGAACTAATTGACAGAGGGGACAACACATACGGGGGCAAGTTTGTTGTCAACCCCAGTGGTGGTCTCATCTCTAAAGGACATCCTCTGGGGGCCACAGGTATGCAGAATATGTTGACTGTCAGACCCTCTCAGGAGGCAATTGTCATACATGCATGATGAATAGAGTAATCATACACGCCACAGTAACATTTCACTCTACAACCAGTAAGATGACGACTTCGACAAAATAAACTTTTGCTTCCGCTTGCAGATGGATGGGTTTTTATATATACTAATGACCACTAGGGGGCATCTCTTTCATAGCAATAGCCAGCAGCTCTTCATCTATTCTAGGTAGAGAGGAGTGTGCATGTGAGAAGCCTGTTGATTGGGACTTTGGTTTCCTTTAAATGCTGCTACCGCCCCGCTATTACTTTTCTCAAGCTCTACATTTTATTCTTCATTCTCTGTTAGAGAAAGTAACAGCCTAGGTTTTCCTTATAATGCACCACTGTAGGTGTCTTTCGATTTCTCAGATTCACACACAGAAACCGACAGCCTTGAGTACATGAACGTTTTTTCTGTCACCATCACAGTTATCTTTGTTTGATCAGTTTTCTTTGGTTTTCTTCCCCTCTCTCGCCATTCGTGTTACCTGTTTTTCTCCTCCGAGTCTCCTGTGTGTGAGTGACCCAGTCAGCTAAGCTCCGTCTGATCCACCGTGTTGCTCTAAATCTCCGTTGCAAAGCTCTGACCTCTTCCCTCGGTTACAGTGTGAGGAGAGTTATGCACGCCTAATCGTTCTGCTTCTATAGGAATCCTCTCCTGGGAGGAAGTGGGAGTTAGTTAATGTCAGGTGTTGACGTGACATACAAGGACCTTGGAGGCTCACTAATGAGCAACTTGATGGTTGTGGTTATTTACAGCAGACCTGTACAGTATGTTTCTTAAATTGAAAATTCTGAAAGGTGTGAAATCATTTGTCAGCACAAATGCCTTATGTTTAATGTACTCCTCAGGGAAATGTGTGAATTTCCAGAGGCAACCTGTCACACTCTCACAGAAGATTTAACCAACTGAATTTTCCTGTGAGCCTTGAACACTTAAGAGTTCAACGGAGGAGTTCACAAGTGTCCTGCCCCCTGTAAAAGACACACCATAAAGAGCTCTTTACCCCTGAGCCCTTGAGCTTATTGGGTTAATGGGGAAATGGGAAAGCTCATTAACCAGATGGGATGATACGCTTAGCTGTAACGCTGGCACAGGAGCCGGGTCTGGTAAGATTAGGAAGTGAGTTGTCAGATAAGGAGTCAAGGTGTCACCCCTTTGTGTAAAATTAACGAGGATATGAAGTATTACAACATTTCACCTGGATAATCACACACATGAAGGAGCTGCAGTCGCATGTTTTAAGAACTTGAACTGAACAACTAACTTGATATGTTTGCATGACATGTTGGAGTTTGTCTGACAAACACATATCCTCTGGTTACAAATAATTGCAGCCTATTTGTGATTTGGAAATTACAGCAATAAAGAAATACATGCTTTTGATGTCCTTGATGTTCTTGAAATGTCATTTGCCCAACAGGAATTTCAATATAATTTCCATCAAGCCTTCATTCTGGATTGATGAATATAGCCATCTTGTTTTTACTGTGAGCTAAAATATCACAGCACAATTCCCATTGTTTTTCAAGGTTAGTGAAACATAAGCCATCAAAACAGAACCCATAAGTGCTTCTGTCTATGAAATGGAAAAAGGGCGAGGCTTGTTATTCTGTACAAAACTAAGCTTAAATTGCAAAACCTCCACAGCAGCTGAACCTCTCGTGTTGTTTTTTGGATTTGCTCAGTTAATTTACTTTACAATGTCTCGCTGCTGTTGTGGGAATTCATTTTTTTTTTCAGTTTTTCAGTGCAGACCCCATACCCCTTACCTCCAACCTGTCCACTCTCTCTTTACCCCCTGTGTGCCTGCTCAGGTCTGGCCCAGTGTGCGGAGCTGTGCTGGCAGCTCAGAGGACAGGCGGGCAGCAGGCAGGTCCCAGGGGCAAAAGTTGGCCTGCAACACAACATTGGCTTAGGAGGAGCTGCGGTTGTCGCTCTCTACAGGTTGGGATTCCCACAGGAAGCCAGGTGAGCAATAATTGCAGTTATTTCACTAGGCTGGATCAAAAAAACAATCCGGTACACTCATTCATGCCGCAGTCTTGTTTTTCCTCCGGATCTCTGGCTTTCTATTAACTTGGGAGTGCTCATGTTATGCGTCATGTGCTCCCCATGTTACCAGGGTGACATATGCCACATAATATGACTGACATGGGTTTGACAGGGAAGGCAGCAAGTACTGTAAGTGCATGTGAGCTGAAGATAGAAATGCCCATCACTGCTCCATGACAACCAATCCGCCTTTTCACTCTCCACTCCATATAGGCTAAATCATTGTTACACGTCAATTTGTCTGAATGGTACTCCTCAGTCATATAATGCTACATGAATACTACTACCTATGAAGTCGCCCACCCCCATACACTTCCTTTTTCTCTTTCTATTGCAACTCTATTCAGCATCACAGAAGAGTTTCAAGGCTTCCCATGCAACTGAATTACCCCTGAACCTTATTTTGGTAGTTTGGTAGCGGTCATTTGCACAGTGTTTTACTTTGATGTGTGAATTTGAACCGTTTTTCCTGCTTCCCACAGATCCCAGGTAGTTGCACTTCCCACCAGCTCAGCCAGCAGTCTGGAGGACTTTAAAGCTTTCACTGTCTTCAAGGAGATTGAAAGACAATTAGAGGAGGTAAAGCAGCACCAATTACCTTGGACAGTCACCACCATTAACACATCACTTTTTTTTATCAAAAGTCTGCATTAATTGGTCAAAATAGGACTCAGCCTATGGATAAAGCCTGTGTTTCCTTTATACAGCTGATGAATGGTCCATAGCTATTATATTAATTGCCCTTCCTGTTTTATCCTCTGCTCTCGGATGCCACACGGGATCTTGTAATTGCAGTACCGCCTAATTTGAATCATTTGGACCATTTATGCTGGCTGTCTTAACACCACGGTCGCTCATATTCTCTTCACTTGTATAAAAAATAACAAAACATTACTGCATTTTCTCAGTCTTTTGCCGGGATGGAAACGGCTCTTTTTTAATCAAAACATTCATTCTTCTTATTTGTCAGGGTCAGTGCGTTAGTACAGGCAGTTGCCGAGCACATTGATTAACATCCCTCGTCCTTTGGAGCGAGGATAATACTGTTTATCAAGCTGATCTGTTAATATGAAATAGCATCCTTTGCAGGTGAGCAGGTGAATGACTAATGTGAACAAAAGACAAAATGTACCTCATACCCCTTCCATGTAACTGCTCACTGAGTGTTTATACTTATACTTATGCACTGATAGTAAATGAGCTGTCATGCTTTTAGACATATGGGGAAAAGTGCAACACAGTTTATAATGTAGTGGCACAAAAGTCGGCACTTGAGGCGGATCATTACTCCACAACAATATAAATCATCTTTCCCTCATTTGAGCTGTGCACGAGTTTGCAAAGCTGCAAAGAATGGGACAAAACCTCTGCAAGGAGAATTAAGTCAGGGAATATTTTGAAACACAGCAAGCGAAGCTGTTATTATATTACGAAGCCACGGAAATTTCGGAATAAGAAGCAAACTTGCTTAACGGGAAATAGGTTCAATAGTGAGTCAGTAACAGATGAGTAGTTAGTGCCGCTGTAGGTTGAGGAGCTTTTCACTGCACTCTGACACTCTGTTGTTGATTGCAGCGCGGAGAGCAGCTCGTCAACAAGATCCGTGGAGTGTTTACGTTCGAAGTGAAGGACGGACCAGAGGGGAAGAAAGCAGTTTGGACAGTGGATGTGAAAAATGGCAACGGTTGTGTCACCACTGATTCAGGTATGTGCCAGATACCATATCAGGAGAGTGTTGGGATGAATTTTGTTTTTCAGAGGCCATGGTTGTTATTTTAAGCCTTTATCAATGGGGAGTCTCGCATGTTCAACATCTAATTAGATTTATAGATCTTGGAGTGTGAAGCCTAACAAATCAGTCTCTGTCAGTCAAACCCCCACAACATTATGAGCTAGACATTTAAGAGAAGACAATTTGACTTTGTCACAAAATATAACCTGTGGAATGTCTGGGCCAAGCAGTATAAAAGTGATATCTTTGTTTGTTTGATAGTTCTTATCATTTTGCCACAGTTTGCCTCTAAATTTGAGTGCACAAACACGAGTCGACCTGATAGTGGCGCTACAGCGACAAGACAACAAAATCTTGTCAGCAACTCGTGAACACCGTTGAAATTCATCAGCATCTAAAATGAATTTAACTTTGTACATGACAGACCAGAATCTTGGAATGTTTTGGCTCATTACCTAATCCAGCGCAGGGTTCTCACTGAAAGTGTGGAGGATGGAGAGAAGGTCTGGCTTCTTCTGGGAGAGGAAGGAATCAATGTTTGTGTGTTTGTTTATACAAATCCCACTCTTTTCATTAGGGTTGTGTCCTCGCTTATAAGATTTAAATCTCCTTCTCTCACACACTCACACACACACACGCATACACAGGCAAATAGCCACCTACCTGTTTCGATTAGGCTCATGATGTTTACTGGATGTAAGCCATTATTGTGGAAGATTGCCATTGCTTTTCCATCTGACAAGTTGAGATGTTACACTGCAGCTGTATTTCTACAAAAACATTTCAGACTGCAGCCATATGGTAGCCTGGATTCTTCTCATCTTCTCAAGAGTGAAAGGAGTTCATTGTATGTTTAAGTTTAGTAATTGCTGTGGTAAAGTATTCACCACAGTTAACAATTTCTCCTGCCTGGATTGTTTAATTTACGTAGGTGTCAAAACAGATTCACATTATTGTCTATTATTCTTGTGTTAGCCTCACAGGAACCAATAACACAATGCAGCTTTGGAATAAACCAGAGCAATTTGATATTCCTTCAACCTTCAACTCCCGCTCCAAACCACACCCACTTATACCAGCCACACAAATGATTTCATAATTTCTGATTGGTCAAAAGAAGGGTACAGAAATCTGATAAAAACTGAATGATGAAAACGAATGAAACGACCATGACATGCGGGCACTTAAATCCTAGCTTCTTTATCAGAGCAGCAAGGACATCTACTGCAAAAAGAGGTACTTGTGAGCTATGGAAGTCAATGTCCCTGGTTGAACACTGCTTGTAACAAAGGCGAAAGTGTTAGGCTGGTTTCATGGTTTTCAGGTCTGAGGCATAATAGCAGCATGACGGTGAAAGAAACTTTTGGATCTAGAGTTAAGAATTGAACACGTATGGATCATCATGAGGAAAATCATGAAAATCTCAAGTGTTCTTTGCCGTGCTTTCTTTTCTTTGGCTGAGCTGCATTTAACGTCATCAATGTTAGTTAGTCTGATACCTACTGAATATAATGATCTTTTATAGTGGTCACATCTCCCCTTTTAGCACAGCTTTTATCTCTGACTGTGCGCAGAAGGAGTATACTGGATACATTTGATGTGCTGTGATCATAAAGCAATATTAAAGATGTTTTTTTTCTTGTTTTTCTTAAAGGTGTAAAGGCCGACTGCACCATTGCCATGGCAGACCAGGATCTCCTGGATTTGATGACCGGAAAGATGAACCCGCAAACGGTGTGTAGAACCTCACAAAGTCGGTTTGATGTTTACTTTTGGGTAGTGCCTTTGTTTCAGTATAGAGCATACATCCACCAAGTCTTTCTATTGTTTAAACTTGATGATTGATGCTGTTTTATTACAGCTCTGTCACTGTCTTTTTCAGTGAGAGTGAGAAGTTGTCAGTTGCCATTAATATTTGTTGATTTTGACTGATGGGATAAGTGGATGAAAAAATGCCCACTTAGCCAGAAAAAAGATTTGTGTTGGAGGTATTGATCAAGCTTGTTTTAGAGCTCAGGGGAGACTGTAATCAAGGCAATGTACTCAGTTCAGAGATCCTGTCTCATGAAACGAAATGAGAAAACTTTGTACACTTTGGGATATTGTAGATTTTCCATATCAGTCCCATTGGATTTTTACTCTTATCATCTTTCCCCTCTTTTTCCAATTTACTGCTGTGAAACAACCAATGAAGAGGAGATTTAAAGATCAGATTACATACCTTAGTGGCAGCCCAGTTAACAGCAGCACATAGCAGTTGGTAATCGGTTTCACTGCTACAGACCTAGTTTCATCTGTTGTAGTTTATTTTGCCCCAATAAATACACTTATTATAATTTTTTGATCAAACTAATTGGACATTCATGGTTTAATATAATGTAAGTAGTAAGTAAGTAAGTAAAATGTAAGAAAAACTCAAGATAAAGCAATATCAGTACAATGTAGGACACAAACTGAAGTAGCTGAGAAAGGGAATATGTCTAATTCCTCCCAACACAAAGGTGTAATTAAAGACATTACCAATGAATCAGTTGTTAGCTGGTCAATTTTAATTAGAATTTTGTTTCCAGCAGGGAATTGGATTTCATATTCAAAGTTATAAATCAAACCCACTGATCTGAATTCGGGTTATGTGATCAAGGCTCATTGTACTGGTTGCTCTCCTACATGCTGCAACTTCATTATGATTCTAATATTGTTAAGGTGAAACTAATCCCCGCTGGATCTTTACCAAACGTTTACATTTTTACAGGTAGATGACATATGTTTTCACATTTGAAGGTTACAATTAATGATGCAGGGGTTCTTCAGGTTCATAACTAGAGGACTGTTAGGAGTAGATAATGAATTATTATCAAATGCAGTCCATCAGACATGCAAAATGCTTCTTTGAAAGACAAAAGTTATTGTAATTTAATAAAAGTGATTCATTCAAGATTGTTTTTTCTCCTCAGGCATTCATGAATGGGAAGCTGAAGATCTCTGGGAACATGGGCATGGCTATGAAGCTGCAGGACCTCCAGATGACGCCAGGCAGGGCTAAACTGTGAGCCCCTGGATTCAGCAGGTGTTAGTTAAAAACCCTAATTCTTCCTCTTCGCGTATACATGCTGCTATAATCAAGAATCTGTGTGAATGTTGACAAGAAGACTTTAATCTAAGTGCCTAAACCTAAAGATTTCATCTACTGCTGATAATGGATCACCCTGCATAGAGGCTCATTGTCTATATACTGTTTACACTGTTCGATCAAGGCTTCACACCTTTAAAGTCAGACAAGCATTCTGTCTTTTACCACAACAACAACAGAATGAATCCAGGAAATATTCTAAAACATGTTTTGAACTTAAAACTTACTAATAATGACTCATATAATGTGGTCAAATGGTGCACCTGTGCTTTCTGTCCAAGAAATGACTGTCTTCTAAAGCCTGTGATGAAAGAGAGCTATTTTGATAATTTTGTAAAGATTAAGCGATAGAGATCTAATCTGAAATAAAACTGACAACAACAGATTTATTGTTATTTATTGAGTTTCATTTCCTCTCAAAGGGAGGACTGGATTATCTCAAATCATCTTTATCGTAGGGCGTATACCTGTATATTTAACAAAACATACCTTATGCAAGACTTTCCTCTTCTTCCATTTCTCCTTCTATTATATTGATATAATCTCCACTTGACACAGACAGATTGTTGGCTCACTCAGGTAATATGAATGATGAGTGGACTGTACTTGTTAAGCGTTTGTATCCAAAGCACTTAAAAATGACCTCACATTCATCCAATTATACAATGTTGGAAAAGGGCAAAAGTGATTTCCCTGCGTTTGACATTCTAGCAACTATGTGACACCATTATTACGTCATTACAACCGTCTGCCCCATTATAACCCTGAGCTGTTTTTCTCCATTGCTACACCGCTATGTTTGCCCCAATATCATGCTTAAAAAAAGAACAAATAAGTATTGTTCTTACCAAGATAGTACATGGTTACTGAGCTGAAATTTCAAGTGCTACCATCAGAAGCTGTGTCTCCTATCTGCTGCATAAGCACTTTCTCCAGCCGCACTTCACAGCAAAGTTTCTAAACGGATGCAAAAACGACATTTTCAAAGATTTCATTCAGTTTAGGCTGTTTTTCCAGCAGGATATGTTTTGCGGCTTCTTCAATGAAAATATTTATGTGAGTGTGGGCAGAGGCAGAAGTGTGTCCAACCTCCCATAAATCAACGAAGGAACAACCTCTATTCAGAATAAGAGGACTACAGCCTCCAGCACTATACCACTTTCACACTGCATACTGATTTCTCCAGGGTGTTCAGAATTTACTGACTTAACACTATAGGAGGAACTAAATAAGGTGCAGCCGGTTAGTGTGCATGCATGCATACATCAGTAGACTTGATGTTTCCCTGTACTATTGAAAGAAGCGCTTATTACATAAGCAGAATAAATGGAAATAGTGAGACAGGACAGCGAGTGGAGGAGAATACAGAATGACCCCCTGTTGGAAAAGAAAGGAGAATATTTTCGTTTCCAGCAGCGATCCATATTTTCCTTTTGACAAGACATCCATAATTCGTTTAATATCCTTCAAATACGTTGCACTGAGAGTATAAGTACACCGTATATGCTGTGTACCATACTACTCTACAATTACAGGTTAGAAAATGTACTGAAATAACAGGATTTATGTTCAAAATTCAAATAAACCAAGAGTTTATAGTCACTCCAAACAGTTACATTCAGAATCCAGTCACAGAATCCAGAATCACTCAAATGTGCAAAAAATTCGGATGAATGTAACTCAAGGTCTCCTATCACTTGACGTTATTCATTGGGCAGATGCTTTTATGCAAATGTACGTGTGAGGTTTAACAACCTCCCCTGCAGTGTAATTAACATATTCTCAACTGTTAGAATCTAACAGCATTGATATTTTTGTTATTATTGCCTCCTCCATCTAACAGTTAGATAGAGGATGTCAAAAATATCATTAGAGGCTAACACACTGAAGATGAAAACATTAGAATCGTACGTCACTGTGCAGAAACTGGAAGATTATTTTTCATTACAGAGATTAAAAATTGGCAGTGAGTTGGTTTTCTGTTTGCGTTCCAATATAAAAAAAACATTCAATTCTCCATCTTCCACAAAATGTAACTGACTGTTTCCTAGGTGATGGAACGATCGCGACAAATACCAGAATTCACCTTTAAATTGCTTTGAGCCCTAAACGTCCTGGGTGCGTGCATTTCTCTCAAACTCAAACCATGCCAGCTGGGTTTGTGCTGACCAATGCCCTGCAGTGTCTTTGTCTCGGGGATAAATCCCCTATACAAAGCTCCAACTTCATCACACACTCAATCTCACGCAGCTATTAGACTCCATACTTGCTATGGTTGCAGGACTCATGTGTATGAAGCCCTCCATGCACTGTGTGTCCATTTCCCACTAAAACCTCCGGTTGACCTCGGGATCTCATCTTCAACAGAGATCCACAGGTCACAGCAACCTCAATCCTTTTCCAGGAGCAGCCACGCTTGCTTGTAGCCAGCTGCTCCTCTTCCAGCTATACACACTGCAGCAGCATCGCCTCTGCCTTGTGTGCTGATTATTCATGACTTTGAATGATGTGAGGTCAAAGTTTGCTCTGACCCTCTGTCTCTGTGGTCCCAATGTCTTGGTTGTACACACATTCAGTCATGTTTGTTCTTTGGTTTTATTGACATTTTTCGTCTTCAGACAATTGGCTGGGCTTGCAATTATTTCCTGTAGACAATGTTCCCTCTAAGCTGCGTGCGTGCGCAATTGCGCACCACTCGCACATTGTCAGCGCACAAGAAAATCTATGCTGCGCATAAAATCAAATTCAACATAAACTGTAAATGAATTACACCAATAACCTATTTTCCTGTACCATTTTGCAATGTAACTCAGTGAGTGACAGGTGTCACATACGCTACGCGTATGTTGTGTGGTCCTCAGTGTGCTCAAGGAGCTTGTGTGTATGCCCAGACACATGATTAGAGGAATTAGAGGGAACGTTGCCTGTAGACATTTTCTGCTATGCCCAGCTGAACTCGCGCACACAATTATGACACAGGTAGGGAAAAGTAGATTCTTCCACATTCCGCCTATTCCATGCAAAACCTGCTCATTATCCTACATCCACAACCACAGCCAACATGGATCATTTGAATGTCAATGTTGTGTATTACTAACAGAAACCTGCAGTGACTTCAATTGATTTCCGAATGTGGGGGCATGGATTGACCTTCATGTTGACAATAAGGCATGTTACACAACCACTGTCACACTATTATCTATATTATACCATTCAACTGTTAATTCTGAAATTTTGCTTAGATTGTGAATATCCAGCTTTTCACAATTTCTTGATTGCAGGTTTCAATGCAAATTCACCAAAATGCAGCGTCTTTCTGCAATGCTACATAATTTCCCATTTTATCCCCTTATTTGTTTGTCATGGAGATCCATTTAAACTTTGCAGATATAAATAAAAAGTATTACATTTGCAGTGATTTCCTGGGGGGACTGAGTATCTTTGCAATCTCGGAAAGCACAGTACCTGACATGTTGGGTGGATGAGCAGGGTTTGGTCCCAGTGGCATTCTGGAGCCAGAGAGTATAGAGAGAGTATAGAGAGAGTATACAGAAGAGTATAGAGAGTATGCTTGATTACATGGAGGATTGTGTTTTGATAGGAATAGAATAGAAACACTAATGACACGCAATCTTAAGAATGGGAATACCGGTTAGAAAGCCCTGAGAACTCTTCTCAGTCTCGTCAGTCTCTCCAGTGAATTTGCATAATGGGCTCTGCTTCTGAGTCAAACCTCCGAGATTCATGTGTGTGATTATCATTCAGAAGAATACATACAAAAGACGACTTACTTAGTATGTCGGTACGTAGGTATGGAAATGTCCAATCGTGACAGGCGTATGTAATCATTTGCTCTTTCTCACTGCTTCTTCTGTGTCACACACTTTTTAAATTTATGATAATTTCCATTTTTTTATGTTTTTGACAAGAGATTTGGTACATTTTTTTGAAAACTACATCACAAAGGTCATTTTAATGATAACAAATAAAGAATGCAAGTCTTCAGACACACCCACACGGTAGTCAAATCTACATTTTTACTTTTGAATATGAAATACATATTTGTACAACATATATTGCATACATATAGACAGAGTTTACAATGTGACCGTTGACCTGTGTTGTTCCTATTTAACTTTGTGGCCTGTTGTTTGCTTTAGTTGCTTTCGCCGTACATCCGTAATGCACTGATCCTGTTTACTTCTCCTTTGGTCATTTAAGGCAAAGAAGGAATACAGTGGGGAGACAACCTGAGATGAATCCACTGCTCAATAAGAGGGCGAACACTCATCCATTCTCTTGAGCCCTGCATTAAATGAGCAATTACTCTCAAAGAGGTGCAATCATTACAACATATTACTTGAAAAGAAAATGACAGAATATGAAAGACCTCTTTGAAAATATATTGTTAGTTAGTTTTTGAAGTATTATTAGGAGATAAGATGGATGACCAGTCTGAGTGTGATGCCAGAGAAGGTGTGTCATATTACCCATGGTGTCAAAAAGTAATTTGAGGACAGGGGCACCTTGTTTGACCCACCTACTGATGTGACCTGTGTGTTCTTGGTGAAAATCCTTCAAACTTTTTCCTGAGACTCCAGAGCTGCATAGGATTATTTAGTTTTTTTGGGGGGGTTTGTCAGATTTGGTGTTTTCTTTCTTTTGACAGTCTTTGACAAATGCCAAAATGAATCAGTTGTTCTGTCCTTCGCAGGGGGCAACAATGTCCAAAAGCAGGATGCTGATGTTCACAGCTTCAAAACAGAGGATTCCAGGCCACATTTGCCTGAAATTTAAGAGACTAAACAGCAAAATATACAAAAACCCCAACCCATGTCATAATAAAAATGTAAATCATCGTCATAATCACATCAGAATTAAGAAAAAGAGATCTGAGTGGATGTTTCCACTTTTCTTCCATCACTTGCTGGGTGATAGAAACCTTAAATGAATGATTTAATTAAATATTATATTAACTATAGTTCATTGTCCTCTTCTGTCTGACTCAAGGATATTGAACAATTTTAGATAAACCTCATTCAGAGATCTGACGCTCTGCTGTGCCGTGTGTTCTTGACATGTGGACGATCTTCCATCCAGCGTAGCTCACCGGCCCTGCTGCTGCCAAATTACACATCTCTGATAAATATATACGCACATAAACAAACACAAGTGTGGGTCATTATTTAGATTATAAAATGTCTTTTCTTCCTGAGTCGTCTGCATTGATCCACTCTCCTCCCTCCAGGGAAAATGTGTGTGCTTATACCGCAGCTCTACCATCTGCCTTCCACTCCTGCAGGCCCTGCAGCTGTAGACATTCTAAAGCCAATTGGCAAGGCCGTGTCTTTTATACATTAGTCTCCAGTCCATTCATATCTACAGAACACTGGTCCTTATCCCTGTGCTCTCTTTTGTGGTGTGAGGAGTGCTTCTTCTTCTCCGCTGGCCGGACCCCTTCCTCCAGCTGCATGAGGCGAGCCACGTCTGGGGAGAGGAGGTCCTGCTTCCTGCCTGATGGAGGGGGCTGGTAGCAGCCGTTTTTCTGGTTCTGGTAAGTCATCATCTGCTGGATGCTTATCATGGGCTTAGTCTCGCAGATCAGAGGCACCTGATGACAGAGAAGAATGGTGACTCTCAAATGTTAAGTTACAGACTAACACATGCTGGTTCTGCTCTGCTTTTAAGGAAAGCACAACTTCTCATGAGCCCAAGTGCAAGTAATTGTAAATCATACTGTTTATTTATATTATCATTTTTGTTTGTAGACCTATTTAATGGTGGCAGATAATGAAACTGTAATGGTTATGTGCTGGCTTGCTGGTTCTGATTTTTGGCTCGTCTGGGCTGTGGGACGGTGGGCTCGCTGTGATAAGTGAACACTTCACAAACGGAAGTGCCACACAGCTCCATTTGCATAAACCTGTTTAAACTGCTCTGCAAATAGACATTGTAATAATTGTCATAATTCCTTTCGCATCTGAAAGCAAAGGCTTCACCACACTGGATCCAATGATCTGGTGCTTTTATACGCTCACCTGCTCTCCCTCTTTGACAAAATCTTTTCTGCAGATATGAGCCATTATCCCTGTGGCCAATGCATCACCCATCACGTTGACCATTGTCCTGAATCGATCCCTTGATGCAAAAAAGAAGAGATGTTACACGTTGTTTCTCAAGACAGGTAATCATTTCTGACTCTAGGGTTGTTAAGAATGGGAGGTAATGTACATGATTCGCTTCAAACTGATTGATTCCGAAGGGTTCAATAGAATATGCTGTATATGTACATATTTATCTTGTTATTTATTCATTATTTTATCATTATTGTTATTTATGATGCCAAGTTTACTTACAAAGCCCAATCAACAGCAATAATGAGAGAGATGTCATCAGTTGGCAAACCCACAGAGGTCAGCACAATCACCATGGTTACCAGCCCTGCTTGCGGGATGCCAGCTGCACCGATACTAGCTGCAGTGGCTGTGATGCTGAAAAGAATAAATGGGTAAATATCATAATTATACGCAGCACGACATGCAAGGCAAATTATATTTTATCTTTGTTATTCCTATACAAGTGAGCTGTAGAACTGCATTCAGGGAAATGGTGCCTGTGTTGTGTGACGCAACAGCACTTTGATTTTAGAAAAAAACACACAAGCACACTTTCACAAATGACAGGTGGGTTCAGATTCTGTGTCTGAGGCCTCAGACATGCAATTGCAAGGTGACAAATTGGCACAGGAACCTGAGTATGTGGAGGAGAGTGGGAGTAGGGGTGAGAGTGGCATGCAGATGTGATTGGCAGCCGAAAGGCACAGGAACAGGATGTAGAGAGTGAAAAATGTTTAATATTCTGACAGGATAAGTGGGGTGAGTAGTACTTGTCATGTGTGTTTTTCTGCCAAGTGATTATTATAAGGGAGTGGGTGAGAGGGGTGCGGGAGTCAGGGGGAACAAGAGGTCTGCTTATTATTATTACAGGGAGAGGCAGGCCATGTTCCCAACCTGACTTATTTATATATGATGAGAGAGTCATGGAGTTGGCCTGTCCGTTCATCTGTCTGCCTGTCTATCCATCCGTCTGTTTGTCTGTGTCCCATGAGCATCCACACTGATTTATCAGGAATCAGATCAGACTGAGAAGCTCTTGAACTGCTTAATCTGTTTGACATTTACATATACAGTATGTTTATCGAGTAAATCCCATATATTTTTTTTACAAATAATGAAGCTTCATGTGTGACATCAGATTAAAGCTCAGGTTGCACAGTAAACATTTATTATTATTGCGCCATTTTGAACCAACTGAAATTTGTTTGTGTTTTGTCTTAAGTCTCTGGAGTCCACTGTAAATAGACAATATGCTTGTGGACTCACTGCAATGAACTAATAAATCTATAAAATTGTCAAGACCGCAGATGAAACCAACTTTTTAGTTTTGTTTTGCTCTCAGTTAGATTTTCCACTGAAATTCCATTACATTTTTCAGTTGCAAATGCATCATCCCCACCTGATGGTGATGATCTGGCCAAAATCCAGCTCATAGTTATTCACTTGGGCGATGAAGATGGCCGCCACAGCTTCGTAGAGTGCGGTGCCGTCCATGTTGATGGTGGCACCCACAGGCAGCACGAAGCGTATGATGCGCCTGTCGATGTGGTTGTTTTCAAGGAGGCACTTGAAGGTAATAGGCAGAGTGGCAGAGCTGCAGGAGGAATTAGAGACAATGGCACATAATATCCTATCACTGAGACAATAAAGTGCTGTTACCAGGCAGATTTAGACAGAATATACTGCAAATAAAATTTATCTTTCAAATGTTCAAATGAGTTAAATCAAAGCCTGCTCAGAGTAGCAGAAGTAGATTACATAATTGGAAATGGGATTAATTGGATTTATTTTACATATATGAATTTATGAACTCATGAAATCTCACTAATTACATCCAGGGATATGTTTCAAGTTGCTAAGTTTTAGCAAATGTGCTCACTGCAACCAACTACATATCCTTAGTAAATAACACTGAAAAACAAACAAACCCATTAGTATGTTTTTACTACGTATGCAGGTTAGGAATGACACACACACACACACACACACACACACACACACACACACACACACACACACACACACACACACAGGCACTTACAGTACACACAAACACCCTCAAGGACTCAGGAGTGATGCTGAAGGATTATCATTGTTGAGAAATGAATATCGTAATGTAGAGTTTAAGGTCACAATGTATCCTTGTGTGCTTTCTTTCAAGGTTCTTTTTTCCCTTCCAACTGCATTTTAGCACGAGCAGTTTAACGTTGACCTCGGCACTCTATTGTTTGGTCTTAATCCTTTGATAGACTGGTGAGCGAGCCAGGCTGTACCCTGCCCCTCTGTCAATGAATGCAAGGATAAGCCTTACCACCTGCATTAAGAGGCTATTGAGAATGGATGGATGATAATTAAACTTTTAGACCTGTGCACTCAATGTAATTTGGTCCCCATAAGATAAATCTGTACAAACAAGTTATATCTTGTGCATTTCAATCTATTACTGTAATTACATATAACATAATTCAAAATGTATGTTGGTATAATCCAAAAAGGGAAAATTAAGAATTAAGAAAGCAAATACACACAAGCAACTTATTTTCTCAATAATGACTAGGCAGAGATTTGTTTTAATGTGTTTGTGATGTCGCTAAACTTGTGGAATTTGAATGCCAACGAATTCAAAATGACTGCTGAAGATTGGAGATTTACCTAGAAGAGGTTGCCAAGGAGATGAGGAGGGCCTGCAGGATGCCTCTGATGTAAACTATGGGGCTCTTCTTCGTGATGAAGAAGTACATGGCCGGAAGGATAAACAGACCGTGCAGCACCAATCCCATGACCACTGTGATGGCGTAAAAGCCCAACTTCTTCCCCATGGATGAGGGGTCGTCCATCTCCAAGATCTTGCCGGCAACCAGGAACACAATCCCAAAGGGGAAGTACCTGAGACGGGAGGATGGAGGGAAGGAAGGAAGGAAGGAAGGAAGGAAGGAAGGACTATTCATTACTTCTTAAAGGCAGGTAAAGCTGTTCATCATCATTTGCTCACACGCTCTTAACAATAACAAGAATGGGATTTTACTGTAGTGCCTCGGGTGTGAGAAAATGTTTTATTATTAGTATTATTAATAAATATTGGATACAGTTTTTACCAGATGACGATGGCAACAATCTTCAAAACAGCCTCGTTCAAGCTCTGGCAGAAGTTGACCAAAGCGCTGCCATTGGGCCCCATTCTCCCTAACATTATCCCTGTAAAGCAGAAAACACATATGTATGCAATCATGGGTTTATTCCACGAACAAATCACACACATATATGAGGCATTCTGTCCTTCAGCTTCTTTGCAATCTCACATATTTTCTGTGTCACAATACCCAGTTAGCTTCCTCTATTGTGAACTTTTTATGAAGTGATCCATCCATACACACAAAATCCAATATGTACACATTCATGAAGAAAAGTTGCTGTAGGACTCAGGAGTTTGTTTCCAATATCTAATAGACAATAAAACTATACAGCACTAGGCAGCCATTGTTATGTCCATGACGCATGTTCCTGTGTGGGTGTGTGAACTCTAAACCAGCCGCCTACCCATAGTGGCGGAGAAAATGACAATCCCCAGAACGTTCATGCCCTCGCTGGTCCCCGGACGCGTTTTCATGATGACGTCAGGCGGCGGCGTGAGGTCCAGGGAGAAGTTCTGGATGTCCGTGCCGTTGTCGTCCTGGACGCCGTAGATGTAGAGCCGGCGGGTGGTGGTCTCATCCAAAAGCTGAGCCAATGTCGGTTTGGGAATGAGCTCTGGGATTCTCTGGGTGCGATACTTCAGAGGCAAAGCACAGCAAGATACTTACATCAGCTAAAGCAGAACAGAACAGCGGATTCACAACAGGGTGTGAACAGGCAAATTAGAAGGTGCTGGCAAGTTGTGTGTGTGTGTACTTGTTATTTATTATCAGATTTTTGAGGTTATTTAATTTGAAAGGGTTTTCACTTCTAACTAAGGAAACATGGAGACAACAGCTCTCATCAGAGTTTCCACCTTGACCAAGACCAAACATTTTAGACAGGAAGCAAAAGGATTTCCTGGCATAAAGAGAAAGAATTGAGAACCATCATTTAATTTTTAACACATCAGTAGAATGGATGCACAGTTCAAAACAAGATGTTTTTGCAGTGGAACTCTTCAGTTTTGGAATCATCCTCTGCACCTAAGTCCCCTTTATAACACACACACACACAGATAAAAACACAACCCAGCATATTGAAAAGCCCAGATCCAGAATAATAGAGGCCTTCGACTTGCTTTTTACAGTTATACTGCTGTACTTTAACACTTATTTTTGTCGTGTTTATTCATAAAAGGAGGAGAGAGCAGTGATATTGTTGCCCCAAAAGCACAAACTGCTGATCTTTAGTTTGTTTATACTTGTTTCTTTACATTTACATGCTTACCTGTTGGAAAGTAGCTTGAACCAAGTTGGCTGGAAACATGTTTCTGGAAAGAGAATTGTAAGAGTAGTTAGAGTCAGATAGGAGGAATACACAGTGAGAGTATTGTGACGCAAGGTCAGTATATGTGGGAACAACATAACAATGCTTGGCTGTAGACCTATAGTGCTCAAGGATTTTTAATAGTAAATACTGTGGTGGAGGAGAAATCATGCAACTGAGGATGCTCTTGCTGGATTTCTCTTAGCTTGAAGTTAAGATTTGAATTGAATTTCCTTCATTTTGTTCGCAAACCCTAACACATGCATCAATATCTGCATCTGCGTCATCAGAATCCACTTCCTTTCTGGCTCTCAGATTGTCCCAAAGAGGCCCCTTTAAAGGTCTGCCTGTCTTTCTCTACATAATCCATTAAGATTGGTTGCTTTTTGCCAAAATTCATCAATTTTGCACTGAGCAAAAAAGGACACCGCAAATAGAATACAGCATGTTGGGGTGCTGTTGTTCTTCAGAGACACAGAGACCTTTTAAAGAAACTACTAGACTAAAAGCTGGTGAGCACAAAGGTGGTAGGCTTCAATGAAAGCCATTATTGCCCACTTTAACAGTATCATAATGTATGAAGGTTGAGTGCTCTTCCTACCAGGAGTAGCTGTAGGGGATGGACATCAACAACAAAAATGGAAGAGCAATAAAGCCATTATTGTGATGTACACATAGAACACAAGGTCAAAGTGAAGCAAGTACAGGGTGCATGGAAGTGGGTGGAAAACAGCAAAACAAGGCTGAAAAAGGTCAGGGGTGAAGAAAAACATTAGTCAGATTTAGCTCAAAGCAATCAGAAAAAGAGTATAGAACTAGAAAAAAACGGGAAAAAATCTACAACAATGTGCAAAATCCTCACTATGGCTTTTTATCCCAATTGCTATTTCAACTCCATGTTGTGCAGACTGGTGTTCCTGTTATTTGACACAACACGCAGGTTTACACTAAATGTCTATTCGTGCAATGGGCACGAATTCCCCCCCCCCCCCCCACACACACACACACACGACTATAGTCCTCCAGCACATTTGCACCGGTGTACAGCGACATGATAGATGAGGTCTTTAAAGAAGCTTTGTGAGATAAATCCAAAGCACAGCTGTGCCTTGTAACACACACACGTACACACTCACACACGCACACCTACACACACACTCACCTACACACTCACACACACACACACACACTCAGAGAGCTTCGCCTGTGCCACATCAGTTGATTTCATGAGTTGACGTTCAAATGCAGGTTTTTATGAAAAGATATATTAATTATAAAAACATTAAATGTCAAAATTTATTTTAATGTCTAAAATTTTTTTGCGTGTTAATGTTAGGTCATTGTTCATTAACAGTGATTATAATATCAGCCATTCTGGGAGTGGAGTGGCCGTCCCAGCACGTTCAGTCATTCATTACAAGCTGCCTGCTGACTTGAGCACACTGACCTTCTGTCACAGTGACACAGTTACTCTCGTTCCTTCGTCATCCCCCTGCAGGTCACAGCAGGTTCATATCCGCAGCTGCACTAATTAGCTTAACACAATAACCCACAAACTCACGAGGCTCCAGGTTTAATGCCGTGACCTGAATCACTTCAGTCATCAAGATCAGTGCGCATGCAGTGAGTGAGTGAGATGAGTTGATTTATCACAGTTATCAAACAGTCGCTTTTAATTTGGGTCCTATGGAGCGTTTAATAGGGTCCTCTGCAACAACAGAAGTTATTTTATTATCTTACATGTACAAACAGGAGGAGGAAGGATAATGTAACTTTAATTTAACCGACACTTATTTCGGTTCCTCAGATTTACAAAGAGCCTTCTCTATTCTTCTTTACAGCTCTTCATTCTTCTATTTTTTGATTAGTTTGGGCAAATAGGGTAATAAATTGACACAAATGTAAGGTGGATCCATGCAGGTCGTGTCTCTGTGCCGCACCACACATACACACTGTCGATACAAGTCTCATACATACAAAACCACATTCTGTGAATCAATATTAAACTATTCAACATTTGTTCTAGTATGATTAAAGGTTAACCAACGGCCTTGGTGTGCACTGACTGGCAAACTCTTACCGGATGAGATCCAGCAGGGCATCGGCGGAGCTCGTCATTGGCTTCTTTCCATCCCCAGAGTCCTCTTTCTGAGCAGCACCACCCGGGTGGATGATGTACACCATGACTATACCAACCACGACGGCGACAAATGTGGTCCAGAGGTAGTAGGAGATTGTCATGATGCCCAAGCGACTGGAGCACTTTGCGTCCAGGGCTGCCAGGCCTGACATTAAACTAACAGAGAGAAAGGAGGGAACAAAAAATTATAGTCAAGGTTTTTTAAGGTGAAATGCGGTAAGGCTCTGGGACTGACTGAGTTTAGTCTTATACAGTGTATGAAAAACACATAACAGGAAAGATGGAAAATGGCTGCGGGATGCATCCAGCTGTTAAATAACAATTTCAAGCCCGGTCAGGGTTCTGTCGGGGTTCTGCTCAGGCCACATCAAACTCAGTAAAGCATTTCTCTATGGAGCTGGTTGTTAGAAGGTTTCTGCTGACCTCGGTTTTGTTCAAACAAGTCTTTTATCTAAGGTACTGTTGCAGCGCCCACAGATGTGATTAAACTACTCCATCAAAGCAGCATCTCAAAGCAGGCTGTCTTTCTTTGTGTTCGTCTATGCATTGTTTTTTTATGGAAAGTTAATGAAAACATCTGCAACTTTCTTCAATCTAAAGGAAAACTGAATTTCAAAGCTCAAAGAGAACTGACTGCAATTATAAAGAGCAAGGCCATTTGCATTTAAATGGATTGCTTATGTTCACTTTATCAGCTCAGAATATTGCATTGTAATTATCACATAAGGCTATTTGCACCCGGTTGAGTGCGGCTTTATCTCATCTCAAACCTAACTTATTGCACTTCTACTCTAGCTCTAGTTATGCTCTTAGCTGTTGGTTTAGGAAGGAAATGCGCTTACGATTTCTTGTGACCTGAAGTTCTTTTATCTACCTTTGTTGAACACACTTATTGTAAGTCGCTTTGGATAAAAGCGAAAATGATCGTAATGTAATGTAATGTAATGTATCTCAGCATGCATTATTAAGAATACAATTGTTACCTGACTGCCATGATTGTACATTCAGAACTGGGCACCACAGAGAGCAGAACTTTTATTTGGAGCAACATGTTTAGTACACATTAGTATGAGCACAAGCAGAATAAAAAATACATTAAAAAATGCAGTACACTCCCATCTAAATATCTTGAACCATAATTATCAAATTAGACTTTAATGATGTCAACGAGCAAATATAATTCTATATTAACCGTCTCAGTGTTCAAAAATGCAATAAAAACGGACTTCTCTGTTCTTGTGAATGAAAGGTCAGGATCTCAAGTAGAACTGAAATAGATGTAGTGACTGATTGGGCGGAGGGCGAGAAAAGCTTTTGTCCAAAGGCCACTGATTCACACAGTATATCTCTTCAACAGTCTTTTTACAGTCAACTGGAAAGCTGCAAGTAATCTAAGTAAAGCACTTAACACCAACCAATGAGCTGCTGCATGCTGCTATGCACGTCAGTAAGGGCCAGCCTGGACTTTGAGTGCCGTTCCACTGTGCTTTTAGATGACTGTTTGTTGTAGAGGATGATGTTTCTCTGGTTAAAATCTCCAAAACTGTTCCAAAGATTGATCGTCATCCCAATCAGAAACACTTTCATTTAGCGAAAGCACTCTACCAGGCTGAAGATGTCTCCTCCTAAGAACGACAACAGCTGCCATGCCTACAGACTACCACCTGTGATTACCTTCCATCGTCTGCACACATACCGTTTATGTGCCTCCTTTATGTTGGCTATACCTGTAGGAGCTTATAGCTTCAGTCAGTTACTGTTTAGACTCAGACAAACTCTGTATTTACAGATTTCTTCAAACCACTCAGGCCTTTTAAGGCTTTGAGCATTCTTGAAGGTCCAGTCTTAATGTGGAGCCATGGCTGACATCTAAAAGGCCAGGAAAATGGTGAAGCCTTAAAGCTATAGAAGGATTGCCTGCGTGAATGTATGTATGGCTGCTGCTTACCATTTGCTTTATGTCCAAAGCAAATGTTAAATATTTGTTCTTCTAGTTTTCAAATTTTTGTCCAATCCCATCAAATGAATGCAAAGCGTATTTGTCATTTGAATTGCTGCGTGCATTCAAAAGATTCCAATCAGATGTGTGGAATTTGTCCAGCAGGGACCTGTCTAGAGCCAACGACAATGTTATCACCTCTTTGATTGCCCGAGGTGTGCAGAGTGACCTTTGTGATCTGCAATCTCCCTGTCAGATACATTAAGGTGGATTGCTTGGTTGTCTTATTCCATCTATCAGTTTGCCCCCTTGCCCAGACAAGCTCCTTAATCCATGTTCAGCAGGGCTTGACCTTTTATTTTCTTATTTTTTGGGAGGTATAAGGGTTTGGCTATGACTGGAATAAGAATGATGGATCAACACCTTTGTGCTCCCTTGGATATATTGGACGATCGAACCTTTCAGCTGCGGCATTGATAACAAAGGGGTTTGTTTGCTGCACTGTTCAGAGCAAGTCAGAGGATTAGAAGAGCTCCTGCATGAAAACACAACACACACCACTGAAACGCATCAAAGACAGTCAAAAGGAGGGACTAGTCTGAAAAAGAATTCTTGAATAGCCATAATGTAAAGCTGATGATTGTACCACAGTCCTTCAAAGAAGTGACAACACAGAAAGTCTGCAACCATGCAACAAAGTCTTCTAGCTGTAAGACGCGTATCGACCTCTCCTTGTTACTAAAAGGAGCTTTTTTCTTTTTCTTGTTATATAAAGTGAAGAGTAATGGCAAAGCTGCAAGCGAAAGAAGAAAACTGATGAAGCATATCTGTTATTGTACTGACATCTGTTAAGCTGAAGCAAAACAGATGTAAACACACCGGCAGATGGTAAAAACACAATCTTGCACAGACGCTGATCAAATGACAATCAGGCTGGTAAGAGCAGAGTGGAGGAAAACTATAAAATATGTGTCTGCATCATGAAAACAGATCACAAATGCCACATAGAGTTAATACTGGCTGGTAAAAGTCAAAAGATCTCAATCACTGAACTTTTAAACTATTGACTAATTGCTATTTTCCTACTGTTGTCTCATGCAATACAAATTGGATTAAAAGACCTTGGCCACAATAATAAGTCAGAACAAGCAAATAAACCTTGTTGGCATTTAAAGCATAGAGACAGGGAGAGAGAGGGATGGGGCCAGAAATCTCTCTCTGATTCATGGGATTACAGGAGCCATGTGTGGCTGCACAGATCGTGAGGGAAGCACACACGTACAGAAGATCTGCCCCAAGGGTTTAGGAACCATATGGGGTCTGGCTGCACCTTTGTGGAGCAGGAGCATTACAGTAATCCCTTCTTTAGATACAAAAGAGGAGGCTCCTCAGGTCGGGCTTATAGCCTTGGCAACCATGTCATGAGGAACTGACAGTGTGATTGTTGCTTGAGCAGCACCGAGCAACTACACCCACATTAATCTATATGTTAATAAACAGCATTGTGTGATATTACATGTCATGTTCCTTTGGCTTTCAACGTTTTCTGCGTACAATAGGTGCGAAAAGAAGCTCAAGGAGGTCAAACAAGTGCAAATCATTTCATGGTGTAACAATATAACAGAACACATTTGGTATCGGGTTTATTTGTGGATAAAAGCCATTTTTAATATGATTGAAAGTGTGTTGGAATGTCAGACTAATTAACCTTTTCATTGACATTAGCTTAGCTACATTTCATTTATAATAACAGTATAATCATTTATAAGACGTCATCGAAAGAGTGTCTTGCGGGCCGGAGGTTCCCCACCCCTGCTATAAACAAAGAAACAAACCGTGCGTATGTAGGTTGGCTTGAACCTTAAACTTCTCATGTCTATGTTCAGTGTGGTGCAAACAATGATACCAGATAGCACAGGGAGACATTTCCTCCATTTTAATAGACAATGTGACTAATTCTCAGATTATGAAACCACCTTTGATACCATGAAAGAAAGAAGTCTGCCTGAAACATCGCTGTTATCCAATTATTTATCATCACTTCTAGGTGGTATTACTCATTTTTCCTCGATAATTTTATATCTTTTATTAATCAAATTGTGTGATTTCAAGAAGCAAAGCATCAGTCCTACTACAGTTGGAATAAAGAATGAATGATTTTAGTCAATGATTGATTTCAGAGAAAGCTGTGCTCTTACACATTCAGCTTCAGGACAAATATCTAATAGTAGCCCAAGTATCCTTAAGCCCACCGTATAAATGCAATTATCTGCCTACCAATTAAATCACAACCGTGCACTTTAGGAAGGCAACAATTAAACAAAGGTCAGGACTAGATATCAACCTGCAAAAACAAGATTCAAAAAGATCATTATTTTGAGCTCCTGTTCTAAAGAAAAGCTAAAATGCTTCAGCAAAACCAAAGCTTTTCTCAAAACATTACCTTATTACTAAATCGCACCCACCCAGATCTGTGCCGCAGTGTTCATTCTCTATACCAATTATTCATCTTCACTTTGCTGCTCTGACAGAAAATGAGGAGAGTAGTGTTCATGCATTGTTAACGATCATAGTGTCGAGAATAACATCCCACGATGACCGATCCAACTGTCAGCTCTGATCACTTAAGATACTGGCCGGATTGTCCATATGTTTGCTGCATATCTCTAAGACTTCTCATCTCCTTTGACCTGAAGAAGCACTCAGGCAACGGCCTCAACAATATCGACAATATTTAGTCATCTGTTAAATAGTTTACATTGTAATAATCAGAAAAGTCTGATTCCAATTTCAAAACAGAAACAATATATGAAATAAGAAGGCAGCGAGTGGAGAAGGGTGCATTGATTATGCATGACACGTTCATTGGATAATCTGGTTTCTGCTTCTGCTGTTGGGCAGGTGGTGGTGGTGTGTGTGTGTGTGTGGGGAGGGGGGTGTAGGGACATGTGGACATGCAGTCGATAGGGCTGCGACGGATCTTCACCCCTTGACCCCTTAATTCTACTGTACCCTGTAGCGTAGAGAGAGAGAGAGAGAGAGAGAGAGAGAGAGAGAGAGAGAGAGAGAGAGAGAGAGAGAGAGAGTCAGAGAGAGAGTCAGAGAGAGTGAGTGAGTCAGAGAGTCATCTGCCTTCATTACCCATTGTTGTCGAGTGTTAGTCACAGACAGACACCAGGAACAGACTGATGATGGTTTACTGCTGCACTCAAAACCTGCCTGCCACAACAGCCATGTTTAGTCTGGTTGCCTGCGTGTTTTGTTTTTTATGCTTCAGGTGTGCCAAGAAACCTGATTAGACCTTGAGCATGAGACAGAGACAGACCAGTGCGTCACTACACGTCTGATGTTGATAACCGAAAAACTCGCTGAACTGAAGAGGAAGAGGCAGGATTAACCTCTCATCCAGTCTTTACTAAGTATCTTCTTGCACAAATCAGCCTGCATATCACCGATGCCTCTGCATGATTTTTGAACATCTTGAACATCGCTGACCTCATGTCACAACTAAAGGCTGTTGACAGTCTGTTACACATACATGTTAAAACATCGATTCTACTCCTGGTTGAAGCATTACATTTACACAAAAACTGTAATGCGCAAATCAGAATATTTCAAGATAAATCATTACATTTTGCTGTAACATGTTTCCTTGGGGTGAATTCATAAGCAGTCAGTGAAGCAGCGTGCTATTCATCTTTGTTTAACTGTAACCAACCTCATGTTCTTGCAAATAGATCTTAAAATCTTTATGCTTTCAGGTCACAGTGGGTGAGAATATATCCATTCATATGCACCAATGCTTGTCAGAGCTCTTATTAAGGACCAAGCAGTGGAAGTCGCTGAGGGTCAATCATAAATGACCAATAAACACTTAACATGCATACTTTTTCCAAGGACACTCCACTGTTGATCCTTTGATAAGTCTCTCTTATTCTTGTTTTATTGAATCTGTTTGAACCATCTTTGGAGGTCTAATATAACAGGATTCAGAAGCAGGTATCTGAAGGATACACTCACCAAAATAAGGAAATAACAGTGAGTGTGGTTGTCATGCATGTGTGTCATGTAGGCTCTTACCTGGATACTACAAGGGGCAAAATTAGCATTTTCAACATCCTCATTAGCAGCTCTCCAGGAAATTGGAAGTATTTCACCTCCTGCAGAGAGACAAAAACACAGACAACTATGAATACAGGCAGAAAGCCGGAAACACTTTCCCCACAAAGCCTAAACGCCTTAATTGTTGATAATTCTCCCTCATTTGAATACCACTCATACGGAACACACACCATGCACATGCACTTGTACACACACAAACACACACAAACACACACACACAAATGTCTGTGGATAAACAACAGCTGGACCAATCAGTATTTTACAACCAGTAAACGACACAAACCATATGGAAACCCAACCACCAAACAAATCGTCTTATTCTGAGCCATTTCTTAGTATTGTCTGTTTTTCATGTTGTGGTTACAGCATTAGACCATTTTGTTAAAGGGACTTGGAGAAGACATCCTACATCTTGAGGCAAAATCTTACATGGCAGAAAGTGGGAGTGGCCTGTGTGGATAGAAGCCGTTGATAGAAAGGAATGACAGATTTAGATTCTACAAAGTCAGGTTCAGTATGGAGAGCAATTTAAAAATGAAATAAAACACTGATATATATGGGATGAAACAAGATTTTTTCTTTTCTGTTTAGGCACACATTGTCAAAAAAGTCATTCAACCAAGAACAAAATGGTCCTGGGGTCTGAGTGCCTTTTCCAATAACAGCTTGATCTAATGGAGATAATGGAGGGTTTGTACTGAACATCTTGTGGACATTTTGTCGAACATCTGAAAAGCCTCCTCGGTTCTGATCAGAGCAGAAGTAGATATGGCTGTAATCTTTGGTGCAAGAAGAAATTAACTACTTGACATGAAGTGCTATAGATCTTCCCAGAGGGTCAATTATCATTCCGTATTTCTGAGTTAGAGAGCAGTCGGAACATGTCGGCTCTCATCACTGTGAGTGTATGCCAGAAATTTCATTTAACAATTGCAACACACGCACACGCACACGCACACGCACACACACACACACACACACACACACACACACACACACACACACACACACACACACACACACACACACACACACACACACACACACACACACACACACACTGCCAGTCTATGCTCACGCCTCGTATCCCCGACTGCGGTGCAACCTCGGCTGTCATCACCTTCCAGTTGCTACGGAAATTATTCATCACCACCATGTGATGATTTTACCCTCTCAGGTAAAGGAGTAGATTGTGTCACTGAATATATCAACAGAATACACAATACCCTAATTTAAGGTTGAAAGTATGAACAGCAGGTTGCCAAAATCTTTGAGGTGAGACTGCAGATTCTGCACCCGTCTTACCTCCACTTCACCTCACTCTTCAGCACACGCTCACCTCACACCTCAGAACACGCTCATATTAAGGAGGAATACGTTTCTCACACATGTGGTACACACAGTGACTTCTTGTAATTGCTGTCAGTTCTTCACTACTGCACTACTGCGCTACTACAAAGACATCACTTTCCATTTAAGGTCATGTTTGCTTGCAGTGTTGTTGTTCACATTCTGTTCCAGTCATTAGTGCAGATGTGCTTTCACGCTGCCCACAAAGTCAAATTAAGTTATTTGTATCGGTCAATGTCACATAGCCTGCGATGTCTGGAATGAGCTTTACATGCCCACACAACAAACCCAGGAGGAAGAACGACCATAAAACCACAGCGTTTCAGAAAAAAAAGAAAACAGCAATTCGAAGCGAGACTAGGTGAAATGATAGGAGCTGGAGGCAGGAGAGAATAAATTGCATAGAAAAGATACTGCTGAAGATAAACAACACATGAGTGTGTGTGTGCACTGCCAGGGGCTAAATTGATTGGTGCCACATTGATTGGCAGGTCCTTTGACGGGGATTTAGATTGGACTGCAGCTAAACTAGTAATTTTTTCTGATGTTATTGCACATCAGGATCAGTTGAAAAATACATGAACTTTTGTTTTTACTACTTGAATTTGAGCTAATCTCACGTAAATTATGATCAACTAAGGCTGAAGTGTCAGTGATGGTCCATGGACTTTCTCATCATCACTGTAAGGTATTTGTTCTACATTTCATTTATTCAATTCTACTCCCCATTCTGTCTCATGTGAATTATATAAGTCAGCATGACTGGAATGTTGTTGAATCTGTCGCTGTGAGTGATTGACAACTAATCTCTTCAACAGCAATCTCCTTCCATCTGAAAGGCTATTGGGATTCTGAGCTCTTGAACACTCAGCAAAGGCCTTTGTTGCGTTTGTTCCCATGACAAACGCAAAATAGTGTTCTGTGCACTACATCAGTCATTTAGTGAAGTTCGATGAAGATCAGCATGATCTGTTCCTCAATTGTTCCATCCAGAACACATTTTACTTCTTCTTAGCTAGGGGATGCTTTTATTTGACAGAATTTATTTGATAGTGTTCGCGTGTGTGTGTGTGTTTGAGTGTGTGTATTTGTGTGTGTGTGTGGAGCACAGGAAGCTGAGGTAAGTGGCAGATGCAGGGAACAGTGAATTGGGTAATCTAAAGTATCAGCAGTCAGGGTGTCAGAATCAATTTCTTTTAAAGAAGCAGATGGGGGGGTCACAGCAGGAGACTTGTGCGGGAGACAGCACGGAGGAAGGATCTGACACTATCATCATCACCAGGCAGACTGACCTGCTCGGAGAGCTGCTTGCCTCTGAGGAAGAAGCCCAAGAGGCAGCCAATGACCACGGCCAGCACAGACAGGATGAGCAGTCCGTTCTGCTTGCAGACATTCTTCACACGCCCCCACACCTCATCCAGAGCCACCGCCATCCTCCTCCTCCTCCTCCTGCTTGTCCTGGTCCTGACTGCAACTTGCACCCCCTCAGTGAAAACCACCACAGCAGCCCCCCCAAACCCTTTATTCAGCCATAGAGCTGCAGCTCACAGCTAAGAGCCTGCACGCTGGCAGACGCAGCAGGACTGTAAAAAGCAGGCAGAGAGAGAGATAGATGAGCTCTCAGAACAGATGAAAGAGGAGCTGGGAAAGATGGACGAGACGAGGAGAGAAAAGCGAAAAAAAAACTACTGTTAGTAGTAGCAAGTAGCAAGTAGAAATTGTAGAGAGAAGTTTGGCAGTGGGAAGTGGAAAATAAAGTGCAGGAGGTCAAAGGTAGTCATCCAAAATAAAACTCTGGGATGTTTGTGTTCCTCTTCAGAGTTGTTCCTTGGTTATTCCACATCAGACGAGTAGTGACACACTGCACTGGTCTCTCTCTCCCTCTCCTTCTCTCCCTCTCTGCCCCGACACGTTCCTGTTAGTGGCCAATAGGGGGCTCTGCGACAGCTGGTAGTATTGTCATCAGAGTTAATACTGCAGATCCTATTAGGCCCCACTGCACGACTGAGATCTAAGACTGGATTAGAGAGCTCTCTGAACAATTGGACATGGGATTGTTCCAGACCACCAAAAAAAAGAGAAAAAAATAGTACAATGAGTGAAACGAGGTATTCCTATCTATCTATCTATCTATCTATCTATCTATCTATCTATCTATCTATCTATCTATCTATCTATCTATCTATCTATCTATCTATCTATCTATCTATCTATCTATGGTGGGGAAAGCAAAATATGTATGTAATTGTAAGATAATATAATTCCATTTTCATTAATTTCATTGCATCTAATGAAGACGCATATATGTGGCAAGATGTTTTGGATTGCATAAAAGGGACCTTTGATTCCATCTTCAGCAGTGTGTGTGTGTGTGTGTGTGTGTGTGTGTGCGTGAATAGGGATGTTGAGTTAAACCTGTCATACCGACATCTGACTGTTATAAAACAGGATAATTAA
This sequence comes from Genypterus blacodes, assembly GCF_046128005.1. NCBI lineage: Eukaryota > Metazoa > Chordata > Actinopteri > Ophidiiformes > Ophidiidae > Genypterus > Genypterus blacodes. The sequence goes on from NW_027466842.1 coordinate 1,877,900, forward strand.
TCCAAGGAGGAGAGGGAGGAAAAGGAAAATGCCTGTGCCTGTAGATTACTGCATATGTTTTTCGACTGAAATAAGCTATGCAAACAAGGTATTTAGTTATAATACACAAATCTAAGCTTTAGAAGTCTGCAAACCTCAAACTAAATTGACAAACAGAGACATTGGAGGAACGCATGCACCTACAGCAGAGGTCTTCAAAGGGGGCCCCCTAGGGAGTCCAAACGGGTCATTTTTGTGAAAGGAAAGAACTAAAGCTCCAGGATCTCAACCACATCATCGAGATGGCACTAGGATCATTTGCTGCAAGTTTGGGGCAAATTTAGATATTGGTCATATTCGGGAAAAATGTCATAGTAACCATGGACCAAATGGGTCATTTTTGTGAAAGGCCCATATCTTAGACAAGGAAAGAACTAAAGCTCCAGAATTTCAACCACCTCATCTAGATGGCACTAAGATCATTTGCTGCAAGTTTGGGGCCAATTCAACCACCTCATCTAGATGTGGTTGAATGTGTTGCATTTGAGAGAGCGCATCTCTCTTTGCTGAATTCATATATTTGTAAATCTGATTTTGAAAGAGTCAGTGCCTCTCCAGCCACGAACCTCAACGCACGTCACTGAATAGCTTAGAATTGAATGCACAATAACAGGGTAGCTACGTTTATGCATGGCACCAGGCCCAGTTTGATTTAAAACACAATTTTATACAATTTATACAGTAGGGGGTCCCTGCTCCATCTCTCCATCAGTTTGGGGGTCCTTGGCCTGAAAAACTTTGAAGACCCCTGACCTACAGGGTTTTGGTTTCTGTTCAGGGAAAATCATCGTCCACCTGCAATCCAATGATCTACCTACCACATGAGAATGAAACTAAAGATTTAGCCTCAAACTGGTGTATGCATGGTCCAGTTTGGGAGCATGCAACAGCTAACATTTAGTGGGTGTCAATGTGTGTGTGTGTGTGTGGGTGTGTGCTCTCCTTTCTCTCTTATTGTCACAGTCACATCCATACCTAGTGCAAAATCATAACCTGGCAGACAATTTACTGTAAACACAGCCTGTCCATGTCCATGTCAGTGAGCTCTTAGTTTGGATGAGCTCCAACCCCTTGTGAACCTGAAACAGATAAGCAAGTATAGAGAATGAATAGATGAATAGCTTCCTGTCAGTCTGAAACACAAACAAAACATTGGCGGAAAATAAACTGTCTCATCCTCAATACAGCAACTGTCTCCACTGTGTATTGAAATTTGAAGTACCCTGAGATTACAGACAGGGTTGGCTGGTTTACCAAACCTGATTGTGTTTGTTAGATAGTCACATCAATCTACAACAATTTATTGTAATTAAAAAGAGGAGGGGGTGATGTCCTTGTAAAAGACAGGAGGTGACTTGAACAAACAGCTTATTTTCATCTCCATCAACAGTGACACATGGGCCACAGAGGGGAAAACCCAAGGCTTTCCTATTATATTAACATAACAAGCTTTCACATGATGGATGATATTACTCTAATTGTAATCCTACATGCCACATCTGCTGTGAGGCTTCTGTGTAATCCAGGACTGTCCTGCAGGATTTCTGGAAAAGATGTGGACCACCGCATGTAGAATCAGTCTGAAATGATGCCAGGAACAGAAAATCTTGGAAATAAATGATTTCCATTATTCCCCCCCCATTTCATGTCCTGCCTTAGTGTTATCTGCAGGAGGTGGAAATTGCTGTTGTTACAGGCAATTCACTGTGTTGAAAATTGATGTATGTAGATGTAATGCAACTACCCAACCTCCATATCTATAAATCAATTTTCAAAAGAGATTGTTAGAACTGGTCTGAAAATAGAGGATAACTAGGCCTCATCCATAATGTGACATCACACAATGGACCCAAGAGCAGAACACACGTGTAACAAAGGAGCAGAGCTTGAACCTGCTTGGATCCATTGTGTAAAAACAGACCGACACCAAGATCCAAAACCCAGAGTGGATGGAGTATTTACGTATAGGCTCACATTAGATGAGCCTGTATAGATGAAGGTTGAGTAAATTCGATGTGGCTGTGAAGTATTGGCACAAATGCTATTGTGGTGGTGCTATTATATAGATTGCAGGAGCCCAGTGTTTCATACCATTCTATTAGCTCTATTGGCTCTCCATGTTAGAACACAATATGAGATATAGACTCACTGAGAAATGTCTTGAACCCAAGATAAGCCAATTCTAAGCCTTCACAACCCCACTGTGAAACCTGTGAGTGTGAACAGAACATTAGGAGGAGGAATCAAAGTGTTTCGCAGTACATTAACGTCTCATTAACGACTCGGGGGAAATGGAATGCATCATATAGGAGAGAGGCCTCACACTCTGCTGCATAATAAGACAGTGAGGAGTGTGCTGTGTAGCCAAGGATTTGAAATGATTGTGGGGTTGTGGCTCTTCTCTCCCTGAGGTGCATGCAAACTAGCATGAGAGGTCACCGCAATCTGTCATGTGGTTCAGCACAGTGATAGAGGATGTTTACCAATGGCTCTGCGTGCTGATAGAAGAGGAATGATAGATGGGCGAGAGCGATAGTGGGGGGAGGGAAAGCAAGGAACTGAGGTGTGGGGGTAGGGAACCACAGAGGTCATGGCTGTGATCCCTCCAGCCTCATGTCAACACTTTCATGAATGAACAAGAGATAGAGGATGACCTCACTCACATATGTGCATTTCCTCCTGCGTGAGTGTGGTACAGAGGTCATGTGTTGAATCATTGTGTGTTTGTATGTGTGGACTCTCTCCCAACCAATCCACACCACTGTCAAATAATCCCTTTTCTTCTGCCAATTTTTCCCTGTTTCTGGATTGGACTGGCAGAGATAATCTGGGATTAGAGCGAGCAGTCAGGCCTAGTTTGCTCCTCATTCATTTTAGAAGGACAGACGTGTTCAACATCCACAGATCAGCTGATGAGTGCCACAACATATTCCTTCACATGTCATCTGAGGGGAACATTCACAATACAGCTACACTCACAAATAACCTGCTTTTCTTATCAACAATTCACCATGACTGTGTTTTTCTGTCTCAGCTGGGAAACTATTGCATCCTTTGTCCTGGGTCCAATTAGCACACAGTATGAGCTCTGTGATCCTCAAACTCGCTCCTTCAGACAGAAGTACTTTATTGATTTGCTACTTCCATGAAGCATAATCCTGAATCCACAAAGACCATCTCCACACATGCAGTGATGATATTTGACTTTATGGAGCTCAAGGGTTTGAGCCCTTTTGGTCACTCTGTGTTTAAGAGGCCAACCACACCAAAGGTCGAATCTATGCCGTGTATGTTATATGTGTTCCTTTATGTTTCAATGTATACAGCAGACATTGCAATCATAGTATTGATTAATGGAAGCCTTATTAATGGAAGCTTCTGGTCTTGTCAGAGAGCCGTCTCATGAGAATTCTTCATGCCCTCATGCTCACTGTAGTACAAAGCCATATAACACATTTAGGTACATATATGCAAAATGACTAGAAATGATTGGCCATTGAGGAAGCTTTATACCTTGTGGAAAGTGATGTGGCCTTTTTAAGGAGCGCAAATCATTTTTTCCAAATCAGATTCCCACAGCAGGAGGCTACAGGGACATGATGTTTGTATTCCCATCGGCATGTAATGATGACTTCAGCAAAGCAGCAAAAAACCTGTATTTTTAAAAGGTAAAATGTAGCTCAATGTCCAATATTTCATTAGAATGACATGACACATATTCTTTAATCTTTGATCACACTGACATTGACATTTTGGTTGCCATGCCATTCATTTATAAGAGGAGATTTCACATCTCTGCTATACAGAGCTTGTTCTTGTGTCATTTACTTCCATTAGGACCCATAAATGGAGGGTTATACCAAGCAGAGTGATTCACTACAAGGAGCGTACTGTCTGTGGTTTTAAAACATCAGTAGTTAGAACGCTTACATTATGTGTACTTTGAGTATACTCCAATAATGGCTTACAAATGTCATGTAATATCACAATAATTAGACTTGAATTGACATAATGGACTTTCAATTTGATAAACAAATCCTGCTATTGTCATAAACGCATATGATTTACTCTCATTTCTGCATTGAGTTGTAAGATGGGAGGAAACACTGGCATTTGTGGAGCTTCCTCTTCCTTTTAAAATGTTATTTTCACCTTATGACTGAGAAAACAGATTAGCCTTTAGCTATTGTCTTTCCGAACAAATAACTTAAATATGCATCAGTAGGTGTGCACTTCAAAGCAGAGTTCCAATTCGTTTACTGATGGACACTGATGACTGCTGTTTTATTCTTAATTGGCTGCACAAGCTCCTGCGGAGGAACTGAGCAAGTAATGAGCTTTTTCTTGCAGGGGCTGCGCTTCCGTTGACCTTATTACAGCCGAATCAATAACAATACACCAAAGAATCAACAGAATCAAAAGATAAAAGAATCTTGCACTGATAAATAAACAGAGATTTCTCACAATCATTTTCAGGTACAAAGTTCATATAAGATACATATTTGGAGGAGAATAGTTTAACAAACACACTTTTAAAGGCTGCAGTCCTCTGAAATGATCCTTGATATTCCATGAATTGTATTTCAGATATAAGATACAATAATGTTAAACATTTTATTGGTCTTTATGTCATAAAATAGAAGCATGTGACTTATTAAGATATGTTGCTCAGATGTTTGTCTTGCATACAATGAATGTTATGAAGAGAAATGCAATAGGGTTCTTCTCAGATTTTCCTTTCAGGAGGACTAAAAAATCAATAAAGAGGTCAAAAAGCATGAATATCCTTCATCTATCCACAACAAGGCAACAACAGGCTTCATTAATGTTTTACACAGGCCGTGGGCTGGCGGCTGGTTTTCAATATTTTTTGCTGAATGTATCTGTCAGGTTCAGTGAAGACGTACCGATGTTGGCAGGTGAGTCTGACTGTGAACTTCCAGTGCCTGCAAATTGGGAATTCTGTCTTATCTGTCTTAACGGCAACTAAAGTGATAAACCTAAAGTACATATTTGCCTATGTCAAATTTCTGGACCTCCTTTCGGCTACAGGTTAATGATCATCTTTAATTGTGATCTTAACCAAGATCGATCCGTCCCAGAAGGGTTCTTGTTATTACCTCAGCTAACATATGTTGATTTGTTAACCGGATCCGATAGGTGGGATTCGGTGCAGATCTGCATAGCAATGCTGATGCTGATAGGGTTGTTATTCAATCTGGAGCCAAAAGATCATGCCAGTTATATGAAGTATTACCAAGTATGGAGCAGCACAGTGAGACACTGGTGACAGCTACTATTTTTAAATTCAGAACAAAAGGTTATCCTTGAGCCAGAAGTTCTTTTTCTCTGCTGGTTTGGCCTTGTTGGAGGTATTGGCTCTAATCTCGCAACAGAAGAGGCTCATCATGGCCCTATAAAAGCCTCATTCCTACCAAAGATGCTGGACAGGGAAAGTCTGAGAGAGAGAGAGCGGGGGGGAGTGAGAGTGAGAGAGGGGGAGGGAGAGGGGGGGTGAGAAAGAGAGAGAGAGAGAGAGAGAGAGAGAGAGGGAGAGAGAGGGACTCGCTCCTCTCCAAAGTTTTCGCCTTCCTGCGCTTATTCCCTCACACAGTAGGAGGAGAAACGCAGAAACACACACATCCACGCGCACACACACGTACGCTCATACACGCTGCTGGCCCAGACTCATCGCGGCATGAGACGATCCACGACAGGCTAAAGGTGTGGCTGTGGTGTGTGTGCATGTGTGTGTTATTGCACCAGTGTTTGGCAGCATGAGCGCTGATTGCTCAGGTTACTCCACCGCTGATGGTGCGTTCGTGGCCGCGTTCTCATGTCCGAAACCCGGGAACGACCCCGCTGCTGTTTACTGCTGCGGATTCAACGACTACAAGTACTGCTGCGATGATCCCAACAGCTTTTTCCCTTATGAATATGGATACATGTGGTGGCTTAGGTAAGTTAAATACATATATGTTATTTAATTAGATTTTTTCGCCGGTTAAATTGTGGTTTATGGGAACTTTGATGTCTTTATTCCTTTAAACTTTTATTTTGAAGTTGTTGTCTGATCAAACATCACTCCAGCTGTAACTCATTGTGTTATTGACACATGTTGACAGCTCATTCATGTGAGGCGCTGCACCTGATGAATGACTTGAAATAACCACTGGGACCAATCCCTCAGTGATCAGAGCTGTGACAGACAATCTTTAAATTTAATCACATTGCTTCCTTACATCTTCCACGGCACCCTGGGGTGTAACAAAGCAAACAACTGACACCCTTATCAACCCAAGATACAAAAGCAAATGTCACTTTGTTCATTTATATTCACACATTTCTGACATATAGCAGGAATTCTCATCCAGGAGTTGTTTGTTGTTATTGTTGCTTTACTTTGACAGTTCTGGCAACAATTGCTAAAGCGCAACCTGCAACCTGTTACACTGCGGTTCTTCTTCAGATATTTATTTATTCCTCAAATGGTCCTTGTTTTTCTCTCTTCTTCAGTATTGGCGCTCTGATTGGTCTGTCCATAGCAGCAGTGGTCCTCCTAGCCTTCCTCATTACTGTGTGTGTCCTCTGTTACCTCTTCATCACCACCAAACCCAGTCGTCTTGACAACGGCCTGCCACTCAGAGCCCCAGGTTAGTGTGTGTGTGTGTGTGTGTGTGAAGGGAGTGGAAGATCTGACAATGGAATCGCACCAATGCGGTCTGTTATCAGGCTATATATGATATCGAATCATAATTGTCTTGTTTATTTTCCAGCTGTAGATCCAAGCGAGGGACCCAGTCATGTTGAAGCAGCCTGTGCCGTCGGCCCGCGTGGATTCAAGAAACACTTCATGAGCAGGAAGCTGGACTGTGATAACCAATCATCTGAGCCCGAACGACTTTTCCAGCGGTGTTTCACAGCGGCTGTCACTGGTGTTAAAGTGGAAAGTCCTTCATAATAGACATTTCTATTTCATGGGACCAGAGGCGTCAAAGGTGAAGGGATCGATCTGGATCTGTTAACAGGGTACAACTGCAAGAGGACAGTTGGGACACTGGGAGGAACACTCACTGACGTTGCCATTTAACACTAAACCATGTATGGGACACCGCACAACCCACACAAGTACATATGTACAGTCATATAATGAAGACAGAATAAGCTACAGTGACAACATCACCTCTCGCACGGCGTCACCTGTCCTGCGGAGGATGCTGGGAGGTGTTGTGTACAGAAATGTGAAGAAACCAGCAGCAACACCAGCAGCAGTATGAGTGTCCAGAGGTCACAGTTTAATTGGCAGCCTTGTTTCAAAGAACACTTTGAACTAGTGGTCCGTGTTGCAGCGCTGCTCACCGACCTGCAGACCTTTCATCATACTGTGAAGACGCTTATGTTTTACCCCTTGATCTCTGTGCAAAAACATTCCCAATCCTCTGACACCGCTGGATGCTGGTGAGAACTGCAACATCAGCCACTGGCAGCTAAATAATGGAATGTATCTCCTAGCTGGCTTCATTAACAGGAAGTTTGAAATAGATAGTCCTTAGTTTAGATGGGTTTTTGTTGTTTTGTTTTTGTCTTGTGACTGATACACTGATGGTATTAATAATAGCACTTTGGTGAACAACAACTCCCATAATCCCATGCAAAATGCACCTGTCGCAGCAAAGTGATGTCACTCAAAACTGTTCTTTTCTGTAGCTATAAAGTTTTGAACGAGCAAACAAAGCAAAACAATCCTCATCCAGCCAGACCCAGTGCAGTGCTGATGTTAGGGTAGCTGCACTTCTTGCATGGAACACTCTTCTATTGATGACAAGCTCCATCCTTAATCAGGAGCTGTTGGATGTCAAACTGTTTGTCCCTGAGTTGGGAGGACACTTGCCCTTCTCCATCTTCATTTCTGGCAGTTGTTGGATAAAGACGCTTGGGAGATCCTCCAATCAACCAGGATCTAGTCTTCTCCATCTGCACCTGGTGGACAGGGAGGAAGAGCACTCCTGGGTCTCCTCTCGCTTCGGATTTTGTCGCAGCTCCATAGTATCTCTGTATGTGTGTGTGTTGTCTCCGTGATGCGCTCTCTCCATATTGCAGATGGCGTTCACCTGGTTGACCGCCACCTGTTCCTCATCTGACGTCAACAGATGCCTTTATAGCTTACAGCTTGTCTACTCTCCCCATTTTCTTGTTCGGCAGTTCCTGTCCGCCTGTTTGTCAGTAGCAGTCAGCCAGCCAGCCACTCTGTTGATTTGCCAGTTAGCCAGCCTGTGCATTGATCAGGGTCAGGGGGCGCCATAACCTGCCAGCCTGCATGTGCATCTCTCATTGTGCCAAACCTCTGCCTCCTGCCTCATGATGTGCTGCATTTGGGTCCAGCTTAGACTCTTGACCCTCACAGACATCACCTGAACATTTTCTGCCATATATTTGTTTGTTTACCGCACAAAAACTTCTCCGCTGCCACCTACTGGGCCGGAGTAGCTTTTACAATGCAAGAAAAGTTACAGATTATTACTTTATTTAATGCAAGTTTTGTTGAGATAGAAGATAGAAGAATACACTAGGACAATAAGGAAACAAGACCTCATGCTGTGCTCCAGTCTTGACAGCTGGCAGCAGGTTGGGGTGCACTCATGTGGAGTTTGGCGGCTGTTGACTTCTTTTGCCACATCTGCTTTATTTAACTCAGGGAGCGATGGATTTGTGGTGATTTTGAGCATGTCGGAGCAGCCTACCTCTTAGATCAGTAGTGAGACGAGAGAGGATGCAGCAGGAGGGATAAAAACAATCTCCCTCACTTGCTCAAAGAACCAAACCGCTTCTCCTATAGCGCAAAGACACCTTTCACCCATATGTTGGATATGGGTAAAAATATGGATGCATACAACTTATGGATGTTTTTCGAGACAACCACAAACCACTGTGCTGAAGCCCTGGAACCATGTTAGCAGTGACGAGTCAAGTCCATCAAAGACAACGATCTCAAGTGCCCTTGTTTTTCATAACTCAAAATGTCTTGTATTCATGTTGTTATTGCTTGCAATTTGCTACTTTTATTATTATTTTCACTATTTGTACTACTAAGATGTCTCTCAAAATGACTACACAAAGGACCTCGTTAAACAAAATATTTTTAATTTAACTCCAAATTCTATAAAATGCCTCCTGCTGGTGTATTGATGTGTTTTTTTGGAGGTGTGACGTTCCTGTGGTGCCTGTGTTGCTTTCTTCTATGCTCTTGACAAATGCTTCATGCAATTCAGTGACTTTATGGTTCAATAACTCCCATGTGAATGATGATGAATGAATACATGCATTCAGTCATGGGTTTGGCGTTCATGGCAGCTTTTTAAGTGCAATGCATTTTATGAATGTGACCTTTGCTCACATTTCTTCAAAGAGCATCAATAAAATGTTTATCCAAACATCTACATTTTTTTGTTATTTTATTTTCTATCTATGCAAAACTCACCATAAGCAGGAAAGCAAGTGCTGATAATCATGGATACACACGCCTCTCTCTTTATATTTAGATCTACATAATGGTAAACCTGCATGCTATCACCATAGAAACAAATGATTAAAGGCTTCTGTCCTTTCTAGCATTTGTTTGCATATAATACCTGAGGGGAATGTGTTTAACAAACAGTATATTATTAATTAATTAGTAATCAGTGTCTAGTTATGTATTCATCTATTGGAGAGGAAGTAATTCATATTGGCTTCATACCTAAAGTTAAATCTTAACATTTAGGTTAAGTGAAAACACAACACAACTTACTGGAGTCGTTGGTGTTGATGGAAAACAAGGCAAACAAGATGTGATCCATTTAGTTAAAGGATGTAAGCTTCATCTACATGTTCAACCCAGACTGCTGCATGAGAGCAGATGGTTTATGCCCTTTCCTCTTCCTCTTCCTCTCTCATGAAGAAGGGTGAGCCACTGTTTATTGAAGCTGTTGTTCTCTCTCTTTCCCAAAGGGCATTTCTTCTCCATGGGCTTTGATATTACAAATGTCCAAATTGCTTTTCAAAACGTAGAATTCCCCAGCTAAAGTGCAAATAAAGTGCACTTTGCTGACATTTGTAAAATATTACAGATGGTTTCCATTTCCATCATCTATGTCTACAAACCTTTTATCCATTAAAAGTGTTTCTGCCAAACATACAGTAATTGGGATGGAAACATTCTATACAGGGAACATCTTGAACCATAGAGTCCAATCTGATTCCCATGGTGGTCTCCATGGTGGAGAATTAATAAGATATGGAGAGGTTCATTCGTCTCTCAACTAAGAAATCTAAATTGCTCAGCAGCTTGAAGCCATAGCCAAAGTGCTTCTCCCCCACTGGCTGACAGACAGGAGCGGCAATTATGAGTCATCAGCCTGAGGGAAACAGAATTTCAGATTGATTCATCCATTCTATTCATGATTTAGTTGAATCTTGATCACGAAAACAATAAAAACCCTTTATCTTTGTGTCTTAAAAGGCAGCATGTACTCTAATGTTTCATCAATTTACCAGTAAAGACATGAACAATTCTTTCCAACGTGGACGTTCATCCTACGGCTAATGTGACAACAGCGCCACTTACTGTTCCTGAGCAGAAATGCACAAATGTGACAAGAATTGAGAGTTCTTCTGATAAATAGTTAATGAAACCGTAAATCATGAATCATGTTGTTGTCGAAGTAAAACTGTCACGTTAAAAATCCAGCTGTGCGTATACAATTTGACAATGACTTATTTAAGGATCAATGCTGCATTCAGAGCCGCTTGATTGAAAAAGTGAAGCAAACGAATAAAAGAGGATCAATGTATGACAAACCTGTTACTCATTAACATGTCTGCCTTAAGGGCCTGGTGCAGGTAGGCTGGTGTGATGGCTCGGCCTCACCTTTGCCCGGTTAGTCACTTATTTCTCTGAAGGAGCAGAGGACAAACACAGCTTTCACTTCAGAACTAAAAGGATCTTCACCAGCACTGTTAAGAACACCGAAGCTGACAGGTAAGTCTTTCCTTTGTGTTTTTGTTGTTCGTGTAATGTCATAGACAATAGTTACCAGGAGTTCCTGTTCATAGAGGTGAGACAGGATTCTATCTACTGTAGTCATGTGAGTTCAGTGGTTGACCTAGAAACAGCTGACCTGTTGTAGTGACTAGAACCAAAATATAGAGTATGAAATTCATATTAATGACCTTTCTGTATGTATCTACTGTTTATAATACATGTACGTGTATGCAGAGTTATAAAGTCAACATTTAATGAAGATTGCTCAAGACATGCAAGTGTCATTGTCAACACAATTTGATGAGTGTTCTATTAACTCTCTCGATACATAAATAATACATTTATATATATGATAGAATAGAACATACAAACTTCACAAAATAATATAGTGTAATGCAAAAAAAAAAGGATTCCTGGGGTTTCAGTACAATAACCTAGACTTGAAGCTTCAGATGAGGGATCACAGATTCCTAAAGCTAAGAGTCATTTCCCCAAAACCAAAGGTTCAGGGTCATATGTGTGAATCAAGATTACATGCTGATGACATTAACCAAAGACTCTGATTTTTAATCTTAACGACCCCCACCCCCCAAAGTTTGACCCAAGGCCTTACTGTTAAAGTACAGTTGAGTGTTATGTGTGTAAAGTGCAATTAAGTACAATTAAGTTAAGTTAAGTCAAAATGCAAGAATGACTTTGACATTGAGAGAAGTAAGCCCTAGATGTCTCATGAGTAATAATTTACATTAAAAGTCAAAGGAAAACACACAGCACTATAATTATAAACTGAATCCTTTAATCCTAATCCTGTTTTGGTTTGTTCATGTTTCACTCCAGGACGAAAAAATGGGCCAGTTGAGAGGCAGCGTCGCTTTTGTTTTGTTTATTGTGTGTGAGCTTTTCATCAGAGAGACACACACTGCTCCTTTGTCTGACTTGAGGGGACACAGGGTCTCTCACAGACACCTTCTGGTTGAGGAAGACTACCCCACCGGCAACATAACCTCAAAACAAAGTGAGTAACAGCACTCTGCACCCTGGGATGGAGATTTACAGCCACTTTGCTATTTACAACCAGGCGTGTTTGATGAACTTTGATCTCTATAACACTTCATTTACAGGAAACATCTCATGTCTTATTGCTCACATGCAGCTTTCCTTGTCTTTCCTCAGTGGTGGACGACACAGCAACAAACGCAAAAGCCCCGCAATTTTCCTATCTGGCTGCAGGACTCGCCACAGCCGTCACCATTTCTCTGGTTCTCGTGCTGGCTGTGAAGTTCCGCCTCTTCCATCGTTTCCTGGCCAGCTATCGTCACTCTCTGCTACAAGAGGCCGACGGGCTCAGCCAGTATGGCCAGGAGGAAGTCTCCTTCCCTGACAATGTGATTGCGGGCAGAGTGCGAAGGATCGGAGGCACGCAAAATGATTTGGATGAGGATGATGATGGTTTCATTGAGGATAACTACATCCAGGCCAGTGAGAAAGACAGAGCAGACAGAGCAGTGGTGATGGAGGAGGAGGAGGAGGGGATAGAGGACAGTGATGAAGATCTGGAGTTCAGCATTGCCTAGAGAAAAGGGAGAGTTTCTGAAAGACAGTTTGTTTACAGTTAAGATGAGGTGGCATCACAGAAACATTTGATTGTGTAGAGTTGACACTGAAATGTGAAAATGTCTCAGAGCTACATTTACTTAAAACGACACATTTGCTCTATCATACCCTAAAATGAGATTTCAACAAAAACATAATTAAGTATAAACAGCTGAAAAATAGAAGTTTTGAAAAAGTTACTGCTCCCAGAGTCGTGTTCCCATCAGGGATAAATACTGTGATGATGTAATGTTTGTCATTGTGTCCGTTTGTATGTTTGGAGTGTGACCAAACACTCGAGACAGCATGTTTGGAGATTCTCCCATCGCTTCAGTCAGTGACATTTCTACTGCTTGTAAACGATATAAGTTGTAGTTTTAAATGTGTGATGCTTTACCAGTGTGTGAGAGAGGAAGTTCAGTGTGTTTGTGTAAGATAGCAGGGAGGAATATTCAAACATTTGTATAGTTAGAATCTAAAATGACCTCAGTGACGCATAAAGGTCTTTGAGTAAATTCATTTTTGCACATTCTGTATTACAGAAATTTTACGAACACAAATATATTTCCATGACATTAATGATTTAACTTGATGTGGCCACTAATTGAGTGGTTGTTTGGATGTTTTGATAATGTCTCCTTCAATAAACATGATGAGATAAGAGTCTTCATCTCTTCCAGTCTCCTCTTCTTCTGCAGATATCTTGCAAATATCCAGGAACAGTCATGTCCAGAGTCATGGCAACAGGAAGAGGTCAGATGTTTGTCTTAAATGGGGTTGTAAGCTCTTTTCTCTACACCTCAATGAATTGCTTTGATTTGTGCAGCTGCATCAATCACGCCCCCTGCAACTCTGTGATTCCTCCTCTGTGCGTCTCATTATGTTCAGATGAGACTCGTCCTGCTGGAGGAGATCGTCTCTCTCCTGACCGAGTCTCTGTGTCCGTCTGAGACGCTGAACACCCGCACAGCTCGAGTCCCTCGCCTCCTCGCCCTCCTCCTCCTCATCATCCCTCTCCTCCTCTCCTCTCTTCTGTTCCTAAGGTAGATTACTCCGCTGTAGCTCAGCACAGCCAGCGCCATGATTCCCCCAGCAGCCATCAGGGCCACGCCAGACAGCAGCATTTCCCTGCTGTCCTGTCCTCGCTTGTCCTTGCTGCTGATGACGGCCACGCAGAGCAGCGCAGCCCCACACACCATCAAAGACAAACCCACAACCAGGATCAGGGCGGGGTCAACCTGCCCGCCGCTCTTCAGCTGGTTGATGCGATGGCGACTGTACACGCAGTTCATGTCCTGGATGGCAGAGCTGAGGAGCTGCTTGAGCAGAATGACGAGGGCCAAGAGGCAGAGTGTGGTGCCCACGCCAAGGCGCCACTCCCCGGACAGGCTGGTGGTGGTGGACAGGATGCCCACGCCGCCGAGGCCGAGTCCCAATACAAGGGCCACTGAGGCACAGTAGCACAGCAGGGAGCGACGTGGCTCTCTGAACCACCACAGCTCCACCTGATCTTCCAGGACGTGTCGCTGGATCAGGTTGGGGTCCAGGTAGAAGCTCGGAGAGCGACGGAGGGGGTGGAGCTGCTGGTAGAACGGCTGCATCTCAGGCATGGCAGTGGTCCGGATGAGCCTCCTCCTCCTCCTCTTTTTCTGGTGTTACAGGTTAGCCAGTGCAGAATCCAACTGAGACCTTGTAAGTTTGAACATAATTTGGGTTAACAGTCACTTCATGAAGGGTTCAAACAATGGAATAATGCTGGAATGCTTAGAAATGTGTGAAAACGTACTACTCACTTGGTGGTTCATGAATGCCACATCTTGTTGTCCATCCATTCCCATCCCATCTTGATCACAGCATTACAATATTTAGGTTGCAAGAATCCCCGCACGACCTCACAGCTGTGTAGTCCTGCTGCATCATCATGTAGAAGACAAGGTGTCCATAGCGACCAAAGATAGTCCAACATCAAAACTCTGTCTCCTGGTGTCCAGTGGAGAGATTCAGCTGGTGATGTTTAGCTCAAGGATGAAACTCAGCGTTCCGTCTTCAAGCACAAGACAGCAAAGCAGCAAGGAAGCAAAAGTGAAGAAGACGAAGAAGAAGGGAGTCCCATGGGTGGAGATCATTCTGCACCCTGACATCATGTATCTGTATCTCATCCACGTGCTTCATCAGCCTCCATCAGCACAGTGACTGTACGCTGTCAACACTGGCATCACACACTGCTTTCCTGCTAATCAGTGTCCTCTTCACACTCTAACACAGTGCCAGGCAGGACAGAGGACACCTCAGCAACCCCACACCCCCACACCCATCACATGGGAACACCGTCTTGTCTGGTTAAGTGGAAAAAAAAGAAGGCCGCTCACAATAGTAGTGTTGGATCATGGTTTGGAAGGAGATTGGCGACATTGTCCGCAATGCCCCCAGACAAACAATGGGCTGAGCTACGGACACAATGACTGTGCTACATAGGATGGGTAGTGGTAGTGTGTGTGTGTGTGTAAGTGGTGGTTGCATATTGCCTTGCTGTTGTGAAGAGCTGAGTGATGTCAGTGTGAACATAATGGTGTTTCTGTGATCCTAAGGATAACGTCATTCACACACTGAATTGGCCTGTGACCACAATGGGCACTTTCTGAATGCTGCAGCTGCTCTGTGAGAAGAATGCTTGCTCACCATGCCTGCAGATCTGTGTCATTACATCATAATACTATCTATCTATCTATCTATCTATCTATCTATCTTGCCTTTTATCTTTACCTTACATTATGACAGGCAGGTTGTTGCCTCCAGTTTGCTTCACACACACACACATAACAGTGACGGAGGGCTTTAACAGTCCAGACACACACTCTGGCTCTCTGAGTACAACTAGGCCAACCTGTCTATCATGTTGTCCATCCCTGCTGCCATCTGTGGTTAAAGCTTTCCCCCCAAGCCCTTAAACAACTAATGAAATAATTTACTCCTGCATTGTTGGCAGACCAGCTTTAAGTTGGAAAATGTGAAGTTCAAAGATAATTTTACACCAACCAGAGGGGATAAACTGATCTCACGGTTACTGATCCCTGGGTGGCACAGTGAGGCTGGCCCAGCTGGCAAAATTTGGAAGAAAAAAGTGAGCAAATGAGGTTTTCTCTCAACAGCAGCTGTTGGGGTGTTCCACGGATCAAAGGATTAGAATTATTCCCGCTCAACTGCTAAGAGGCTATCAGTGGATAGCTATACAGCGACTGAACAGGGGTGGGGAAAGCAATGTGGATGCTCAGCAAATGTCTCCCAAAGGTAAATTAAAGCATGAGAAATGTGGCGTGCCTGGCGTGTGGTGTGACTATTTACTGTTTACTGAAATGCCGCTCTGCATGAAGGACGTGCAGGTGGAGTCCCAGGGGCAGATGGCTGATTGTTTGGCCACTACGGAATATATGAGGAAAATGGGAGCCTTCCCTGCATCCCATGATGGTATTAAACCTGGCAAAACTGGTTCCGGGTTTAATACCGTCCCCCCTGTAACCCCCCTGTAACCAGAGGTTTCAGGGGGAGTTACAAGGGACGCCAGACTGGGGGACACTGGGGTCATCGGACATTGGTCCCGGTGGCCGGAAATAATGTAAAAGCAAAAACGTGTTGTCCGTGACGTTCCTGGCGCCCGCGCGCGCAAAACTGTTCCGCGTTTAATATCGTACCCCCTGTAACCCAGGGGGCACCCAGGGGGCGCCATACACGCTGGTTATTTCGGACGGTAGTCCCGGTGGCCGGAAATAGTATAAAAGCAAAAACGTGTTGTCCGTTCCCAGCGCCCAGACCAGAGGTTTCAGGGGGAGTTACAGGGGGCGCTAGACACGCTGGTTATATCGGACGTTGGTCCCGGTGGCCGGAAATAGTCTAAAAGCAAAAACATGTTGTCCGTTCCCAGCGCCCGCGCGCGCAAAACTGGTTCCGGGTTGAATATAGTCCCTAACCCGAGGTTTCAGGGGGAGTTACAGGGGGCACCAGGCACTCTGATGGTTTTGACCGTGGTCCCGGTGGCCGGAAGTAATCTAAATGCACTGGCGCACTTGTCGGTCCCGGTGCCGAATCAACGGGATCAGGACCAGGCATGTGGGCGGATTTTCTTCATCATAGTGGAGTGTGGATAACAAATACAATGCAAACCTTTTATTTGTGTGTCTTGAAAGGCAGCATGTACTCCTCATTAATCATTAAACCTGCAAACCAGACATTAACATTCAAGTCTTTCCAACGTGGACGTTCATCTATGTGACAACAGCGCCACTTGCTGGTCTTTGAACTCAAATGCAACACATTGTGACAAGAATTTTAGTGCATTTTAATGACTTCTTCTGAGAATTAGTTGTTGAAAGCGTAAATCATGAATCATGTTGTTGTTTAAGTACATTGGTCAGGTTAAAAATCCAGCTGTGCTTAGAAAATTCACTTATTTAAGGATAATACAATACAATGCTGAATTCAGAGCCCCCTGATTGAATAAGTCAAAATTAAGCAGGTAGGCTGGTGTGTTGGCTCAGCCTCACCTTTGCCCAGGCTGTGAAGTTCCGCCTCTTCCATTGTTTTCCTGACAATGTGATGGCAGGCAGAGTTCGAAGGATCGGAGGGACACACAATGAGTTGTATGAGGATGATGATGGTTTCATTGAGGATAACTACATCCAGGCCAGTGAGAAAGACAGAGCAGACAGAGAGGTGATAATGGAGGAGGAGGAGGGGATAGAGGACAGTGATGAAGATCCCCAGTTCAGCATTGCCTAAAGAAAAAGAGTTTCTGAAAGACAGTTTGTTTACAGTTAAGATGAGGTGGCATCACAGAAACATTTGATTGTGTAGAGACGACACTGAAATGTGAAAATAGTAACACATTTGATCTATTATACCCTAAGCTGCAAAATGAGATTTCAATGAATCTTCACAATGATAGTAATTAAGTATTGACAGCGGAAAATAGAAGTTGTAAAAAATGTTTCTGCTTGACACAGAGTTCCCAGAGTCGTGTTCCCATCGGAGATAAATACTGAGATGATGTAACGTTTGTCATTGTGTCCGTTTGTATGTTTGGAGTGTGACGAAAAACACTCAAGACTGCATGTTTGAAGATTCTCCCATCGCTTCAGTCCGTGACATTTTTTAGCATTAGTTGTAGTTTTAAATGTGTGATGCTTTCACCAGTGTGTGAGTGGGAGAAGTGAGTGCGTTTGTCTGTGTGATCACTGTCACTAAACTACTTCCATTACTCCTCTGTGGCTCATTTTGGGTCTTTGCTCTTCCAGTTGTTCTCACTGAGCTGTCAGTTCTAATGTCGCTGATGTTCCCACCGGCATCGCAGTGAGAGCTCAAAGCCGGAATGGAGGAGGAGATAACAGCGGCACTTTCAGACCTGCAGACATGCTTGCTTCTTGTCTCTGTCTGTGGTGACCAAACACGATCTGTGCTCAGCCCGATCGTCTCGCAAGGGTTGAACAAATGGGCTTGGAGGATGGGTGACTTTGTTTGAGTCCCTGAGTTCTTCAGATCACCCTCTCGCTCTGCAGAATAGCGTGACAGTGAAGTGGTGAGGTGAGTGTTCCCACGCCCAGCAGTGTCAAGTCTGTGCTTAAGAGGTGCGTGTGTTTCCCTCGGTTCAGTGGAACCTGCTACGCTTCCTTGCTGATCTCGACTCCTCACCAGCGAACGAACAGAGAGTTTTCTGATTGACGCAGACGTCTTAGGAGCACCAGGTGGAGGGCTGGGTTTAGGCTGGCTCAGAGGAGGCGGATGAGGTCGAAGGTCTGCTGTAGGGGTCAGAGGTCGCAGAGTCTTGTCAGGAGCCTTTAGTCCTGCAGATGTCCTAGGGAAAAAGAATGAGAATAAGGTCAGAATTGAAAGAAGAACTCATCTTGCATTACTTCTCATTCTCATTCACTTTGTGGGTATGCACAAATTAAAGAGCAAATCATTGAAGTGATATGAATCCAGCCTACGGTGTGATAAATAATTAAACATACTAACCCAAATCTGTTTTTCACAGGGAGTAAGGAAGGAGACGAGGATGAGGAGGAGAAAGAAGAGGGGTACAGCTCGAAATCCATTTGGATGGCTCCTCTCAGGTCTTTCAACTCTTCACAGAGACACACACACACACACACACACACACACACACAAAACACACACACACAGCACAGAAACACAATTCAATCCAACGCAGTACAATACCAAATACAAAAGCACTGAAAGCCCTCAAAGGAGATAACACACATGTCACTTAAGATGATAAGGGCAAAAAAAAGGGACAACTCAATTTGAAGCAGTGAAGATGTGAAGTCAATCGCTGCTTCGCTTCAACGCCTCTCTGGTGATGTTAAATTCATTTCTGTGCCATTTACTCCAGAGTTAGATGAGCATTTGGCAACGACCCTCGATCTTTATTTTACCTGAGATTTGTCTCAGGGCAGAGTGACAGAGTTTTAGTAGCTAATGGAGGGAGAGGGAGACCTATCATTAGTGTTCCCATATCACCAGTAAATGCCTTGACTGCACACTTACACAGAATAGAGATTCTTTTCCTCTTGTTCCTCTTATGTGTCAGACTACAATGTGCCAGCAGGGGGCAGCAGATAAGACAGAATGAAGCTGTTGGGGCTCACCTGCAAGTGAAGGTTCTGATTTAGCAGCTTCACCCTCACTCCTGTGCTTCTTAATGCTCTCCTGTGAGTCATACAAAGGATGAAAATAAGACAAAAAGTGTCAAAATGTCAAACGCATCACGACGTCTGCTGTGGAACATTCAGAGGAAAAATATTAAACATGTTCAAGAAAAGGAAGCAAGCAAAGGAAAAGGCAAAGGGATAAAAATAACAGGGAGAAAGAGGAAAGGAATGTGTGTGTGTGTGTGCATGTGCGTGTGTGCGTGTGTGTGTGACCACTAAATGATTGAGCAGCAGTCTTCCATCAT